>NC_042619.1:188994823-190194823 GCF_901001135.1 Rhinatrema bivittatum | reverse complement strand
CCTGGTGTTACCCCATTGCATTCTGGGACTTATTGTGAATTCCATATTGCATTCCCTAAGAAAAGCAAGACTTAAGTACCTGCAAGCAGAATAGGAGCAATTTGTCCTGAAAATCTAGAGCCAGTTGGCAACCTTAATTAGTGCCCTTCTTTGTTCTTTCCACTCTTGCTGCTTTGTTGCTCTTTTTATAGTGCCTTGGAGAAATCCTGCCACTTCTGGTACCTGCTTTGCACATTTACGTTGCCTTAGGATATTCATGACATTTTTATGCCACTTTGCCATAGTCTATGTATTTTGGAGTTCTTTCCCTCTACTGATAATGTAATCTCAAAAGTTAGTAGAATTGATGAAAAAAATCCAATTTTGAAGCCAAAAATGTGCTGCAGTGCCTCCCCCACTGAATTTAATGCTAAATGAATGTACAGATACATTGAATAAATTATTTTTGTTTTGGTTTGAAAGCAAAAGAATGGAGGTGACCTATGAAACAAATTAACATACTGAAATTAAACTTTTGCCTCTGCACATCCCTGCCTTGTTGCAGATTTTGGTAGCATCTGCAAAAAAACAGCTTTTCCTGATTCCGCAATATCACAAAAATGCTGAAAAGAAGTTGTCACTATTGAAGTGGCAAAGCAACTTAGCAAGCAAACATATTAGACCTACGCTGACAGTTGGTAGGCATACCCTTCGATAGAATTGAGCTAGAACCTTTTTCTGTACCAGCCCTATTCACTGCAGGTTGCAGGGGGTGCCAGGACTTAGGTAAATGTCCCTAGGGATGGACAGGGAGAGAATGTCCAAAGCCGGGCTGAGGTCAGGGTTGGAGGCAAAGAGACAGATACCAGGTGCAGGCCAAAGTTCTGAGCATATGGCAAGCAAGACATAGTTAGGATCCATAGCACAAGTCAGTCCAAGTTGGCAGACAAAAGTGTGGATAAAATCTATAGAAAAGGTCAGTACCAGATGACGGGAAGAGCATGGTCAGGGTCCAGAGGAGAGGTGTGTACTGGGCAGCAGGCAAGAGCATGGTCAGGGTCCAGAGCAGTGGTAATAGGTGAGCAAGAGTAGGTAAGGACCAAGCAAGGATACAGAGCAGAGGTGAAGCAAGGCTGGAGCAAGGAGTCAAGAAGGCAGGGACAAAGAGCAAAGCAAGCTGGGACAAGGAGCAAAACAGGCTGGAACAAGGAGCAAGGCAAGATGGAATAGGGACCATAATCATGCTAACATGTATTTCAGGAAACAGGAAAACTTGTTGCTGAAGCAAGGAAGAGCAGCATAGCTGGGCCTTAAATAAGGAAGCTGATGATGTCATCAATTGGCGCTGCAAAGTAGCTTTTCTGCTGTGGGGTATTTAAAGTGAATGCCTCCCTATGGGGGAGGCATGGTGGCCCGGAGGAGGAAGGCATCAGCGGCATGGCATCCTTGCCACCTTAGCAGTCCAGGTGAGTGTGGTCAAGACTGGCCAATACTAAAGTTGTGAAATCATTTGGCTCTGAAGATTATGCAAGAAGTTAATAATATTTAGTCTTTTATAAACAAGTAAAGGCTTAGAACAAAAGAACATACATTTTGTCATGCTGGGTCAGATCAAAGGTTCATCAAGTCTAGCATCCTATTTCCAACAGAGGCCAATTCAGGTCACAAGTACCTGGCAGGATTCTTAAGTTCAATAGATTCCATATTGTTTATCCCATGGACAAGTAGTGGATTTCCTCAAGTCCATCTTAATAATGGTTTATTTACTTTTCTTCCAGGAAATTGTCTAAACCTTTTTAAAATTCAGCTACACTATCAGCTTTTAACTCATCTTCCGGCAATGAATTTGAGTTTATTTATACATTGTGGAAAAAAAGTATTTTCTCCTATTTGTCTTAAATGAATCACCTAGAAACTTCACTACATGTCCCCTAGTCTTTACACTTTTTGAAATCATAAACAACCAATTCATGATTACATGTTCTAATCCACTCATTATCTTATAGTCCTCTATCATATCTCCCCTAACCACTTTAGCCTTTCCTTGTAGGGGGAATCTTTCCTTCCCTTTTATCATTTTGGTCATCCTTCTCTGTACATTTATAATTCTGCTACATCTTTTTTAATCTGATTGAACACATCCAAAAGGCGAGAAAGAAGGAAAGAAGGAAAACATGTTGTTTACTGTAGATTTTAATCTGCCAGATGTGGATTGGAGTATCCTATCTACAGAAAGTACAAGAAGTAGAGAGATAGTGTGTATTTGTCAAGCGGCTCTGCTATAACGAAATGTAATAGAACCCAAGAGGGAGGGTATGATACTCGCCTGAGTGCTCATTAATGGAAATAACTCTCTAATGGCTGGGTAGGTGCCTACCTGAGCACCAGTGATCATCAGAAGGTATGGTTTAATATCATAAACATGATAAAAAGAAGTCTATGAAGACCCGAGTCTTGAATTTCACAAATACAGGCTTTGTCAAAATGGAGATGGGGGATGTACCTGAAGGAAGAACTGAAAGACTGGGATAAAATGGGGGAGGTAGAACAACAATGGGCCAAATTAAAAAGAACTATTACAAAAGAAACAAATGTATATGTTAGAAAAGTAAACAAAAGTAAAAGGAAAAAGAAACCAATCTGGTTCTCAAGTAAGTGGAAGAAATAATAAAGGCAGAAAAAACTGCATACCAGGAATATAAAGGATCCCAAAAAGAAGAACACAGGGAAGAATATCTAATGAAGCTAAGGGAGATGAAGAAAATAATTCAGAAAAGTGAAAAATCAAGAAAGGATTGTCAAAGAGGTACAGCTAGGTGACAAAACATTTTTCAAATCCAGTATATCAAAGCAAGAAGGAAGTCCAGAAATGGTATAGTGAAATTGAAAGGTGACGAGAAGCAATGTGTGGAGAAATTTGAAGAAATGGCAGAAATATTAACCAAATATTTCAGTTCTGTGTTCACTAAAGATGACCCTGGAGAAAGACCATTGCTGGTTGACAAGACTGTAGATGGGATGGGGTAGATTAAACTCTGTTTATAGAAGAGAATATATAGGATGAGCTAGGTAAACTGAAAGTAGACAAGGCCATGGGGCCTGATAAGGAACATCCCAGGATACTGAGGGAGCTCAAAGATATGCTGACAGATCAGCTGAAAGACCTGTTCAATAGATCCCAGGAAATGGGAGAGGTGCCACGAGATTGGAGAAGTGCAATTGTGTCCCTCTTCTAAAGAGTGCTAACAAAGAGAGGCTGGAAACTATAGACCGATTAGTCTCACCTCTCTGATGGTAAAATTAATATAGCCTCTATTGAAGGAAAGGATAGTTACTATTAGAGATGTGAATCTTTTCCATCATAAAGGAAACAATAGAACTAGAGGTCATTAAATTAAACTCCAGAGAGATGACATAGAACCAATGAAATGAAATATTTCTTCGCAGAGAAGGTGGTGAATGCTTAGGAACATCCTTCCATAGAAGGTGGTAAAGAAGAAAAACAGCGTATGTCCCGAGGCTTGAAAAGAGGGGCGGGGAGTAGGCGGGGTGGGGTGGACGCGCATGTTATAAAACCGGGCGTAGATTTGTGCACGCCGGGTTGTGCGCACAAATCTACGCTCGCGCACGATTCTTGAAATCCAGCCCTGTGGATCCCTAAAGTCTAGCGAACAGAAATAAAAAAGAGGGTGCATGGAGGTAACCTGCACAGTGCAGCAGTTACTACCCTTAACAGAAGCAACGGGGATAACTAATCTCAACCAATATTCATAGAAACTGCAACATCACTCCCTGCTTTGATTGGGGGGGGGAGGGGTAAATAAAAATGGAAATGGATACATATGACAATCAACATGGGCCCTGACTTTTACAGTTGGAAGTACTGACATTCAGACATAAGGGAAAAAACACAGCATGGTTTCTACTGCCAAATCTCAAAACAAAGAACTTCAAGCAATAATGAATGATCAAGAAGGCTCCTCACCCAATAAAAATGTTACTAGCAGTAATTTGTTATGAGTTTGACAGTTGCTTGGTTTTGGTTGTATATATTATTAACCTTTATCATAAGGCTTGTGGTAACTGCATGGAACGGCAGTTACTACCCTTAAGAGAAACCTGGAGAAATCCTGCATGGAGCAGCATAGAAAATCTTGCTGAGCTGAATGGATTCATCATCTAGTCCTTTCTTGCCATCATTACTATGTTACTATTTTATGTTACTATGAGATGCTGTGACCAGAAATGCACACAATCCTCAGCATGTGGATGAACCATCGAGCAATAAAGAGGCATTGTGATATTCTCTTTTATTCTCCATTCCTTTCCTTATCATTGATAGTATTCTATTTGCATTTATGGCTGTTGCCATATACTTGCAAAGGATTTCAACATATTATTCACAATGACACCTATGTTTCTTTCTTGAGTGGTAACTGCCAACACGGAACTGTGACCGGACCCCTCCCAGTACATCACTGTATGTCTTAGTTCCATTTCCCTTTTCTATAACATCTTAAGCTATCCATTCCCTCGCACCCTCCTCCCACTTAGAAGAACAGGGGTTTGCTATTTATAACCAGCCATTTTGTGGTTTAAGGTGTGGCTAGTTGCATTTTAGAGCAAACACCAGAGAAGCAAGATGTAGGATTTTTTTTTCCTTCCAGCTGAGGCCTCCTGCCTCATCAGATTTCCCATTTTTTTTTGTGTGGGATTGTCCTCTGTGCACAACCTGCCAGAGGATCCCTAAGTATTTACTTCAGCAAGATAGAGTTTTGCTGGATTTCCTTTTGCGACAATAGGAGTCTCAATCCAGGGGACTGAAGATCCGTGAGCACTAGTCTACTCCCTGGGTGGGCAAGACTGGCAACAGATCTTTCTAAGTGAGATTTTTGATGGCCAAAATATGTCCTGTTTTTTCCAAGAAGGAAAATTCACTTTCTATTCTGAAGAGGTTTTAAACCACCCCTCTTCAATGGGAGTCTAGATGGTTCAGAAGGTTAGTATCCAAAGACCTTTCAGCCCAAGGAGTCACCCTTTCAGAATAGCTTAATAGAGTCAAGGAAGTGTAAGAAGACCCTGTCTGGATTTTCCATAAATTTGGGACCTGGGCACAGGGCTGGGTGTTCAGGAAGATGCTGGACTGTAAGGTAGCATTTTTGCTCTGCTAGTGGGGGAACCTTGATTTGGGAATCCCAGATAAGCCACTGGGATAGCTCTGGGTGCATAATTTACACCACCAGTGAGCTGGAAGAAAAGGACACCTCCCCACAGTGAAACACTATCTGTAAAGACATCAACTGTAACTGCACAAGTATTTAAAGATGGATTTGCATTTGCCTTAATTATTATTTAACACCCAGCATCTGGTCCTGTTTGCTTATTCACAGCATCTCCCTCCCGAGGATGCCAAAGCTACAAATACAAACAAGGGGCACACTAAAGTTTCTTTCATTGTCTGGGACATAGATGAGAGTCTCTCTCCATAGAAAGAATTCCCCCCAGGGATCAAGAGTCAAGCTGGGAAGGAGTCAGCTAGCCAGATCATCCCCAGTGGTTATAAGTGTGATTATATGCCCTTGGGACTAAACACCCCAGGTAAGAGATACAGAACCTTGCATCGTGTAACTATAATTTGGGTTCCTTTTCCCTTTATGAATCACTTTTCACTTGTTCATATTAAATGTCATCTGCCATTTGGATGCCTTGTCTCATATTCTCACAATGACCTCTTGTGATTTAACAATTTTGAATTATTTTGTATCATCTGGAAATGTATTATTCCTATCTCTAGGTCATTTACAAATATGTCAAGCAGCAGCAGTCCAGGCACAGATTCCTGGGGCACTCTGCTAGTCACCTTTCTCCAATGAGAAAATTGCCCATTTAGTTCTACTGTCTGTTTTCTATCTTGTAACCGTTTTTCAGTCCGCAATAGAACATTGCCTCAGGAGTCTTTCATGATGCACTTTGTCAAATGCTTTTTGAAAGTCCAGATACACTATATCAACTGGCTCATGTTTATTCACATGTTTATTCATGCCTTCAAAAATATATGTAGTAGGGATGTGAATCGTTTTTCGACGATTAAAATTATCGTCCGATAATTTTAATATCGTCTTAAACCGTTATGGAACACAATACAATAGAGATTCTAACGATTTATCGTTATAAATCGTTAGAATCGTGAGCCGGCACACTAAAACCCCCTAAAACCCACCCCCGACCCTTTAAATTAAATCCCCCACCCTCCCGAACCCCCCCCAATGACTTAAATAACCTGGGTGTCCAGCGGCGGTCCGGAACGGCAGCGGTCCGGAACGGGCTCCTGCTATTGAATCTTGTTGTCTTCAGCCGGCGCCATTTTCCAAAATGGCGCCGAAAAATGGCGGCGGCCATAGACCAACACGATTCCACGGCAGGAGGTCCTTCCGAGGGTTCCGGCGCCTCGCTGAACGACCTCCTGCAGTCGATCTCCTGCCGGCGCCATTTTCCGTACGGAAAACGATTCGCGGCGGGAAATCGCTCCCTGACCCCCGCTGGACCTCCAGGAACTTTTGGCCAGATTGGGAGGGGGTCTCCTGACCCCCACAAGACTTGCCAAAAGTCCAGCGGGGGTCCGGAAGGACCTCTTGCCGTGGAATCGTGTTGGTCTATGGCCGCCGCTATTTTTCGGCGCCATTTTGGAAAATGGCGCCGGCTGAAGACAACAAGATTCAATAGCAGGAGCCCATTCCGGACCGCTGCCGTTCCGGACCGCCGCTGGACACCCAGGTTATTTAAGTCATTTGGGGGGGGGGGGGTTCGGGAGGGTGGGAGATTTAATTTAAAGGGTCGGGGGTGGGTTTTAGGGGGTTTTAATGTGCCGGCTCACGATTTTACGATTTTTCACGATATTTTACCCCCCCAAACGGCAACAATACGATTCCCTCCCCCTCCCAGCCGAAATCGATCGTTAAGACGATCGAGGACACGATTCACATCTCTAATATGTAGCAGATTAATGAGGCAAGACTTCTATTCACTAAACCCATTTTGGGCTTGTCCCCTTATATTATGACCATCTATATGTTCAAAAGTTTTGTTCTTTATAATAGTTTCAATAATTTTTCCAATCACTGACATGCTTATCAGTCTGTAGTTTCCTGAATTACATCTGGAACCATTCTTAAAAACTGGCATTACATTGACCACCCTCCAATCTTAATGTAATGATATATTACAGGTTATTAATAACAATAATAATAATAATAATAATAATGTATTCAATTTTATTTTGCAGTTCTTTCAGTACTCTAAGATGTATGTCATCCAGACCAGGTGATTTGCTACTCATTAGTTTTTCAGTTTGCCCTACTAAGTCTTCCAGATTTGTTGAGATTTGTTTTATTTCCATCTGAATCATCACCTGAATCATCACCTGAAAATATCACTTATGGCATTGGTATCTGCCTTTCATCGACCTCAATAAAACCTGAACCAAAGAAATCATTTAATCTCTCTGCTCTAGCCTTCTCCTCTGTTAATGCACCTTTTACTTCTCTATCTTCTAATAATCCAACTGACTCCCTCACAGGTTTTTTGCTTCAAATGTTTTTATTATAAATTTTTGGTTCTTTATCAAACTTTTTATTTTTATTTTATCTTATCCTTCCTTATCAATGCTCTGCATCCAACTTGCCAATGCTTATGTTGTTCCTATTTTCTTCATTTGGATCCCTTTACCATTATTTGAAAGATGTTCTTTATCCTATAATAGTCTTTCACATCACATTTAAAACATGCTGGCAATTGTTTGGCCTTTCTTCCACCTTTTATAATGCATGAAACACATCTGTTATGGGCTTCCAAGAATGTATTCTTGAAAATCGTACATACCTGATAGAAACTATAAAGTATTAACTTTTGAATTTTCTCCTTTCAGTTTTTTCCTAAATTTTTTTCTCATTATTTCCCTTTTGAAAATTAAAAGCTATTGCAGTAGATTTCTTTAATGTCCTCCTTCCAGTTATCAAGTCAAATTTGTTCATGTTATAATCACTATTGCCAAGTGGCCCTAACATTATTGCATCTTACACCAAATCATGTGCTCCACTAAGGATTAGATCTAAAATAACTCCCTTCTTGTTGGTTTTTGAACCAGCTGCTCCATAAAGTAGTCATATATTTCATCTAGAAACTTAATTTCTTTGGCATTTACTGATGTTACATTTACCCAGTCAATGCCAGGCTAATTGAAATCACTCATAATTACTGTATTGATAATTTAGGACTAGATTTATCATATTGCTATAATTATAGCAGAAATAGCACCTGTGATAAGAAAAGGAGCATGGTTAAGCTAATTTTATGTCTACTGTACTGCATAGGCAATTTTTGCAAAGCACGATACATTATTGCATTGTGCATTGCATCTGCACATTGTGCTTGGCATCAGTGTATCGCGTGTCATTTTAAGCGGCGTCCGTTGATTTATGCATGGCATGTTATTTTTCTGGTTTACATATACTGGTTTTCTGTATCTGCCTTTTGGAGAGTGTATCAGGTTTTTGGAGAGAAAAGAGGACAGTAGGTGAGTGGTCTAGTCTTTTAGTGGGATAAGCTTTTTTCTGATTACCTGAGTAAGTTTAATTTTCTCTTGGTCTTTTATTTTTGTTGGAATGGAAGTTTTTGTTAGCTTGGCTGCCTGTCTTTGTGCTTGGAGAAGGTGTGGTGGTGAGGTGGAGGAGGAGTAGTGAGGTGTGGTGGTGAGGTGGAAGAGGACTGGTGAGGCATGGTGGTGTTGAGGAGTGGAGATAATAGAGTGTTAGAGTCATGGGGAGAGAGGAGAGAGGAGAGGACAGGTGTAAGGAAAGGAGGGGGAAGAGAGGGGAGGGAGGATGACGTCAGGAGTGCTAGGTGGAGGAGTCGGAGCAGGAACAAGGACAGGAGTAGAGATAGGCAGGAAGAAAGGGATAGGAGGAGAAGGGAAGAGGAGGGAGGGGGAAGGAAATAGGCAGGTGAGAATGGAGGGAGGAGTATGTCATGCTAGGGATAGACATGGAGGGAAGAGGAGAAGGGAGATTTTAGGGAAGGGGCAGGAAGTGTGAGAGGAAGGGAGAGGAGAGGGGAGTAAGAGCAAGAATGAGAAAAGGGAGGAAACCTTTTTGGAAGCAGAAGTGGCACCCCATTCTGGCAGCCAGGCAACAGGGTGTGCTCAACTGAGGGTTTTGAAGTTCAGCATGGAGGACAATGAAATAATTATTGTAGAGGTCCTCAAACATTATGCAACCCTCTTCAGTAGCCATGCAGCCAGGAGATCAAAGGCATCCCAGGGCCAGATCTGGCATACCATTGCCCAGGCTATATCCAGGCACAGCAGGGTTAAGTGGAGTGGGGAGCAGGTGGGCCATAGAAACAGTGACATTAAGGCCCAAATGAAAATGAAGGCATCAAGCAGGAACAAATATATATGGCAGAATGGAGGAGGAGCCCCTTTTCCGATAATACTGACATAGATGGAGGAGCGCCTCATTCAACAGCTGGGACCAGATGTGCTTGAGGGCATGGCTGAGCATCTGGACATCACATGAGCCAGAGCTGGTAAGTTTACCTCACCTGTAAATGGCAAGGCTGCTATAGCAGTCCACATCATTTGGCATAATATACTCACATTGATTGATATGCAAAGTGTGCATCTCTTGCCAAACGGTACATGTATACTTAATAGTTTTGATACTTATGTCTTATTCTTTGTTTCCACAGCTTTCACCCAGGACTCTACCGGTCCCACCTGTCAAGTCCCAGGTACCTGCAGTCAAGGCCCATGGACCAGCAGTGCAGCAACATTTTCCGTGCCCCCTTGCTGATGGATGCACAGTCACGCTGTAGCGAAGGGAGGAGGAGCCCTTTCGCAACCTGGGGATACTACTCTAAGCCCTCCAGATTGCAAGCCTCCACCGGCGTCGACGATTCTGGCAGGATACCTAGAGGCGATGCAGGGAGATGACCTCATTCTTCCGAAGGGAGGGGGACACCGAGGAAGTGGAACTGCGCCTGGAGAAAAGCTCTCGTCCAGCCCGATACAAACACCAGGGCCTGAAAGATTTGAGAGGCTTACCACATTGTTGTCTCCAGTCTGCACGGCCGGGGAGGAAACCAGGCTGCGGGAAATCCAGATGAAGGAAGCCGGAGGATTTCAAACTGTCCTGGCAGGGGATGAGTTGTTCATACCACCCCCAAAACCAGCAGTAGTCACCTTAGATACACTCTGGGACTTAATGGTTCCAATTGGAAAGTTGGTGAATGTCTGTGAGATTAAACATAAGTTGGAGAATGAACTCTTGACAAACAAACAAAACCTGGACAGACAAATGAAAGAGATGGGAACGGATTTGGATAGTAAAGTCATGCAAGTTCAGACTGTTAATGTAAACCATATTAAAAATATTGGAGTCCATTCTAAAAGACTGGAACATTTGGAGAATTATTCCAAACATTTAAATTTAAGGTTCACTAATTTCCCTAGAGCTTTGGGTGAAAACACTCTAAGCAAGTTAAAAAAGTATTTTTCTGATTGTTTAAAGTTTGAAAATGAACAAATGTCATTAATTAACAAGGCTTTTTTCCTGATAAGATCATTAAAAAACACTGGGAAAAATTGGATATGTGCCCTAGAAAACCTGACCCAATTTATTGAATACTCTGAGGTTGAAGTATTAGACAGGGGTACCTTATTGGTCTCTTTCATCTCTGAGGGAGACATAAGTAAGGTTATGCGGAATTATTTCCTAAATTTGGGTCAAGATGTTCATGGTCAAACAGTAAAAATCTTTCCAGATTTGTCTAGGCCAACCCAGGTCAGAGGAAAAGAGTTTCTTAGCTTCAGGTCTCAAGTTCAAGCATTAGGATATTTGTTTATGCTTAAATATCCTTGCCGATGTTTAATTAGTCGAAAAGATGAGATATATGTGTTTATAGCGGTAGAGCAACTTAAGTCCTTTTTGTATGCTAGGATTGTGACTACTTCCACCGCAGTAGGCTAATAAGTCAATTCAAAGAATGATAACTGACATCACATGTTAAACCAATTTTTCTTGGTGATTAGTATTACTTTAGAACTCCTCTATATTGCAAGCTAGGATTTGTGTTTCTATTTCCTCGAATTTAAGCAAATGTATGTAATTTGTTTTGTTCAAGAATATTTGTATCTTTTTTTTTGTTTGATTGGTATATTACATGCCTTATTTTCCTGATGAAGTATGTAAATGATACTTTATGAAAAAGCAATAAAAATTTAAATTGAAAAGTACATAATAAAATATTCAAAAATAAATTACAATAATTCAATTAGAAACTAATAAATAGAGGCTAAAAGTTAACATTATAATTAGGTAAAAATCAGAATGAAGATAGAATGTATAAAAGTCCTGGCTATATCTCAAGTGACTGTCTCAAATGCCTGTTTAAAAAGCCACATTTTTAGATCTTTCCTGAATCTCTTTAAGTTATGTTGTAAATATGTTTACCATATTTTTCACTCTATAAGACACACTTTTTTCCTCAAAAAGTGGGGGGAAAATGTCTGTGCGTCTTATGGAGCAAATATTAAAAAAAAAACCCCAACCCTAACTACAAACCCCCACCCTTCAGACCCCCTCAAGACTTGTCAAAAGTCCCTGGTGGTCCAGCAGGGGTCTATGAGCGATCTCCTGCACTCGGGCCATCGGCTGCCAGTATTCAAAATGGCGCCGATAGCCTTTGCTCTTACTATGTCACAGAGGCTACCAGTGCCATTGGTCGGCCCCTGTCACATGGTAGGAGCAATGGATGGCCGGCACCATCAGGAGAGAGCGAGGACCCCAAGGAGCGGGTACCCCTAGTAAGTCCAAGAAGGCAGAGTAGCTTGGAAAGTCGAAGCGAGACCGTAGTCATTCCTTGCTAACTCAATGTGTTAGCAAATTCTAAGACCTTATATATCCGTTGCGGGTGACATCATCTTAGGGGGACACCCCTGAGGTTCACACCATCGCTGGTACTTCAGTCTGGGCAGAGCTGCACGCACGCCCCTAGGCCTCCAGGAAACATGGCGGGTTGCAGCATCTAGCCAGTCCGGGGACGCCGGAGGACCTCGGAAGAAGGATGCCACAGCAGCCAATCTTCCCGTGGATGAAGAGGGAGGCACCAAAGAGATAAGGAGGGCTGAAAGAGGGCATCGGGAACTGACAGACACAAGAGTACCCCCCTTCAAAGGGCGATTTCCTCTTCGGGTACCAGGCTTAGATTTTGAAGGATGCGCGAAGTGGAACTGATGAAGCATCTCTTTGTCCAGGATATTGGTCTGAGGCTCCCAAGAGATCACTTCGGGGCCAAAACCTTCCCATTTTAGAAGGTATTCAAAAGTCTTGCCTCTTTTACGAACATCCAGAATCTCTGTGATATGGAGTTCTACATCGTCTTCAGTATTGAAGATAAATGAGTCTTGAGATATAGAGGATAGTTCACTAGGAGTAGTACCATCTTCGTCTGGAGATACTGAAGAACATACACCGGTTAGTGTATTGTCTTCGTCTTGTGATATTGAAGAACATTCCTTGGTTAATGTATAGTCTTCGTCTTGAGATATTGAAGAACATTCACTGGTTAGTGTATTGTCTTCATTTTGAGATATTGAAGAACATTCACTGGTTAGTGTATTGTCTTCTTTCCCCCAAAACAAGTGTCCGCACCAGCTGACGACTCAGATGGTCAGATAAAATCCTTCTGGAGATTTTCTTCAATGTCTTCCGATGTTGCCTTATTCTCAAATGCTGAGAGAGAGTGCACCTGTTCTTTTGGAGACTCAGTTTTTGACTTCTGTCGTATGACACAGTCATAGGGCTCCTGTGGAGGAAGAATATCAACCACTTCTTTGGAGAAATATCCCCGAAGGGGGTGTACTGGAGCAGCAGTCCCGGTACTGCTGGAGTCGCAAGCATGCCAATAATAGGTGATATCTCCTTAAGGCATTTCCCATGACATTCTGGGCCCAGTGGGAGAGATCCAGAGATGCCCAGTCAAATAGGGGTTAGTGTACTTGCAACCAGGGTAACCCCAGAACGATAGGGTGCACAGCCTTTTCCAGTACGAAGAAGGAGAGTGATTCTGTATGAAGAGCTCCGGTGCGGAGAGTAACTGATTTGGTTTGGCAAGACACATCTCCAGGTAAGGGCTCTCCATGAATGGAGGATAATCGTAGTGGGTTTTTCAACTTGATGAGGGGATCCTCAAATATTCCACTAGACATCTGAGAATGAAGTTGCCTCCTGCCCTCGAGTCTACCAGGGCAGGAGTTTGAATCGTGACTGGTCCGTAGGACAAGGAGACTGGGAGAGAGAGCGTAAGAGAGGGTGCAGTAAGGCCTAAGAATAGTCCTCCTGTTTGACTTTGGCCCGTCCGTGCTTTCAGATGAGTGGAGCATGTAAAGACATCATGGCTGGGCTGACCACAGTACATGCAAAGGCCGCACTTCTTCCGAAATCTTCTCTCCTTGGAAGTCAAATGTCTATGACCAATTTGCATCAGCAGCAGGGATTACTGGAACCATCTGAGGTGTAGAGACAGCACTGACCTGTTTTGACCTGGGTAACACCCTAGGCCGGAGTTCCTTCACCTTGTCCCGGAGTCGTAGATCAATCCGAGTAGCCAAGGATATTATTTCATCCAGCGAGTCAGATGTTTGGCGAGCGGCCAGCTCGTCCTTCAAACGGTTATCCAGGCCTCTGCAAAAGAGAGTCTTGAGACATCTGGGGTCCCAGCATAGCTCTGCCGCAAGAGCTTTGAACTCGATGGCGAATTCAGCCAATGATCTGCTGCATTGCTTCAAATCCACTAAAGCAAAACTGGCTACAGACATTCGAGCAGGGTCATCAAAAACGGATTTAAATAAGTTCATAAATCCTTCCATGTCCTGAAAAATGGATTCCTTGTGTTCCCACAAGGTAGATGCCCAAGAGAAAGCCCTACCATCCAGGTATGAAAGGATGTAGGTAGTCTTGGAGAGAGCTGTACGAAATAGAGATGGCTGTAAGGCAAAGTGCATGCAGCACTGATTCAAAAAGCCCCGGGTCTTCTGGATTTCTCCGGAACAGCGGATTGGAGCCGCCAGTGGTACAGCAGTCTTCAAAGTTACCTCTGGTGACTGACCTTCTTGGTTGGAGGCTGTGCCTTGAACCTTCTGTGTGTGTAGCTGATGAAATGCTGCAGTAAGTTTCTCCAAGATGTCTTGCTACTCCACAATGCGCTGGGCCAGGCCTGGTATGGTCTGCAAGGCATTGAGTTGTGCCGGATCCATGGAGTTAGCAATCTGTTAGTGTTTGGAGTTAACAGTCTGCTTGGAGTTAGCAATCTGTTAATGATCATGGTTAACAGTCTGCTTGGAGTTAGCAGTCTGTTGTTATTTAGGAGAGTTGTGGGTGGATCCTTGGACTGGTGGCAGATGACCACGCCCATGGGGGAAGATCCCGAGAGGGACCACCAATCAGGCTCAGAGTATGGAGACAGACACACACTAGTTCTTTTATTAGACAGTATACTGAACCACCAGAGGTGGCAGTAGTGAGCTGGAATGCCCGGCTGGGCTGTAGTCCCTCAGATACTGGAACAGTGATCCCTGGAGGCTGAGCTGTAGAGAAACTGAAATATAGTGAGTAGGCATGGTTTGCAGAGTTCATGAACTGAATCAGATGGTAACACTCACACAATATCTCATAGAAGCCTAGGAGCTGGAATGTATAGGCCCTCGAGGAGCGAGTATCTGGTTCCAGGGAAAGCTCTGAGAGAGCGATGGTAACTCACTGATATAGATGGCAATGATGACTTCCAGGCAGAAGAAAGTACCGAGTAAGTCTGGGAACGAGGGCCCTCAAGGAGCGAGTACCGGTTCCAGACTGTCACCTGAAAAACAAAGGATAGAGCAAGGCCCCCAAGGAGAGGGTACCCCTAGTAAGTCCGAGGAGGCAGAATAGCTTGGAAAGTCGAAGCGAGTCCGTAGTCATTCCTTGATAACTCAATGTGTTAGCAAATTCTAAGACCTTATATAACGCGGGTGATGTCAACTTAGGGGGACGCCCCTGAGGTTCGTGCCATCGCTGGTACTTCAGTCAGGGCAGCGCCGCGCGCGCACCCCTAGGCCTCCAGGAAACATTGTGGGTTGCATCATCTAGCCAGTCTGGGGACCCCAGAGGACCTCGGCAGAAGGACGCCGCAGCAGCCAATCTTCCCGTGGATGAAGAGGAAGGCGCAAAAGAGGTAAGGAGGGCCGAAAGAGGGCATCGGGAACTGATGGACACAGCACATGTACAGGTGCATAACTTCAGATGCAAATGGATATCAGCTATGGGAAGATGCTGTAAAATGGCAACACTGTGATTGATACTTTTAACTGTCAACCTGTAGTTTTAGACTGTGCCTTTCAGTTTCAAATCTACTTGTGATTTACAGAATTTCTAAGCAGTTGGTATTCATGTTCAAGGCCCTGCTGGAGTTCCATCACACCTATGGCACTATCTCACCCACAAGTGATAGCTAGGAGAGGGTCAAATCAGTAGGACCGTCAAGAAAACGCTGCAAGCTAGGCCAAGCTAGGTACACTGTGTTGGCAGTCCTATACAAACACTATTGTAACACATGCCTCTTTTAAACTCACTATCAGTCAGAAAACATTAGGCCAGCCACAAGTATTTGGTGTTATATTTACTTTGACTACACTTTTTCCACTACAGTGTAGTGCTACATTGTCAAGATGTGGTTTATGTTACACATGTGGTTTCTGTTACACATTAACCTAAACAGAGGCCAGTGAGTAAAAGAAACACAATAGAGAGGAGAACAGCTGGAAACACTCTACCAGGCTCCCTTCCATGGAAGGGGAAGGGATAGATGAGACCTAACTGGCAAAGTAGTATTGCATGAGGCTTTGCTGAAGATGACTGCAGGTCAATGTGGTGTCCTCAGCTTTTGCAGGTACACAAGGAGGATCTTGCGGTAGATCAGGAAGTATCTCTGTTGGAATCTCATAGTGTAGGGTAAGATTATTTTATACACAGGCAGAGCAAAACTAACTCTACCACTCTGGGTGGGGTATACATTAAAGATCTCCCCATTTTGTCCAAAAAGTGAACATAAGAACATGCCATGCTGGGTGAGACCAAGGGTCCATCAAGCCCAGCATCCTGTTTCCTACAGAGACCAAACCAGGCCACAATAACCTGGCAATTACCTAAACACCAAGAAGATCCCATGCTACTGATGGTGATTCCCTAAGTAAACTTAATTAATAGCAGTTAATGGCCTTCTCCAAGAACTTATCCAAACCTTTTTTGAACCCAGCTACATTAATGACACTAACCACATCCTCTGGCAACAAATTCTAGAGCTGATGAGTGAAAACATTTTTTTTCCGATTAGTCTTAAATGTGCTACTTGCCAACTTCATGGAATGCCCCTAGTCCTTCTATTATACAAAAGTGTAAATAACCGTTTCACATCTACTTGTGAATTCTCATGATCTTAAAGACCTCTATTATATCCCCCCTCAGCCGTCTCTTCTCCAAGCTGAACAGCCCTAACCTGTTCAACCTTTCCACATAGGGGAGCTGTTCCATCTCCTTTATCATTTTGGTTGTCCTTCTCTCTACCTTTTCCTTCATAACTATATCTTTTTTGAGATGTGGCGACCAGAATTGTACACAGTATTCAAGGTTCGGTCACACCATGGAGCGATACAGAGGCATTTTGACATTTTCCATTTTATTAACCATTCCCTTCCTAATAATTCCTAACATTCTGTTTGCTTTTTTGACTGCTGCAGCACACTGAGCCGATGATTTTAAAGTATTATCCACTATGATGCCTAGATCTTTTTCTTGGGAAGTAGCTGCTAATATGGAACCTAACATCGTGTAACTGCAGCAGGGGTTATTTTTCTCTATATTAATTTTATTTATTTATTTAAAAACTTTTCTATACCGTTGCTAAGTTATGTACCATCGCAACGGTTTACAAATAGGCACATAGACTAAGGTAATTAAATGTAGGTTATCGTACATTCTAACAGGTGCCAATAAAGTTCGGTTACAATTTCATAAATAAAATCATTATTTGAGTATTGTTGGTCAAGTCCAGGTATATTATTGAGTTACTATCTCTTTGAGATATTACTTCTTAAATGTAGGATTGAGTAAATTCATTCTCATCTGCATTACCCTGTATTTTCATTCTCTACCCTCCAGACTCTTTAGTGAAGGCTTTTTTAAAGAGCCATGTTTTTAAATTTTCCTTAAAAGTTTTGAGATTACTCTGTAATCTGAGTTCAGGGGGCATCGTGTTCCATAGTATGGGCCCAGCCAATGATAAAGCCCTTTCACTCACTTGGGTTAATTTTGCTGACTTTACTGAAGGGATTGTTAGTAGTGCTTTGTTTGCTGAGCGGAGGTTTCTTTGTGGAACGTGTACTCGTAAGGCTGTGTTTAGCCAGTCTGCTTCTTTATCATATATTAGTTTGTGTATGGTACATAAGGCCTTGTATTTTATCCTGTATTCGATGGGCAACCAATGTAAGTCTGCTAGAGTTTCAGTTATATGGTCCCTCCTCTTTTTTCCCGTCAGTATTCTGGCTGCAGTATTTTGAAGTATCTGGAGTGGTCTTATCAATGTGCTTGGGAGTCCTAGTAAGAATGCATTGCAGTAGTCAGTGCTGGAAAAGATAAGTGTTTGCAATACTGTTCTGAAGTGGGCGGGTGTGAGTAATGGTTTCAGTCTTCTGAGGACCATAAGTTTTGCATAGCCTTCTCTTACTTTTATAGATATGTGTTACTTCAGGTTGATTCATGGGTCCATTATTACTCCTAGATTCCTTACTTTTTCGGCTAGCTCAATTTTCTGGTTATTTCTTAGGGTTATCGGTGTTTGAATGATTTCAGTATGTTTTCTCTCAAGGTGAAGGAATTCAGTTTTGTCAATGTTGATAACTAGTTCCATTTGGTTTAGTAGTTGTTTAATTATGTCTAGGTACATGTTAGCTAGACTTAATGTTTTTTCAATTGTGTCATCTATTGGTAGAATTAATTGAATGTCGTCTGTGTAAATGTAATGTATTATCCCTAGGCCTGCCAGCAGATGACATAAGGGTAGCATATATATGTTAAAGAGGGTAGCAGAAGCACTGAACAACACCTTACACTTGTCCACATTAAATTTCATCTGCCATTTGAATGCCCAATCTTCCAGTCTTGCAAGGTCCTTCTGTAATGTATCACAATCCACTTGTGATTTAACTAGTCTGAATATTTTTGTATCATCTGCGAATTTGATAACCTCACTCATCATATTCCTTTCCAGATCATTTATATATATGTTCAAAAGCACCAGTCCAAGTACAGATCCCTGAGGCACTCCACTGTTTACCCTTTTCCACTGAGAAAATTGACCATTTAATCCTACTCTCTGTTTCCTGTCTTTTAACCAGTTTATAATCCATGAAAGGATATCACCTCCTATCCCATGACTTTTTAGTTTTCTTAGAAGCCTCTCATGAGAGACTTTGTCAAATGCCTTCTGAAAATCCAAATACACTACATCTACCAGTTCACCTTGATCCACATGTTTATTAACCCCTTCAAAAAAAAAGGAAGCAGATTTGTTACGCAAGACTTCCCTTGGGTAAATCCATGTTGACTGTATTCCATTAAACCATGTGTTTATGCTCTACGATTTTGATCCTTAGAATAGTTTCCACTATTTTCCTGGCACTGAAGTCAGGCTCACTGGTCTATAGTTACCCAGATCATCCCTGGAGTCCTTTTTAAATATTGAGGTTACATTGGCTACCCTCCAGTCTTCAGGTACAATGGATGATTTTAATGATAGGTTACAAATTTTAACTAATAGATCAGAAATTTCATTTTTTAGTTCGTTCAGTACCCTAGCATGCATACCATTCGGTCCAGGTGATTTGCTACTCTTTAGTTTGTCAATCTGGCCTACTACATCTTCCAGGTTCACAGTAATTTGGTTCAGTTCATCTGACTCATCACCGTTGTAAACCATCTCTGGAACTGGTATCTCCCCAACATCATCATTAGTAAACAAGGAAGCAAATAATTTATTTAGTCTTTCTGCAAATCCCTTATTTTCCTTAAGAACCCATTTAAACCCTCTGTCATCTAATGGTTCAACCGACTCCTTCACAGGTTTCTTGCTTCGGATATATTTTAAAACATTTTTATTATGAGTTTTTGCCTCTATGGCCAACTTCATTTCAAATTTTCTCTTCGCCTGTCTTATCAATGTTTTACACTTAACTTGACAATGCTTATGTTTTATCCTATTTTCTTCAGATGGATTCTTCTAATTTTTGGATGATTTTTTGGATAAAATAGCCTCTTTCACCTCACCTTTTAACCATGATGGTAATCATTTTGCCTTCCTTCCACCTTTCTTAATGTGTGGAATACTTTTGAGAACATCAAAGGTGCATTCTATGATACTGCAGGTAAAAAATAAGGCCTCTTAGTACCTTGTCTCTGTCAGCTTGATGGGACTAGCAATGGAGGTGAGAAGCCAGGTCCTGTAACCGTATCCCTAATCTCTGCAGCAAAGGCAGGATGGGTGCATCATTCACACCATTATGACTTTGAGATTTGGCTGGCAACCCACAGCCTGCTATAATACAGTAGAAGCTAACCAGTAGCTTAGCATGAGCTTTAAAAGCCTATTTCCCTATCCTAAATCCATGACACTTTTTTCTCTGTCACTATATGAATACTATAGCAATAGCTTAATCTGTGTCAGATCTTCCAGCGTAGGAAACTACATCTGGAGTTTCTACCAAAAGTGTGGCTGTCCCTTACAATAAAGATTAGGCTATTCATTTGTAGCAGTAATCAAACCCTGAAGCAATACATCAGAGCTGCCACACCTGTCTTAGCAGTAATACCTCTACCTTGTGGTATGAATGTCCAAGCTCCTTGCTGCTTTGCAGTATGTCTTCCAGAGATACAAATTTGTCTTGCCTGACACAGTGAATATACTAGGCCCAAAGTTGCACAGGTCACAGCTTCTGGTTTCTCTGTGTGATGGGAAAGATAAACTGTGCTAGACATCCTGACTGACCCATTACTAACAGGACAACACACCTGATCTGGGAGTGCCAACAGGGTGGACATGAATAGGTTGTGATTAACTGGTGAGATTTCAACTGTTCCAAATGGGAGGACTGGAGAAGGAAAATGTTTAAAATAAACTTGTAGAATATGTGTAATTGCTGTTCTCACACAAAGTTTTATGGCAAATATCTTGTTTGGCCTCACAACATTAGCAGGCCTCTCAAGCATGGAGAAAGAAAGCCAGGCATGTAGACCTAACTGTACAATTCACTTGTCATATCCACAGTGCTGTTACATCCCACTTAGCCACCCCATATCCGTGCCATTTTCTTCAAACACATAGCCAGAGACAGAATAGAGAAAGAAGCATCTCTCTTACCTACAAGGCAAACTTTACCATAGAGGCTGCCCTCAAAAGTTTCAAAAAGGGTGGATTGCCTAAGTATAAGGAATCATGCATGGCTCTTGGGTACATGGCCACCATGTTAAGGATGTGCAGTCGAGCATCATAGAACATTTTCACATTGATGGAGTGGAAGAGCTTTCTTTTGCAGAAGATCTGTCTGTTATGGTGTAGGATGATGGTTATGTGAGGGCAGTGGATAGCTCCTAGAACACTGGAAAAGTTAGCTATGAAATAAAAGTCTCTCTACAATTCCATCAAGTTCTGCCTATCCTGAGGAAATTCTGTGTAGTGATTAATGCGGTCAGATACAACCATTATGACCAGCCCAGAGAGCGTGAATAAGTGGTTTGGGACATTTCTACGATGACCCTTACTGTCATATGGAAGGAGCTGGATGCCATGAAATGTAGGGAGAACAATAGTTTGGTGAGCTCCAGTTTAGCTTGAGACCTTTCTGTGACTGGATATGGATCCCCTCAGAATTTTTAATATAATTCCAGGGTAGCCTGAGAGTGAGGTGATATCTGCTAGCCACATAATCTTCTGATATGCCCAGCAATGAGGCTCATGGAGGAATGATGTGCTCCCTGTATCTCCTCTGCCATGCCCATCTGAGTGCCAAGTGTTCCCATGGGCTATGACCCTTTCCGAATGGGGCCAGTGGCTCGGGCTTCAGTGCATGGAGTTCCCTAAGAGTTGTTGGAACTTCACTTGACTGTCTTGTGGTTGCTGTATTTCTAGTTGTTGTCTGTGATGAGCATCCTGAAGCAGCCAGTATGGTTGTCAGATGCCAAAAATATTTAGAGCCCAATCAATCACCAATTCTAGCCCATAAGTAATATTATCCCAAAAGTTTGAAAAACAATTTTTATTATGCATGATGGTACAAAAATTCCTGCATTGTATGTTAACAAACTTACACAATTAACAATGTATATTAAAAAAGTTTAAAAATATTGCTAGAAAAGTCTAAAAATCAATGTTTTCATGTTCGGTGTTGTCATATCATAAGGTTCATCTGAGAGCTGTGCAGAGCTGCACTATTTAAAATGTATTAGAAGCAAGTCCTAGTGGGGGACCCGACCCCCACAGGGCACTAAATATTCTTGCCCTGGCCCTGCTGACCCCTGTTCATTCAGTGCAATATTTTAAAAGCAAGTGCAAGATATTGTTAAAAAAAAAAAATATGCATTGTGTAGATGGTGAATTCTCACAAACGTTTTGGGTTTAAAAAGCATGCGAGAAAATATGGAACATGCCCGGGAGGTGGTTGAGACTCATTAGCAGTGGCAGTCAGTTCTCGAGATATAGAAGTGCCGCCTAAAAATTGAGGTTGTTGTGTTCAGTGTTGCCAATACATCTGTACATATTGGATGTAAAATGACTCAACATAGATGGTGTTGGCTCAAAACTGTTAAAGCACAAATTGTTTCTGGACCCATATGCACAAATGTATAATATTGCCTTCAACAGTTCTTTTTGCATTCTGTTTCTCAATTTTGTTTTGTTAAGGTTCATCTGGGAGAACGTTCTTTCAATGGTGGCATTGCTGAAAGGCAATGACAAGAGTGATAATACAAAATGACCTAATTCATATAAGTCATGTTCCCCTGCTGCATCCATATGGTTGATGACTTTGGCCAGAACTTTTCTACATTCAAATCATCTATGTTTGACCATGATATTAATTGAAGCTTAAAGTTCAAGTAATCTGAGATTTTCCTTTCTAATAGACAGTGACAAAAACAAGAGCTTAAACAAAGTTGGTCTTTTCAGACTGAGGATGATGGACAGGCTCAAATCATGTAAGGATTCCAACAGCTGGACATTTAATGGAAGTCTATTCTACATCTGCCTCAATATTTCGGCATCATGTCTTAATATTCTCTGCTACTGGAGACCATACCATATTCATGTGTGCCATCATAACATGAAATTCATTCCAAAATTAACTGCACCAATTGGTAGATGATTTACTTCATTGTTGATATCATAAACTAGTACTGCTCTCCAGGTATTAACAGCAGCTGGCTGCATCATCTGTGCCATAATAGTATGATACAAGGCCATTAGTTCTTCAATCAATCTAATTAAACTACCTTTTTCAAGTTCAAAGAGTTTGTTCATTCGTAACAGCTGGTTTAGTATTGGTTGTAGAAATAAAGATACAGCTTGTTTTCAGATGTACAGTACATCTGAAATTGCTTTCTGTATCTTTTGATAGCTGAAAGTGAAGCTTTAGTTCTTCATACTGGTGCAATTGAAAGCCATCTTGTATCAGACAACTTCAAAATCTTCAGGGGCTCTTTGCCAACATTCATGCATGAATAGATACTTTTATACTTCTTTTGGCGAACAGTAAAATGTGAGAACCAGTTGAACGTTTCAATTATCATAAATTTGCCATTATGAGGCATTATTTTAAGAGCATATGAAGAACATAGCTGTATGGAAGGGCAAATACACTTGAAGTGAAGAAATGGAGGATTTTATCTCCCTGAACGTTGTTATGCTGAACTTTGCCGGACATTGTATTACACTCATCTCTTGCAAGCCCTATGCATTTATCACTTGATAGTTTCTTATCCTTCAGGAACTTTATTAATGCAGTAAAAAATGCTTCTGCTATTCTGGTCTCTACCAAAATCATGCCAAGAAAAGTAGTTAGAAGTTCACAAATCAAAAATTATATACTCATGCAAGCAAATTTATGTAAAGGTGATCCGGATGCTCATTCTAAAAAAAATCTACTAAGGATTATAAACACGCTTATAAAACTTTTCATTCTATTGTGCTTGTAAAAATTAAAGAAAGGCTAAATCAAGTACAATATTCTACAGATTGGAACTAATAGTTTTTTCTGTTCCTTGATATTTTAGGGTATACTGTCTTGTAGGGATGTGAATTGTTTTTCTGACAATTGAAAATTTCGGAAGATATTTTCAAACTCTTCAGAATTCAGGGGGCCACCGAACCCAATAGGAAAACCCCAAAACATTTTTCGTGGGGTTCTCTTATCATTTTAGGGGAGGGGCAGGAAGAAAGGGCACTTAAAAATAAACCCTAAACCCACCCGACCCTTTAAATTTAATCCTTTCACATCCCACACCCCCAGTGCTCCTACCATGTGACAGGGGCCAGCCAATGGCCGGATACCCTGTCATATGCTAAGGACAAAGGGCCATCGGCGCCATTTTGATTAGTGGCAGCCGATTGCCCGAGCAAGGGAGATCACTCCTGGGACCCCCGCTGAACCACCAGGTACTTTAAAAATTTTGCAGAGGGTGGAGGATGCGAAACGATTAAATTTAAAGGGTTGGGGTGTGTTGTTTTTTTTGGCACAACACAGCCAATTAAAACGGGTAAGAATCGTGGGAACAGAGATTTCCCGCGATTTTTACCCAAAATCGATACCGGAAACAAGTCCGGTACCGATTCACATCCCTACTGTCTTGTGTATATATTGACAGCTGGGACACCTATATAACAGTATAAAATGTGACATGGCATTTTCATAAAATTATTAACTTCATACATAATGTACAGGACATTTGACTAAAGAAGCATATACAAACATTTTTTGCCATGTGAGTGTTGCCCCTCCATACCCCAGCATTAGAAAAACTAAAGATCCCAGTGCAGTCACCTGGAATGGGGTATCTCCATGGAACAGGCTGCAGCCCTTCTACCTGGAGTATATCCCTGTACTATCTGGGAGGCTCTGTGCTGTAGGCCAGGTCTGATCCAGCTCCACTTGCGCTGCTGTGACATTATCTTCAATAGCTGTAGCTACAGAGTGGGAAGAGGAACCCCGAGCATAAGCGGTGGTGGTGAGGGGGTATTATTGCAAAAACAGCAGTGGAGGGGAGGGAGTCATCCCTCACAATCCAGCCCCCATTCTTCTTATACATTCTGTTCCTACTTCCATGTAAAAATACAAGCAAGAGGGCAGAAGGAATGAGTGCTCAAGCTTGTTCTCACTTGTTTCACAACCTTTTCATGCCCCGTCATCGCCATCTGTCCCCCTTGTGGTAGCTTGTGTTGTATTAGTGAAAGACAAGTGATTCTGGCTTTAAGGCCTTATGCTCTGTCACTCGCCCCCCTTCTGGCAAGACACAAAAAAATTTACACACCAAATAAAAAGCCCCAAATCCTGCAGCCAAAAAAAGGAAAAACTGTCCTGCACATGCTCAGAAAAAGTAGCCAAATTGGGCATGAAAAATGTCCATTTGACAACACTGGCATCCAGTATCCCCCAAGAAGTAAACTTGCCTCAAATATAGTAGGTTTAGGAAGGCAGGCCATGTAAGAAAAGGTGTTATTATTGGCCCAGGAGGGTGTGGTAGGTGTGTCTGATAGAATGCTTCATTTTATTGCTCATGATAATAACCACAATCTATGATAATGGTGCGCTAAAATATTTTTTCTCCCGCTAACACCCAAAAAAAAAGGTATAGTTATTTTGGATGTTAAACCCCTTTAGTGAAGGTTGAGAATATGTGGACCCTTAGTCCGAGGAGGTGTTGATACTATCTGAGGAGACGGCTCCTCGGGTTCCCCCGTCAGAAGGTGAGGCTGAATTGAAGCAAAGACCAGCTGGATCTTCACCACTGGAAGCCCGCAGTCACCCCGGGTGGCGCCCGTAGGGACCCAGGCTGCTTGGACTTAGGTGGGCCTTTGAGAGATGGAAGATTTGTCGAATAGGAGCAAGGGCCAGTTGGATCTTCACCACTGGAAGCCCGCGGTCCCCCCAGGTGGAGCCCGTAGGGACCCAGGCCGCTGGGACTTAGGTGGGCCCTTGAAAGATGGAAGATTTGTTGAAGTCCGGTCCGGGATCAGAAGCCAGGGGTTACCCACCACCAGTCCGAGTTCAGAAGCCAGAGAATTGCCAATCACCAGTCCAAGGTTAAACGCCAGAGGGTCATCCAGGAACAGGAACAAGAGTACCTGAGGCACAGACACTCACAGGAGTGAGCAGACTCGTTGCCAAGTCAAAGAACCTGAAGAGGAGGCTTCTTTAAGCACTTCCCTGGGTCTGACATCATCTGGTGCAGCTGGGGCTGATTAGATGATGAGGTCCCTTTAAATGTGTGCTGGAGGTGTGGCCGTGTACCTAAGAGGAGGATGGCCCATTGAAGAACCAGGAAGTGCTGCAGTGTGGCCCGATGCCATGAAGAAGAGATCGAGGGATGCTCCCTCCGCTGTGGAACACTGCAGGGGCCCGGCGGGAGGGACTGCCCCGAGCGAGGAGAACTGGAGGCCGCATCGGAAGTGCCTCCCTGCCATCGCTGAGGTACCAGCGGAGGTCCCAACACCGCAGAGGGAGGTAGGAGGGGCCATCCACGGACGGACGTGGCTGGGAGATATAACAACCCCACTTTGTTGTGGATTAATCTATTGCAGAATGTGGTAGGATACCCTAATTTGCATTAACTCCTCCCATTTGCTTATTCAAATTAAAATTTGCATGCTAGCTACCATTGCAATATTTATCACATGTGCAATGCATGTTAGATCCCTTTTAACACACGTTAGGGCCTTAATGTGATTTGATGAATGGCCCTGTTAGTTAACTTCCCTTAATTTCTATTATCATTACATTGTCTGTCTGTCCATTCTCCTCACATGGATGGTAGTAGATGCACAATGCTATTTCATTCCTTTTTTCACATGGTATTTCATAGAGATGTGTAAAGCCCGAAACTTTCGGTTTGGGCTTTGTTTTCGGCCCGCCACTGAAAATTTCGTATTTCCCAAGGTTCAGGCCTTTGTAGTTTGGGGGACCCGAATTTCGGGTTTGTGCACACTAACAGGAGTTAGTGCACGCTAACTCCCCATTAGTGCATACTAACTCCCGTTAGTGTACGCTAACAACGTTAGCGCACACTAACGGGAGTTAGCGCGCACTAACCCAAAATCTGAATTTTCCTGAAATTTCGGGAAATTTAGTTCGGTTTTCAGGTTCCCTGAACCAGGACGAATTAGGAAATTTCATTGAAATTGCTTAGAACAGCTTAGAACAGTTTAGAACATAAGAACATATGTTATGCCACTCTGGGTCAGACCATGGTCCTGTGAACCCAGCATTCTGTTTCCAACAGCGACTGGTTCAGGTCACAAGTATCTGGAGATCTGCAAAAGTAGAACCTTATCTTGTCATTCATTCCCAGGGATTGTAATGACTTTCTCTAGTTTACCTGGCTAATAATGTTCTTTGGACTTTTCCTCCAGGAACTTGTCTAAATCTCTTTTAAACCCCACTATACTAATTGCCTCAATTACATCTTCAGGCAACAGATTCCATAGCTTGATTGCACTATGATGTGTTTTAAATCTGTTGATTGTTAGTTTGACAAAGAATCCTCTTGTTAATGTCTTTTGTGTGTCCTCTGTAATTAACTGATCCTGGACACAGGGGCACATGAGGAGGGTCACTACTCCATGATCTCCAGGAGGGTCCTGCACAGGTTCAAAAGGTTCTCCATTTCAAGGGCCTTAGGGTTTCCTCTTACAAGGGATTCTCCAAAAATCAGTCCAGTGAACAACAAAAACAACACTAGGAGTCTCTCTAAGAATGTCCAGCAAATCATCCCCCCTCGCACACATACTCCCCAAGACATATAAGGAGCCTAGGTCCATCCAACTTGGTTAATCTGAGCCTAACTGGGGCCTCTGCCGGCCCCTCTATTCCCTCCTCTCAAAGAAAATAGCAGGGGCTGGGCCTACTTCTACCTTTTTCGCTGCAGAAGACCAGAAGTGGAAACCAGCACAAGCCATAAGTAATTACAATTGGGAAAGCATATGTTGTTGTTAGCCCTCTTGCTTGTTTCTGAGGTAAAGGGGGGCAGATCAGCTGGGGAGGGCATGTGTCTATGTGAGAGACAGAAGGGAACAGGGGGTACAAGACATTGTTTTGTGAGAGAGAGAATGGATTTGTGCTAGGTGTGTATTTGGGTATGATTGGATGAAAGTTTAGAGAGGGATGCAAGGGAGAGCAAGACTTGAGTGTGGTAGGGACACTTGCCCCCTCAACCCCTCCTTCCCCCAACACCACAATTCCTATCATATTCCTCCACATGCAGGAACTGCCCTTTCTTGCTACTTTCTTCTTCCAATATCTTGGAACTTATCCTCCCCTCCAATCCCTCTTATTTCCTCCTCCCTTTCCTCAGTCCTAGAACTCTAACTCTCTCCTCTTCTCCCATTCTATTCCTGATCTTTCCCCCTTCTTCATCTTACCAATATCCCATCTGCCCCATCCCCAGCCCTCTCTTCTTTACATCTCTAGACCTCTTCTCAGATTCAACCATCCCATCCCTCTCCTTCTCCTCCTCATTCTTTATCTTCCTCACGTCCTCTCCCTATATCTGTTCTCACCCTCTACTTCTCCTCTTCCCATCCCTGAAATTTCTTCCCTTTACTCATACTTGATACCCCTTTCCCTTATTCAGAACAAAGAAAATAAAGTATAAAGGCAAAATCAAGGTTTGAAAAATTCTTAATTTTTTTAATGTTAGGAATTATTAGGAAGGGAATGGTTAATAAAATGGAAAATGTCATATTGCCTCTGTATCACTCCCTGGTGAGACTGCACCTTCAATACTGTGTACAATTCTGGCCACTGCATCTCAAAAAAGAAATAGTTGCGATGGAGAAGGTACAGAGAAGGGTGACCAAAATGATAAAGGGGGTGGAGTAGCTCCCCTATGAGGAAAGGCTAAAGAGGTTAGGTCTGTTCAGCTTGGAGAAGAGATGGCTGAGGGGGATATGATAGAGGTCTTTAAGATCTTGAGAGACTGCAGAAGAGGACCAGGATGACGGTGGCCTCCGGGCCATGGAAAAGGAGCTTCGATGTGGCCTCCAGGCCACTGAAGAGAAAGAGGGTGGCAGCTCCCAGGCAGCGTAGAAGGCCCAGATGGTGGTGGCTCCTAGGCCACGTGGAGATGAGCAGTCAGTGGTGGCCTCCTTGCTGTGAAGAAGATTGCGATGTCAGCGGCAGCTTCCTGCCACGGAAGCGGTGAAACTGGCAGTGGCCTCCAGGCTGCAGGAAGACAGGCGTCAGCGGCCTCCAGGCTGTGAGGGAACTTCGGCATTGGAAGGCTGGCAGCGGAAAAAGGTGAGGGACTGCTCGCGGCCTAGCTGTGGGCAGGATCATAACAACCCAAGGTCTTGGGAATCTTCAGACAGGCCCCATTTCAATGTTGTTTGTTTTTTTAGGTTTTTTTTCTATTTATTCATTTTAAAATAAATGCCAAGCATTTACTTGAAATGGAAATGCATCTTTACAATAAGATTACAGTATTCAAAATTAAACATCCTTCATTCAACAAGAATAACCTCATTATAAAGAAAACATCAATATATGAAAATATATCAAATCATGCACTAGCCCACTATATGGATCCATGTGTTCACATTCACAAGTATTCAATTATTCAAGCAATATACTGGCAATATTACAAGGGGGAACTTTATAATACATAAAGGTCTGGCATTAACAGCCTATGGAGTTACTGGGCTATCAGATAGAGATGGAGTGGTCAATGTTTTTCTCTTATTAGATAAAAAAGAAATTAATTAGGATGGCTGGTAAAACAAAAAAGAAAGACCTTGATATTTTATCAGGCTTTTACATGTGTATTTCAATATAAACATTGAACCCAATTCCATAACCTGTGGTTTCAACAAAAGGAACTGCTGCCGTCTTTTCTGTGTTTGCTTACTTAAATCAGGGAAAATTTGTATTCTATAGTTCAGAAACAGATCATTTCTATGCAGGAAATATCGCTTAAAAACCAACTCTTTGCTTCTAAAAGAAATGTGACCAATAGAGTTGAAGTTGTCGCTATATTTCCATCACATTGCTCAGGCACTACAGATATATCCAATTTAGGAGATTCTCTAGGAATCAGTAATTGAAAATTATTGATGTCAGTTTGTGCCTTCTTCATAGATGGAATATAGTAGACATTTGCTATTATCGGCAATGTTTCTTCCGGGATCTTTAAAGTTTCTAACATATATCTCCTCCATAGGTCTTTCGGTGCAGTGTTAGGAAGCTTGGGGAAGTTTAAACATCTCAAGTTTTTTGCTCTTAATTGGTTATCCAGGTTTTCAACTCTGGAGTGCAAAATTTGATTTTCTTTTATTAACTCCTGTTGCATATTTACTGCACTCTGGATTTTAACCTCCATGGATTATGTTTACCATTTATTCTCCACAATACCTAAATCAACTTCTTCAATATGATTTCCCAACCGATTTACTACTTTAGTAATGTTAGTCATTTGAGTGTTCATATTTATATTTAAGATGTTAATTGCATCCCATATCATCTCTTTTGGGCAGAATGCGGCATCCAGAAGTAATTTGCAGTTAGAAGTAAGAGAGACGCTCATTAGGGATGTGAATCGTTTTTCAACGATTAAAATTATCGTCCGATAATGTTTATATCGTCTTAAATCGTTATAGAACACGATACAATAGAAATTCTAACGATTTATCGTTAAAAATCGTTAAATCGTGTTAGTGCGCACTAACTCGAGTTAGTGCGCACTAACTCCCCGTTAGTGCGCACTAACTCGATTTAGTGCGCACTAACTGAAAATGATACAAATAAACACTTTCCAGGTCACTGAAGGTCAGTTAGGAATGAATATGTGTTCCTATTGGCTGGCTGCCCTCTTATCTATTGATATTACCAAGGTTACCACTGAGGTGATGGTTGGGGGGATGGGAAATGGAACTGGAAACTAACGAACACCAACAGAAAATGAAACAAAGTGTTCACACTTCCCAGGTCAGTAAAGGTCACTTAGGAATGAATATGTATGTATGTATTCCTATTGGCTGGCTGTGCTCTTATCTATTGATGTTACCAATATGGTTGGGGGGATGTGAAATGGAAACAGTTGGAAGCTTGACAAAAAAAGTAATGTAATGATCAGCACTCACGTGACTAGAACTTGTTTGTTTATTATTTTTGTTAGCAGGCACCTGAAATGCTAGTGCATGTTGAATTTGCCAATCACTGTGCATTTTAGAAAGGTGGTCCTGGCTGGAACTGTACACAGTTCAAATATATGTAATTGATTGTTGGTAAGTGTATTTTTTAAGTAGCCACACTGGCACCAGTATGTTTACTTTTCCTCCTACTTAACTCACTAGCTCAGCTTTGTAAGAAGGGCTTCTCTGCTTGTGTGTTGTTTTTGTTTGGTGTGAGGAGAGCAGAAACATCAGATCTTTATTCAATCTACTACAGTCATCTCTTACAGTGCCCTATCCCTATTAATACCAGGAGTGTTGTGATCTTCCTGCACACAGTGCCCTAACCCTGATACCAGTCTGAGACAGCTCCCTCCCTGCATTACTAGTGAGAGGCTGGCTTCACAGACAGGGGGAAGCTGCCTGACCCTCACACCTGACTTCCCCCATGTCCCAGCTAGTGAATGGTGTGTGGGTGAGGGGGGGGGGGAGGATGGTGAAGTCTGAGACAGCTCCCTCCCTGCATTACTAGTGAGAGGCTGGCTTCACAGACAGGGGGGAGCTGCCTGACCCTCACTCCTGACTTCCCCCATGTCCCAGCTAGTGAATGGTGTGTGGGTGAGGGGGGGGGGGGAGGATGGTGAAGTCTGAGACAGCTCCCTCCCTGCATTACTAGTGAGAGGCGGGCTTCGCAGACAGGGGGGAGCTGCCTGACCCTCACTCCTGACTTCCCCCATGTCCCAGCTAGTGAATGGTGTGTGGGTGAGGGGGGGGGAGGATGGTGAAGTCTGAGACAGCTCCCTCCCTGCATTACTAGTGAGAGGCTGGCTTCACAGACAGGGGGGAGCTGCCTGACCCTCACTCCTGACTCCCCCCATGTCCCAGCTAGTGAATGGTGTGTGGGTGAGGGGGGGGGGAGGATGGTGAAGTCTGAGACAGCTCCCTCCCTGCATTACTAGTGAGAGGCTGGCTTCGCAGACAGGGGGGAGCTGCCTGACCCTCACTCCTGACTTCCCCCATGTCCCAGCTAGTGAATGGTGTGTGGGTGAGGGGGGGGGGAGGATGGTGAAGTCTGAGACAGCTCCCTCCCTGCATTACTAGTGAGAGGCTGGCTTCACAGACAGGGGGGAGCTGCCTGACCCTCACTCCTGACTTCCCCCATGTCCCAGCTAGTGAATGGTGTGTGGGTGAGGGGGGAGGGGAGGATGGTGAAGTCTGAGACAGCTCCCTCCCTGCATTACTAGTGAGAGGCTGGCTTCACAGACAGGGGGGAGCTGCCTGTCCCTCACTCCTGACTTCCCCCATGTCCCAGCTAGTGAATGGTGTGTGGGTGAGGTGGGGGGGGTGGATGGTGAAGTCTGAGACAGCTCCCTCCCTGCATTACTAGTGAGAGGCTGGCTTCACAGACAGGGGGGAGCTGCCTGACCCTCACTCCTCCGGGGTATTGTGATCTTCCTGCACACAGTGCCCTATCCCTGATACCAGGGGTGTTGTGATCTTCCTGCATGCAGTGCCCTATCCCTATTAATACCAGGAGTGTTGTGATCTTCCTGCATACAGTGCCCTATCCCTATTAATACTAGGAGTGTTGTGATCTTCCTGCATGCAGTGCCCTATCCCTGATATCGGGATGTGTGCAAGAAGATCACAACACCCCCGGTATCAGGAATAGGGCACTGTGTGCAGGAAGATCACAACACCCCCAGAATCAGGAATAGGGCAATGTGTGCAGGAAGATCACAACACCCCTGGTATTAGGGATAGGGCACTGTGTGCAGGAAGATCACAACACTCCTGGTATTAATAGGGATAGGGCACTGTGTGCAGGAAGATCACAATACCCCTGGTATCAGGGTTAGGGCACAAGTTCTAGTCACATTGACTGATCACATTACTTGTTTTGTCAAGCTACCAACTGTTTCCATTTCCCATCCCCCATATACTGTCAGTAGGAAACTTGGTAACATGAATAAATAAGAGGGCAGCCAATAGGAATACATATTCATTCCTAAACTGACCTTAACTGACCTGAAAAGTGTCAAATTGTATCATTTTCAGTTAGTGCGCACTAACTCCCAGTTAGTGCGCACTAACTCCCGTTAGTGCGCACTAACTCGAGTTAGTGCGCACTAATCGGAAAAAACGATTTTTAACGATTTTTTAACTAAAAAATCGTGCCTAAGACGATTTTCTTGCCCTGCCACACAATTTCTATCGTTAAGACGATATGGAAAACGATTCACATCCCTAACGCTCATAGCGTCTTGCCATCTGCAATCTTAGATCTTTTTATTTGTTTTTAATTGTTTATTTTGGTTCAGCATGCTAACCAAAACTGAAATGAACATTAAAATGAATAAAAATATGACCCTCCCATAAAAAAATGAACCGAAATAAAAATTTTTGGTCTGCATATCCTTAGAAAAAGTAATCAGCAAAATGCATTTAATTACTGAAGTCATCAATTTATAAGAACTCGAAGAAAAAGCACATCATTAATAACAAACTTCTCATAATTCTTTGAAGAGTTGAATCTAATACCATTTGTTGCTAAAGGGACTTGAAGTTCTTCTCATAGTTCTAAATTGCTTTTTCAGGATTACTGTATTTCTGCATAGATTTTTCTTCTTCTGCTTCCTCCACTTTCATTAAAGACATGTTTTGGCTGCAGCTGAATATTTCAATGTGAAAAGATGTGCTCTGCAACCAGTACATGAGGAGAGAGAGAGAGAGCAAACCGGTTAATTTTGCAACTGTTTTTCAATTTCTGCTAAATGTATAAATTTTCCAAATTTATCATGGCCTTTAATGGAATAATTTTTGTATGAAATACATAATCTATGATAGCTTTTTATTGTATTACATATGTTTATAGCACTGTTTTGCTGATATTATTATGTAAGTTGCTTTCATGTTAGGAAAGGCGGGGTATTATATAATTCAAATAAATAAATAAGTGGGAAAGAAGGGTAATACATGTTGTGAAAAGGGCAAATTTCATCAGTTTCTTTTACCAGTTACCCACTATTTTTGAATTCTAGAAAAGTGTTTATTTTCAAAAGTAGGCATTTTTTGGGGAAAAAAAAAAGTCCTCCTGTAAAAAGCCAATGTTTCACCATTTTTGCTATGAAAAGATTCACTATGAATGTTTGCACATCATTAATCATTGGATGTAAAGCAGCACAATACTGCCACAGAGAAAAAAAATAAATGTATCTTCAGGGAAAATCTGGTTCCATAGATTTTCTGTATATTGTTTTGTTTTGTTTTTTTAAACTAGAATTTTATTAGCAATGTTTTTACATTAAAAATGTAAAATGAAAGAAATCATTAATTATAGAAATGCTTTCCATTCCTTCTGAAAATACTGAGTAATTTCACATTCTGATTTCAAATGATCTACAGTTATACAAATCTTATTTTTATGACGAGGTTCATAGCAAAACATACTCAATGTGTCATCTGCTTTTTTCCAAGCAGAGAGCTGTATAATGAAACTGAAAATCACAATGGTGTCCTGGTGAGGGCAGCAAAACATTCAACAATGAGACTTTCAATACAGAACCAAATAGACATTGTTAATCTTTATAGGAGGTAAAACTTACCTAGCAAACATAGCAGCTTTCTACCACTGAATGCCCCAAAGACCAGACACATTTAACATTATGTAAAACTGGTACGAGGTTCCCAGTAACATTCAAAGGCAATTATCATGCTCATCATATGGTGTCTATTTAAAAGCAAAATCTCACTAAAAAAAACTTTATTTCACAAATTTGCTTTCAAAATATTCTGAAACTCGTTTCTGGGGAGGAGCCAGGCATATTTTAAATTGGAAATCATAGCATTAGATAAGAACAAATTATGTAGTTAGAAGTCCAAGAAAGAAATATTGCTAAATGCTGCACGTTAATCCGCACAGCGAACATACTGATGATCGAAGTCAACTCGGATTGCTGAAAAATGTGTTATGACTTATGAGTGGTTTAAGTAACTAAGAAATGTTGATAAAATGGGCCAAGATCATGACACATATGTTTTTCTAATCAAATTGTTTTGTTATTCCAGTGCTTTGGCTTTAGCTTCAGCTTTGTCATTGTAGAAATATAGCACTCTTTTTCTTCTGACACATACCAAAGTGAAATATGTGATTGTGCCCTCAGTTTAACATTTTTGAAAAAAAAATGCTGCTTTCGTATTTCAATTCTGGACTTCGTGGTGGCAGCTTGTAACAATCAATAGATGAGGTAAAAAAAACTTCAAGGAAAAGTATCAGAGTCTTTCCTATTACTGTCAATGACAGAAGACAGTGGCATCCCAAAGGAATAATACAATAATAAATTAAATTTTGTGCATTCAATAATTTTCTATAATTATAACTTTAAATATTGCCAAAAAGAACTAAGAAAAGTTTTGATTCAATTAACAATTTGCAAAGTGGCTATCTTTAGTGATCTTATGGTTCATCTTATTAGGTCCCTGCTCTGCAATGGAGGCAACTGTTGCTGCCATAGTCCCATTCTCCATCACCTAACCCACTCCAAAGGCTGCCTCCATTCTCCTTAAACATCTCTTGAAGAATGGAAGACTGAGTGGCTCCACAACCCCATCTTGAAAAACCTTTCAAGAAGATGTAAGGAAAACAAAGGAGGAGAAGCAGAAGGCACACCACTGCTTACTATCTCCTGCAATAGAACACCTCCCTCCCTTCTGTTCCCAAGTCTCTGCATGGCTAATCACCTATCAGCAGCGCAGGACATTTTCTACTATCAGGCCAATACAGTACAGTGCGCTCCAGAGCGCACTGTTAACCGGCATTTGGATGCACGTTTTAGATGCGCTAGCTTATTCAGTAAGGGGTAATAGCGCGTCGAAAATGCGCGTCCAATCCCCCCCCAAGACTAATAGCGCCCGCAACATGCAAATGCATGTTGATGGCCCTATTAGTCATTCCCGCGCGATACAGTAAGTAAAATGTGCAGCCAAGCCGCACTTTTTACTTTAAGAAATTAGCGCCTACCCAAAGATAGGCGTTAATTTCTGCCGGCGCCAGGGAAGTGCACAGAAAAGCAGTAAAAACTGCTTTTCTGTGCACCCTCCGACTTAATATCATTGCGATATTAAGTCGGAGGTCCGAAAAGTTAAAAAAAGTAAAAAAATAAATAAAATTTAAAATCAGCCCGCGTCTCGCAGGTTGAAAACCAGACGCTCAATTTTGCCGGTGTCCAGTTTCTGAACCCGTGGCTGTCAGCCGGCTCGAGAACCGACGCCGGCAAAATTGAGCGTCGGCTGTCAAACCCGCTGACAGCCACCGCTCCTGTCCAAAAAGAGGCACTAGGGACGCACTAGTGTTCCTAGTGCCTCTTTTTACCGACGGCTCTAATTTAAACATTTTGGTTTACTGAACCGCGCGCACAGGTCACTGGCCTGTGCGCGCGCAGGGAGAGCGGGTGCTTACCTGCTCTCCCGCGAACTTTACTGCATTGGCCTGTAAGTGATTCAAAGCAGTGCAGGGACCATTGTGCCATGTGTGTGCTCCACTTAACACCTTTTCTCCAACTCCTTTTGTTGTCTCAGGTGAGGACCTGGTTGAGAGTGCTCTGGGCATCAGGGATGTGCAGAGCAAAATTTTATGTTCATATTTCTTATGTCCGAAAGGGGGTCCCACTTGCGGCCAATATGGACATAAAAAAAATCCAATGAGTTGGGTATATGTACATATGTGCAAAAAAAAAATTTAAACCCCCTCACCCTCCTTAATCCCCCCCCCCCAGACTTACCACAACTCCCTGGTGATCGAGCGAGGAGTGAGGACGTCATTTCTGCAACCCTTGGCGAGAAGCATGTGACGTCGGCGGCACGTCGAGTGACGCCGGCGTGACCCCCCCAAGCTGGCCAAAAGTTCTTTTTGGGCCGAATGAGCCGTCCGGCGCAAACTCGCCATGAATCACGTGGCGCCGACGTCACTGTCGAGTGACGCCGGCGACGTCACATGCTTCTCGCCAAGGATTGCAGAAATGGCGTCCTCACTCCTCGCTCCATCACCAGGGAGTTGTGGTAAGTCGGGGGGGGGGGGGGATTAAGGAGTAAAGATGTGAATCGTTTTCCATATCGTCTTAACGATAGAAATCGTGTGGCAGGGCAAGAAAATCGTGTTAGGCACGATTTTTTAGTTAAAAAATGGTTAAAAATCGTTTTTTCCGATTAGTGCGCACTAACTGGGAGTTAGTGCACACTAACTGAAAATGATACAAATTGACACTTTTCAGGTCAGTTAAGGTCAGTTAAGGAATGAATATGTATTCCTATTGGCTGCCCTCTTATTTATTCATGTTACCAAGCTTCCCACTGACAGTATATGGGGGATGGGAAATGGAAACAGTTGGTAGCTTGACAAAACAAGTAATGTGATCAGTCAATGTGACTAGAACTTGTGCCCTAACCCTGATACCAGGGGTATTGTGATCTTCCTGCACACAGTGCCCTATCCCTATTAATACCAGGAGTGTTGTGATCTTCCTGCACACAGTGCCCTAACCCTGGCACCAGGGGTGTTGTGATCTTCCTGCACACAGTGCCCTATCCCTATTAATACCAGGAGTGTTGTGATCTTCCTGCACACAGTGCCCTAACCCTGGCACCAGGGGTGTTGTGATCTTCCTGCACACAGTGCCCTATCCCTATTAATACCAGGAGTGTTGTGATCTTCCTGCACACAGTGCCCTAACCCTGGCACCAGGGGTGTTGTGATCTTCCTGCGCACAGTGCCCTATCCCTATTAATACCAGGAGTGTTGTGATCTTCCTGCACACAGTGCCCTAACCCTGACACCAGGGGTGTTGTGATCTTCCTGCACAAAGTGCCCTATCCCTGGCACCAGGGGTGTTGTGATCTTCATGTACACAGTGCCCTATCCCTATTAATACCAGGAGTGTTGTGATCTTCCTGCACACAGTGCCCTATCCCTAATACCAGGGGTGTTGTGATCTTCCTGCACACAGTGCCCTAACCCTAATACCAGGAGTGTTGTGATCTTCCTGCACACAGTGCCCTAACCCTGACACCAGGGGTGTTGTGATCTTCCTGCACAAAGTGCCCTATCCCTGGCACCAGGGGTGTTGTGATCTTCATGTACACAGTGCCCTATCCCTATTAATACCAGGAGTGTTGTGATCTTCCTGCACACAGTGCCCTATCCCTAATACCAGGGGTGTTGTGATCTTCCTGCACACAGTGCCCTATCCCTAATACCAGGGGTGTTGTGATCTTCCTGCACACAGTGCCCTATTCCTGATACCGGGGGTGTTGGGATCTTCTTGCACACATCCCGGTAGCAGGGATAGGGCACTGCATGCAGGAAGATCACAACACTCCTGGTATCAGGAATAGGGCACTGTGTGCAGGAAGATCACAACACCCCTGGTATTAGGGATAAGGCACTGCGTGCAGGAAGATCACAACACTCCTGGTATCAGGGATAGGGCACTGTGTGCAGGAAGATCACAATACCCCGGAGGAGTGAGGGTCAGGCAGCTCCCCCCTGTCTGTGAAGCCAGCCTCTCACTAGTAATGCAGGGAGGGAGCTGTCTCAGACTTCACCATCCTCCCCCCCCTCCCCCACACACCATTCACTAGCTGGGACATGGGGGAAGTCAGGAGTGAGGGTCAGGCAGCTCCCCCCTGTCTGTGAAGCCAGCCTCTCACTAGTAATGCAGGGAGGGAGCTGTCTCAGACTTCACCATCCTCCCCCCCCCCCCCTCACCAACACACCATTCACTAGCTGGGACATGGGGGAAGTCAGGAGTGAGGGTCAGGCAGCTCCCCCCTGTCTGTGAAGCCAGCCTCTCACTAGTAATGCAGGGAGGGAGCTGTCTCAGCCTTCACCATCCTCCCCCCCCCCCCCTCACCCACACACCATTCACTAGCTGGGACATGGGGGAAGTCAGGAGTGAGGGTCAGGCAGCTCCCCCCTGTCTGTGAAGCCAGCCTCTCACTAGTAATGCAGGGAGGGAGCTGTCTCAGACTTCCCCACCCCCCCCCCCCCCCCCTCACCCACACACCATTCACTAGCTGGGACATGGGGGAAGTCAGGAGTGAGGGTCAGGCAGCTCCCCCCTGTCTGTGAAGCCAGCCTCTCACTAGTAATGCAGGGAGGGAGCTGTCTCAGACTTCACCATCCTCCCCCCCCCCCTCACCCACACACCATTCACTAGCTGGGACATGGGGGAAGTCAGGAGTGAGGGTCAGGCAGCTCCCCCCTGTCTGTGAAGCCAGCCTCTCACTAGTAATGCAGGGAGGGAGCTGTCTCAGACTTCACCATCCTCCCCCCCCCCCTCCCTCACCCACACACCATTCACTAGCTGGGACATGGGGGAAGTCAGGAGTGAGGGTCAGGCAGCTCCCCCCTGTCTGTGAAGCCAGCCTCTCACTAGTAATGCAGGGAGGGAGCTGTTTCAGACTTCACCATCCTCCCCCCCCCTCACCCCACACACCATTCACTAGCTGGGACATGGGGGAAGTCAGGAGGGAGGGTCAGGCAGCTCCCCCCTGTCTGTGAAGCCAGCCTCTCTCTAGTAATGCAGGGAGGGAGCTGTCTCAGACTTCACCATCCTCTCCCCCCCCCCCTCACCCACACACCATTCACTAGCTGGGACATGGGGGAAGTCAGGAGTGAGGGTCAGGCAGCTCCCCCCTGTCTGTGAAGCCAGCCTCTCACTAGTAATGCAGGGAGGGAGCTGTCTCAGACTTCACCATCCTCCCCCCCCCCCCTCACCCACACACCATTCACTAGCTGGGACATGGGGGAAGTCAGGAGTGAGGGTCAGGCAGCTCCCCCCTGTCTGTGAAGCCAGCCTCTCACTAGTAATGCAGGGAGGGAGCTGTCTCAGACTTCACCATCCTCCCCCCCCCCCTCACCCACACACCATTCACTAGCTGGGACATGGGGGAAGTCAGGAGTGAGGGTCAGGCAGCTCCCCCCCTGTCTGTGAAGCCAGCCTCTCACTAGTAATGCAGGGAGGGAGCTGTCTCAGACTTCACCATCCTCCCCCCCCCCTCACCCACACACCATTCACTAGCTGGGACATGGGGGAAGTCAGGAGTGAGGGTCAGGCAGCTCCCCCCTGTCTGTGAAGCCAGCCTCTCACTAGTAATGCAGGGTGGGAGCTGTCTCAGACTGGTATCAGGGATAGGGCACTGAGTGCAGGAAGATCACAACACCCCTGGTATCAGGAATAGGGCACAGGTTCTAGTCATATTGACTGATCACATTACTTTTTTTGTCAACTACCAACAGTTTTCATTTCCCATCCCCCCAACCATCACCTCAGTTGGAACCTTGGTAACATCAATAGATAAGAGGGCAGCCAGCCAATAGGAATACATATTCATTCCTAACTGACCTTTACTGACCTGGATAGTGTCAATAATTTGTATCATTTTCTGTTAGTGTTCCTGAGTTTCCATTTCCATTTCCCATCCCCCCAACCATCACCTCAGTGGGAACCTGGTTAACATCAATAGATAAGAGGGCAGCCAGCCAATAGGAACACATATTCATTCCTAACTGACCTTTACTGACCTGGATAGTGTCAATAATTTGTATCATTTTCTGTTAGTGTTCCTGAGTTTCCATTTCCATTTCCCATCCCCCCAACCATCACCTCAGTGGGAACCTGGTTAACATCAATAGATAAGAGGGCAGCCAGCCAATAGGAACACATATTCATTCCTAACTGACCTTTACTGACCTGGAAAGTGTCAATTTGTATCATTTTCAGTTAGTGCGCACTAACTCGGAGTTAGTGCGCACTAACTCCCGTTAGTGCGCACTAACACGATTTAATGATTTTTAACGATAAATCGTTAGAATTTCTATTGTATCGTGTTCTATAACGATTTAAGACGATATTAAAATTATCGGATGATAATTTTAATCGTTAAAAAACGATTCACATCCCTATTAAGGAGGGTGAGGGGGTTTATATTTTTATTTTGGCTCAACAATCGCGATTTCCCACATATCCAACATATCTATGTTGGATATGTGGGAAATCCGATCGTTTATGTCGAATCAATTTTTTAAGTTAAAAAAAAATATGAGTAGCGTTTTACTAATGCGGTCAATCCGAATGCACACCCCTACTGGGCATCAAGTTGTAAATAACAGCAATAGATCCAGCCCAATTGCATCCCCATAGTAGTGCATTATTGCTAGAATATTGTTTCATGATAACTTTTCACAGCAAGAAATAAATTTAAGAAGTAAGATGACACTAAAATGATAGCTGAAAGTCCATGAAATAAAATATTTTGGACAGACATATTTAAAATTATAGGTCTAATCTTTAGATAGTAGATGTAGAAATACAAAGCATATTTTGATCATGCTTCTTTGGTGTTGCATCATTTAAGTAAAGGCAATGCTGGTTTGCATAAATATTAAATTGCATACAATATTGTTTATCCAGTAGCTAGTTTTCCTTTATAAACTACCTTAGTTATAAAGTTAACCTTGACTGTAAATCACACTTTAATTTGCATACCTATCGTGCATGCTATTACTGCTGTCTGATAGAAATAAATGTTTCTACTTTGTGTTTCCTTCAGTAGATAAAGAATGCATTTCAGATATAAAGATGTTAAAAGTAAATGGTGCATGAGTGTCTTCAATATGAGAAAATGAGGATTCCATTTCAACCCAAATAATTTCCCATTTAGTCCTTGAAATCTTTATCCTCTGATATTTCATTGTATACTGAACTTCATGGAGCTAACATCAAATACTTCTACTTTTTAGCTTAACCATTTAAGTTAATTTGTGGTCTTATCCAACCAAAGTTAAGGACAGACTTATAGACTGTACTTGCCCTTAAGTACAAAATAAGACAAATCTCTTTATAGTTCAAAAAAACCCTACACAATGGTCAAAGTATGTTATTTTGTAATTGAGAAACCAGTGAATTCTACTAGTTAACAGGAAAACAACAGTGCATGCAACTCTATACTGTGCCTACAAAAATGCCATTGTTGCAATAATTTATTTTCCATGCTAAAGACCTTTATAGCGGCTCAGTCTTTGATATGGGCATAACAGACATCCAATTCAAATCTGCTTTGTAAGAGCTTGGGGTGCTATTGTAAACTGAAGTGCACTAGACCACTCCTTCCAGCATATGAACTACAGTGTACCTGACAGATAGCAAGCACCAGACCTGAAAATTAAATTTTATGTTTCAGAACACAGTCAACCTATTTGGATTTCCTGGAATGCATCTGACTTTATTGGGCATATTATTTTGATACATGTTTTTCTTTTTTTAATCAAAGTTTCTTACTATTTAATCATTGTTTCCAGAACAGGAGGAGATTAGGTCTGTTCTGCACAGGCTATTTTGTAAGTTTATTTTTTAAATACTCTTTTTCAGGATGATACAGTAGAAGTTCATTTATACATTGTTTGACTCAAAGAATATTAAAAAGACTGATTTAAGCTTTTACAGAGCACTTAAGATTTGGCCTACAAAAAGTATGCAGCACTTTTTAATTTAACAAAACATAATATGTTGCTATGTGAAGTGCTTCTATTATATGTCATTTTTGTAGTTTTTTTATGAGCTTTATATCAAATGGCATGGGATTATACATTGTTTGCACATACTAACAATAGGTGCCCAGTAGTAAAAACAAAACAAAATTAGGAGGGAAAAAAGGAGGTAAGGTTAAAAGAACAAGAATAATGGAGTTATTTCACTCTCGGAGGCTTGGTCTTTACTAGGGAAATTGTCACTTGGTTTTTTTCTGAATATTTATTGTTGCAATAGGGGACATTTGGCTACTATCTGAAACACATAATCACAGCGAACAAGAGGCATAGTTTACCTATGCTCCTGATCAGTGGACTCAGCTCATCTTTCTCTCCTTCTCCCAGCCTCCTTACCCAAAATGATATTAGCATACTTAGATAAACCACCTTCCAAAAGCTCTACCCTGATTACACTGGGCAACAAATTTTCACAAAAGTCATGTTACGGAAATGAAATTAGTCAATTCTTATACATTTCCATGTGCTAAACATGAATGTGACTGTGAAAATGCAAAATTGGCTCTAGTTTTTTTGTAATATGCAATAATATAATTACATCTTGAACTGTATGCCAATAGCTCACTGGGCAACAAATTTTCACAAAAGTCATGTTACTGAAATGAAATTAGTCAATTCTTATACATTTCCATGTGCTAAACATGAATGTGACTGTGAAAATGTAAAATTGGCTCTAGTTTTTTTGTAATATGCAATAATATAATTACATCTTGAATTGTATGCCAATAGTAGCAGACCTACGGTTAATACTGTTTGAAAAATGAAGTCATAGACTACGTCTTAGATTTCTTTGCTTGTCTCTTGTACATCTGTTCAGGAGCATCTCTGCGGAGTGTCCAGCAGTAGTGAGCCAGCATGAATATTTCAAATGCTCACCCTTTCTGACTGGGCTTCATATAGTACACTGCTGACGTCAGCTTACTCAGCAGCAGCATGGCAATAGAACTGCATTGCATCAGAAAATGATGTAATAAACTCTGGATGATGTGTGCATGATGGTATTATGCAATATGATGCAATATTACATCATTCTGGCTTATTTACAGTCCTACTGGATAAATTTACATGACTAAACATAGAAAGTGAACTATATTAAATATCTTCAAAACGAGAGCCAATAAAAACTTTTTAATGGTCATATTCGTGTTCAGCACATCAAGATACTACAGAGTAGGACCTTTTTAGGTCAGTAACACTTTCATTGTTGCCCAGTGTTATTTTTACTCCTACTCAAGGCAGGAGTAAATCTGATTGGTTCCCATGATTTCCTATTGATGGGAATACATTTTTGTCTTCCATAGAAAGTTTTGGGAACTAGCGCATGACAACCTCTTTCCTTTAATTCTATCCAATTCTAAATTCATTGTAATACAAAGAAATCTCAGAAAAGAACTGAAAATGTGACATTTTGGAGTAGTTTCTCACCACGTTTTACAGGATAATACCAAAGTCACCATAGCATTATAACAGTTTTGGTCTGAAAGAGCCAGCTGTTTGTTTCATTCATGGACTCCCAAAAGAATGAAGGAGTCCCATGAATTTGAACAAAAAATTATGTCTCATTCATTTATGTTTCCCATTCAAGTCTATAGCTGTGCACTGCTGAGCAAATAAACAACTGGTAACTATAACAAGCAATTGTTGCCTTTGTGACATCACAGCCTCCTCAGAGCCAAGGCGGGACAAGTTGGGAAGAAGAGCAGATAGATGACCCATCATGGTGAAGCATCTTTTTAACTAGCCAGTAGTACTCCCTGATGTTCTCCCACTGAAAGATCAAAGCATGTGCAAGAAAATCTCTATTTCCTTTGTAGTAATTGGTAGAGAAGAATTTGTTTCTGATAACTCTCTGAGAGGTTAAAATACGATTTTTAAAAAGTTGGCATTGGCACTGGTAAAGGACTGTTTCTGATCTCTGTTTCAATGGTTTCATTCTAAAATAAAGACAGAGGCAATAGCATTATGCTTTCTCTACTAACTGTGGGAGGACGGGAGAGTGGAGATTGGAACAGTGTTTTTGTGTGTGTCTGTCTAGTTGAGTGCAGTGAGGTTAGCACACTGAGAAGTGAAGATTAAGAAGAGTCTTGCTAGATTGCCAGTCTTATAGGTTCTGCATAACTATCTAAAAGTTTTTTCGGTGCGTGGAAAAGGTGTCAGTTAGCAGTGTATCACACAATAGACATATACTCCATATGAGTTTGTGTGCATGTGTGTAGGGCAGATATTTCTGCACACAGCATAGTGGTACTCTGAGTGGTAATATCCAAAACCCAATAGGCACTTCAAATTCCATATAGCTACTGAGTGGAAATGTTAAAAGAGGGAATGACAACCTTAGCAAAAGAAGAGCCAGTCCAGCCTAGCAGCTTTGATTAAAAATGGCAGTCCTGCAGCTAAACTAAAACAAGTATTTTTTTAACTGCAGAGTAGAAGGAATGGAAGACAACTCAAGACAGAAACAATCAAAATTTGGAGAGCATGTGCCATCACTGATTGTCCCTCTCTCTCTTGTTTTGGAACAGAGGGAAAAAGTAGGAGAACCATCCAAGGCTGGCAGTAGTAGGGCAGGGGCATGGACTGGGGCAGAAGAAATGCAACAGCAAAAGTGAGCAGCACTCTCCTTTACACTGGTTACTGTTTTTGAGGCAATGGAGGCAGTATCTTCAACAGGTGATTCAGAGGACGAATCTTGTCAGGGCACAGAATATGGTAAGGGTAACCCCCAGGATAGGATCAGCACTGGACTCAGGAACAGCAGGCATGGGATGTGCAGCAACAGATCTTCTGCCTAACCAGCCACTTCTCCCTCAGGTTGAGCTTTCAGATTCTGGTAGTTAGTAGGAATTCACTGGAGGTACTGGCAGGAGAATTAAAAGACACCCACTAAGAAAGGGTAGGGCTGGAGCAGGGATAGAAACACAAGGTTGCCCACAAGTTAAGACAAATGAATACAAACAAACAAAGGGGCTAGCGCACACACAAGAATAGGACAGGACAAACACTGCTGAGCTCCTGATGGATGGCTTCCTCCATTGGCCAGGAAGCGGGAAATGGCAACAGCATCGACAGCTCGACAGGTGAGTTCCCCCCATCAGCACTAGTGGGAAGGAGCTGGCGCAATGACAACTGCCCCGCCCACCACCTGCCCACTGACTACAGCAGAGGGTGCGGGGAAACAGCAGGGCCTAAAAAAGACTGAAGGCAATGCTGAAGGCCTCCTCCATCACCAAGCACCAGTCAGAAGGCCTCCTCTATCAGCCAGGAAGTGGGGAATGGCAGTGGCACTGATGGCATGGCAGGTGGATCCCCCCTCAGCACTTGTGGGGCGAAGCTGGCACCATGAAGTCTGCCCCCACCCACTACCTGCCCACCATCCACCCATTCCAGAAGAGGGAGCAGGAAAACCCGCAGTGCCTACAAAAGACTGGCAGTGATGCCAAAGGAGCTTGCACCATGACGCGCACGTCCTTGACACACACATGAAGGAGAACAACAAAGGACCTTGCTTCTTTGTGTACTCTTTTGTGTGGACCTGAAGGGCTTAATTGTCAGTGTTCTAGGCCTCTTTACAACAATCATAGATGAGATATGCTTCATTGAGCATATTCTAGGCAAGGGGATGTATGGAGATCTAAGAAGAATCCCCAGAAAGAAGCTAAGAAGGAAGACAAATGAGGTCTATCTGATGATATGTAATGACTCCTCTGTTATCTCATCTTGCCTAATGTTTACTAAGCTTCTGTTAAATGCTCAGGCAAAAAAAATTCCCTCTGATTAATGATCTATTAGAGGATTTAAATCCATCTAGTTTTTGAATCTCTGAAGCCTGGCTTACTGACAAGGTTAATGTTCTCTTAAACCAAATTTCTCATCTTAAGTATGATGTATTTCATTTCCCCAGACCTAAATGAAATGGTGGTGCTTTTCTAATAATTTGTGAAAAAGAACTTAAGCTAGTACCCTCCCTATGAGATGGCAATTCTAAAATCTCCTCAAACATAGGCCTGGTCTACTGTCCCCCCAGTATACTATAAAAAGACTGCTCACCACTGTAGCCTTTGATATGTTTTTAAAGGCAATGGATGCCTTGGTGTGGTCCCAATTTGTTTGTAAAGCTATTTATAAAGCTGGACATATTTTAGATCTAATATTCACCAACACCAATAACTGTTTAATCAATACTTCTCACACTATATTGCCATGGTCTGACCACCAATTAATAAAGACAGAAATAACCTTCCTCAACACTCTATATAAAAGTATAGATAAAAGTCAGATTTTTACCTTCAGGAAACAAACTGAGATGGAGGTACTTTTAGAATCAATAGAAAATAAGCTCCCTGAATTAAATCAGGAAAATGCCTCATCAGCATTTGATTCCAGGGAATCAGATTATCAGTGACATAGCTGAAAACCTCAGTCCAGTCCAGACAAAAACTATTAATAAAGAAAGGAATACTTGCAAACATAGGATGCCATGCTACAATAACAATTTAAGACACACCAAACAGAATCCCTAGGAAAATATAGACCTCTCCTTACAAAATACCATGCATTAACCAATAAAACAAAAAAGGACTACTATGCTAAACAGATTCATGGAGTAATATTTAATTCTAAACTACTCTTTAATGTTGTTAAAAATTTAATTAAGGACTCATCATCTTCCTGCCAGAGAAACTATAACTTCACAAATGCTTGCTTGCAATGAGTATGCCATATCTTTTCTAGATAAAATTAATAGGTTGAATACTGGGCTCCCTGTCTGTTCTCTCACAAGAGCCCCCGAAGATTCACACAGCCTGGCAAAATGAACTACATTTGACAGAGTAACTAATCCTGAAATTAGCCAAATTATTGCCCATATTAACCCTGCTATTCACCCATGTGATCCAAACCCAGCCAGTTCCTTGAAACAAGTACACAGTGTTATTACCCCAACAATCACAACCTTAATCAACCTCTCTCTCTCAGTAGAATCATACCATCAGGGTTAAAGCAAGCTGTGATAAAACCAATTCTAAAAAATAAAACCAATAGAATCAATGACTGGGACAACTATAGGCCCATACCCAACTTGTCTTTTCTCTCAAAAGTACTGAAAAAGTTGTGTTTGTTATCTCAACTTGTGAATCATTTGGAAGACCAAGATATTATTTTCCACAATGAATTTGGATTTAGAAAACAGACCTTACTCATCTCCTTAATGGACTCTGTTTTACGAGGGTTTGATTTTGATGAATCTTATTTTCTTGTGCAAATCGATTTAACAGCCACTTTTGACATGGTGGACTATACCCTGTTATGCCATCAGCTGAGCAACATGGGGATCAAAGGTAGTGTTCTCAGATGGTTTTATTCCTTCCTATCCAATAGGTCATTCCAAGTCAAATTGGTCAATCACATATCTAAGTCTTTCCATACTCATACAGGTGTCCCTCAAGGTTAAGCCCTCTGAGCAATACTATTCAATATCTATATGCTCCCACTGTGCAAATTACTCACAGATTTAGGAATTTATTTCTTCTTGTATGCTGATGACAAACAATTTTACATCCCATTCTCCAAAACATTTGAAAATACAGTATTAACACTTTTGACATACATGAAAACAATACAGCAAGAACTATCCTGGTTTAAACTAGCACTTAATCCTAGAAAGACTGAAGTCATTTGGTTAAATAGAAATCCTTCTAAAGTTAAACCTCCGGTCCTTGACTTGGGTACTTTTCAAATCATTCCATCAAACCAGGTATAGAACTTAGGTATCCAGCTGGATGAAAACCTTACTATGAAAAAGCACATCAATAAATTAATTAATACAGGTTACACCAGTTACAGTATATTACATTGGCTGAAACGTTTATTACCTTTTGAAGCCTTCTGCATGATATTGCAAACCCTTATTATCTCAAATATAGACTACTGTAACTCTCTAATACTCGGTCTTCCCGAATGTCTCTTAAAACCATTACAACTATTACAAAATGCCTCAGCTAGACTTTTATTAGAATCCAGGAAATTTTATCACTTTACACCGTCACTGATCTCACTACACTGGCTGCTTGTACAAACTCAAATCTATTACAAAGCATTACACTAATATTTAAAATCATTCATTCTAGTAATACTGGTATGATCAGCAAGACACTAGGGATGTGCAGACAAAAAGTTTTCGTTGATAAGTTGATAAGTTGAAGTTCAGGGTCGATTTCATTCAATATGGACATATGGAGAATTCCATAAGTTGAGGGTCTGTCCATATGTTCACCGGTTCCCTAAATAAAAATTTAAACCCCTCACCCTCCTTAATCCCCCCCAAGACTTACCAAAACTCCCTGGTGGTCCAGCGGGGAGTTAGGAAGCCATCCCTGCACTCGTCTGCGATTTCCTCATGACGGTGATAGCCTGTGTCACAGGGGCTGCTGTGCCATTGGTCAGCCCCTGTCACATGGTCACCGGCGCCATCTTGTACTCCTACCACGTGACAGGTAGGTCATGTGGCAGGAGGTCGCTCCGGGACCCCCGTTGGACCCAACCGGAACTTTTGGCCAGCTTGGGGGGGGGCTCCTGACCCCCCCAAGCTGGCCAAAAGTTCCGGTTGGGTCCAACGGGGGTCCGGGAGCTGAGGCGCAGAGGAGCACGTGATGTGTCCGTCACTCCGATACGTTTCTAATATAATCTCCCCCACAACTAACATCTACCCCGAAGATGAGACCAAAAATAAATGTGAGAAATTAGCCGCCTATTTCCAGGACAAGATATCAAATATCATGGCTCGTTTTACATCTCCATATCAGCCAACAATTCCAGCACTAACAAGCTCCCAAAATGATTCACCCACACTCTCAAATTTTGAATTATCTACTGTATCGGAGACTGAAGCAATTCTAAAAAGAATCAAACCAGCATTACACCCCGTTGACATTATGCCAACAAAAACGCTCCTAGCCATTCCTACTAGAATAGCCCCGGCGATCTCCAACATCATTAACACCTCTATAACAGAGGGAGTCTTTCCCACACAACTCAAACATGCTATAATAAAGCCTACCCTTAAAAAAGCAGACCTGGATCCATCTAAACCGGCTAATTATTGACCAGTATCGAACCTCCCGTTATTATCAAAAATACTAGAAAAGGTAATAAACAAACAACTAACTGACTATCTAGAGGAAAATCATTTACTCTTCCCGTCGCAATATGGATTTAGGAAGAACCATAGCACCGAAACACTACTAGTGTCCCTTTCAGACTCCATACTAAAATCCCTTGATACTGGTAACTTTTATATTCTGGCCCTTCTGGATATCTCCTCAGCATTTGACACAGTGAACCACAATACACTCCTCTCTCTCCTTTCACAAATTGGCATCACCAGCACTGCCTTATCCTGGATACAATCATTCCTGAAAGATAGGACTTACAGTGTCAAAGTGGGACACCATACGTCAAAACCTAGAAATCTGTCACAAGGTGTCCCTCAAGGATCCTCACTTTCCTCAACTCTTTTCAATGTATATCTATCTCCACTCTGTAAACTACTGAAGAAATTGGATCTCTGGCATTTCATATACGCCGACGACGTCCAGATCATTATTGCAATCAAGGATTCACTTGCTAAGGCCATGGAAACCTGGGAATCAGCACTTACTGAAATAAAAAATCTACTCATGGAAAACTTTCTTGCAATCAACACCAACAAGACTGAACTAATCATTATAACACCACACAAGAACACCTCAACCAACACGCAACATGATCCTTCCTCAACAACAGACCATACCAAGCTAAAGCAGGTCCGCAGCCTTGGGGTCATTATTGATAATCACCTTACTTTGAACAATTTCATCTCAACCACAATCAAGAGTGGCTTCTTCAAGTTACAATTCGCACTCAAAAAACCCCCTTTTTGGTTTATTTTTCATAAGATAATTGAACATTAAATAGCTCAAAATCTGTGAGTCTTATCATTAAACCGGCATTATTCATGCAGGAGGTCGGCGGATCTAGTGTCTGACCCAAACCACCAGATCCGCCGACCTCCTGCATGAATAATGCCGGTTTAATGATAAGACTCACAGATTTTGAGCTATTTAATGTTCAATTATCTTATGAAAAATAAACCAAAAAAGGGGGTTTTTTGAGTGTGAATTGGATTATATAGTGTGATCCCCCCAAAAAATCATTTTGGGTGCTCTTTTGATATTTGGTATTCTTCAAGTTACATACATTGAAAAGAATTAAACCGTTATTACATCCTCAGGACTTCCGGACTGTGTTACAAGCCACAATTCTACCAAAGATCGACTATTGTAATGCACTACTACTGGGTCTCCCTAAAAGCACAATTCAACCTCTTCAGATGTTGCAGAATGCCGCTGCTCGTTTACTTACTAATACTCGACGGCATGAACATATTACTCCAGCACTCATGTTCCTACATTGGCTACCCGTATCCTTCAGAATTACTTTTAAAGTTCTCTCACTCATCCACAAATCAATTCACAACCAAGAGATGCAATGGTTCTCTGATCAGCTCATTTTTCGCACCTCCAACAGACCAATTAGAAATATTCACCAAGCGAAATTAGCTGTCCATCCACTAAAACACATCAAACACGTTTCCACCATAGACCGATCATTCTCCATAGCGGGTATCAAAATCTGGAACAACATGCCGTTGGACCTGCGTCTTGAATCCTGTCACAAAACCTTCAAAAAAAACCTTAAAACATGGTTGTTTGAACAAGCATTCACTCTATGAATCTCATCTAACCTAAAAATTCAGCTATCCCTTATTATTCCTCACTGGCTCCAAGTTCTTTTCCTCGCATTTTGTATTTACATTCTGCTATTCCATACCCCCCACTGTTACTCTAGGCTATTGTATTCAATGTGACATTGGTCTCGCTGCTGACAGTTAATTTGCTCCTGCGAATACATGGTTATTTATATTTTATTGTTTGATATTTAATGATGTATGCTTATTATCTTTAAAAAACTTGTTTCTGTAAAGCCTGTTGCTGTTAAATGTTTTACTGTTTTTTTTAAACTGTTACATGTAAAGCCTGTTGCTAATTTATTGTTTCACTGTAAACCGAGGTGATGTATGTCTATACGTACCGCGGTATAAAATAATCTATAAATAAATAAATAAATAAATAAATAAATAAATAAGTTGCATTTTACATATGCGTTCAAAACGAATGCACACCCCTACAAGACACTACAACAATACACACCACAGCAAACACTGATCTCAAAATAAAGAACTATTGATGGTTCCCACTATACGGAGTACTCATCTGACTCAAGAGAGTGGCAGGTCCAAAACTTTGGAATTCACTACTCAAGATGTTACGTGTGATACCAGATAGAAAGAGATTTAAATGTGAGCTAAAAAACATGCCTATAAAAACACATATAACCTAATTTAAAAACATAAGAATGCAAAGAACTACAATAACAAGATAGACAAGGGAAATTAATTTAATTGTATCATGAGGAATAAAACATAATGAGAGAACATAAGAATCTTAAAAACAATCTGCAGACATTTATACAAGATCTGTTTTATGATTTTCTGGTATAACTTGCCTTACGTCTTAGATCTTTATTCACAGGTCTATCCAGTACCGAGCGGTAGGAAGAGCTGCATTAGTGCCTGCGGCACCCGCGGTTGCCGCACGCACAGTGCAGCTCACCTACCGCTCGATCCTGAACACTAATTTAATTTAAATGTAAACCGCGTCCGTGAAGCCTTAGGCCCGCGCAACCCATTTTACTGGATAGAGCGCCTATACAGTATCCTGGGTGCGCGGGCCTAAGGCTTCATGCCACGCTGGTATCTGTCATTTCAAATGTCATTTGAAATGACAGATACCAGGAAGTCGGGACTGCCAGTCCCCCCTCCCCTCCTCCCGAAGCAGGGCGCGAAAAGCAGCCTTGCTCCGGGAGGAGGGGAGAAGAGATGACAGCGGCGAAGCAAAAAAAAAAGCGAAAAAACCAAAAGCAAAAAGTAAGTCGCTTCGCCGCTTCACTCTTCCCTCCTCCCGGAGCAGGGTGCGAAAAGCAGCCTTGCTCCGGGAGGAGGGGAGAAGGACTGGGGCTGCCACGGAGACCGGCACCCATGATCGCGGCCGGGGCAGGTGAGCGGGGGCTGGGGGAAAGCTTGCCACCTACCCTGACCCCTGCCTCTACCGCAGAGGTCAGGGTAGGCGGTAAGTTTGCAGGTTAAACGCGCGACAAAACGGCAGGGAAAACTAGCGATAGTCGGGGCGCGGGTTACGGGATGCTAGGGAATAGCTAATTTGTTCGTTTGCATGCAATATACATGCCGCGTGCGGAAGGGGTTGCCCGGGGAATTTAGGACGCGGTAGGAGTAGGTTAAAGGGGATTTGGGATCGCAGGAAGGGCTAACGCGGCCAGAAAGTGAGTAGAGAGCCGGTTAGGGACGGGGAAACCGCGGACGCACTTTACAGGATAGACCTGTCAGTAACTTAATATGTATTGGAACATTTCAGTTCATTTGAGATCCATGCTTATGTGCACTATCTATGTAAACCATCAAGATTTGTCGATTGATAATTATGAATGCTTCTTCTATAAACTGTTGTGATCATTACATGGAATGACATTATCTAAAATGTCCAAATAAATAAATAAATACATTCAACAAATACACTGAACTTAAAGGGTCAATATACTGGGCCTAAGAAGGACAAGAAACAGATACAAGACTAAAGGCAAGGATTTTGGCAGGCCACAGAAAAAAAAATGAAGGTTAGACCCAAGCTGAGGCAATGCACTGTGATTTAGGCAGGCTTTTAAGGGTATGGCAGTGCTTCATCGGAAAGTCTTTAAGGCAAAACCTGTGCAGCTCAAACTACAGCCCACTGAGGGCCTCTGCAGACTTAAATACATAAGAACATAAGATTTGCCATACTTGGGCAGACCAAAGGTCTATCATGCCCAGTTTCCTGTTTCCAATAGTGGTCAATCCAGGTCACAAGTACCTGGCAGGATCCCAAGGGTTAGATAGATTTCAAGCTGCTTATTCCAAGAATAAGCAGTGGATTTCTGCAAGTCTACCTTATTAATGGTTAATGGACTTTTCCTCCAAGAAATTGTCAAGACCTTTTTTAAGTACAGCAATACTAATAGCTTTCACTACGTCTTCTGGAAACAAATTCCAGACCTTAATTATATGTTGAGTAAAAAAGTATTGTCTCTTATTAGTCTAAAATGTATTATCTAGTAACCTCATTCTGTGTCCCCTGGTCTTTTTACTTTTAAAAAGAAAAAAAAAACAGATTAATGTTTACTCATTTTTCCTAAGTAGTGATTTGTAATGTGGAAACATGCATTGTGTAGCCATAATTTGCTTTACTCTTCCCTAAATGCATCACTTTGCATTTGTCCATATTACATTTCATTTGCCATTTGTATGCCCAGTCTCTCAGTTTTGTAATGTCCTCTTGCAATTTCTCACAATTCTCTTGTGATTTAAGAACTTTGAATAATTTTGTGACATTGGCAGATTTGATCACCTCATGTTTTTCCCATTTCCAGGTTGTTAATAATTATATTAAAAAGCAGTGGTCCCAGAGTAGATCTCTGGGGAAATTCACTCTTTACCTTTCTCCATTGGGAAAATTTACCATTTAGCCCTAATCTGTTTTCTATCTTTTAACCAGTGGGCAATCCACAATATTACACTGTCCCGTTACCCATGACTTTTTAATTTCCCAAGAAATCTCTCACGAGGGACTTTGTCAAATGCTTTCTGCAAATTCGATACACTTTTATCCACATGTGTATTTATGCCCTCTAAAAATGTAGCATATTTCTGAGGCAAGACTTCCCTTGGCTAAATTCATGTTGGCTTTATCCCATTAAACTATGCCTATCTATATGTTTAGCAATGTTGTTATTTATTATAATTTCTTCCATTTTGCATGGCACAGACAACAGACTCATTGGTCTGTAGTTTCCTTGATCACCCTTTGCTCCTTTTTTTAAAGTTTGTTATGTGCGCCGGCCACAGCAGACCCACAGCTCGGCCCCCTCACCATAAGAACATAAGAAAATGCCATACTGGGTCAGACCAAGGGTCCATCAAGCCCAGCATCCTGTTTCCAACAGTGGCCAATCCAGGCCATAAGAACCTGGCAAGTACCCAAAAACTAAGTCTATTCCATGTTACCATTGCTAATGTCAGTGGCTATTCTCTAAGTGAACTTAATAGCAGGTAATGGACTTCTCCTCCAAGAACTTAACCAATCATTTTTTAAACACAGCTATACTAACTGCACTAACCACATTAGGGATGTGAATCGTTTTTCAACGATTAAAATTATCGTCCGATAATGTTTATATCGTCTTAAATCGTTATAGAACACGATACAATAGAAATTCTAACGATTTATCGTTAAAAATCGTTAAATCGTGTTAGTGCGCACTAACTCGAGTTAGTGCGCACTAACTCCCCGTTAGTGCGCACTAACTCGATTTAGTGCGCACTAACTGAAAATGATACAAATAAACACTTTCCAGGTCACTGAAGGTCAGTTAGGAATGAATATGTGTTCCTATTGGCTGGCTGCCCTCTTATCTATTGATGTTACCAAGGTTACCACTGAGGTGATGGTTGGGGGGATGGGAAATGGAACTGGAAACTAACGAACACCAACAGAAAATGAAACAAAGTGTTCACACTTCCCAGGTCAGTAAAGGTCACTTAGGAATGAATATGTATGTATGTATTCCTATTGGCTGGCTGTGCTCTTATCTATTGATGTTACCAAGGCTAACACTGAGGTAATGGTTGGAGGGATGTGAAATGGAAACAGATTGGAAGCTTGACAAAAAAAGTAATGTAATGATCAGCACTCACGTGACTAGAACTTGTTTGTTTATTATTTTTGTTAGCAGGCACCTGAAATGCTAGTGCATGTTGAATTTGCCAATCACTGTGCATTTTAGAAAGGTGGTCCTGGCTGGAACTGTACACAGTTCAAATATATGTAATTGATTGTTGGTAAGTGTATTTTTTAAGTAGCCACACTGGCACAAGTATGTTTACTTTTCCTCCTACTTAACTCACTAGCTCAGCTTTGTAAGAAGGGCTTCTCTGCTTGTGTGTTGTTTTTGTTTGGTGTGAGGAGAGCAGAAACATCAGATCTTTATTCAATCTACTATAGTCATCTCTTACAGTGCCCTATCCCTATTAATACCAGGAGTGTTGTGATCTTCCTGCACACAGTGCCCTAACCCTGATACCAGTCTGAGACAGCTCCCTCCCTGCATTACTAGTGAGAGGCTGGCTTCACAGACAGGGGGGAGCTGCCTGACCCTCACTCCTGACTTCCCCCATGTCCCAGCTAGTGAATGGTGTGTGGGTGAGGGGGGGGGGGAGGATGGTGAAGTCTGAGACAGCTCCTTCCCTGCATTACTAGTGAGAGGCTGGCTTCACAGACAGGGGGGAGCTGCCTGACCCTCACTCCTGACTTCCCCCATGTCCCAGCTAGTGAATGGTGTGTGGGTGAGGGGGGGGGGGGAGGAGGATGGTGAAGTCTGAGACAGCTCCCTCCCTGCATTACTAGTGAGAGGCTGGCTTAACAGACAGGGGGGAGCTGCCTGACCCTCACTCCTGACTTCCCCCATGTCCCAGCTAGTGAATGGTGTGTGGGTGAGGGGGGGGGGGGAGGATGGTGAAGTCTGAGACAGCTCCCTCCCTGCATTACTAGTGAGAGGCTGGCTTCACAGACAGGGGGGAGCTGCCTGACCCTCACTCCTGACTTCCCCCATGTCCCAGCTAGTGAATGGTGTGTGGGTGAGGGGGGTGGGGGAGGAGGATGGTGAAGTCTGAGACAGCTCCCTCCCTGCATTACTAGTGAGAGGCTGGCTTCACAGACAGGGGGGAGCTGCCTGACCCTCACTCCTGACTTCCCCCATGTCCCAGCTAGTGAATGGTGTGTGGGTGAGGGGGGGGGGGAGGATGGTGAAGTCTGAGACAGCTCCCTCCCTGCATTACTAGTGAGAGGCTGGCTTCACAGACAGGGGGGAGCTGCCTGACCCTCACTCCTGACTTCCCCCATGTCCCAGCTAGTGAATGGTGTGTGGGTGAGGGGGGGGGGGGAGGAGGATGGTGAAGTCTGAGACAGCTCCCTCCCTGCATTACTAGTGAGAGGCTGGCTTCACAGACAGGGGGGAGCTGCCTGACCCTCACTCCTGACTTCCCCCATGTCCCAGCTAGTGAATGGTGTGTGGGTGAGGGGGGGGGTGGGGAGGAGGATGGTGAAGTCTGAGACAGCTCCCTCCCTGCATTACTAGTGAGAGGCTGGCTTCACAGACAGGGGGGAGCTGCCTGACCCTCACTCAAGCAGAGAAGCCCTTCTTACAAAGCTGAGCTAGTGAGTTAAGTAGGAGAAAAAGTAAACATACTTGTGCCAGTGTGGCTACTTAAAAAATACACTTACCAACAATCAATTACATATATTTGAACTGTGTACAGTTCCAGCCAGGACCACCTTTCTAAAATGCACAGTGATTGGCAAATTCAACATGCACTAGCATTTCAGGTGCCTGCTAACAAAAATAATAAACAAAGAAGTTCTAGTCACGTGAGTGCTGATCATCACATGTCAAGCTTCCAACTGTTTCCATTTCACATCCCCCCAACCATTACCTCAGTGGTAACCTTGGTAACATCAATAGATCAGAGCACAGCCAGCCAATAGGAATACATATTCATTCCTAAGTGACCTTTACTGACCTGGGAAGTGTGAACACTTTGTTTCATTTTCTGTTGGTGTTCATGAGTTTCCAGTTCCATTTCCCATCCCCCCAACCATCACCTCAGTGGAAACCTTGGTAACATCAATAGATAAGAGGGCTGCCAGTCAATAGGAACACATATTCATTCCTGACTGACCTTCAGTGACCTGGAAAGTGTCTATTTGTATCATTTTGAGTTAGTGCGCACTAATCGGAAAAAACGATTTTTAACGATTTTTCAATGAAATAATCGTGCCAAACACGATTTTCTTCTCCTGCCACACGATTTCTATCATTAAGACGATATGGAAAACGATTCACATCCCTAAACCACATCCTCTGGCAACAAATTCCAGAGTTTAATTGTGTGTTGAGTAAAAAAGAACTTTCTCCAATTAGTTTTAAATGTGCCCCATGCTAACTTCATGGAGTGCCCCCTAGTCTTTCTACTATCCAAAAGAGTAAATAACCAATTCACATCTACCCATTCTAGACCTCTCATGATTTTAAACATCTCTATCATCTCCCCCTTCAGTCATCTCTTCTCCAAGCTGAAAAGTCCTAACCTCTTTAGTCTTTCCTCATAGGAGAGCTGTTCCATTCCCCTTATCATTTTGGTAGCCCTTCTCTATACCTTCTCCATCACAATTATATCTTTTTTGAGATGCAGCGACCAGAATTGTACACAGTATTCAAGGTGCGGTCTCACCATGGAGCGATACAGAGGCATTATGACATTTTCCGTTTTATTCACCATTGCCTCTCAAAGTGATCAAGCACATGGTCACTCGTCTCTGGCAGCTGTGGGCCACCGGCTCCGTCCTCGGGTCGCCACTGGGACCTCCAGCTCTGCTACAGTTCCTGATGCTCTGCGTCGGGCCTCTCCATGTGGCCCGCAGAGAGACGCCATACCGACCAACGCTGCGCCCTTCCCTTGGCGCACGCGCACAGCTTATCCTTTAATAGGACCCATGGCGGGAACCTGGCCGCTGCCCCGGATGATGACATGGGCTAACCTCTGGTATATAAGGTCGGGCTCCCTTGCTAGTCGAGCACTCGACAAGCACTATTCCTGGTTCCCGATCCTGATTGCCTTTGTTCCTGTTTCCTTGTTCCGGTGTTCTTGTTCCTTCATCTCTCCTTCGGATTGCTACCTGGTTTGACCCTGCATTTCCTGACAACACCATTGCCTCTCTCCAGCCATGGCCCCCCTGCATCACCTGACTACTCTAATGCCTCTTACCAGCCCCAGACCTCTGCATTGCCTGACTATTCCATTGCCTCTCTCTAGCCCCGGACCTCTGCATTACCTGACTATTCCGTTGCTTCTCTCCAGTTCTGGACTTCCGCTTTGTCTGACCATCCTTTGACTCTCTCCTCATCTAGACCTCAGCCTTGCTTTCCACTGCTTCCAGACTGCCGCCAGCCCAGAACGCAGCTTGCTTAAAGATGCCTCGTCAGCCTTTGTCCTGGACATGGTTTATTCAGGTTTGGCCTCATCTTGCTCAGGCGCCCTCTGTCAGACTGTGTTCCTTTTGGCACCCAGGACTCCGGGACTCTGCCTCGTCCAGTACAGACTGATACCTACACCAGTTATTGCCTCTGGGCTGACCTCCATCCATCCATTGATTACCACTGATGGAGGCCACCTAAGTCCAGCCGGCCCCGGCACCCAAATGCTCAACCTGCGGGGAACGAGGGCTGGTATTGTGAAGCACCAGCTGGCCTCCGTCCATCAGCCCTCTCTGCCTGCAATTGTGGGGACCCGTAGGATCCCTCTTACAGGTAGCATCAACCCCACCTTGGCCCAAGCGTTCACCTCCAGTGCAGCAGATTGCAAAGGCCGTGGACTCGGCAGAGCCTCGTGCCCTCAAGGCTATTCCTGGCCTGGCCCTAAAGGTACAAGAACAGCAATAGTTTCTCGAGGCCCTGGCTTCTTCCCTTGAGTGTCTGCATTCATGGCTAGATGCCATGTCCAGCAACTCAGTTCCAGTGACGGCTTCTTCTTCGCCACAGCCGTCTACTTCCTCCTCCAGAGCCCTACTGACCCTGCCAGCCCTGCCTCATTTCAACGGTGACTCCAAACTGTAGAGGTTTTATTAATCAGTGCTATATGCAGTTTGGTCTTCAACCCTCCATCTTTCAGGATGAATTAACCAAGGTCACCATCATCTAGTCTCGCCTAGAAGAGAAGGCGCTGGTGTGGGCTTCTCCCTTGTGGGAGCGTTTGGACTCACTCCTATGGGAACTGTCTAGGTTCATGACCGTGTTCTGGTGAACCTTTGATGATCCTGGGTGGCATGCTGTGGCAAGCACTAGTCTACTATTCCTGCGACAAGGCCAAAGAAGCCTCTTCAACTACACCATTGAATTCCGGACATTAGCATCTGAACTCGCTTGGCAGGAGGATTGTCTGTGAGCTATCTACCTGGACGGGCTCTCCCCGCAACTAAAGGACGAGTTGGCAGCATAAGAGCTCCTTTCCTCTCTTGAGGATCTTATCGATCTAACAGGTTGAATTGACCACCATCTCCAAGAGCGTCACCGGGAGAATCGGATGCCAAAGAACCCTCTCGGGTCCGTTCCCATTCGCCACCTGCTACCAACCCTACTACAGTAGGAATTCTGCTGTGGCTGAGTCTGATGAGCCTATGCAGTTGGGTTGTGGGTGCCTGAACCAGGAAGAGTGCCTCCGGTGGAAACAAACAGGCCTGTGTCTGTACTGTGGAGCACCCGGCCATCATCTACAGATTTGCCCAGTCCGTCCGGGAAACTTCCCGGCCTAAGTTCAGTTGGAGTCATGAACTTGGGTGCAACATCCTCGGCCCCTCAGCTATCCATGCCTATTACTCTGGTCTGGGAACATTCGATCATTTTCTGTCCTTGCTCTGATGGATTCTGGAGCAGGTGGTAATTTTATCCTTAGAGACTCGGTCCAACTCCTGGGTATCAATACCTATCCTCTCGAGAGTTCCCTGTGCATTGCTTCAATCTATGGGGAACATTTTCCCGGTTGAGTCTCCTTAACTACAGAGCCAGTTCGACATCTTACTGGTGTTCTCCACTCTGAAGAAATTGAACTTTTGGTTCTAGAGAAGTCCATCCACCCGTTAGTTCTGGGACTACCTTGGCTCCAGCGTCACTCCCCCCAATTTGATTGGGGGTCTCTCCAGCTGACAGAATGAGGCTCCGCCTGTCACCAGACTTGTCTTCAGAAAGTGGTGCCCCCACCAGTGGTTCCTCTGGCAACCACTTCGAAAGGCATACCTGCTCCCTATGCAGACTTCGAAGACATGTTCTCAAAGCAGAAGGTGGACCTCCTACCTCCTCTTCGGAAATGTGATTGTCCCATCGATCTTCTGCTGGAACCACCCCCCCACCCCCCCAGGGCATACCTATCCTCTGTCGTTTCCCGAGACCAAGGCCATGACGGAATAAATCTGGGAGAAACTTGCGAAGGGGTTCATTCGCCCCTCTACCTCTCCTGCTGGTGCAGGGTTCTTTTTCGTTCTGAAAAAGGATGGATCTTTAGGACTGTGTTTCAACTACCGCAGTCTGAATGCGATCACTCTTAAGAACAAGTAATCCTCTGCCCTTAATATCAGAATTGTTTGATCGGCTACACGGAGCCACTATCTTCACCAAGTTAGACTTATGCGGAGCCTATAACTTGATGCATATCTGCCCTGATGACATCTGAAAGACTGCTTTTAACACTAGAGATGGACATTACGAATATTCAGTGATGCCCTTCGTCCTTTGTAATGCACCTGCAGTTTTCCAGCAAATGATTAATGAAATCTTCAGGGATCTCTTTTACATCAAATTTGTGGCGTACCTGGATGACATTCTTATTTTCTCCAGGGACCTGGCCACACATCATACCGATGTTCGTACTGTACTTCAACATCTTCGGGAGAACCATATCTTCGCAAAATTGGACAAATGCCTATTTGAAAAATCCAGCTTGCCTTTTCTGGGGTACATAATCTCCCAACAAGGGTTCTCGATGGATCCCGTGAAACTAAAAGGAATCCAAGACTGGCCACAACCCATTGGCCTGAAGGCACTTCAACATTTTCTGGGATTCACAAATTACTACCGCCACTTCATACCGCACTACTCTACATTGGCGGCTCCTCTTACAGTTCTGACTCATAATTGTCAGGACACCAGAAACTGGACCCCGGAGGCTGTTTTTGCCTTTCATTGCCTCAAGGAGGCTTTCTTAACTGGATCCTGTCTCCATCAGCCGGACCCTAATCCTCCCTTCCTGGTTGAGATAGATGCTAGGGATGTGCAGACCAAAAGTTTATGTTCATAAGTCCATAAGTCGAAAGGGGGGGTCAATTTCGGTCAATATGGACATATGGAGAATTCCATAAGTTGAGTCTATGTCCATACGTGCACCGATTCCCTAAATAAAAATTTAAACCCCTCACCCTCCTTAATCCCCCCCCCCCCAAGACTTACCAAAACTCCCTGGTGGTCTAGCGGGGAGTCAGGATGCCATTTCTGAACTCCTTTGCGAGGAGCACGTGATGTCGGCGTCACGTCGGAGTGACGCAGACGTCATGTGATTCCCCGCGGGTTCACTCCGGGCCCTCGTTGGACCCAAAAGGAACTTTTGGCCAGCTTGGGGGGCCTCCTGACCAAGCTGGCCAAAAGTTCCTTTTGGGTCCAACTAGGGTCCCGGAGCGAACCCGCGGGGAATCACGTGACGTCCGCGTCACTCCGACGTGACGCCGACGTCACGTGCTCCTCGCAAAGGAGTTCAGAAATGGCGTCCTGACTCCCCGCTAGACCACCAGGGAGTTTTGGTAAGTCTTGGGGGGAGATTAAGGAGGGTGAGGGGTTTAAATTTTTATTTAGGATCAACAATCTCGATTTCCAATGTATTCAACATAGCTATGTTGAATAAGTTGGAAATCCGATCATTTTCGCCTCATCACTTTTTTAAGTTAAAAAAAAAAAAAAGTTGCGTTTTACCTATATGTTCAAAACGAATGCACACCCCTAATAGATGCCTCTGTGATTGGAGCGAAGGTGGTCCTAAACCAACACTCTGTTTCCGGATCCTTGGTCCCGTGTTCCTTCTACTCGTGCAAATTCTCTGCTGCAGAACAAAATTACAGCATTGGAGACTGCGAGTTACTCACTATCAAGCTGGCTTTGGAGGAATGGTGCCCATGGCTAGAGGGCACCCAACATAAATTTACAGTGTTTACAGATCATAAAAACCTGGAACACTTGAGCTAAGCCCAACATCTCAATGCCTGTCAAGTCCAATGGGCTTTGTTCTTTTCCAAATTTAACTTCGAGCTTTCCTACCACCTGGCAGAGAAAATTCTCCGGGCAGATGTCCTGTCTCGTTCATTTGAACCTGAAGACAAACCCGATGAACCCGGTCATATTATTGACCCAGCCTGCATTTGTCTTTTGGCTACTCATCCTTTTCCTACAGGGAAAATGGTGGTGCCCCATTGTCTCCATGAAAGAGTCCTCCAGTGGGCATATGACTCTATTTTTGCCGGTCACCTAAGGCGAGTGCAGAGCCTAGCGCTGCTTCAGCGGTTCTTCTGGTAGCCCACTATGGTCTCTGACTCTAAAGCGTACATAGATTCCTGAAGTAACTGTGCTCAACAGAAACCACCGGTCGGGCGATTTTGGGTTTACTCCAGCTACTCCCATCTCCCGAAGAACCGTGGACACATCTTTCCATGGATTTCATCGTGGACTCACCACCATCTAAAGGCCACATGGTCATATGGGTTACAATTGACAAATTCTCCAAAATGGCCCATTTTGTTCCACTACCGGGCCTACCATCTGCACCTGAATTGGCATGCCTGTTCTTTCGACACATCTTACGACTACACGGCTTACCCAAGGACATTGTTTCTGACAGAGGCCCACAATTAATCACCAGATATTGGCATGCCCTTTATAAAATGTTTGGCATTAACATCAGTTTAATAGCAGCATACCATCCTCAAGCCAATGGACAAGCCGAGCATACAAACTGCTCCTTGAAGTCCTTCCTCTGTGCATATATAAACGATCATCAGAACAATTGGTCAGAGCTTCTTTCTTGGGCAGAGTTCTCCCATAACTCACACATTGCCGCTGCCACAGGTACGTCGCCCTTTTCCATCATTTACTGGAAACAACCACGACCACCGCTACCCATACCATTATCAGTGCCTTCTCCTGCTGTGCAAGCTACTGCCAATGCCCTCAAGGCACTCTGCAACTAGATGAATCTTCGCTTATGCCAGGCCACTTCCCGGGCCAAGAGATCTGCTGACAGCCATTGACGCTCGGCTCCTGAGTTCCTTCCTGGCCAGAAAGTCTGGTTAAGCACCCGTTATATTCGACTCAAGATATCTTCTCAGAGGTTGGCACCAAGGTATATTGGACCTTTTCCATTCATTCACCATGTCGGACTGGTAATCTACCAACTCCACCTGCCACCTACATTGGGAATCCACAATACGTTTCACGTATCACTTCTAAAACCGGTGGTCCTATCCTGGCCTTCACGAAAGGCTCCTGCATCTCCTCCACTGGTCGCGGAGACCAACACCACTTAACAGGTCCATGAAGTCCTTGATGTCTGCCGTAGGGGGCCGCCGGTGGGAATACCTCCTTTCCTGGGAGGGTTACGGCCCTTAAGAAAATTCATGGGAGCCAGCCTGTAACATCTTGGATAAGAAACTCCTCCTCCAGTTTCATCGTGCCCATACGGGCAAACCCAGACCTCTAAGGAGGGGTGAAGAGGGGGGGTACTGTTACTAGCGCCGGCCGCTGCAGACCCGTGGCTTGGCCCCCTCCCTACTCTCAAAGTGATCCAGCACCTGGTCCCTCATCTCTGGTGGCTGTGGGCCCAACCCGACAGCGGCCGGTGTTTCACTGCAAAAGCACAGCTTCATCAGGGGTCAATAGCCTTTGGAATGAGACAGTGAAAAAACCAACAGTCAGACATGAAATCCAAAAAAATGCGTTACTTATCTTTACAGTTGGGACAGACCCATTTCTTATTGATCTTCATAGGCTTCACAGGCTTTAGAGCCGCAAATATAAGATATCCCATTTGAATATTTCCTACAGGTTACACAGCCGGTAAGAGCCACAGATGAAGATCAGACCGGACGGTTCAACTCTGCACGGTTGAACACGTTGTCAGGCTTGCTGATGCGGCATCTTACATAATATTAATTATTTGATATATATTTATACATTTTTGGATATACACTGTGTCAACTAGAATAATTAATTAATTGAGTGGTGCCTTTTGTCTATTTACCACTATATTGATGACATTTTTATTTTGTGGTAAGGGACCAAGCAAAACTTTGATTTTTTCATTTGTTGGCTAAATTCCCGGAATACCCATTTGATATTTACAGCCAATTTTCAACCCCATTAGATCACGTTTCTTGACATTCTTGTCACTAAAATGTCCGATGGGTTTACAACGACCCTACACAGAAAATCAGTAAGCAGCAACACCCTGCTTCATTTTACGAGTGCTCACCCATGGCACCTAAAATAAAACCTTCCAATAAGCCAATTCTTCAGAGTCCATAGGTTGTGCTCGACTATCAGCGAGTTTAAACATCAATCTAAAATGCTAACTAAAAGATTTTTGGATCATGGCTACCCAGCTCGGTGTGTTAAACAAGCCTATTCGTATGCAAAGAACACACACCGTGATTTGCTTTTTTTACCCCGCTTGGACAATGCAGGTGATAATGATATTTTAACATTTGTGTTATCTTTTTCACTGATGGCTTCTATGATGCGAAATCTTATTTCTCAAAATTAGCACATTTTACAAACATATGATGAGTTTTCTCAATTACCACGTTGTACTTACACCCGCGGCTCTAATTTGAGGGATCAATTGGTTTTCACTGATTCTACCCTGCAAACTTCATCCACTGAAATTGGATCTCACAGATCGTGTGGGAACTGTTCTGTTTGCCAAATTATGATGAATGTTTCCTCAATTTTCTTCCCTACATCCAATAAGACCATCCTATTACGTGCTTCAAAAACCTGCACTACATCTGGGGTAGTCTACATAATCAAATGTCCCTGTGACAAATTTTATGTGGGGAAAACAAAATGCTCTCTAAGAACCAGACTAATTGAACATCGCTCCTGTCTTGTCAACAATCGTATCACCGCTCCATTGGTAAATCACTGTAATGATTTTTCACATGTTTTTTGATGATTTGCGTGCATGTGTCCTAGAATGCATACGTCCTTGCTGGTGAGGAGGAGATTTAAATCTTCAACTACTCCGTTCTGAACAATATTGGATACACCATTTGCACACTATATACCCCTTTGGTTTAAATGCCAGTTTAGATCTACAGGTGTTTCTCTGAAGATTTTGAAATCATCGCGAGATGACGTCACTCCTGTATTGGATCGTTTTCATTGGTTCATGTGATTTAGTGGTCCACTTTCTTAAATCGAGGCTGCTTCTTGTATCGGTCTCTGTTCGGCATTGAAAACAAGTGGGAGTTACCTTGATCCCCAGTAAGGATTTGACACTTGCGTTCACTGAGAAAGCTAAGTATCATAATATATCTCTCATCTTATGTTTTTCTTTTTACATAAGGTTGGCATTTAAATACAATGGAGACTAATCGTCCCTTGTAGAAGATTTGAACAATAGGCTCCTGATGAAGCTTTCACAGCGAATCCTTGGCCATTGTTGAGTCTTTTTGAAGTTTGCCATTATACAGCCTTTTTTAAGGTCTGCCATTACATTGTTTGTTTGCCATATACCTACACAGTGAGCATACTGGATAATTTGAGTCGACAATTTGCAAAGTTTAGTTATTGGACAGTTTGTTATTTTCCCTTGTCTTAAGTATAAACTCACAAATGATTGAGAAGACCGAGCAATCTCACTCATTGTAGGAGATACGCTGCCTGGCTTGCTGATGCGGGTTATACTAAATTTATATATTTTTCTTATGAATTGGTTTTGATATTTTTATTCCTGAAATTGCTAGCTTATGTATGAGCATTTTTTTTTAGTTGGACACATTGGTTTCCCTTTTTTGTGATATTATTTATTTTTTGTGGGATTCACCCGCTCTTTTTTGGTTTCTGACACATGCCATACAGTAAATACATTTTACATTTTCTCCTATATTACAAGTAAAAATTACATAGAATACAAACAAAATATTCAACCCCCTCCCCTGACAGAATTATGTAGATCTTCAAAAAGTATCAAGAAGTGGAATAAAGCAGAAAAGAGAGAACAAAAGACAATAGTATTTATCAGATACTGAGTAAAAACAAAACAGATTGGCCCAGGTCCAATGGGCATAGTTGTTAGTTAGCACCAGCAGTCTGGTTCTACTCTGGTTATGGCAGAGCCCATCCCATTGGAATAGGCACTCCCTTCCCAAGAATGTTCCCCAGTTCCTAACAAATCTAATACCCTCTTTCCTGCCCCATTGTCTCATCCACATATTGAGACTCTTGTGTTCAGACTGCATCTGGGATCCTGTGCATTGATCCAGAATCATTTCTGAGAATGCAACCCTGGAGGTTCTGGATTTCAGTTTCCTACTTAAGAGTCTAATTTAACCTCCAGAACCTCCCTCATGCACTTTGCTATGTCATCACTACCCACATGTACCTTGATAGTCAGCAATCTCTAAAATGTATCTAGGTTGTACATGAGTTCCATTATCTTTCCATAGGACAGGCAAGTTACCAAGTGATCCTTATGCCTATCATCCACCCAGCTATCTACTTTTCTAATGATCAAATCACCCCCTACAATGACCATCCTTGCCCTTTTCTTCTGGGCATGGACCACTGGTGACAGATCATTGGTGTAAAATGATAAAGCATCACCGGAGGGTAATTCCTAGTTTCAGGATCACTTCCTGCCACACCAAAGTGATGCTGCTTTCCTGCTAGGTGATTTTGATCCACCAAAGCAGCACAATGGCTGTTAGACTGAAGTTGGGACTACTGTACCTTGGCCCTGAACATCTTTTTTATATACCTCTCTCTCTCTGCCTTATTTCCTCCAGCTCAAACACCATGGCTTCAAGTGACTGAACATATTCACTGAGAGCAGGAGCTTTTTGCATTGGGTTCACACATACAACCTCCCACCAGCAAAACTGGATAGCTGTCATGTCATGCTGGGATTCAGACTGCATTTTAATTTGTTAAATTGTTGCCAGAGGATGTGGTTAGTGCAGTTAGTGTAGCTAGGTTTATAAAAGATTTGGATAAGTTCTTGGACGAGAAGTCCATTAACTGTTTTTAATCAAGTTGACTTAGGGAATGGCCTCTGCTATTACTGACATCAGTAGCATGGGATCTTCTTAGTGTTTGGGTATTTGCCAGGATTTGTGACCTGATTTAGCCTCTGTTGGAAACAGGATGCTGGGCTTGAAGGCCCCTTGGTCTGACCCAGCATGACAATTTCTTATGTTCTTAAAGTCTTAAAGGCTAATTAAGGAATAAGTATGTCTCAATTTAAGGGTTACTAAATGTAATTAAGGTTTTTAAATGTATTAATTAGGTGTCTTTTAAAATCTATAAGACAAATTTTAAAAGCCCGGAGCATGCCAAAATTGCAGGATGCACGAAGAAGTTGAGCTTGCACACACCGAATGTATTTCAAAAAGCTTCCATATATACTCATAAATGTCATGGCTCACACATCTCAAAAGTTTCTAAAAAGTCAAGAGATGTGCACATAAATACTGACATGCTCTGGCAAGTGCTGAGGTCCCTTGCCATTTACCTTTACTTCTGGTATGGATGATGTATAAGTTATGAAATAAGAGGATTGATCCATTTCTGAGGTGCTTAAAGGGTCTGTGATAACTGGGGGGAATGTGGGCTATCAAACTAGGGGGGCTTATAAATCGTTAGAATCGTGAGCCGGCACACTAAAACCCCCTAAAACCCACCCCCAACCCTTTAAATTAAATCCCCCACCCTCCCGAACCCCCCCCAAATGAGTTAAATAACCTGCGGGTCCAGCGGCGGTCCGGAACAGCAGCGGTCCGGAACGGGCTCCTGCTCCTCAATCTTGTTGTCTTCAGCCGGCGCCATTTTCCAAAATGGCGGCGAAAAATGGCGGCGGCCATAGACGAACACGATTGGACGGCAGGAAGTCCTTCCGGACCCCCGCTGGACTTTTGGCAAGTCTCGTGGGGGTCAGGAGGCCCCCCACAAGCTGGCCAAAAGTTCCTGGAGGTCCAGCGGGGGTCAGGGAGCGATTTCCCGCCGCGAATCGTTTTCGTACGGAAAATGGCGCCGGCAGGAGATCGACTGCAGGAGGTCGTTCAGCGAGGCGCCGGAACCCTCGCTGAACGACCTCCTGCAGTCGATCTCCTGCCGGCGCCATTTTCCGTACGAAAACGATTCGCGGCGGGAAATCGCTCCCTGACCCCCGCTGGACCTCCAGGAACTTTTGGCTAGCTTGTGGGGGGCCTCCTGACCCCCACGAGACTTGCCAAAAGTCCAGCGGGGGTCCGGAAGGACCTCCTGCCGTCCAATCGTGTTCGTCTATGGCCGCCGCCATTTTTCGCCGCCATTTTGGAAAATGGCGCCGGCTGAAGACAACAAGATTGAGGAGCAGGAGCCCGTTCCGGACCGCTGCCGTTCCGGACCGCCGCTGGACCCGCAGGTTATTTAAGTCATTTGGGGGGGGTTCGGGAGGGTGGGGGATTTAATTTAAAGGGTCGGGGGTGGGTTTTAGGGGGTTTTAATATGCCGGTTTTGCGATTTTTCAATTTTTCGATTTTTCACGATTTTTCACGATTTTTCACGATATTTTACCCCCCCCAAACGGCAACAATACGATTCCCTCCCCCTCCCATCCGAAATCGATCGTTAAGACGATCGAGGACACGATTCACATCCCTAGTACTTATGCATGAGGCCAGGCTATTTTATAACATGCTCGTATTCACATGCAAGTTATAAAATAGCCATGTCCCTGGGCTTGGGCAAACACATGTGCAAATGTACACCCGCATTCTGGTTTGAAAGAATCCATCAATGTTTTTTTAATTTGATAACTAGTTGATGAATGTTAGTGAATGACCAACAGTAGGCTAAAATTAATCAATCACAAAATCACTAAACATTCACTAAAATGTAATGCTATTCACTAAAATGTAATGTTATTCAAAGTGAATGACTTATTTTGAAGATTTTACTATTGGTGCAGGTGATAATCTCTATATATAAAAATTAATCCGGATAGGAGTAAGGGAATCAAATTAGAAACTAATAGCCCAGGGACCAGTACTCTCACCTTCTCTGATCAAGTAAGTGACCTTTGAAAACTAAAACTTCAAACACTGGCAAAAAAATAAGAATTTTGATTAACACAGAGAATTAAAGTCTATTTTATAATTATATAAACATTTTTTAAATTTATATTTTATTGAAAATGTAATCATTTTTACATGAAATAACAAAGAAATTTTGAATTATAATGCAAATACATAAGGAAAAGAAAATTTCAAAGAAATCATGGTAAAAAAGTAAAAAATATCACATCACAGATACACTTGCCGCACTACATTGGCTACCCATAGAACAAAGAGTGCAGTTCAAAGCTCTTTGCACAATACACAAACTAATCCATGACGAAAAAGCAGAATGGCTGAACACAGCACTTCGAGTACACGTCCCACATAGAAATTTAAGATCAGCAAACAAAGCCCTGTTAACCATTCCATCTGTGAAAACAGCAAGACTAACCCAGGTTACAGAACGTGCACTGTCCCTGGCCGGTCCCATATTATGGAACACTATGCCCCTTGATCTATGGCTTCAGAGAAATCATAAACTTTTGAAAACATACCTCAAAACCTGGCTTTTCAAACAAGCCTTCAAGATAGAGAATGACGCAGGCAAACAAACAAATAAATAAATAAGGATAGGCGGTCATAGAGCACCCATCGCACAATTTCCAGATACCACCTGGAAATTATTTTATCCCTCTGATAATTGTAATCAAACTGACAGGGTGAATAGCAATAAAACATACAATCCCCCATGAGAATTTCATGAATGTAAATTCCACGTCATAAACCATATTATACTTAATGTCGTTTTTGTTACCGAATGATTATGGCACCCTCTATGTAAATGATCTATTTTTTCTTTGTTATATGTGCCCTATTGTAAACCATTATGATGGTAAATAACTTAATGACGGTATATAATAACTTTTAATAAATAAATTATATCAAAGTACAGTCCTCAATGAAGGGGGGGGGGTATAATTTCAATTTTTTTCATTTCATTAATTAATGTATTGAATTTATTAATCACTTAACACAAATAAGGCCTAAATGCTGTACAATTAAAAAATAGCATTCATAATAAAAACATAAACATGAAATAAAAAACAAGAGACACATGGAAATAAAATACATAATAAAATCATAACAAATAACAAAATCTCAATCTGCCAGATAATAAAGGACGTCACATGTGCATTTCTTAATAAAATGCTTGTTTCAGTAAAAAGCTTTTTAAAAGGAATCTAAATTTCTTAAGGCAATCCACCATCCAGAGTTCCATCGGTAGAGAGTTCTAAAAATGGGTACCACAACTGAAAAGACAGAGTCCCTTGTTGTCGAAAGTCAAGCATGATGAACAGATGGTATGTCAAGTAGTCATCATTGCATAGATCTCAGCTGACATGATGGTTTATATATTTTTAGCAAAGTATTGGACCATGGGCCTGAATCTAAGGTTAAAAATTTAAAGACAGTCATACAGATTTTATAAAAAATTCACTGTTGAATTGGTAAGTATTTCAGTTTATCAAGTACAGGAGTAATATGTTCATAACATTTTTCCGGTAGTCAGTTGTGCCACTGAATTTAATAAGAATTGTAATGGGTATAAAAAATTAAATGAAAGACCTAAGTAAAGACTGTCACAGTAATCAATATCAGGAAAAATTATCACACAGAAAATAGTGAGAAAGTCATGATTATGCAGCTGAGGGGGGATATGATAGAGGTCTTTAAGATCATGAAAGGTCTTGAACGAGTAGATGTGACTCGGTTATTTACACTTTTGAATAACAGAAGGATTAGGGGGCATTCCATGAAGTTAGCAAGTAGCACATTTAAGACTAACCGAGGAAAATTCTTTTTTACTCAATGCACAATAAAGCTCTGGAATTTGTTGCCAGAGGATGTGGTTAGTGCAGTTAGTGTAGCTGGGTTCAAAAAAGGTTTGGATAAGTTCTTGGAGGAGAAGTCCATTAGCGGCTATTAATCAAGTTTACTTAGGGAATAGCCACTGCTATTAATTGTATCAGTTGCATGGGACCTTCTTGTTTATTTATTTATTTATTTCAGATTTTTATATACCGACATTCTCAATACAAGTATCGAATCAGGTTGGTTTACATATAACAAAACTTTCTTAGTATTTGGATTATTGCCAGGTTCTTGTGGCCTGGTTTGGCCTCTGTTGGAAACAGGATGCTGGGCTTGATGATCCTTGGTCTGACTCAGCATGGCAATTTCTTATGTTCTTATGTTCTTAAGACTAGCTAATACACACAATTTAAAACATCCTCTTTTGGAGTCACGTGATGTGATGAACTCAGCTAGCAGCAAGAACAAGCTCCAGCCATCTCCCCTCATATTTTACAGCATTACAATTTTTTACAACATTCACCTGGGAACTTTATACTGATAATTACTTGTGCCAAACCTGTACAAGGCAGTTGCACTGATAGATCTCGCGAATGGTGATGAAAACACAGAATAAAGACAAAGAGAAGATGAAATCCCTCTGAGCCCAAGAAGTGGCCACTCACCCTGAACTTCCCGTCATAGCAGAAGACTCTTTGGAGGATAAAATCTCACAGGCAGTTATCATGGCGCTTGATGCATAACTTCACCAGATTTCAAAGCAAATCAACGAAATGCGAGCCATTATACGAGAATTTGACATGAGGAACATGTGGAGGAACGAATCACCCTCATGGAGGATGACGTTGGAGACTTTGAAAGGTGGATCAATGAATTAGAAATGCTGTGAATTGCATTATGGCCATTTCAGACAGCTTAACGCCAAGGAAAAAACTGTAGTTATTTCCGGCATTAAAACTGTGGAGATAGCATGTGCTTTGCCATCACACAGTGTGATATGGCCCCTGATTTTACTAAAACCTACCGAAACTCCTTCCCTGATCCCATTCCCCTCAAAAATGTATATTTGCACCATGCACTTCTATACTTTTCACATGCGTTATGGCGTTAACGCATGCATTAATACTTTTTCACATGCATTAATGCAATAATGCATTTTGATAAATGAGCCTATTAGTTTTGAATACTTTCGACTCCTTCCCTCTGACAATGGATGGAAATCAATTTCTCCTCTGATGAAAACCTTCTCTCTTCAGGCTCTTCCTGGATGAAAGACTCCTCTTCCCAAAAAAAATGGAAACTGATTCCCTGGTACCAAGGGCACTCAGCTCCAGGTGGAAAAATACAGTCTTATACTTCAAAAACCATGAAAATAAACCAGAGACAGGAAGGGTAGAAAAAACTTCCTTAGCTGAAAATGAGGAGGTAGTTATGGATAGAAAAACAACTGAAGATTGAAACTCCTCTGTATCAGGTCACTGACAGTTCTATACTCTGAACACTGCCAGAATCTTCCCTACCCCTTGATCTAACTTGTACAGGGATTCCCCAGTGCTTTGTGAAGGGGTACCAAGACTCTCACAGGGAAAATCTAAAAATGTGAATAAAAAGAGTAAACATAGCTGCAAATAAGTCAGTCTGTCCATCAGGCTTTAAAGAAAAAAAACCCACTAGTGTCTCTCTTCATTAAATTACAATAATTAACAGACAAAAGGCAGAGAGCTCATACCTCCAGGAAATCTTAACTAAAGATCCACAAGCTAAAATGGTGCCTAGTGGTAACAAATGATAAGGCAACACCATCTCAGTCTCCCACATGGGAGAGCAAAATTCAACCCACTGTTTAATAAATCTCTCTGCACCTTCCCAGAAAGTTAGTACATTCCTTCTGGTAAGGAAACCAGGGATTCCATATATCAATAACTTGCATCTTCAAGGACAGCAACAAGGTAAAGAAAAAAAAAAAAAGGATTATTATAGAATAGTTAGTTACAAGTCTTAATTGCACATCTTATGTCTTGACAGCAACTAAAACACAGAAAGCTAAGACTGCTGCTTTATCTTTTATGAGTTACATACATTTTATCACATAAGAAAATGCTGTTTACTGATGCCGAGATAACAGAAGAAATGAATGTTATCAGCTCAGAAGTTGTTACCAAATGAAAACCTTCCCTTCTACTATTAAGCAGATATCTCAGCTTGGACAACAACATGCTGTGTGCATTTTGGTTAAAAAAAAAATAAATTACATATCACTTTCAATGATTTGAGAGTATGGAGTAGAGGAGGAGCTGAGTGGTTAAAGCACCAGGCTTTGAACCAGGGGAACCGGAATTCAGATTCCACTGCTGTGTTGCCTCAGGTGCAAACTTAGAGTGTGAGCCCTCTGGGGACAGAGAAATAACTATAGTACCTGAATGTAATCCACCTTGAAGTGCTGAAAAGTAGAATATAAACAAATATCTACTTCACTTGATGAGAAAAAGTTTTATTTGAATTATCTGTATTTGTGAGATACTTTCAATAAAATATATTTAAGAACCGATTGTCTGGTCTCAAAAAAACAGACTACAGGTGAAATCATGCTCTCAAAAGATCAGTGCATCTTTCAACTTGAAAACATTTTTCTCCTTATTACAGATGGTGCACCATTATGGTAAGGAGACAGAGTGGGCTGAAAGCAGAACTTTCTGTGGTAACATTTAAACTTAAATCCTTGCATGGCCTCCCACATTAATTTTCTCTGTTCTGGATTTAATGGAGAGCTGAAAGAAACAATATCTGGAAAAACAATTTGAAAGTTCATTAGAGCTATATCTATCTTTCAACATTGATTCATCCATGTGTTGCTTGCTGAAGCTTCTGCAGCCTTTGAAGATAGTAAAAATCATTGCAAATGAATATAACTCGGCAGTCATCTCTCATTTCAGCTTGTCTAAAAACTAAGAGGTCCATAATTAATCGTTATCTGGCTAAGAAAGTTAGCCAGATAAACATATCCAACTAACTTAGCTAGGCTATTCAATGATACCACTACGCTGCTGGATATACCTAATTAAATTTAGTTAGCAAATACGTTTATTTTGCTAACTTTGGGCTTCCTATTGAGCAGGTCTTAGCCATTTAAGTCTAAATATTTCCATTTATTCAGCTGAGTTAGTTAGATAAGAAGCCATGCCCCGGAACACTCCTATTTCTCCCTCTACTTAGATGAATAACTATTTAGCTGGATGTACCAAAATATTCAAACACTGACACTTAGCAGAAGTGAAACTGAACATCGGGCCCAATGAGGTTGATTCATTTGTTTTGAGACTGGAAAGGAGAATGGGGAATATAGATATATAGGTGGACTGGCAAATAAAAATATGTACTATTCAGTGAAAGAGCAGAGGCTGTTTAGGAAGCTGAACAGAATAGCAAGGTATAAACGAGCATAAAATAAAGAATTTTGGAACTGCCTTGTTCTGAATCTGGGAAAAACATTCACTGCTTTATTTCCCTGTGCATAAGTCTGACAACCCTCTATCAGTCATACAAAGTTGCTCTGGTGACATCAATCCACAATATAAAATGGGGGGAGAAACCACACTGTGTCATGGTTCTGCTTGCTATGCAGCCTCTTTGCCCACCAGAGGGCGTGCCGTGGCATTTCGGGGGCTGGCCCGGGGGCGTGGTGCTGGCCCGGGGGCGTGGTCGAGGCCTCCAGACCAGCCCCCGGGACCGGAGGACGGAGCGGGGCTGCCGGCCGACAGGCGTAACTTTGCCAACAAAGGTAGGGGGGGGTTTAGATAGGGCCGGGGGGGTGGGTTAGGTAGGGGAAGGGAGGGGAAGGTGGGGGGAGGGCGAAGAAAAGTTCCCTCCGAGACCGCTCCGAAATTGGAGCGGCCTCGGAGGGAACAGGCAGGCTGTGCTGGGCTCGGCGCGCGCAGGTTGCACAAATGAGCACCCCCTTGCGCGCGCCGACCCCGGATTTTATAAGATACGCGCTGCTACGCGCATATCTTATAAAATCCAGCGTACTTTTGTTCGTGCCTGGTGCGCGAACAAAAGTACGCGATCGCATAGTTTTTAAAGATCTACCCCATAGTGTATATGCCAAACCAAACCAACAACTGAATAACTGCATGAAATATCTTATTTATATTCCATGTTTCAACATGGATTACTTTCAAGTTCTGTAGGTATTTCCCTATCCTCAGAAGGCTTACAATCAAAAACATAGATTCATCAAAATGCTATAAATATAAAAGAAATAGCGCCCAAGATAAAAAGAAGGCATGGTGAAGCTAATTTCCCTGCCTCCGCATTGATAGGTAATTTCTGCAATGCACAAAACATTTATCACACCTGCGCTATTTTTCGCATTGCACACTGCTTAATCCACCGCAGGCACATTACCGGCTAAAAAGGATTTTATTGCAAATGCCAGTTTGGACAGGAGAGAGAGAGAGAAAGAATATGTTTACTATTTTTACCACTGTAAGGGGGACATTTTTACCTTGGGGTGAGGTTTGTGGGTGGGATAGGTTTTGGGGGGCAGTTTTACATACACAGTCAGAAGTACGAACAACAAAGTTGACATCAGTGAACATTTTCTGTCATTTGGAGTAATGAAAGGTAAAAAAGGAGTTGATTTGTTCAATGTACTCTGTACCTAGCTTGAGTGTTAAGTAGGGATGTGCAGAGGGACCGCATACGTTACATTCGGTATTCGTATTCGGGGGGGGGGGGGTTGGCAGATACATTGCATTTGGCAAGGGGGGGACCCCGATCCATTCATGCGTTCCATTCTTATTCGTTTCCCGGCTAAAATTTAATTAACTACAACCCCCACCCTCCTGACCCCCCACAAGACTTACCAAAACTCCCTGGTGGTCCCGTGGGGGTCCGGAAGCCATTTACTGCACTCACGCCGTCAGCTGCCAGTATTCAAAATAGCGCCGATAGCCTATGTCACAGGGGCTACCAGTGCCATTGGTTGGCCCCTGTCACATGGTAGGAGCAATGGACAGCCGGCGCCATCTTGTGCTCCTACCATGTGACAGGGGCCGACCAATGGCACCTGTAGCCCCTGTGACATAGTAAGGGCAAAGGCTATCGACGCCATTTTGAATACTGGCAGCCCACAGCCCGAGTGCAGGAGATGGCTCCAGGACCCCCCCTGGACCACCAGGGACTTTTGGCAAATCTTGTGGGGGTCAGTAGGGCCCCCCAAGACTTGCCAAAAGTCCCTTGTGGTCCAGTGAGGGTCCGGGAGTGATCTCCTGCTCACGGGCCGTCGGCTGCCAGTATTCAAAATGGTGCCGATAGCTTTTGCCCTTACTATGTCACAGGTTCTATCGGTGCCATTTTGAATACCGGCATCCGATGGCATGAGTGCAGTAGATGGCTCCTGAACCCCCACTGGACCACCAGGGAGTTTTGGCAAGTCTTGGGGGTCAGGAGGGTGGAGGTTTTGTTTAAATTCGCTCCTTTAGATGGCCGAATAATTCGGTGAAGATTTGTTGTATTCCTGGGAATCGCGATACGTTTCGCTTCCCCACGGATATAACGAATATGGCCCTTTACGTTGCAGATTCCCAATACGTTGCAAACAAATGCACACCCCTAGTGTTAAGACCCTAATGTGAAATGATAAATGACACAATAAGTTTGTATTTGAGGCAATAGAGGGCAAAGTGACTTGTGCAAAGCCACAAGGAGCAACAATGAGATTTGAACTGTTGTTTCTCTGCATTTGTAGCCTGCTATTTTAACAATGAGACTACTCCTTCACTCTATGGTTCTGTTCTTCCTCTCCCCTCATTCTTCCTTTCCCTGCCTACTTCTGATTGCTTTACTCAGAGCCTGTCCCTCTCCAATCTCCTATTGCACAATGAAAGACAATAGTCAATAAAAGGAACCACGGGTAGGCTCATGCACTTGCAATTAAACAGTAGCTGTGCATCATGCATATGTATGAACCCAGAAGCATGTGAAATCACAATTGCAGTCACATACATAGTCCTGAAAGAAATCAAAATAACCTAAAAATATACTCAGAAGGTGACTGAATAGGACATTGTGAGTGATGTTATTTTCCTCTAGCTATATTTTCATACATAATAATGGATATGTACTATTTCCTTGGCTATTAGCTTTGATCATGCACCCAACAAATTAATGCATGAGGAAAAGCTAATAGCCAAGGCAATTAAGGTCAATTATTGGGTGCATATCTGGCATCCTGATAATGTAGTTTGTTGCTAGAATTACACTGTTGGGTAAATTTTCAAAGGGGTTATGTGTGGAAAAATAGCATCTAGAAATATATATGCTGTTTTCTGCTGCTTGAATCACACTGTATATTTCTGTTGTTCATTGTAGCCAAAATGTGCAAAACAGATGTGGTATATTCCAGTCTTCACAGTATCTTGTTATTATATGCCATGGCCAAAGTATTAGTTTGTTGTGTTTGAAATGTGAGATCTGCTGCAGGAAGAAGTAGTAGATAAGAATTTTAGAATGTTAAGAGCCAACTGTCATGGCATACTGTGATGGGTATTATATTCCCCTTGTAAATAAAAGGAGGCTGGCTATAAAGAAAATCTGGACAGGAGTAACTAACTGAAGGCAGAATAGGAGCCAAACTCCAACTCCCAGAAGACACAGGGATTCTGGAGGGGGAGGAACTACACAGGATTTACCTTATTGAAGGGATGAGAGAGTCCAAGTATGGTGGAAGAAGGCTGAGAACTTGTAAGAAGGAGGAGCAGGGCAGGAACAGGAAAATGTAACTCGGTTATTTACACTTTCGAATAATAGAAGGAGTAGGGGACATTCCATGATGTTAGCAAGTAGCACATTTAAGACTAATCGGAGAACATTCTTTTTCACTCAACGCACAACAAAGCTCTGGAATTTGTTGCCAGAGGATGTGGTTAGTGCAGTTAGTGTAGCTGGGTTCAAAAAAGGTTTGGATAGGTTCTTGGAGGAGTCCATTAATGGCTATTAATCAAGTTTACTTAGGGAATAACAACTGCTATTAACTGCATCAGTAGCATGAGATCTTCTTAGTGTTTGGGTAATTGCCAGGTTCTTGTGGCCTGGTTTGGCATCTGTTGGAAACAGGATGCTGGGCTTGATGGACCCTTGGTCTGACCCAGCATGGCAATTTCTTATGTTCTTATGTTCTTAAGCTGATGTCATGGCAGTTGGAGAGCAAAGTAAAGTCAAGATCCAGGTTGAGGAAAAGCTGCAACAAGGCAGGGTAAGGACACACAGGAAGAAAATCAAGATCAATGCAAGAGCACACAGGAACAAACCAAGAACAAGGCAGGAACACATAGGAACAAGGCATGAATACAATGAAGCAACTAGCACTGTAGAATGATCAGGAAACCAATTGTGAAGGTATAATATATCTGTTGGAATTCTGCTAAGGAGTAGCAATCTGATGTAAATCTGTAAGAAAGCTGGGCATTAGATGGGAGGAGCAATCTGAAGGAATGGCTCCTAAGAAGGAGGAGTCAGCTATATTGTAGTGTCTCAGATTCTGTATATTCCGCTACGCTGGGAGTAGCAATCTGTTAGGGTTCTCTGTGAGGAATTAGCAGTCTGTTATGAATCTGAGATAGTAGTGGTGAATCCCTGGGCCGGTGGCAGATGACCACGCCCCCGGGAGGATACCCCAAAAGGGACCACCGGCAAGGCTTGAGTATGGAGACAGACATACATTAGTTCTTTTATTAAACAGGTTTTGGAAACCACCAGAGGTGGCAGTAGTGAGCTGATATGCCCGGCAGGGCTGTAGTCCCTCAGACACTGAAACTGTGATCCAGGATAGCTGAGCTGTTGAGAAACTGTAGAAAGTGAGTAGGTAGAGTAGACAAGGTTCATGAACAGAACTAGATGATAAAACTCACATAAGGTCTCAATGAAGCTCAGGAGCTGGAAAGGTTTAGGCCCTCGAGGAGCGAGTACCTAGTTCCAGGGAAAGCTCTGAGAGAGTGATGATAACTCACAGATGTTTATAGCAGCAATAGCTTCCAGGCGGTAGAGAATCTTCAGTGGCTAGGAACATGGGCCCACAAGGAGTGAGTACCGGTTCCTATCTGTAATCTGAAAGTAAGGAAAAGAGCGAGGCCCCAGAGGAGCGGGTACCTCTGTTAAGTCCGAGGAGGCAGAGTAGCTTGGGAGTAAAGCCGAAGCAATCCCCTTGCTAACTCAGATAGATAGTGAATTAGAGACCTTTAAATATTGGAAACAGATGATGTCATTGTTACCGTCAGAAAAGAGGCCCCAGACAACTGGTCCGAAAAGAAAGACCTTTATTGCATGCAAGACACAGCTGAGAACAATGGCTCAGAAATCTGCGTGCCCCTCCCCTTCAGGAGCTGGCTTTTATACATTCCACATTTCTTATCTTTTACACATGCGTTCTACGCCTTGCTGAGCAAGCATATCCCGGCGGAGGGGCTACTAACCCCCTCCCTAGACACCCTGGAACTTTCGTGAAACTTCTCCCAAGTTCTGCAGGAGAGGCTGCCGGGACTTGCAGTTCTGGAAAGGAATTCACGAGTCTGTAGTAATACTGTCCTGCACATAATACATTCATTGTTCTAATCTAGCAGACTTGACAGGCAGTGAAAGCTTATCAGAGAATAAGAACAGCGAAGCCAAAAATGAAAATGTGCTGACAGAGAGTTTCTCAATGTCCTAATTACAGCTGTATTGCAGACTGTAAGTAAACCCGTCATGAAGCAGGGAATTCTGGTACATGAAGTCCTGTTTGGCAGGAGTTTCAGGTTGTCCTTTGTCAGTGTGAAACTTTCAGCCCACTACATCATCTCAGGGGGTAATCCATGTAAATGGAAGATTTCTTTAAAGAAATGGCAAGCAACATATGTTGCTGAGGGCAGTGAAGTTAAAGGAATGAATTGTGTCATCTTTGAAAAGAAATCAATGACTGTCCAGATAACTGTATATAATATAAGAACATAAGATATGCCATACTGGGTTAGACTAAGGGTCCATCAAGTCCAATATCCTGTGGCCAACAGTGGCCAATCCAAGTCACAGGTACCTGGCAAATACCCAAACATTAAATAGATCACATGCTACTAAAGCTGGCAACCAGCAGTGACTATTACCAATATAATATCAACAATGACACCCAGATCTTTTTCCTGGGTGGTAATTCCTAATATGGAACCTAACATCATGTGACTACAGCATGGTTTATTTTCCCTATATGCATAACTTTGCATTTGTCCACATTATGTTTCATTTGCTATATATCACCCAATCTTCCAGTCTCGCAAGGTCCTGCTGCAATTTATCACAATCTTCATGTGATTTAACTACTCTGAATAATTTTATCATCTGCAACTTTGATCGCCTCATTTGTCGTACCCTTTTCCAAATCATTTATTAATATATTAAAAAGCACCAGTCCAAATACAGTTCCCTAAGGCACTCCACTATTTACTTTTTTTCCCACTGTGAAAACAGACCATTTAATCCCAGTCTCTCATGTTTTTAAACAGTTTGCAATCTCCAAAAAGATGTCACCTCCTATCCCATGACTTTTTAGTTTTCTTAGAAGCCTCTCATGAGGGACTTTCTCAAATGCCTTCTGAAAATCCAAATACACCACATCTACTGGCTCACCTTTATCCACATGTTTATTAACCCCTTCAAAAAAATGTAGCAGATCTGTGAGGCAAGACTTTCCTTAGGTAAATCAATGCTGGCTGAGTCCCTTTAAATGATGTCTATCTATATGTTGTGTGATTTTATTCTTTATCATAGTTTCCTTGTTTTTTCCTGGTTCTAAAGTCAGGCTAACCATCCTATAGTTTCCCAGATCTCCTATGGAGCCCTTTTTAAATATCAGGGTTACATTGGCCACCTTCTAGTCTTCAGGTACAATGGATGACAGGTTACAAATTACTTGCAATATGCCTGGAATTTCATGTTTGAGTTCTTTTCAGAGTCTTGAGGTTTATACCTTCTGGCCCAGGTGATTTGCTACTCTTCAGTTTGTCAATTTATCCTCCTGCCTCTTCTAAATTCACCATGATTTGGTTCAGTTCATCTGAATTTTCACCCTTGAAAACTGCCTCTTAAATGGGTATCTCCTCAACATCCTCATCAGAAAACACCAAAGGAAATATTTTATTGAGTCTTTCCACAATGGCCTTATCTTCCCTAAGTGCCCCATTTAGCCCCACAATCATTTAACACTCCAACCAACTCCCTTGCAGGCTTTCTTCTTTGGATATATTTGAAAAAGTTTTTATTAGTAGTAATAGTTTTTGCCTCTGTAGCCAAATTCTTTTCAAATTTTCTCTTAGCCTGTTTTATCAGTTTTAAACATTTAACTTGACAATGATTGTGCTTTTTCCTATTTTATTCAAATGGATCCTTACAATTTTTTTTTAATTTATATTTTATTAATTTTCACAGTTTACACTTTATGAAAAAGAAAGAAAATAGTGGACGATGTAATGCAATTACCATACGAAATTATCATATGAATTGAGGTAAAAATTAAATTAAACATACCATATTACATTCCACAACTACCTATATTCAGGAGGAGACTAAAGAAAACTTAAACATAAGTAACCAAGTAACAATCACTATTAATTCGGAGTGAGGAGCATTTTCATTTTCCTATGTGGCTTCAGTCTCTGATGCCGAGGTTGGATTCTTATCTGATAAAAAAATTTCCAATTGCATTGGATCTAAAAATCCATATTTTTTCCCATTATAATTCAATAAACACAAACATGGAAATTTTAGAAAAAATGTAGCACCTGGTGCTAATACGTTAGGTTTTAAAGTAAAAAAATGTCCTCCTCCTAGCCTGAGTGGCCCTAGCCACATCAGGATAGATTTGGACATGATGTTCACAGAATAATATATCTTTAACTGAAAAATATTTCCTAAACAGCTTCTCTTTATCCTGTTCAGCTAGACAAGATATTATTAAGGTAGCTCTCTTATTTATCAGATCTACCGACTCTTCTAAAAATGTTGATATACCTGGTGAGGATGGTTCTTCCCCTTCATCATGACCTCTAGTATCTCTAGAGATTTTCTTAGGTAAATAAAAAATCTTAGAAAGTTTGGGGATTTCTTCTTCCTCATATAAGAGATTCTCCTTAAGATATTTTTTAAACAATTCCCATGGGGATAGAAGTCTTGTCACAGGAAAATTTATTATTCTTAGATTTTTTACTCTTATTAAATTTTCCATGTATTCCAAATCTTTATGGATAATCAGACTATCTTTAATAAAAGCATTTTCAAATGCTTGTATCAATTGTAACTTATTAGTGACCACCACCATATCTTTTTCACACTTCTCTATTTTCTTTTCATGAACTTCTATAGACATCTTATTTTCCTTAATAATTGACAACAATGAATCATTATGTTACTATCCAACTTCATTATCATTTTCCATAGATCCTTTTTGAAGGAACATTTTTTGGCTAAAATATCCTCTTTCACCTCGGTTTTTAACCATGTCTGCAGTTGTTTGGCGTTCCTTCCACCTTTCTTAATGGAATAAATCTGGACTATACTTCTAAGATGGTATTTTTTAAAAATGTATACACATGTGGTACACTTTTAACCTTTGTAGGTGTACCTTTTAGTTTTTTCCTATTTTTCTCATTTTATTAAAGTTTCTATAAGGGAAGTGGACCCTTGATCCATGACAAGGTTGGTGCTTCCACCAGGAGAAGATCCCTGGTAGTTCTTGTCAGCAGAAGGTGGAACAGGTACACTGGAGCTTCATCTATACGAGCCCCCATTCCCCACAGGTTGAGCCTTTGGGTACCGGGGCCGGAAGGACTTAGGTGAGGGCCTCTCACGGAGTGAGTCCTGAGGAAGAGGCAGAGGTGGTGTCGGACTGGCTGGAGTCAAAGCAGATGGAGAACAGATGGAGTCAGGAATAGGCCAGAGGTCAGGACAGGCAGCAGGCAGGATGAAGATGAAAAAACAGGCTGGAGATCTAGGCAGGAGGAGATCACTCAGAGTTTGATTACCAGATGGAGGTCAGGCAGGCAGAAGTCACTCAGAGTCAGATTACCAGGAAAAGGTCAGGCAGGTGGAGGTGACTCAGAGTCAGATTACCAGGCGGAGGTAAGGCACCAGGAAGATAGTAGGGATGTGCATTCATTTGTGACGAAATAGGAAATAGTGACAATATTTCCTATTTCATCGCGTTTCAGGAGGGCGCCGAAACGACAAGAAAACCCATGAAAGTTTGTGTGGTTTTCTAAAAACAAACCCTCCCCAACTCTTCAAATTTAATTAATTGCCCTTACCGTGAGACAGGGGCTATTTATGCCATTGGTCGGCCCATCACATGGTAGGAGCAATGGATGGCCCATGCCATTTTTTAAGATAGCGCTGGCCGTCCATTGCTCCTACCATGTGACAGAGGCCTGCCAATGGCACCGATAGCCCCTGTCACACGGTAAGGGCAAAGGGCCATCGGTGCCATTTTGATTACTGGCAGCCAATGGCCCGAGAGTCGGAGATCACTCCCAGGAACCCCACTGGCTTACCAGGGACTTTTGGTAAGTCTTGGGGGGGTTGGTCTGGCAAATATTGGGGGATCGGGAGAGTGGGGGTTTGCAATTAATTAAATTTGAATGGTTGGGAATGGGTATGCTTTTTTTTTTTTTTTACAACCCTCTGTATGCCCCCCCCCCCCCCTGGTTTCGGGCTTCGTTTCGAGGGGGCAGATGAAATAAAATTGGCCCGAACCGCGGGAAAACAAAATTTCCTGTGGCCGATAACGAAGGCTGAACCAAAAGGTTTGGCCGAATCACATCTCTAGAAGACAGTCCATAAGGGCAAGGAGCAGGGAGGCAGGCACAGAAGGTAAGGAGCAGGCAGGAACAGTGGAACAGGAATCAGGCAGAAACGCTGGAACAGGAATCTCACTGGAATCTCAAGGATTAGGACCCGTTGCTGAAGCAAAGTGGACAAGGCAGAGCCGAGTATAAGTTCCCAAGGCATCAGACGTCATCACCACATGCCAAGGGGACTTTTCCTGCTGCTGGGCCTTTAAATCCAGTGGTGTGGCGCGTGCATGCACACCTAGGGCATCAGCCCAGGAGCAGCGTGTCGGCGGGGTGGGATCACCGTAAGAATAGGCTGCAGTCGTGGCCTTCGCTGGGGAAAGGTGGCAGAGATCAGTGTTGGTCTCCCGATGTTGAGGAGGCCTGGCCAGGGTCCTCTACAAGTGGGAACCCGTTAGCGCGCACTAATAAAAACTGTTAGATTTTGTTACTTTTTGTTAGTTTTTGTTAGTGCACACTAACCCGAAAAATGATTTTTCGCAAAAAAACGGGAAAATCCTTATCATTTTTAGGGCTCCCAAAACATACCAAATTCGACAATTTTGTTGAAATTTTCCAATTTGAAAAAAACGAATGCACATCTCTACACATTATTACATGCATAACCAATTTGGTTAGCTTCTCTAATTTTCCTTAGCATTTCATTGTCTGTTTAATTTTGGACAGGTGGATGGTAGTATACTATTAGGGGGTAATTTTCAAAGGAGTTACGCATGTAAATGTGACATACTATCGTAGCAATTTTCAAAAGCTATTTACTCGAGTAAAGTGCACTTACTTGAGTAAATCCTATGGACAATTCAATGGCATATATTGTAGCAATTTTCAAAAGCCCACTTACTTGAGTAAAGTGTATTTACTCGAGCAAAAACCAGTTTTGCTCGAGTAAATGCTTTTGAAAATCTGGCCCTTATTGTTATACTATTCCCCCAACACATGGGATTTCTACCCATACAGATTCTATTGTGCACTGAGGGGTAGATTTTAAAAAAGTGCGCCTTCGCGTACTTTTGTTGGCGCATCAGGCGCAAACAAAAGTACGCTGGATTTTAGTAGATACGCGCGTAGCCGCTAAAATCCTGGATCGGCGCGCGCAAGGCTGCTGATTTCATGTAGCCAGCGCGCGCCGAGCCACGCAGCCTGCCGCCGTTCCCTCCAAGGCCGCTCCGAAATCGGAGGGAACTCGCTTTCGCCCTCCCCTCACCTTCCCCTCCCTTCCTCTATCTAACCCACTACCCCGGCCCTATCTAGACCCTCCCTACCTTTTTTGGGGGATTTACGCCTCCCGGAGGGAGAAGTAAATCCCCGTGCGCCAGCGGGCCGCTAGAGCGCCGAGACGCGACCTGGGGGCGGTTCCGGAGGGCACGGCCACGCCCCCGGCCCCGCCCCCAAAACGCTGTGTCCTGCCCCCAAAACGCTGCGCCGATCCGGCACGCCCCCTGACACGCCCCCGACACGCCCCCCTGACACACCCCCTGACACGCCCCCCTCAAAAAACCCCGGAGCTTACGCGAGTCCCGGGGCTCTGCACGCGCCGGTAGGCCTATGGAACATAGGCGCACCGGCATGCAAGGCCTTGCTCGTGTAAATCCGGGCGGATTTACACGAGCAGGGCTTTTAAAATCCGCCCCTTAGTCTCTTGCAGGATCATTATGTTAGACTATAGACTCTATACTACGGTCCGCCAAAACGCTGTGCGGCGTTGGGCATTTGGGATCTGGGGACACCAGAGGAATAGTGATAAGTGTTTAAAATATTTGCCGAAATTTTCTATTTCATTAACATTTCCCAGTCTTCTTCCCTCAACTGCTGAAGTGAAAGTGCTTTTTAAATAGAGATGTTCAAAAGAGCTATTTAAGTTTATCTACTGATAAAATTGAATACAACAAAATTTCACAAATTATTAATTCTTAAATAAAAATTAAATACAAAGAATAAAAGTAGAGGGAGTACTATCTGGCAGGCTTTAATTCATTAATTAGCTTATTTAGTATTTTCCCAATGGACAAACCTCATCATAATGTACTTAGATCCCCATTTCTGCCTCAGGACAATTGTTATTTATTTATTTATTTAGCGAGCTTTATATATCGTCATTCGGATTCATCATCATAAATCCATCATAACGGTTTACAACAAATATGAAGGTTACAATGTTAAGGGGGATACACAGGGTTTCAAAAAGATTTAAACTGTTGTTAAATATAGGGGTATCAAATGCTAGTTATTTACTGTTCTGTTTTATGTTTTAGTTATAGTCCATAGTTGTGATAAGTTCATTTATTCTTTTAATCTTCAGGTTGAAGTAGAGGGTGAAGTTGTTGTCTTGTTCATTGGGTGAGTTGATATGCTTTGTTGAACAACCATGTTTTTAGATCTTTTTTGAATGTTTTTAGGTTTTCTGATTTCAGTTGGTAGGGAGTTCCAGAGTTTTGGGCTACCTAGAGATATTGCTCTCTTTTGGGTGGAGGTGAGTTGATTGGAACACGTAGGTGGTGCTTTTAGCAGTCCCTTGTTTGCTGATTTGAGTTTTCTGTTTGGGGTATGTAGTTTTATAGATGAGCTTAGCCAATTTTCTTGTTTTTCATATATAATTTTATGAAGGATGGATAGTACTTTGTATTCAGTCCTGAATCTTATTGGTAGCCAGTGTAGTGAAATAAGTATTGGAGTGATGTAGTCGTGCTTTTTGGATCCAGTGAGGATTCTTGCAGCTGCGTTCTGTAGGATCTGTAGTGGGCGAATATTGTTTAGAGGTAAGTTGAGAAGGAGTGAGTTATAGTAATCTATGTTGGAGAAAATTATTAATTGAAGGACTGATCTGAAGTCATTATTGGAAAGAAAAGGTTTTAAATGACGTAGAGTAAGTAGTTTATGATATCCATCTTTGATTTTTGTTGTGATATGGTTTTTAAAAGAAAGTTCTCTGTCAATTATTACTCTGAGGTTGCGGGCATAATTGATTGGAGATATAACTGTATTTTGGTTCATTAGGTTGAGTGGTGGTATTTGAGGAGAGTAGTTCTTTCTGTCTAATAAAATAATTTCAGTCTTGTCGAAGCTGAGGATGAGTTTTAAGTTGGTTAATATTTCCTTTATATTGTTTAGGTAAGTTGTTGTTAATTTGTATATTTCTTCTAGTGATTTTTTTTATTGGGATTAGTATTTGAATATCATCAGCATAGATGAAGTGTGTCAGCTTGAGATTTGAAAGGAAGTGGCATAATGGAAGCAGATAGATGTTAAAGAGCATCGCTGACAGAGCAGATCCCTGGGGAACTCCAGTATTTAGATTGATTTTCTTTGAGAAAGAATCATTGAGTAGCACTTGGTAGGATCTTTATGATAGGTAAGAGGAGAACCATTGTAGGGTTGTTTCTTTAGCTCCAATTTTAGATAGATGGTCAATCATGATGGAGTGGTTTCCTGTATCAAAGGCTGCAGAAAGGTCAAATAGGATTAGAAGGTAGCTGAGACCTTTTTCAAAACCTTTGAGTACGAAGTCATTCATTGCTAGTAGAAGCATTTTAAATTAGAGGATCTGCTTTAGGGTTTTTGTGTGATTGTAGACTCTATATCATCCCATAAATAAAGCATCAACCCCACAACCAAGTTGTTCCTCCCTTTCATTGCAATATAATTTGCACCCTAGCATAGGGTGCAAATTATATTGGTTATCCTCCTTACACCATATCTCTGAAATGCAGATTAAGTCTCTGAAATGAAATGCAGATTAAGTCTATCTAATCATTCACCGCTATACACTCTAACTCTCCCATTTTACTTCTTAGACTTCTGGTATTGGCATACAGACTTTTCAAAGTATGTTTGTTATTTGTATTAATAACCTGCTTTTCAGTTGACAGGGATCATGTGTAATCTTTTAGCACAAATTGTTCTATACTAATAGAGGCATGGACTTCTTTTGCTTTCATTGCAACCTCTCTGTTGGGATGCCTTAATTCTCCTGCTTCATTAGTATCCTTCAAATATACCTCCCTCAAAACCATGCAATGCTGAGCAACTGTCAGCTTCCCCCTTTGTTCTAGATTAAAGCTATACTATTTGCTTTCTAAAGCTTAGCATCAGCAGCCTGGTTCCAACTTGGTTAAGTTGGAGCCTGTCTCTTTGGAAAAAATCCACCTTCCCAAAAAGTTTCCCCAGTTCCTTACAAAACTGAATCCCTCTTCCTTGCACCATTGTCTCAATTATGCATTGAGACTCTGGAGCACTGCCTGCATCTGGTGACGTGGATATGGAACAGGAATTATTTCAGAGAATACTTCCCTAAGGTTCTGGAATTCAGCTTTCTACCTAAAATCCTAAATTTTGCTTCCAAACCTCCCTCCCACATTTTCATATGTTGTTGGCACCCACATGTACATGACAGCCGGCTCCTCCCCAGCACTGTCTAAAATCATATCTAGGTGACACATGAGATATGCCACCTTTGCACCTGGAAGGCATGTTGCTAGGTGATTCTCTCAACCATCAGCCACTCAGATCTCTACATTTCTAATAATCAAATCACCAACTTATGTTCTTATGTATGATGGCTGACCTATCCTTTCTTTCCTGGGTAGTAGCCCTGGGATGCACATCCTTGGTGTGAGAAGAAATGCATCACCTGGAGAGCAGATCTTTGATGCACTAGGATGATGCTGTCTGACATGAATAATTTCCTCCTCCAGGACAGCACCAGAGCTGTTAGACTGGAATTGGGGCTTGGCTACTATGTCACTGAAGGACTTACCTATATACCTCTCTGTCTTCCTCAGCTCCTCCAGGTCTGCCACTCTAGCCTCCAGAGATCAAATTCATTCTCTGAGAGCCAAGAACTCTTTGCACTGGGTGAACACTTACAACCTCTCACCAGCAGATAAAAAATCAAGCAGGTGACACTCAATGCAGAAGACTGAAAGCACCCACCCCCCCCCCCCCCCCCCCCGTCTTGCTGCTGGATTGTTGCCTTCATCTTAATTTTGTTGAGTTCTTAGCTAAGTTTCGATTGCTAAGAGAGTAGGAATGTTAAATAAGAGTCCTTTAAACTTATTGGTATACACACTATTGATCTGGTAGTGACTGCAATGGGATAATTAAACACTTGATAAGGGCTGGGACAATCCTATGTTTTAGAAAAAAGGTTGATAGATTTTTAATGTGAAAGTACCTCTTGCCTATAAATCAAATAATGAGCTAGGATGGATGGGAGAGGGGTGGTAGGAAGGGAAATGCAAGCACATACAATCTAAGTATTTCCTACCTTTTGGCTTGCTTTTTAGAACAAACACAAATACTATAAGCTATTTCCTTCCTTTTGGCTTGCTTTTCACAACACACACACACACACACACACACACACACACATACTCACACACACACTAAAGAATTTACCCCAATAATCAATCTCTTCCCAAAACTTTTTAAGTTTTAAAATTTCCCAAAGCAATACTTACTGATTCTCTTCTTCCACAAGCAAGATGATCCTCTCTCTGTACTCCCATAGTGCTCATCTCTCTAATGTGGGAAGCTCCATGATAATGTTAGTAGATATATGAGTCCATAGCTTGTCTGGAACTGGCAGAAGATGGAGATAATCCATGAATTCTAGCTAAATGGCTTGTTGTGAGCACAGGTAGGGCACAAATCTACATATGCCTGGAAGATCTGGGCCATCTGAGTCCACCAGTATTGGTACACAATCAAGTCCATACATTTTGGATCCCTTGGTGTCCACCCAGCCTAGAGATATTGCCCCTCAAAGACTTTTTCTCTAAGACATGCAGGGACTATTGTTTTCCTGTCAGAATCTGAGAAGTAGGTTGTAGCAAGAATCTTGGCTGAGCCTAGAATGAACTGCTGTTCGGTGGTAGTATGAGAAGGGTCAAATAAGCAAGACAGGGCATCTGCCCTGGCATTCTTTTCAAAAGAACAAAAGACTATGTGGACATTGGATCTGCTGAAGAATAAGGATCACTGAGCCTGGAAATCCACTGTAGGTAGAGAAGGCTTTTGTGATTGGTTGTAATTGTGAAAGGGTATTTGGCTCCCTCCAAGAGATGTAGCCATTAGGGATGTGAATCGTGTGATTGATCATCTTAATGATCGATTTTGGCTGGGGGGGGGGGGGAAATCTGATCGTCATGTTTTTGAGTTTTTTTTAATCGTAAAAAATCGTAACTTGGGGGAGGGGGGAGGGCGGGAAAACCGGCACACCAAAACAACCCTAAAACCCACCCAACCCTTTAAAACAAATCCCCCACCCTCCCAAACCCCCCCAAAATGTTTTAAATTTTGGACTTTTGGCAAGTCTTGTGGGGTCAAGAGCCCCCCCCCCCCCAAGCTGGCCAAAAGTCCCTGGGGGTCCAGCGGGGGTCCGGGAGCGATCTCCTGCACTCGTGACGTCGGGTGACAGGAATCAAAATGGCACCGGCGCTACCTTTGCCCTGTCATATGGTAAGGGCAAAGGGCCACCGGTGCCATTTCTATTGACGCAGCCGTGGCCTGAGAGCGGGAGATCGCGGGAGATCACGCCGGGACCCCCCCACTGGACCCCAGTTAATTTAAAACATTTTGGGGGGGTTCAGGAGGGTGGGGGATTTGTTTTAAAGGGTCGGGGTGGGTTTTAGAGTTGTTTTGGTGTGCCGGTTTTCCCGCCCTCCCCCCCCACCCGATTTACGATTTTTTGATGATAAATCGGGGGAATTGTTATTGTATTGCGGCTCTAACGATTTTTGACGATTTTAAATATATCTGACGATTGTTTTAAATCATCAAAAAATGATTCACATCCCTAGTAGCCATACTTTGAAAGTGAGCATGATGGCCAGAAGTTCCTGATCCCAAATAGTGTACTTTTCTGGGTGGGTGAGAATAATCTGGAGAAGAAGGAGCAAGGATAAAGTTTTCCATCAGGTGCTGCTTTTGAAAGAATTGCTGCAGCTCCAATAGATGAAGCATCCACTTCAAGGAAGAAGGGCTGGTTCAGGTACAAGTGGTGAAGATGTAGATTCAAAGGCTCCTTTGAGTTGCTCAAAGGCCTAGATTGTGACCACAGGCCAGTTTTTAGGGAATGCCCCTTTGTGGGTAAGGTTGTGAGTGGGGAAATAAGTGACAAGTAGTTGGGAATGAATTGGTGATAGTAATTTGCAAATCCCAGGAAGCATTGTAGTGCTTTAAATCTCATGGACTGGAGCCAATCTCTGATGGCCAGCAGTTTGGTGGGGTCCATCTTCAGGCATTGTGCTGATATGATATTTTATTTATTTATTTATTTATTAATTTTTACATACCGACATTCTTGTATAATATACAAATCATACCGGTTTACATTAAAACAGAAGATGCAGGTAAAATGTTTCCTTTGTCTAATACATTGAACATTTATAACAAGGAAATTGTTAACAAGGGATAAAAACTAAGAAAAACATGGAGAAAGATAAAACAAAAGAGGAAGAAACATAGAAGTTTAAAAATGAAAAGGAGGCACAATGGGTTGCACAAAGGGGTGCACAAAGGGGAGTGCCCCTTTGGCGCGCGACGCCTAGTGGAATGGCACCGTTTATCAGCTCGACGCTAGGTGGGAAGACGTGAGAGGGGGGCGGATCTCTTGCTTACTGTTTTCCTCTCAGCGTTCTCTTTTCAGATTTCAAAGCGGATTTTTTCTTTTTTTTTTGTCTTTTCTCTTCAGTGATTGATTATAAACGTGCCCGGTGCTGGTGGGCTGCCCCCTCCGCATAGGTGCCTGGTGGAATGGCGCCGTTTACCGGCTCGACGCTAGGCGGGATGACATCAGAGGGGGGCAGGTCTCTTGCTCACTGTTTTCCTCTCAGCATTCTCTTTTCAGATTTCAAAGCGGATTTTTTCATTATATATATATATATCCTAAAAAGGATAATTCTGACTGTTTGAATGAACATTTTTCCAGTTTCGCATATAGCCTGCTTTCATGAAGCCACTGGAGCAACTTTCTTCAATTTTCTTATTTGCGAGTGGTGCTGCAGAAGGGTCTGAGAGAAAATTAGGATATTGTCCACAGATATCAAAGCACATGTCTGCAGCAGGTCTCTGAACATGCTGTTTATAAAGTTTTGAAATACCACAAAAGCACTGGAAATTCTAAATAGCATAACAAGATATTCACAATGTCCATCTCTTGTGTTGAATGTGGTCTTCCATTCATTCCCCTCTTTAATCTTTATCACATTATAAGCTAGTAACATAGACATAAAAATGATGGCAGAAGAGGAGCAAAATGTCTAATCCAATCTGCCCAATAAGCTTCTTATGATAATATCTGCCGCACCATGCAGGTTACCCCATGTTTCTCTTAAGGATAGCAACTGCTACTTCATGTAGTTATCCAGAAGCCTTATGATAAACCATAAAAATTTACTGCTAGCAAAATTTTACTGACTGATGAGCCTTTTTGAAAATTCAGACAGTGTTGCTTGACATGCTTAGCTTATGAACTTGGTAGTAGAAGCAGTCCTGTATTTTTTTTCCTCTTATGTCTGTGCATCAGTTCCCCAGATCATGAAAGTTGTGGGCCTCATTGGTTGGAGTCTGATTCCAAATTTCCCTTTTCTCCTTGCATTGAAGCAGAGAGCAGTGTTGAAGTTGCATCAACAATATCAAGGCTTACTAGTTAAGGGTAGTAATAGCCACACCAGCAAATTACCCCCATGCTTATGAGTTCCCCAGACCATAAAAGTTGGGGCCTTCATTGGTTGCTGTCTGAATTTAATTCCCCTTTTCCCCCCGCCATTGAAGCAGAGAGAAATGTTGGAATTGCATCAACAGTATCAAGGCTGATTGGTTAAGGGTAGTAACAGGCACATCAGCAAGTTACCCTGATGCATCTTTTCTTCTTTTCCATCCTCTAGCCTTTAGGGATCCATAGTGTTTATCCCATGCCACTTTGAATTCTTTGACCATTTTCATCTTTACTACCTCCTCTGGAAGGGCATTCCAGCTCCACAAATGTCCAACTTGGTGAAGATCTTGGCACCTTGAAGTAATCAAACAGCTCAAAGATGAGAGGCAGTGGACATTCATTCTTGATTATAATGGAATTCAGACCACAGTAGTCAATACAGGTCTAAAGGATCCGTCCTTTTTGCCAACAAAGAAAAATCCTGTTCCTGCAGGTGACAAGGATGGGTGGATGAAACCCCATTTCAGGTTTTTCCTGTTATATTCTGACATTGTCTTGGTTTCTAGAACCGACAGTGGTAAAGGAGACCCACTGAGAGTTATGGGTCAGGTAACAGCCATGATATTCCCAGGCAGTAGTTCCCCATAAACCAAAGAAATGGTGAGTGAGCAGTCAGTGCAGCTGATCCATGGGGATGGTGTGATGATATACTATGCTTTCCTCAATGAAATTCCTCCCTGCACATAATTCAAGGAAGGCTTCAATGAGGATAACTTTGGTGCCTGTTTGAAGATAGACAAGAGAACAATCTGAGAAAGGGGAGTGTTTCCAGAGAGACCTAGTGCTGTCTCCCCAGCCAGCCCCAGACATTGAAGTTTCATGGCTTCAATGGGCAGGTTTTGTTTTGGTGCTCTGAGGCAGAACAATAGAAGCAGAGGTTTTGGACCTGCATCAACTAGGGATGTGTATTGATTTCATTCGTTTCAAACATTTTCCATTACATGCCAATTAGATGTGCATTTGTTTCATATGTTTCATACGTTTCACATTACATGCTTGTATAGGAAACATATGAAACGGATGAAACAAATGCATATCCCTAGCATCAACATCTCTCTTCTTTCACTAAACAAGAACCACCCAATTGCATAGGTTCCTCCTGTGTGGGTGTAGTGGTAGGATCTTTTGCTGAAATCAATAGAGGGTGCTGGAATCTGGGAGTCAGACACACTGTTCCATGAGAATAACTCTGCTCCCAGGATCTCTCCTGGACATGAACCTCAATCTTAGTGCAAAGGGAAATCAGCATGGGGATATGGGAATTTCTCTCCCAGTGAATTCATTTATTTATTTATTTTATTTAACAGCTTTTCTATACTGACATTAGAATGCACATCATATTGGTTTACATCTCAACAGAAGGTGGAAAATACAATGAACAGGGGTGGGAGAGGGACAACAATAGAAAATAGAGGGCAGGATAGGGATGTGAATCGTTTTAGGACGATTAAAATTATCGTCCGATAATTTTAATATCGTCTTAAACCGTTATGGAACACAATACAATACAGATTCTAACGATTTATCGTTATAAATCGTTAGAATCGTGAGCCGGCACACTAAAACCCCCTAAAACCCACCCCCGACCCTTTAAATTAAATCCCCCACCCTCCCGAACCCCCCCCCAATAACTTAAATAACCTGCGGGTCCAGCGGCGGTCCGGAACGGCAGCGGTCCGGAACGGGCTCCTGCTCCTGAATCTTGTCGTCTTCAGCCGGCGCCATTTTCCAAAATGGCGCCGAAAAATGGCGGCGGCCATAGACGAAAAATATTGGACGGCAGGAGGTCCTTCCGGACCCCCGCTGGACTTTTGGCAAGTCTCGTGGGGGTCAGGAGGCCCCCCACAAGCTGGCCAAAAGTTCCTGGAGGTCCAGCGGGGGTCAGGGAGCGATTTCCCGCCGCGAATCGTTTTCGTACGGAAAATGGCGCCGGCAGGAGATCGACTGCAGGAGGTCGTTCAGCGAGGGTTCCGGCGCCTCGCTGAACGACCTCCTGCAGTCGATCTCCTGCCGGCGCCATTTTCCGTACGAAACGATTCGCGGCGGGAAATCGCTCCCTGACCCCCGCTGGACCTCCAGGAACTTTTGGCCAGCTTGTGGGGGGCCTCCTGACCCCCACGAGACTTGCCAAAAGTCCAGCGGGGGTCCGGAAGGACCTCCTGCGTCCAATCTTTTTCATCTATGGCCGCCGCCATTTTTCGGCGCCATTTTGGAAAATGGCGCCGGCTGAAGACGACAAGATTCAGGAGCAGGAGCCCGTTCCGGACCGCTGCCGTTCCGGACCGCCGCTGGACCCGCAGGTTATTTAAGTTACTTGGGGGGGGTTCGGGAGGGTGGGGGATTTAATTTAAAGGGTCGGGGGTGGGTTTTAGGGGGTTTTAATGTGCCGGTTTTTCGATTTTTCGATTTTTAACGACCCGCAGGTTATTTAAGTTATTTGGGGGGGGTTCGGGAAGGTGGGGGATTTAATTTAAAGGGTCGGGGGTGGGTTTTAGGGGGTTTTAATGTGCCGGTTTTTCGATTTTTCGATTTTTAACGATTTTTAACGATTTTTCACGATATTTTACCCCCCCAAACGGCAACAATACGATTCCCTTCCCCTCCCAGCCGAAATCGATCGTTAAGACGATCGAGGACACGATTCACATCCCTAGGGCAGGAGGCTATAGGGGGAGCCTGAAAATTGAACTAGAGAAGTAACAATAGCTCGAGAGGTAACATATTTACAAATTTACATGATACAAATTACTTGGAGAGAGTCAAAGATAACAGAGAAGCAGGAGAAGAGGGTGAGAGAGGTACATGGAGTTAGTCTGGAAATGCCTGGTGGAAGAGCCAAGTCTTTAGCTTTTTCCTGAATTTAGTATGGCAAGGCTCCAGGCAGAGGTTTGTGGGTAGGGCATTCCAGTGAGTTGGGCCAGCAATTGAGAGAGCACGATCCCTTGGTGCTGTGAGACGGGCCTTCTTGAGGGGTGGGACTTGTAGGGTGCCTTTGAGATTTGCTCTAGTGGGGCGGGTGGATTGTGTGGATAGGAGCGGTTCGCTGAATCAAGAGGAATTATTTATGTGGATGGATTTGTGTATGATACTGAGAGTTTTGAATAGGATGCGTGATGGGATGGGGAACCAGTGGAGGTCTTTGAGGATGGGGGTTATGTGGTCTGATTTGCGTGCATTCATGATTATCCTAGCAGTGGCATTCTGTAGTATTTGGAGGGGTTTGATGGTGGAGTAGGGAAGGCCAAGGTACAAGGAATTGCAGTAATCCAGCTTGGATGATAAGGTGGATTGGTTGATAGGGGTGTGCATCCGTTTTCCACGTATTTGTAATCCGCAACTTATTTTGCCCTATCTGTTAAATACGTGGGGAGGAAAAACGCATCGCGACTCCCCACGTATTTAACAGATTTCTGTTTTATTCGGTCTCCTAAATAAAAATTTAAACCCCCCCACCCTCCTGACCCCCCCCCCAAGACTTACCAAAACTCTCTGGTGGTCCAGCGTGGAGTCCAGAAGCCATCTCTGCACTCGTTTGCCGGTTTCATCATGGTGCCGATAGCCTGTGTCACAGGGGCTACCGGTGCCATTGGTCAGCCCCTGTCACATGGTCACCGGCGCCATCTTGTGCTCCTACCATGTGACAGGGGCTGACCAATGGCACCGGTAGCCCCTGTGACATAGTATGGGCAAAGGCTATCGGCGCCATTTTGAGTCCTGGCATCGGACGGCTGGTGTGCAGGAGGTCGCTCTGGGACCCCTGTTGGACCCACAGGGACTTTTGGCCAGCTTGAGGGGGCCTCCTGACCCCACAAGACTTGCCAAAAGTCCAGCGGGGGTCCGGGAGTGACCTCCTGCACGCCGGCCGTCCGATGTGCATCCGTTTTCCACGTATTTGTAATCCGCAACTTATTTTGCCCTATCCAATCGCCTTTGCCCTCACTATGTCACACATAGTGAGGGCAAAGGCGATCCGTGCCATTTTGAGTCCCGGACCCTCAAAATGGCGCCAATCACCTTTGAGTCCCGGACACTCAAAATGGCGCCGATCGCCTTTGCCCTCACTGTGTGTAACATAGTGAGGGCAAAGGCGATCGGCGCCATTTTGACTATTGGCATTGGACGGCCGGCATGCAGGAGGTCGCTCCCGGACCCCCGCTGGACTTTTGGCAAGTCTTGTGGGGGTCAGGAGGCCCCCCCAAGCTGGCCAAAAGTCCCTGTGGGTCCAACGGGGGTCCCAGAGCGACCTCCTGCACGCCGGCCGTCCGATGCCAGGACTCAAAATGGCGCTGATAGCCTTTGCCCATACTATGTCACAGGGGATACCGGTGCCATTGGTCAGCCCCTGTCACATGGTAGGAGCACAAGATGGTGCCGGTGACCATGTGACAGGGGCTGACCAATGGCACCGGTAGCCCCTGTGACACAGGCTATCGGCGCCATAATGAAACCGGCAAACAAGTGCAGGGATGGCTTCTGGACTCCACGCTGGACCACCAGGGAGTTTTGGTAAGTCTTGGGGGGGTCAGGAGGGTGGGGGGTTGTAGTTAATTTTAATTTTAGCTGGGACACGAATTTAACTCGCCGTATTAACGCATCGGGGCGCCATACGGCCAAATGTAAAGCATTTGCGCCACGACAAATCCGAATCACAAATGCAACGAAAAACTTTTGGCTGCACATCCCTATTGGATGACGGTTCTGAGACTGTGTGTGTGGAGGAGTGGCTTGAGCTTTTTTTAAAATTTGAGCTTGTAAAAACCTTCTTTTAGGATGGAGTTAATGTGTTTTTTTAGCTTTAGATGTGGATCAATTAGAACGCCAAGGTTTTGTACAGGAGGCTTTGAAGTGAGGGAGGTGGCTGTAGGGTCGTTGGGAGAAGAGAGCTTAAGGGTTTGGTGGTTGTGGATGAGGAGAAGCTCAGTTTTTGAGGAATTGAGGGCAAGTTGTAGAGAGGTGAGTAGTGAGTTTAGTGTTGTAGATAATGATACACAGGTAGGGATGATGATTTGTACATCATCTGCATAGATGTAGAAATTGAGGCCAAAGTCAGATAGATGATGGCAGAGGGGCAGGAGGTAGATGTTGAAAAGGGTGGATGATAGGGAGGAGCCTTGGGGCACTCCTTGGGTGAGGGCGAAATGTGTGGATTCTGAGTTGCCAAGTTTAACAGAGAAATGTATGTTAGCCAGGTAGGATTTGAACCAGAGTAGGGCAATGCCAGAGATACTGATGTCAGCCAAGCGGGAAATGAAGAGGTTGTGGCTAATCATATCAAAGGCTGCAGAGATGTCAAGGAAGGCAATGAGAAAGCTATGACCGTGGTCAAGGCCAGTGAGGAGGGCATTGGTGAGGGATAGTAGAAGGGTTTCTGTGCTCAGGTTCTTACGGAAGCCAAATTGTGAGGAGTTAAGAATGTTGTTGTCTTCAAGATAGTCCATAAGCTGGGTGTTCACCACCTTTTCCATGATTTTGGAGATGATGGGGAGATTTGAGATGGGATGGTAGTTGGCCAGGTCTTTAGGGTCAAGAGATGGTTTTTTGATCAGGGGTTTGACGACTGCATGTTTTAGGGAATTGGGATTTGAGCCAACAAATAGGGAGCTGAAAACATTATGAATGTTTAATTTAATTCTCTGCAAATAGATAAATTTAGTATGCACCATAACATTTAAGACTTTTTCTTAATGTTCTGCTCCCATACTTGATCTAGGCAGCCCAGCCCTGTCAGAATACAACAGTTAGAATCTTTTCATTTCAATGTAGCTCAGTGGCCATGATCCAAAACTGAAATGCGTCATATACCACTGTTTGAGATCCCTGGTGGAGATGCAGGAGATTGGCCACAGAGGAAGAGGACTGTCCTGCTGCCTTGAAGACTGCAGAAGTGCTCTAGAAATTTGGATAGGTTGCTCAGTGAAGCATTGTTCTGCTCCCATAGAGGGGATGCCCAGGTCAGTACCTGCCCAGTAAGGAGGGAGAAGATGTATACTACTTTAGCCCAATTGGAGGGGAAATTCCAAGATTGCAGCTCAAAAATGATTTGGCACTGGTTCAGGAACCCTCTACAAGTTTTGGGGTTTCTATTGTAATATGGTGGTAGCGAGAGGTGAACACCTGATGTCACAGTCAAAAATTGTTGCAGAGGCTGGACCATAGTACTAACAGTCTGCATGGAGTCCAGGCATTTGCATAGTATTTGCATAGACTCTGTGAGCTGCTGAACTTGCAAGGCTAGACCTTGCAAGAGCTAGAGCACAGGAAAAATCAGCAGAGCTCTTGGCTGACAATCTGTCATGAAGTGGGGGTAGTGAGTCCTTTGGCTGCTGTTAGGTTATATAAACTTATCTTGTGCAAGCAAAATATAGGCCTTAACAGGCAGCAGCTGATACTCCACTAGATCTTCTGTCTAACCAGCCACCTCCCCCTTGGGTTGAGCCCGCAGGTTCTGCTGGCTGGCAGGGCTTTCTAGGCCAGGTATGAAGAAGGTACGAATATACAAGATTGGTGGCTGGGTTGATATTTGGACTGGCAGAAAGCAAGTGAGAGTCAAGGTAGAGGCTGATGTCGGGCAGGCAGAGAGCAAAGTGAAGTCAGTGTGACAACCCTTTGGGGGTCATCACAATGGGGCCCTAGTCTTGAAACCTGTGACCTAGTCTAAGAAAGGTAGTAGAGGGAGGGGTGCTCCATTTCTGAACATCTCCTCCACTGTTGTTGTTAAAATGGCCAGCCCTCTTCTGCTTGTAAAACAGGCTGCAGCAATTCTAGGTGTAGCATTTGGTTAAGCGTTAAAAAGAGTAAGAATTTTTCCCCTGCTTGGGTACTGGGTTACACAGCCTGGGCCAATATATTTGTGGGAAAGGGATCAATGCCTACATCATACAAATTATATCATTTTTTTTGATTGGGTGAACAAAGAATTGGATCAAGTAGATTTTGTTTACTTGGATTTCAGTAAGGCCTTTGATATAGTTCCTCTTAGGTGCTTTATTAATAAGTTGAACACCCTTGGTATGAGCCCTAAAATGACTGACTGGATTAGATACTGGTTAAGGGGAAGTGAAAATGGGTAGTATAAATGGAGTTCAATCTGAGGAGAGGTCATTACTTGCAGTATGCAGCAGGGATTGGTCCTTTTCAACATTTTTGTAAGCAATGTTTCAGATTGATTGTCAGGACATTTTTGTCTTATTGCCAATGATGACAAAATCTGCAATAGGGTATGCAGCCAAGAAGGTATGAAAAACATAAGGAGGGATCTAGCAAAGCTCAAGGAATGCTCTGGGATCTGGCAGCTAAAATTTAATGCCAAAAAAATGCAGAGCTTTACATTTAGACTGCAAAATCCTAAGGGAGAGGGATAATGTGAGGATGAAATTCTGAACACAATAACAGAGCAGGATCTAGAGATCATCATATCTGATGATCTTAAGATGGCCGAACAGGTGGATAAGATGACTGCAAAAGCCACAAAGATGCTTGGTTGCTTAAGGAAACAGAGAGTATTAGCAGAGAAAAGAAGGTGATATTGCCCCTGTATAAATTATTGGTGAGACCTCATTTGGAAGACTGTGTACATCAAAAGAATATAAACTAGCTGGAGTTGATCCAGAGCATGGCTAATAGAATGATCAGTGGTCTTAATTGTAAAACATATGGTGACAGGCTTAAAGATCTAAACCTGTATACCCTGGAGGAAAGGCAGGAGAGGAGAAATATGATAGAGACATTTAAATGCCTCCAAGGATGTCATGAACAGAAGGCAGGACTCTTTCAAAGGAAAGCAAGCTCTTGAATGAGGAGTCATGGGAAGATGGTGAAAGGGGATAGACTCAAGTGTAATCTATGGAAATTTGTCTTTACAGAGAGGTAGTGATTGCATGGAACAACCTGCCAATGTAGGTTATTCTCCAAGCCATCTGTCAGAGAAAAGGAGAAAATTGCAAATGGGAAAAAAAGACAGTGTAACTTTAAACAGGGGCTTTGATGGGTAATATAGTATCAAAATGATATATAGACACACATCACTTATGACACCAGAATAGCAAGGGAGTATCCAGAGGTAAAAGGGACTCAAGCGAGAATAAAAGTAGTATGACCTTGCATAAAGAACTTGTGGGTAATGTTCCAGAATGTCAATTCCTAGGCAGATAGTGAAGTTAATTTGTGTGTTGCAAGAGAGAAAAAGAAGCCAACAATAGAGACTAAAATGTAAGAGAGAGACAGCAGCACCTGGAAGGAACAAGTCTCTACTACACAGAAAGACCAAGCAGCCAGAGGAACAGAGGATGGTTTTAGAGGACTGTGGAAAGCTTAAAGCTATCACTCTAGGTGACTGCACACTCTAAAAATTGGAAAATCATTGGCTCAAGGCTGGCAAGTGGATAAAGGATGTCATACAGCTCTAAATGAAGTCCAAGGTGATTATTTAATAGCCTGTCCAATCTGAATGTAACACCTGCTGCATATGTATTAAAAGTCCTGTTACAAAGAAGTAACTGGATTATGATGTTGCCAGTGAAGCGAGGGATAGGCAAATCTGGCCCTGGAGAACCACTAATAGGTCTGGTTTCAGGATATACACATTTTTTTATTACAATGGAGACAGCATATTCACATAAATATTATGCCAATTAATTAAGAATATCCTGAAAACCAGACCCGTTTGAGGCCCTTGAGAATCAACATTATCTTCCCCTGGTCTAAACAAAGTAAATAAAAGACATGCTTTCTGAAAGTTTGCCTTGTTGATTGACTTTCTGATGTTTTCTAACAGTCCAGGACAGGAGATGATGTACAGTATTCTGTCACAGTTACATACATAGTTAATTGGGTTGGAAAAAATAAACAGATGTCCACAGAGTCCAAACTTCTTCTCATTGCCTAACAACTCATGGTTGTTACGCCCGTCAGTCGCAGATGGCTGCGAGCACTAATGCTCACCTATTTCTTTGCTGCATTGACACTGCTGGGGAAAGTGGTGGCCTCCGCTAGCTACCGCTGACCTACTTGGCATCCCCGGAATGCGTGGGCGCTGCCGCCCGCCAATTTGCCTTCGGGATCACTTAGGCGTGCGTACGCGTGCACGGGCCAGTCTTAAGCACGTCATGGCGGGAACCTCGGGGGCATCCCCTCCAGATGACGTCTTCACTCCACGATACTTAAGCCGGCTGGCCCTGCATATTGGCGACTTGGCAATAAGTTCCCTCATTACTGAATCCGCTTCGCTCACTATGGACTTCCTGTTCCAGCTCCTGCATATTTGGCATGAGATCCTCTGGGTACCCGCTTCTTGGAGGCCCTTCCTTGTCTCTGGCTATCCGCTCCTCGGAGGGCCTTCTTGGCTTGGACTGCTGCCTATCCCCGTTCCCCGGGGCTTCTGCTGGAACATTCATCACTATGAGTACCTTGACTTTAAGGACCACTACTGTACCATCTCTAGTGTGGAATCCTGTCCGGTGTACCCCATGCTGCGGGCCACTACCGTACCATATCTAAGTGAGGAACCCCCCGATGTACCCTGCGCTGCAGGCCACTACCGAATCATCGCTACAGAGGAACCTCATCGGTGTACCCCGCTCTGCGGACCATTGCCAGATCTCTATTATTGAGGTATTCCCACCGCACAGACTCTGTAACTTTCTCCTGCACTCCCCACTTCTCAGGCAGTACCTCTCTCTCTCTCTCTCTAATAAAGACTCTATTCTACAATTGTGTCTGACATCTGCTGAGACCTTGCTTCCCAACGGTTAGGCTCACAGGGCTCCTCCCTGTGGGCGGTACCATCTCTCACCTCGGCCCAGGGCCCGTTTACCTAGAAATCCTAACAATGGTGCATGGTTTTCTGGGTAAGGTTAAAAAAATCACTATGCACCTGTAGCCAGTTCTACAGTAATGGAAACATTATTAATTCCCAATCCCCAACCTGATGATCATAACCGAAATTCTGGATTTTCCATAGCATATAGAATAGGAACTGGGAAAGTCTATGTAATGACACATTCATGTGGATCTCTATCATAGTGCAAGATGCTTAGTAAGAAGTAGTGGGATGCATATGCTATTTAATGGTGCCCCCACTTTAATTTCATTATTTCTTTACCCTCTGAGAGGATATTACTTCAGTGGACTTTTTTTTTTTTTTTTTAATTTGTATTACATTTTCTCAATCATTTCAAGAAAACCTGAAAATAAAAAAATAAAAAAACCCCTAACACAGAAGAACTATATTTCATTCTTTACTTTCTCCCTAATCCAAAAATACAAAGGAAAAAATCTTATATAGGAAAAAAGGAGCCAAATAGGAAATACTTTTTAAACCAAAACATATACTAAACAGCAGTTTCATAATTACTCAAATGCTAAACACACCCCATTGTCACTCATCCTGAGGTCTAACATTGATCCACACAAATGATTAGATGTTTTAGCTTCATCATTAAGAAAAAAATCTTAAATGTTATGGTGCATACTAAATTTATCTATTTGCAGAGAATTAAATTAAACATTCATATGGTTTTCATAGAAAAAAAATCCCTTCTAAATGCAGAAGCCATTGTGCACATATAATTATTTTTCCTCTTATTCTGAGCCACTTTACCAACTTCCAGAAACACTTAAAATGTATAACCAAAACACATCATTACCTTGTTTAAAAAAATTGCCTTAGGGTGAAGTTCATATCTTGCTTTAAAACAAAAGAATCAAGAAGTGTAGCCTTTACTGATTCTTCCATTGAGAGATTCTCAAAAACATTTGTTTGAGACTATTCAAAGATAAATCCCTCACAACTCCTTCCTAGCTTGACACTTTCCTTTGCCCTAAAGACTATTGAGTGTGGTACTTGTTTGATATTTGATTTTGTCAGTGTGTAAAGAGTAATCATCTGAAAGCTATAGTATTGTAAGCAATTATGTGGTCCATATTCAAAAACCATTTAGATGGATAATGTAATAGATATTCATTCTTATGGATTTAAACATCTCAGAGCTATTTGATAGCCTGGAGAGGGTGCCATGGGCACCCCAATCCAAAGCCAGGCCCAGTTCATACCCTAGGGGTTCCCACATCTGAAATCATTAGCTATCAGAAAGAGAACAGCTTTTGTCCCTGAATCATTTGCAACACAATCTAATGTCTAAAATGAGAGGCAATCATTTAGCTCTGCATTTCCACATAGAGACATAAAAATAAGTCAAAAGCTGATAATGGAATTCCTTGCAGATATCTTCATTCCCAATGATTTTCTCTCTGAAGCCTTGGGTCTTCTCCCAGATTTGTCTCTGACAGCAGGGGAATAATAGATTATATGTTAAACGCTAATCAGGAATGTTGTCTTCCTTCTAGAGGTAAACAATAAGTTATATACAGTAAGGTCAAAATCCTCAGTGCAAATTATGTTCCTTGTTAGTGATACAACTATGTATGGCTTAAATGGCTTAGTTTTTAGATTATCAGACATTATATGCTTTTTTATCTATATATCTGATTAAACTCTTAGACATTATAAGCACAATTTCAGGTGGTATAAGCAATATTTACTAAACACATGTAAGATTGTTATTATAAGGTGTTCTATGTAAATATTTTAGTGTTATTAAAAGGCATCTTGTGTAAACTAATGAAATGTATAAAAATATTATGATTGCTAAGCTTGGGGCTGCACATACAAACTGTATTGGCAGGTTGTAGCCAGAGGCTACAAATTTAACCCCTTGGTTAGCATAACAAACTATCTTTTTAAAGGCTTGATCAATTAACTCATTTATAATAAAAAGAAAAAGCATATATTTTCACTGATTACTTTGTCTGATTTTACTGAGCTGGTCTGTCCTTTTAAATATTTATTGTTCACACTGACACTATCTCTTAGGTGCAATAATGTGTTAAACTCATATAGCAATGTGTGTTAAGGAAAGAGAGTGAACTATAAGGGAGCTCCTTATTAAATATTTTCTCACTTGGTGCTACCTGACAGAGCTTTGAACTTGGAATATCATCTAAATGGCTTAACCTGCTAAATTTAGCCTTTATCCAGCTAAATTAAGAAAACTAAGAAAACTAAAGCAAGACCTTAGAACCAAGGAACGTACCTGGCGAAAACAACCAACACCCACACACAAAATGGACTACAAACACACATTGCATACATACCGACAAGCAACCATCCACGCCAAACGCGACTTCTACACATCAAAAATCCACAGCTTTAAATTCAATCCAAACGCCCTATTTAGCCTCGCTGCAGAACTCACAAAATCCCCCATTCCCTCCCCCCAAGAAATAAACAGCATTGAGAAATGCGAGAAACTAGCCGACTACTTTCAAAGTAAAATCTCCAAAATTCTTACACGTCTACCCCCCAATCCCGCTCCCACAGACCCACTACCGATCGACAACAACTCTAACCTCGACTCTCTCGACACTACCTCCGTGAAGGAAGTTGAATCCATATTAAAAAAGATGCGACCATCCACCCACATCTCAGACACCATACCATCAAAAATTCTCCTCCCCATTCCCTCTGCCATTGCAAAACCAATAGCAGAAATCATAAACTGCTCCATCACCTCCGGGAAAGTCCCCGACCCACTTAAACTCACCGTCGTGAAACCACTACTAAAGAAACCTACCCTGGATCACAATGACCCTGCAAATTACAGGCCTATTTCCAATCTGCCCTTCATATCCAAAATCATGGAAAAAGTGGTAAACTCCCAACTCGCCGATTTCCTTGAAGATAACAATATTCTACACCCCACCCAATACGGTTTTCGTAAAGACCGTAGCACCGAAAAACTCCTACTCGCAATAATGGACACCATCCTTAAAGGCATGGACCACGGCCAATCATATATACTTGCCCTTCTCGATATCTCAGCCGCCTTTGATACCGTGAATCATCAAATCCTAATATCACGCTTAGCGGAGATAGGCATCTCAAACACAGCCCTATCCTGGTTTTCCTCATACCTTGACCACCGCAAATACCTAGTCAAGCTTGATACTTTCGAATCCGCACACATTCCCCTCACACAAGGGGTACCACAAGGCTCTTCTCTATCCTCCACCCTCTTCAATATATACTTACTCCCTCTCTGCCACCTCCTCTCTAAACTAGGACTAAAATTCTTCTTGTACGCTGATGACGTACAAATACTTATTCCAATTCAAAAATCCATCAACGAAACCCTTCAATACTGGGAAACATGCCTGACATCCATCAATTCTCTCCTCTCCAATCTCCACCTAGCTCTTAACACCTCGAAAACTGAAATCCTCATCCTCACAAACCAATCACTCAATTCATCCCGCCAAATGACTCTCAACGCCTCACAAGCTCATACACTACCGCCCAGTGTCAGAGATTTAGGAGTCACCCTAGACAATCAACTCAGCTTCAAAACCCACATTAAATCACTTCTAAAAGGGGGCTTTTACAAATTACAAATTCTCAAAAAATTGAAGCCCCTTCTCCATGCCTGTGACTTCCGCACGGTTATGCAAACCACCATACTCACCAAACTCGACTACTGCAACTCCCTTCTCTTAGGCCTCCCCTCCTCTACCACTAAACCCCTTCAAATCCTACAAAATGCCATGGCAAGAATCTTAACAAACACCAGAAAAACTGACCACATCACTCCCATACTCCAAGATCTCCATTGGCTCCCCATCACCTTCCGCTCCCAATATAAAACACTTACCATCCTCCATAACACATTATACAATAACAATTCACCTTGGCTTGAAGACATGCCACAATTCCGTCAAGCCAACCGCCCCACCAGAAACTCCCTTGCTGGCACTCTCCAAACCCCCTCACTTAAAGTTGGGCACCTTACCGCTACCAGGGAGAGAGCCTTCTCCATTGCGGGCCCTACCCTCTGGAACTCCCTACCCGCCAAACTCCGCTTAGAACCATCCATGAGCCACTTCAAAAAAGGAATCAAGACATGGCTCTTTAAACAAGCCTACCCCAATTCCACCCAATCCTATCCAATGTCCTCCTGAACCACCTCAATCCCAACCTAGCCCACTACCTCTCTCCCATCCCCCCTCTCCCACCCCTCTCTATCTCTCCTCTCTCCTTTGCCTACTCCCCCACGCCACCATCAATTCCTCCCTGAAAACTATCACCGTCTGTACCCGGTTCCCACCACCCCCGTCTCGCCCCCCCTCCCTCCCTACCCCCCCCCCCCCCCTTAATCGTTCCTACGTGCACCTGCCCATGTCCTACTGTAAATAAGTTTCATATACTAAATATCCCAAGTGCACATGCCAACTAACCTTGTATATTGGTTCTTTTTGTAATGCTGCCTGTCTGACTCTCCTCTCCTCTACTTTGTATATCACCCAGTTAACCCCTCCCCTGTTTATTGTAATTTCCTTTCCTTTCCTTTCTCAGTTATTTGTAAACCGACATGATGTGTCCTACGAATGCCGGTATAAAAAAGTTTTAAATAAATAAATAAATAAATAAATAAATAAATTCTAGCAGGGTAACTAGTTTCAAAAGGTGCATATCACGGTCATTACAGGGAGGGTCTGATATATCCTGTTAACCTTGCTGAATCTCAAGAATAACTTTAGACCTACTTCAGAGCAGGTCGAAAGTTATGTGGCCTTATGCTACTTTAATGTATATCTTAAAGAGATATCTGACTAACAGGTCGATACAGTAACGTTGAGTTAAAGATTCCCCGTCTGTAACGTGCTGGGAGCGCACAATACAGACGAGTAAGGCCATCCAGCGATACAGTCTCCAGTTTTACGCGTCCTTAGCGCTTCCTAAACCCTTTCCTAAACCCTTTCCGCACCCAGCATGTAAATGAACGAAAAAGCGGTATAATGAAGGAATTAGCTATTCCCCTGCGATACTGTAACGGGTGCTGATATTATCTCCTCCGTAACCCGCTGTTCTGCCGCGGCCTTAACCTGCTAGTTTACCGCCTCCCCCTAGTAGGAGTTAGTGTAGTGTAGTGTAGTGTAAAAACATTGCTTACCCGCCCTGGTCCCGTCCGGTCTCCTGCAGCCCCGTCCGGTCCCCTCCTCCCGAAGCAAAAAAAAACAAAAACGAAAAAGTAGCAAGGCTCGGGCCTGCTACGGTAAGTGTAAAAAGTGTAAAAAGTGTAAAAAACAAAAAACCTGTGTGTTATATTAAAAAATAAAACAATTTTAAATACCTGTCGGAGGGCCGTGGGTCCAGGCGGCCGGTGGGCGGCGGGCAGCCATCAGCGGCATCCGGTAGTCCCTTCTCCCTTCCTCCCGATTTCGCACGGGCATTCATCCAGGCAGAGGGAGCCGATGGCGAACGACCTCCGGCTCCCCCTGCCTGGATGAGCGCCAAAATCGCACGGGCGGGTCGGCAGCGGGGGGGGGGGGGGGGGGGCCGCAGCAGGATCCGGGAGCGGCAGGTAGGCAGCAGCAGGGTCCGGGGGGGCAGCGGCACCGGGGTCCGGGGGGGCAGCGGCAGCAGGATCCAGGGGCGGCAGCAAGATCCGGGGAGCGAGTAGCGGCAGCGTGTTCGATCAGGCAGGCAGGTAGGTGGCAAAAAAAAGATGGCCGCCTGCACGGGAAAAGCGTGCAATTGGCCGCTGAAGACGTGACGTCACGACGTTTGGCGTCACGGGGTGTGACGTCACGTCTTCAGCGGCCAATTGCAGCTTTCCCCCGTGCAGGCGGCCATCTTTTTTTCCCACCTACCTGCCCGATCGAACACGCTGCCGCTACTTGCCCCCCGGATCTCGCTGCCACTGCCGCCCCTGGATCCTGCTGCCGCTGCCCCCCGGACCCCGCTGCTGCCTACCCGCCGCTCCCGGATCCTGCTGCTGCCCCCCGCTGCCGCCCCCCCCCCCCCCCCCCCCAGCTGCCGACCCGCCCGTGCGATTTTGGCGCTCATCCAGGCAGGGGGAGCCGGAGGTCGTTCGCCGTCGGCTCCCTCTGCCTGGATGAATGCCCATGCGAAATCGGGAGAAGGGACTACCGGATGCCGCTGATGGCTGCCCGCCGCCCACCGGCCGCCTGGACCCACGGCCCTCCGACAGGTATTTAAATTTTTTTTATTTTTTTATATAACACACAGGTTTTTTGTTTTTTACACTTTTTTACACTTCCTGGTGCCTGTCATTTCAAATGTCATTTGAAATGACAGGTACCAGCGCACCCAGGTTACTGTATAGGCGCTGTTACAGCGCCTATACAGTAAAATGGGTTGCGCGGGCATAACCCTTCCCTAACGCTTCACAGCCGCGGCATGCATTTGCATGCGATTAGAAGAGAGAATCAGGTGTTAGGTCAGGAGAACTGTGCGTGCGGGGAGGAAGGGTGCGCCTGACACTGCCGCACTGTTTTTACCGCGGCCTTACTGCTTCCATCCCTGCTCGGACAAAGAAAGCGCAGGAACTATAAATTTACGTTTCCAACTCTGCCTCTGAAAGAACAGTGCTGGAAGCACCAGCAGCAGGCAGGTGCCTCAATCCCAGCGATGAAGAAAAAGTTATTGGCGGGAAGGTGTGGGAGAGGGGGATGGGGTTGGGGTTGGGAATGGGAATGGGGTAAGGGAGCATGATTTTTCCTAGTTGGTGGGTGGGAAGGGGATGTAGGCTGAGCTCCTTTTAAAGGTAACTTAGGGATGGGGGCCAGTTTCCAAAACAAGCCAACTCTTTACAATTTGAAAAGGTTTAGGGGTTGGCAGGGGATTAGAATACAATGTTATGAATTGACTTATGATTTGGGGGGAAAGAGGGAGGGGTTGGGGCAACTTGTTTTTTCTATAGCAGATGACAGCACTACTTAGCCAGCTATCTTTTCAAGATATCCAGATAAGTAGCATGTTATCTGGTCACACAAGGCCATGTAACTAAAAAATCTACCTGGCTATTTTCAAATATAGTTGGTTAGATTTTTTGTTATCCAGCTAGATGTAGCCGGATAACTTTTGACTGTTATATTCAGCAGGATGTTTCTCCTGACGAATATACGGTCAAGTTATCCTAAGTTTATCCAGATAACTCGGCCACTAACTGGCCTGCTGAATATGGATCTCTGTATGCCTTGTTCCTTTATCATTGGTTGATTATTGAATGCTAGCGAGTAATGAAAACATTGGGGTAGATTTTTAAAGGTGCACGCGTGCATGTTATAAAATCCGTGGGCATGCCAGATTTTATAATCTACACGCGCATGTGCAGGCGACGTGCGCAAGGGGGAGGGTTTATGCAATTTCCGCGTGGCAATGCATCCCGGCCTTCTCCAATTCCCTACCCCACCTACCTAACCTCCCTTCCCTTTCCCCTCTCCTCCCCACCCCCTAAACCTTTTTTCCTACCTTTCCCTTTATTTACTTTTTTTGCTTACTGCTTCATTGGAGCAGAAGCAATTTGTGTGCTCCGGCCGACTGCCAGAGCGTGCTTCCCCAGCACAGCGGCAAATGTACCGGCCACCTCCAGACTGCCCCTTTTTTCCTTGGGCCCGGCCCGCAGAAGGCCCAGCCACGCGCATAACCCCCATTTTTTACGTGTGTGGCCCATTTAAAATTCAGTTTAAATTTCAAGCTTATGCAATGGAAGAATGGATAGACAATGAAAAAAATGTTCAGACCTTAAGAAATAACTTAATGCAGATTTTGGTTGAAATGAATACTATGTTAGGTAGGTCATCTCAGTCATCTGAGAGTTCCCTCTGTGACACTTTAGACAATGACTTTTTATAAACCACATGGTGGAGATGAATTTTTGCTATTTGTTATTCTTTTATGTAATATACATGTTTTTTTCCTACAAATGTTTTTGTACTTTGTGAGATTGTGCAGAAATATTTCCATGTACTTCAAGAGACTGGGGGCATTGAGTGTTTCATTTGCTTTTATTTATAAGGAGTCCTTTAATGTGTGTTTAGAAATAGTTAAGAAATGTGTCTCCATTGCTTTTTAATTGCAGCAAAACATTTTTCATAATCACTTCTCTCCTGGATTTCATTATTATCTAAGACTCTTGGGACATATAATTAAACAAAGCAGACATTTTTCTTCATCTAAGCATATACATTTTCATGACTATCCCTAATATAGTTAAAGATAAAATTCATTGGAGCTATCTTTTTCCTATGTTCTGCCTTTTATGAATTGTAATCATTTCAGAAGTTTTTGAACTGAAGAAATGTTTTCTTAGCTCTGTTTGTTGTCTTTATTTTTTAAATACTATATGCAATATTTAGGTGATATTAAAATATTTGTCAACCCAGTGCAGTGGCTCTTATGCATTCTACTGTAATGAAAATTAATCAATGAACCCCTTAGATTGTGAGCTCTCTGGGGAAGGGATGAGCCTACAGTACCTGAATGTAATCTGCTTTGAAGTGTCTAAAAGGCAGAATATAATTAAAAATAATACAATAATACATTTCAAATAAGCTTCAATTAATTTGATTGTTATTTAGAAAAAAAATAATTATTTAACTAATTCTGTAAGCAAGAATTGGGTACTTCAATCTATATACTAGATTCATTTCTACATAAGAACTTAGGAACATAAGACTTGCCATACTGGGTCAGACCAAAGGTCCATCATCCCCAGCTTTTGGGATGGTGTTGGGGAGGGGACCTTGTATAGGCAGGGCAGCATCACACTCTGCCAGTACTTGGTCTGGTGGAGGAACAAGGACCTACCCTCCCTCATCTCCCATCTTATATATCTCTCCATCTTTCCTCTTAGGTTATGGTGCTTCTCCCTCTCCTTTCCTCTTTATTAAACCCTCAGAGGGACCCTGTGGATGGTGTTCCTGGTCTGGGTCTGAGCCCGAACAACCACCAGCTGTTTTCCGCATGGGGGTGGTGTGTGCTCCATTACCTCCAGCTCACTTTGGGTGGGGGGAGACGTATGTCCAGTCCTTCAGCAGGAGGTGGCTTTGTCCTCTTTTCTTTTTTTAATCTTTTCAGTCTTTTATCATTATTAGACTCTTTGGGAGGGGGTGAAATCCCCTGGTCATGTTGTGCATCTGGTGGGGATATGGGTTTCTCAGAGGCCTGCAGAGAAGCTGCAGCCTGCTTATCCAGCCTTGCTATTGGAGTGATTTCCTTGGCCGACCTTACCAGAGTTGAGGGGGTCCTGATGTTTGGGGTTCCACTCTTGAGCACAGCGGCTCTGGGAGGACTGGTTGCAGGGGTAGTTTCCTGCCAGTTCTGGAGCTGCCCTTTCTTCCAGGGACACTTCTTCCAGATCTTCCCCAGTTCATGGCACAGCTAGAACTGGTCCTCTACCGTGGTGAAGTAAATGTTATATGAATGGTACCCATCCCATTCTTCTGCCTCTTCTTTTCCCCTGGAAAGTTTGATCCAGGTCTGTCTCCTGTGGTCTCAATGTGCTTCATGGCTTGGCTCTTAAACCCTAGGGTAAGGACAGAGATGGAGAATTTCACTTCTCTTAGGGAGCTCAGCTGCTGCCTTAGTCCAGCTTCCATGAGAAATGGGGGTATGTTTGATAGGACTATACTTACCTCTTGTGAATCAAGGGGTTCCAGAAGGTGGAACATGTCCTCTATCAGCAGCCCAATGATTAGGGCTTTGTGAGAAGATACAAAAGAACATAGGTAGATGACCACCTTACCATTCTCCTTACTGGTGGAGTGAACATTCTCTGCCCCCACTACTTGAGCCACTGCCAGGGTATACATGTGTATATCCCCCACTGCAAGCATCTCGCAGCGTATGGTGTGTTTACAGCTTAGGCCGCAGTGTCCTCCCATGATGACCCTCTGAGGTGCTGCAGGCCTAGCTCTAACATTTCCAATGGGTGGGGGAGGGGAGTTTCCGGCTACAATGGCCACATAGGATCTAGCAGCTAGGGTTACAGTGCTCGGGCTTAGCTCCTCCCTATCCATTCTTTTTTTTCTTTTCCCCCTTTTGACTTCTCCCCTGGCACCTCAAGTGCCTCGGTTACTCCTTCTCCTGTGTTCAGGGGTGGGTTGGTTGTTCTTCCCTGGGGGCACTGGATCTGTTCCCTCCCTGGGAGTTGGTGCCACCCTGGGGATTAATGGATGCCTGTGAGTTTTCCCCTTGAGGACCAGAAACTGTTTGTGTGCCTCCTCCATGGGGCTTATTCCCCATCAGCTGCTCTCCTTCTTTAGGGCTACTGGTAGCACAAGGGTGCTCTCTCTAGACTGGGCCAATTTGGATTGGGTCTCCGCTCTGGATGTCAGTGCCCTCTAGGTGTTCCTCACTCTGGGTGACTGAGGTGTTCATAGGGTCTTTTATCCATGGGCTGCATTGCTGGTGTTCTCTCTCCCTGATGGTTGGGACTTCTGCAGAGGATTCACACAAAAAGCCACCCATGGGGTTTTCCACCCAGGGAGCCACCCACAGGATTCCCACTCTGGGGGCCCATGCCATCTGGGTAATTCCAACCCTGGAGGGAATTGTATTCCCTCCTTGGGGTATGACTTCATCCTGTGAGACCTCTCCTAAGAGGAGGTTAATTGTCACATCCAGTGTGTTTGTTATAGTATATTGTAAATTGAGGGAAGCCCCCCCATTACCTGTCTGTCTGCAGCTGTGGGCTTATTGTACCCTGCTGACCAGTTGGGCTATATGGACCTCGGGCAGATGTCTGATGCCTATCAAGGTCCCTTCCCCTGGACTCTCAACCTCCAGTTCTAGGCTTGGTGTGGTCACAGGATTTGGCCTCTACTTATTTGCTGGTTTTTCTCCTTTATGAAGACCCTGCACTTCCACCATACTGGGACTTTCCTGCATATGACAGTCTTCAAGACAGCCCTGAGATACTGGTGGGGCCTCTGGCTGTGATGTGGGGAAGGGGCCTTTTTGGTGAGGGCCTTAATTTTGATGGTTCAGTAGTACTGCCTCCTTCTGATGTTCAAACATTTCTTTGTCTCCTGTGTGCTTGTGTATAAAAAAAAAAGACAAAAAGAAAAATAAAGAATGGGAAGGGGGTGTTACAAGATGCCCGAGTAAGAGATATACAGACCACACACACGGCACCCAACACACATACTATAATATAATATACAAGGTATACAGTAATAAAATACAGCTTTATTTACAGCACACATACGTCATTTCCCATGACTGTAATACATACCAAATCAGCATCCTGGGGAGCCCCAGTGTGACAAAAAAACAGCATCATGTCAGGGAACCCAAGTGCGACCGAAAAACAGGAGCAAGCAGCAAATCAGCATCCTGCCACTCATCAGGTCGGGGAACCCTGGTGCAACAGAAAAACAGAAGCACACAGCATCAAAGAGAAAGAGCCTGAACCACTCGTCAGTGCACAGGTGAGGCTACAGCCTCCCACTAGAGAGCCCCAACCTTTTATAAGACTAGGTAAACAAGTGCATGTGCAAACAAGCTACTGCCTGAGTCTGGGAACCTTCCTGTCTAGTGTAGGGCTGATGGCCAGGCATCCCTCCTCCTGCTGAGTCAGGTCCCAGGCACAGACAAGCTACTCTCCCCCACAACCACCTGCTCAAGCCCTGCTTATACTGTTCTTCACTTGATCAACACATTTTTCAAAGTTCAACACCGTGTTTGTCCTGAAAGCATTTTTTTATCCCTTCGTACTGCATTCCACCTCTTGCTCTCAGGTTAAATTGCGTACCGCTTCTTCATAATGTATTTTTCTAACCCATACTCATGTTACTAAAGCAGAATACATAACTTAATTCTATAATAGAAATAACATATACACACAAATAGTATTAGTAGTAGTACTAAAACTATTAAAATGTGATGGATCACCCAGTTTAAGAAGTTAGTAGCTTTTGGTGAAGCACCAGTGAAAATGTCCCACCAATTATGGGCAGTAACATGATGTTGCAATGTCATGCTAAAGCAATCAAATGAAGCATTCTCATTACAGAGAAGCAGATCTAATGTTTGTCTGCAAAGTACAAGGAACCTTAACTAAAGAGGAAAAATCACAGTCTATTACTCTCTCTTTCCCCTCTTTCTTGCTGTCTCCCCTATACACTACAAATGCTTATGAAAACAACAGCTTCCCTCCCTCTGAGTTCTTATCAGTTTTCAGAAACAGCTGTGTGGCCTTCAAACTAGTCTGTGCCTGCCTGAAAACTCTGAATCCATTTGGCCTCTCCATCATATTCCACCCCTGGATTCAGAGTTTTCACACCGACACCTGCTAGATGAAAAGTTTCCTAATCTATATATTTACATTGGTCAGAACAATGTGTATTGATTGTTGGATATATACATGCATTAAACACTCGTCCTCTTAGGACTAGCAAATTTAAAAGACCAGGGCTACTACCATATTTGCAAGAAAAGCTAAATCTATTAACTCATTGCTCCCTCTGTGCAGTTGGTCAGAATACCCTTATCAAGAATACCTAAGCCCCATCTAAACTGCATGGCCCTGGAGGTTAACTGACACAGAGATCTGCCCAATTTAAAACAGTAGCAAGGCGTGCCTCTGGCCTGCCATGTGTGTCCACAGTGATTGGTCTCAGTATCTTCTGACATCCATTGTGATCTCCAGTCTGCTTGTTGTATGTGGTTGGCCTCTATGACTTCTGAGGGACACCCAGCTCATCAGGAGATATAGGCCAATGTTCATTGAGTATCCAGTATCAGGCCTACTGTGCCCAGTATAGCCTGTGTCCACATGTGCAGTTATTTGGGTGCCTCTCCACCCCTCGATGAAGTATTGTCTTAGGTCCTTGCTCAACAGCATCTCCCACTGGCAGCATACAGCCTGCTAATCTCCTTCTCTTTTAGGTATCTGGAACAGTTAAACTCAGGTGTAGTACATACACCTCCACCCCCCCACCCCCCTTGGTGGTGCAAAAAAAAAAAACCCAAAACAAACAACAAAAAATTCCTGTTTCAAAAATCTATTCTAGTTCTTTCTACAAAAATAAAAATTACTATCCGAACCATTAACACAGAGAAGAGCAACTACGGAGCAATAAAACTGCATCAATTCAGACTGTATCATTAATGTGAGAATCAAAATAGTAAGAAATGCAAGTAACAGTGTGACTAGGTATTAGCTGAGTGTATCATAATCATATTTCATCATGATAATCAGTTATTACATTTCAAAGAGATATACATATTACTTAAAAACAGTGTCTAAGTAATGCCAGCCCCATTGAATATGGAAATTCTGAGTACTTTAGCCCATAAAATGAAAGATGCAAGATGTCTTCTGTGGCAAAGGGTGGGATGATTTCAAGTTATGAGGTCAATGACAAATGATGTGAATATGTCTCGCAGCACAGCACTCTGGAAGCTGTCCTGGAAGCACAGCCTCTGCACTCTCATCATTAATTCAAATGTTTGTGTTTTATGGATTAATACCTGATATGAGATGAATAAAAACCGAAATTAAGTAAATAAGAAACTCTACAATAAACATCAATAACTTCTTGTATGTAATTATCCCTATATATTATACACTATTCATATGGATATACAATATTTTTTTATCATAGTTCAAAGAAACAGCTACATAATGTCTAATCCCTTCTTTTTTCCCCACTTTCCTATAAAATAACACACAATATTCAGACAAAAGCAACCCAGATGAGTAGTCATCCATTCACTTAAACTGTACATAAACCCCAAAAGGTGGAAGGAGGAAAAGTGGAAGAAAAAGAAAACAAACAACAACAACAAAAAAACCCACCCCACAGTACCTCCTTACTTGCAAGTAAACAAAAGTGAACAGGGGAAAGAAAAAGGAGGAAGAGAAGAGGGAAAAAAATCAATTATCATCCCTTAGCATATTATACTCTAGAACATTATTTAAAAGATTTTGTCCATAAAACTTCAGCAGTGATTGCTTTGTTTAAATGACGTCAAGCTATTGTTTATTCACTGCACTTTTCTATAGCCAGTAAACTCTGTCTTCATCTATACACAATGTAACATGTACAAGACATAATGACAGAGAACCACAAACAGGAAACAATTACCAAACATTAGAGCTCAAAAATTAGGCCTTTTAAAAGCAAAACACAGAAATCTTTGGATCCAGAATTAAGCAAAAATCAGAATTTCTAAAACAGATCTGTTAAAAAAACAAAACAAAATCTAGGAGAGAGGAAAAAAAAACAACTCAGGTTTTACACTTTGTCCTGTACAGCAGCTTTTATTCTTGTAAATCTGTAAAAGAAAAAATCTTACATACAAAGAAAGGTTAATTTTAATCTTTTACACACCAAAAAATGTCACTCTTTTCTAACTACAAGATTTTGACTGCTTAATCACAGAAACCGGAATTGTTTACATTCCTTCAAAAGTTGGTCATGCGAGATAGAAGGAAGAGAGGAGAAAGAAAAAAGGTTTACGAGACAGATCTCTCCCTGCTTCTACAAAATCTTTTTGCTAAACCTATAGCTGTACAATTAAAATATTACAAACTTTAAATCAGGTTATCAGCTGAGGCCAGACCCCCTACTGTTTAAGTAAGTATTGGGTGTGCCACATAGAGAGTAGAAGGAATAGGGTCAGCCGCCCCCAACTGAATCTGTGAGCATGCTGGGCGAGGAAGATAAATACTGAATGTAAATTCCATGGTTTGTGACAATTTTTTTTAATTTTTATTTTGCTGTATTTCCTTTTCTCCTGCATGGATAACAAATGTCACGAAACTTCCAACTAAATACAGGCCTTCCCTTTAACGTCCTGTCACAAATACATGTAGTGGTGACATTCTCACTCTCCCCTCTTCTGGATCATTTGCACCCCTGTTCGCAGTGGTCTTTATATTACCTTCTTTTTCATTCTTATAATCAGAGGAGGATTTGGGTTTACGGTGTTCCTAAAGGATTTCTAACTCTTCTTCTTTATCAAGTAACTATTTAGATGGGTAATTTCAGACTTTAAAGCTTCATTCTGAGTACTAGCAATTTTTAGCTTCTCAATTAAATCAGTCTCACACTGCTCATAGCGTTGTCTATCTTCTGCCAACTGGGCAGAAAAGAAATTCTCCAGTTTTAGTCAATTACAGTTTTATTGTCTCAACTTATCTGTCAACATCTTCAGGCGTTGTGACCAAGCACTCTTAATATTTAACAGTAGCCATATTAAAGTCTGTGCTCTGTTTACTCTTATTTTTGAGCATTGTGGTATGGATATAATCAGAAATCTTATTTTCTACACCATCAAAAGAATTTAAGTCTGCTGCAACATTAGAATCCCATGGATTCTTCCCATATACTGCTGCTACAATCTCCAAAAGGTGCTTTCTCTTTGTATCTGCTTTTAATTCTAGTTTAGTGTCCTTGTGATCCTTAACAAATGACACCTTCTGTTGCCACATAATACTAAAGTTAAATACACACACAGAATATTCTGTACTCCATAGATTTTCTTATGCACTATCCTGCTTTCTGCAGATTACAAGAACAATTCTTAACACAAGCTAGACGGTACCAAAATAAACAAAATCAGCCCATCACATTAAAAGATCAAGAGATACACAGACACAAATTAAAGGCTCATATAAAACTTTCACCTTTGATTCCCAGTTTTCATATAGCATTTTATATGGTTTATTCTCCCATCCCGGGATATCCAGGAAGTCTTTTACCCCACTAGCTTGACTTTTTTTTTTTTTTTACACAAGATAAATATATTTTATATTGCTTAACATGTTATGCTTCACTAATTTCCTTTCACTTTATGCATAGCCAGGCTCACTGCACCACATTGTATTTGTATCGCCCTTATGGCTGTCCTCTCTGCCATCACTTGATATTTGTCCACTTTATTTATTTATTTATTTATTTATTTTTGGCTTTTATATACCGATCTTCTTGCATTGGATACAAATCAAACTGGTTTACAGTGAAACAAACTGAATACTTGCCCTGGAGCAATTACATAGAACAAAAAACATTCAAAAAAACAGAACATTTTTAGTAACAAGGTATACTTTATCATTACAAAGCTGCAACTGACATTGCAACACCTGCCTTGATTTCTCTAATTCTTCTTGGGCTGTGGCTACTTGCTACTGCAGCTCATTAACTCTTAAGTGAGCTTTCCTATACCCAGTAAGAAGTATCCATCCCTGCTGGGCAATGCACACCATTTCTTTCCCTGCAACTACAGGGACCTTTTGTAAAATATCTACCAGCTCACAAGATTCTATCCCTACATTCCTATCCCAATTCTCACATAACCCCATATTACACCCCCACTCATTGGCCAGCAGTGAGTAGGTTATATCTTTCCAACCAGAAATGTCTACCTCGGGTTTCTCCTTTCCCCCCTTAGATTCTTTAATGTCCTTTTTCCCCCCCCATTTTTCCTCCTAAACAAGGACACCCTGCTCACTGCACCAAATATTACAAGATGCCTGAGTGAGAGATATACAGACCACACACATGGCACCCAAAACACACCCACACCCTATAATATAATATACAAGGTATACTGTAATAAAATACAGCTTTATTTATAGCACACATACTTCATTTCCCATGACTATAATACATACCAAATTAGCATCCTGCCATTCAGCAGGTCAGGGAACCCCAGTGCAACCAAAAAACAGCATCAGGTCAGGGAACCCAAGTGTGAACGAAAAACAGGAGCACACAGCTTCAATGGGAAAGATTCTGCGCCACTCGTCAGTGCACAGGTGAGGCTCCATCCTCCCACTGGAGAACCCCAACCTTTTATAGGGCTAGGTAAACAAGTGCATGTGCAAACAAGTTACTGCCTGAGTCTGGGAACCTTCCTGTCCAGGTAGGACTGCTGGCCAGGCATCCCTCCTCCTGCTGAGTCAGGTCCCAGGCACAGACAAGCTACTCTCCCCCACAAGCACCTGCTCAAGCCCTGCTTATACTATTCTTCGCTTGATCAACATGTTTTTCAAAGTTCAACTCAGTGTTTGGCCTGAGAGCATTATTTTATCCCATCATATTACAGGGGTTAGAGGAAACAATTGAGATTGAACATGCCTAGTTCAGCAGAGGGAAGGGGAGATAGGGTCTAAGAAAGTAAGGTGAAAAAAAGCTCAAGAAACTAATGACTGGGGAGGGGAAGTTAGAAAATAAGGTGTTAGGGAAAAAGGGCTGTGCACAGGTCACTCAGGCTCTGGGCTTGTTGAAGGTGCCTCTGTTACCTAAGAACCAAAAGCACCAAACACAGGGGAAAAAAACTAACAAAAGAACACTTAATTAACAAATTCAGGCAGGGAAAAAGCAGTTTTACTCATCAAAACTGTTAACAAACAAAGTTACTGCAAAGGAACAAAAGACAGCTCCAACAAACAAACTTAAAATTCATCAACCAAAAGCAAACTCAAACTGTGAACACAACTACCAGAAAAAGAGCCAGGAGAAACAAAAACTCACAAAAAGAAAAAAAAAAAACCCTGAAACAATTTCAGCTAACTGAAAAACTAGAGAGGGGGGGAGAGCTGGGGCTGCTGCTGCTGAACCACCAGGTACGTAGCATAGGAAGGAAATCCTCAGTTGAAAAGTAAGAAAATAGCCTCTACCTTGGATGAAGCAGCAGCAGGAGCAAGTCTCCTCTACAGCTCCTCTGAAAAGAAAACCAAACAAACAAAAAATAGTTTCTCCCCCTCCTAGTGGGAAAAGAAACCAGGGAAAAAGAAGCTTTCCCCTGAAATGAAAGTAAAGATAGCTCAGCTCTCTGCTCCAAAGAAGAGAGTTCAGGAGCAGCTCCATAACCACATTCCTCGGAGAATAGACACTGAGATCACATGGGTTTTAAGACTACATCTCCCAGAATTCCTTGCTGACTGAATATGGCTGAGTGACAGCAGGGATTAATGAGCATTAGGAGTTGCTAGTAACACTTCCTTTGGCAACTGTTTCAGTACATAAGAGCTGCCTGCAGTAAATCTTAGGGGGGTCATGAGAAGAATAAGCAATTCTCAACAGCTCTTTTCCAGCCCCAGCTATGGAGGAAGAGGAGGCAGCAGCAACAACATCAACAACAGAGGAGGATTCTGAGACTGACTCAACAAACCACTACTGAAAATTAAGTTAAATGATATTATACTCCAGGAAGAGACTGTCTTACTTTAACTACTGAAGACTTTAGGTAACAAAGTGATCTATATACAAGTCTGTTGAACACTTATGTTGAAGGAAAAAGAACAGGGAGACTAAGCTTAGCTGTGCAACATTGAACAGCTTATAAATATAGGAAGTGTAGGTTTTTCTAGTAACCAGTTATACTGTGACCTAGCAATCTAAACTCTCAATGAACAAAGTACTGCTTTATAGTGGTTGAAGCTAAAAGGAATTTGCTAATGAGTGGTTTGCCAAGAGAAACTATGGGGTAGATTTTCAAAGGGTTATGTGTATAACCCCTGAAAAGCTGCCCCAAGCAGCCACTGCATGCGCCAAACCTATTTGCATAGGCTCAGCGGTGTGCACAAGCCCCAGGACAAGTGTATGTCCCGGGGCTTTGAAAAAGGGGCGGTAAGGGGGCAGGTCCGAGGGTGTGATGGTGGTCTGGGGGTGGGCCTGGGGGGTCATGGGGCGGTCCAGGGGTGTGGTGGAGGTTCAGGGGCAGTCTGGGGGGTAGTCTCGAGTCCTCTGGCACAGCGGCCTGTGCCAGGGATGGCGAGCTGACACGCGCAAGTTATGTCTGCCTCAGGCAGGCATAACTTCAGAAACAAAAGGTAGGGGGAGATTTAGTTAGGACTGGGGAGTGGGCTAGATAGGGGAAGGGAGGGGAAGGTGGGGGGGATTGCAAAAAACGTTCCCACCAAGGCCACTCTGATTACGGAGCGGCCTTGGAGAGAGTGGGGAAAGCAATCAGAGCTCCCCTTGGGCTCAGCGTGCGCAAGGTGCACAAGTGTGCACCTCCTTGCGTACGCCGACCCCAGATTTTATAACATGTGCGCGGCTGCGCACACATGTTATAAAATCGGGCTTAGATTTGTTCGCACCGGGTTGCACAAATAAATCTACACCTGCACATAAGTTTAAAAATCTGGCCCTATATTTTTGGTCCCAGAGTACTGCTTTAGAGTATTTGAAACTAACAGGGACTTGCTGAAGAGTGGTTTACTAAGAGAAACTGTAGATTTGTCCAAGAGCATTGTTTCAGAAGTTTGCAGTTAACAGAACTTCCCTAACTGGTAATATACTAGGAAAAGTTGCATGTTTGGGGGTTGGTGTGTACTAATTAGCTGTTAAATGCCAGGGGTAAGTATATAATCAGTTTCAAATAAATGTTAACCCATTAAAAAGTAAACTTTTTTATTCAAGCAACTTAATAGTTAATTTCAAAATAAACATAATGGTACACACAATTTATATAAACATTAAACACAGGCCAATATGTGTCAAAATCATATAACAAATCCACATAAAGTATAATTAGAAATATTTTCTATATTTGTAGAAAGAAATCAGAAAAAAAAACCCTAAATAAAACACAGCCTGCATCCTGGATTGAGTTTTCAGTTTGGTTGTCTTGGTGTAGTATTTGGCACACTCTCTAAAGTCTTATTAACATTAATATGCCACTGGCAATTTGTAAAGCTTCAGCATCTTGGTGCTGGTCAGTGTTTTTAGGAAAATACATTGTTGTCTAGATTCCAGTGGAGAACATTGATGAAAATCAGTTGGAAGGAATCCTGTCAGTTTTTACGCTCAGCTTTAATAGCACTTTTTCTTTTTAAATCATTCAAAATTGTTCCCCTGAAGCAACCACATTTTGAGGCCAAACTCGTACACTCGTCGGGAGTTTTGTAGATTGGAAAAATCAGAAGCATACCCACTTTTTACAAGCATAGTAGCTATGTGAAGAAGTTATCAAAATGGCACCAGTTCGAAATTAAGTATATTTGCCTCTTGAAATAGAGAGGCTACATATGAGGACTCTTTGGCACCATTTTGAATCAAAATTGATATTTTTCATATGACTGAAAATTCTGGATTTTAATTCTTTGTCTGGGAGCGATCTCCTGCGCTCGTGACGTCAAGGGACAGGAACCAAAATGGCGCCGGCGCTACCTTTGCCCTGTCATATGACAGGGCAAAGGTAGCGCCGGCGCCATTTCTATTAACGCAGCCATGGCCCGAGAGTGGAAGATCACATCGGGACCCCCCCACTGGACCCCAGGTAATTTAAAACTTTTTGGGGGGTTCGGGAGGGTGGGGAATTTATTTTAAAGGTTGTTTAGTGTGCCAGTTTTCCCGCCCCTCCTCCCCCGATTTATGATTTAAATGATTTAAAAAAACAAAACAAAACCGCGACGATCAGATTCCCTCCCCCCCCCCAGCCAAAATCGATCGTTAAGATGATCGATCACACGATTCACATCTCTACCATTTAGACTCCCGTCTGAGATACAAAATATAACTCCATTAAAGACCAGCAGGGGAACATAGACTAAAAGTTAAAGAGGTAAAATGCCCACATAAACCGAGTGATTGGCAAGAATATATCTTCCAAATTGCCTAGAATTGGTTCTATAGATAATACAGTAAGAAATTAATAATGGCTATCATATAGAGCAAGGTTGGAGAGCCCTGGGATTTTACAGAGAACTTGCAGTCACATCAGTGAACTCAGGAAAATTATGTGCCCACCATATTACAGGGTCACTTTTGGTGACCTCTAATATTTACCTACATTATGGACTAGAACAGGGGTGTATATAATTCACACTTTCATACAACTAGCAAAACGAGGAGATTAACCACAAGATAGCACCACAATCAATAATGACTCCTAGATGATCACTTGAGAACTTTCAAGTCTAGGAAAGCAACAGCTTCTGAAAAAAACTACTAAAATGCTATCATCAATGACACATGACAAGCTAGTGCTTCATTGGTCACATATGTAGGCATACCAGCCTAATATGGAGGCACAATGATATGCAGCAATCTTTTTCAATGATAGGATAGATAACAATCTAAAGTATATGGATGTATGTGAACCACAAGTCTTTTTAAATAAATAATGTAGCTGGTTAAAAATTGGAACTACAAACAGGTATAATGTGGGCACATGGGGACCAAATGCACCAAGTACATAAATAATTTGCAGATCAGAAGCTGACTGCGAATGCTATAACACTGCAAATGTATAACAGGACAGGACATGTGTGTGTTGTCTAAAGCGAAGAGATACCTGTGCTAATGCCAGGGGTGATTTGAATAAAGTGACTGGTGCTTGAATGCCACAAATGATGTGCTATAAAAGAGAAAATATGTTACACAGAAGATGCTGACATGTCAGTGCTGGAGATGTAAACCCTGGAACTTCCTGACACAAAAGTCCAATATTAATTGGTCATTACTTGATAGAATCAAGACAATAAGCAAGAATTGTTCAAGGAAATGCAGATGTTTTAACCTGAGTATTATTGATGCAGCAGAGCAGCATGTTTCATGCAGTCCTGTAAAGGAGAAATTTGAGCTCAACACAGGAACTGAGTAGCCACCAAAATAAAGTAAGCACCTCAATAACTGCATGAACATTTTTAACACTGTATTAGACAACACAGAGGAAAGATGTGCCTAGTAACAGCTGGTGTTGCATCTTCAGCATCATTTTGTTGTTTCACCAGGTTCACTAAAGTGTGATCTACTGCCCAGAAAAGTATAGCTGACCATTCCTGAAAATTGTCCACCAGAATAATTACAGAAGGAAAAATGCAACTGACGACCAGGGAGCACCACTACCCCTTGAGCTACTGAATGTCACTGCGGTGAGCTGAGGCACAGGATGTAGAAATTTCCAGTCTGCAAGCTGCCAGTTGCTGCTTCTAGGAGATAAAGATGACCTGGCAAATAGAATCATATTCAGTGACATGGAAACAACAGCTTCTCAGAGCTTTTGCACGGGCAGTAAAGAATACTCGATAAATGATGAGCAAAGTACCCTGTTTGAATAAATTGCAACCTGTCTGTGACCTATCTGACAAGCCAGAGTCACTGACCTCCTTTGCAATGATATTGGCACAGATCGAACAAATAACGCATGGAAGGACAAAAGTATGCTTTAGTATCTCACAATGGCAAAAGCTCATAAATAGTTGTCCAAATCACTCCTTGTGACAGAAGCAAGTTGCCACATGTAACTGCTGCCAGGATGTTAGCATGGATGTGCAGGAGGGAAAATAAAGATGTCATTCAGGAAAATTACAAATGCCTAGATGCCATAGGCTGACCTGCTAAGGAAAGAGAATAGATGATCCACAAAAAATGCTGTCATGCAAGTGCTTATGGTGGGTCCCTTGCTACTACCTGACCCAGCTGTCCAATAATGCTCTGTCATTAGCTGGATGAATCGATAAAACTACCAGCAAAGGATTTTTCTAGAAACAGAAAGAGATCTAACATGAGAAATTTTGTTGTCATTGTGTGGAATGTCTCATCTCTGTTGGCTGCCATGTGGACTTAAGAACATTGCTATTGCTGTTTTCTGCTGCCAGAAAACATGCCCGATCAAGATGCTTGAATAGTCTCAAATGGAAAAGGGGCTAAAGCCAGCAGATTGATTAACTCAAGGACTTAAATAAAATGTATGCTGACAGAATAGCTCCAAAACTACCTATATCATCTGATAATAAGCAGGCTGTGGATGCAATAAAACAGAAAGAGAAATAAATACAATTTGAAAATGCCTGCATGCCAGTCCTGGAAGCCTGAATATAAGACTGGGGAGTCAGAATACATGGCACTCTTTAGCCAAGGATATTACTGACTTATGCTGTCATTATGCTACAACTTAATGAAAGGTATGGGGGTAACAGGCATGGAGCAACAGTTACTATCATTAACAGAAGGCATGGGGTGACCTGCCCAGATCAGCAACTACTACCCTTAACATATACCATGGGAGTAACTCGCACACAGTAGCAGCTACTACCCCTAAGAGAAGGCATGGGGGAATTTCCAATCAGCCCATACATTCACACATTGCAGAGACAATACAGTCCAGAGGGGACTTGATACCACATTGAACCAGCTCAATGAGCCAAACACCATTTCTTAACTAAGCCGGCAAGGAACAGTAAAATGACAGAGAAAAGGGAGGCTAGATGAGGCCTTTGGGGCCTCCTAATTCTGGCCCAAATAGCACTGGCCCTGCCAACCTCATGGCTCCCAAATCCATAGCTGCTGCCATCTGTCTCCTATCCCAACTGGATGGTTGAATGAACCCGGAATTTTGTGCTCGGCCAAAATATCAGAAGGCTCCATAACACCATCTCCAGGACTCCAAAGGCATCCATATGTTGTATCCCCAAATGAGCAGTCACCCATAGACTATGGAAGATCCAATGTGTAACCATGAGGAAGATGTCCCAAATTGAAACCACACCTGCAGGTGCTCAATGCATGAATTTGGGCCTCGTGCCCACCATAACCTGTGTTCTGCAAAAGAAAAGGTTCAGCCACTAGGGATGTGCAGCCCGAAAGTTTATGTTCATAAGTCCATAAGTCGAATGGGGGGCTCATTTGCGGTCAATATGGACATATGGAGAATTCCATAAGTTGAGTCTATGTCCATATGTGCAAATAAAAATTTAAATAAAAATTTAAACCCCTCACCCTCCTTAATCCCCCCCAAAACTTACCAAAATTCCCTGGTGGTCCAGCGGGGAGTCAGGAAGCCATTCCTCCCAGTGGTTTTGCGAGGAGCACGTGACGGCCGCGTCACGTCGATGACGCGGCCGTCACGTGGTCCACCGGGATTTCGCTCCCGGAGCCCTCGTTTTGAACAAACTGAACTTTTGGCCAGCTTGGGGGGGTCAGGAGGCCCCCCCAAGCTGGCCAAAAGTTCCTTTTGGGCCCAACGAGGGGTCCAGGAGCGGACCCGAGGGGAATCACGTGACGTCCGCATCACTCCGTCGTGACGCCGACGTCACGTGGTCCATCGAGGTTCCGCTCCCGGAACCCTCATTGGGCCCAAAAGGAACTTTTGGCCAGCTTGGGGGGGTCAGGAGGCCCGGTGGACCACGTGACGGCCGCGTCATCGACGTGACGCGGCCGTCACGTGGTCCACCGGGATTTCGCTCCCGGAGCCCTCGTTTTGAACAAACTGAACTTTTGGCCAGCTTGGGGGGGGCCTCCTGACCCCCCCAAGCTGGCCAAAAGTTCCTTTTGGGCTCAAAGAGGGTTCCGGGAGCGGAACCGCGATGGACCACGTGACGTCGGCGTCACGACGGAGTGACGCGGACGTCACGTGATTCCCCTCGGGTCCGCTCCCGGGACCCTCACGGAACTTTTGGCCAGCTTGGGGAGTTTTGGTAAGTCTTGGGGGGGGGGGGATTAAGGAGGGTGAGGGGTTTAAATTTTTATTTAGATCAACAATCGCGATTTCCAACGTATTCAACATAGCTATGTTGAATAAGTTGGAAATCCGATCGTTTACGCCTCATCATTTTTTTAAGTTAAAAAAAAAAATAAGTTGCGTTTTTCATTTAAGTTCAAAACGAATGCACACCCCTATCAGCCACCCAACAGTGGAACGTGCCACAAGTTTGAGGCCAAACATATACATCTGAGCATGTGGTAACAACGCAATCATTGCTGACATAATATGGACCTTGGTGATATACCAAAAACTGTATTAATGCCATTTCCCTCATTATCAAAGCTTTTATGAAGATCTTATTTATGCCTGGTAATAACACTATTTACCATGCTTTAGTGAACAGGCCCATATAGAATGGTAATTTTTAAAGGCTTTTTAGTGGGTTCAACAGTGTTTTACCCAAATAAAAACAAGGCCTCAAGTTTAAGGCCCTGGCTCTGCATACTGCTGCCAAAGGCCCCACAGAAAGGGACATCATAGAGCCCTTCCATAGCTGACTGCCAACATACCAGCACTCCAATTTGGGCCTGCCACATCTCTGGCCCAACCCCATTTGTACCCTTGTGTAATGGGTCCTACAAGGGATGCACACAAAAAACCTGCTGCAGGGCTCATGAGAAGGAGGCAGCTAGCAGATGGCCTGAACCACCAGAGAAAAACAGGAGTGTACAGCCTTGGGAGAGGCAGCTGACCTTGAAGCAATTAAAGCCTCACTGGGCCTCCCTTAATGGCATTGTCCTGGGGGTTGCCTCCCACTCCAATCCTGGGTTGCAAGATCAAACTCTCCAATCCGTACAAGAAAGTGTCCGGAACAACACCTCGACACCTCACCACCACATACCATTAAGGAAGCAGAGGCCACAAAGAAAAATATCCTCAACATCGAGAGGGGAGAAGGTATAATATATCATCAGAGCTCCAGACTACACACTGTCACTCTTCTCTAACTCGCTCTGATCCGAACCAGAAAGCAATGCTGCCTGCATCGCATACCTACACCCCCAAGCACCACAAGCTAAGCATGCATCAGCCCATGCAAGACACAGGCTCTCCTGTATGGCTGCACACACTGCATCTGTTCAGCTTGGGTTTTAGGGGAGGCTGGGCGCACCCCAGCCCACATGTTCCTCCAAGTCTTTCCCAAGCTCCTGCATGGCTACTTGCCAAGATGTCTGCACGGCCCAAGGCAGCAACCATGGGCCGCACCCTCCCTGGGGAATGCTGCTCCCCCTCAATGCCAAGCCCCAGCTAACCACAGCCAATGCTGCTGTCCCTTGGATCTGCCAACACAGATGCTCTGCCCCTCTCCTTTTTATTTTTTTTTTTAATAACCAAGATATCCGCAAGGCAGGCACTATACGAGAAAAACCCCATGGCCCCGCTGCAGCGCTGGAAGTCCCCTGTCCACCACGGTCCACAGACTTACTGTGACCCACACACTGAACACCCATTCTCTAGCTGCACAGGGAATAAGCTGCACCATTATGGGGCAATGACTGTTAGTGCCTCAGATTGATATGAGCAGGCCAAAAACCACTTCAACACCCGTGCCATGAAGACCAGGGAGTGAGAATGGAGTACAACCCTGAGCCATGGAAAGTGTGGGGAGAGGGGCATCTACATGTGAGATGGCTTTTTATTTTTTTTTAAATTCAATCCAAAGCTACTCACTGGGCTCTCCAACCTTCCCAAAGACCCCATGGCTGCATGCACTCCGGACTCATGTCTGCTTCTAGGCCTTGCCCTCTAATAAAGTAGGCCATGGAAAGGTAAAAGGAGGGATGCCAACCTTTATCCTGAAAAAACTGCCAAAGGAAGAGGCTGTTGGGCAGGCTGACCTTGCTTTAAATCACGGTTGCCAGCCTACCCCCTCAGTATCAGCCCTCTTCCATGCTCTGGAGAAAGAGCACCTCGCTGGTTGTGGCCTCCCCATTTTAGCTGAGGTGGTCGGCCTCTTTCTCAAGAAAATATAAAAAAGACGGTTACACTATTTCAATTCAAAGGAAAACTGTCATTTCACAGTTAAAAGTTTGAAACTTATTGGTCTTAAGTTGATGGATTGTTGATTTTTGTACTTGGTTCAATTTTTATTTGTATATATTTTTTTTAATTGTTTGATTTAAATTCCACTCTTCAGGTACTTCAAAGCAGATAACAGTCAGGTACTATAGGAATATAGTTTAAATATTGTTAAAAACAATATGAATGCTTTTCAATAAAAAAATGATTTTTTTGCATAGTCAGAGGTATTAATCTTTATGCAAAATTATGCAAATTTGCCACATAATTGCCACATTTTGAAAAGTCTACCACAGAATTTGTAAACTTTTGCCACTGAATCTTAAAAAATCTGCCACAGGAAACTGGGTCTTCTGCTTATGATTACTTTCCTAGGAGACACTCTCCCCATCATTCTGCTCACGTTCCTTATTCGTGGAATAGGTATCACTTTCAAACTATGCACTGCTTGACTGTGGTGCTGCACCCATCTCCTGGTATACTCTGTCCCAGATGTGTACATTTATTTTGCCTTTCTTCCTCAGGTACAAACTCCCCAGATCTGGATGATCTAATTTTCTATGATCCAAAATCTGCTTTTTTCTGATAAGTTTATAGCTGTCAGTGTTATCCCTTCACTGCAACCTGCTATTGTACCTATGCTAAAATTGAGGGAACCTCCAGTGCCTCCCCCTCTTGAAAGATAGGTTCAAGCACCTGGGTCAAAAACACTCCTCCGATCTAGTCCTAGCTGTATTTCCTATAGTTCATTATTCAGTTCCAACAGCTCATGGCTGGGGATTTCAATCTATTGTCTTCAATGATGCCAAGGTGGTTTTTTCATGGGTGATGAGATGAATCCTAATATGGAATCCAGTATTGTATATCTATGGTTTGAATTCTTTTTCCCCTATGTGAATCACTTTGTATTTATCCACATTAAATGTCATCTGTCTTTTATATGTCCAGTTCACCATAGGTGGGCATTATTCATGCAAAAATTATCACATTTTGATGAATCAAGGCCGTAATATGTATGCAAAAGTAGGAGAGTCTAGATTCATTAATATGAGTTGGAAAGTTGACTCTGGCGGATGGTTCTAAGAGATACAGTGTGAATAACTAGGGAGGCAATTCATGCATCTATGATAACAAGGGAAAAAAATTCATAGAAAAATATAGTTTAATGTTAAAGAAATGGCAAGAAATAAGATGTAACCAGAGAGAGGAGATGAACAAGAGGTAAAGCAGAAGAATATTGGAAAGCAAAAGGAAAATATGAAACAGACAGAATGAAGAGCAGAAATAATGAATGAAAGAACCATGACAGCAGGATGGATGATCACTAACCGTGAAAAACAGGAATACTGTAATGTACCTACTGTATGTGATTACTTGTTCAAACTGTTCTTCTTTCTATAAAACAAGAAGGGAATCTTATCTAGCTGCAAAACATATCAGGTGGCCTTATCAAAAGCTTGCAGAAAACCGTTTCATATTGAGAACAGTGAGTAGAACAAGAGATCACCCATTATGATTAAAATGAAAAGTTAAGCTCATTCAGAGAGAGAGGTTCTTTATGGTGACAGTGGTTACATCTTGAAATAAACTGCCAACTGAGATACTTCTAAACATTTTAATAAACACTCATGCTGGACAAGTTTCTAGATGTGAACAGTATTTCTTATTCCAGTTTAGTGAAACTCCAACTGATAGCTGTACAGTCATACCGGGATTTGTTTAGGTTCCTTTCTTACTCTTAGAGAAAATGTTTTTATTTGAAGGGCATAATTGTCTTTGCTCTTTGTGTTTTTCCTTCATCTGAGTTAGTACAAATAATGTATCAATTAAAAACAATTCGAGAAATGCTGGAGACTGACAGATTCATAGCATCTTTCAATCTAAGTTTATTGCATTATAAAAATCAAATACATTTTCAGTTGTTTATAAGGTCCTGTTTACCAATGATGCACCAATTATGAATTATAATAGCCATGTACAGGCCAAATTCTGACAGGCCCAAGACACTTCTACAGCAAGAGAAGACATTTTGCCCAGGTGAATTTTAAACCTTGTAGCTGTGGAAAATGAAGAGGTCTTGTCCTAATACACTGAAGGATAACTTATCAGATGTGCCTGGTTTTCAGTTCCTGCGCAAATACGAAGCAGACATAGAGGCAATGACTTAAGATCCTAAGCAAGTGCCAGGGACATTCAAGCAAGCAGAAAGGCCCTCACCCTTGGAAGGGGGGCAGCCTGAGACAATGCTGACACTCTGACACACAGCTTGGCATACCAATGTGGCAGTTTTACCCCCAAAGAAATGGGAGGGGGGAAAAGGATCTGCAAAACGGCAGAGCCCTTCCTGAAATAATGGGGAGGGGTGGAAAAGACCTGCAATGTGGCAAAGGACTCTCCACCCACAATGAGGTTACCATTCAGCCCTCCAGTGACTGTTCTCCTGCAACTTTGCCTTGACAACCACCTGAGGCTTGCTGCTAACGTCTGTTTGTTGCTGTCTGTGTCTCCCCGGACCATCCTCCATGCCCCCCACCTTTGAGGGCTAGCCCCTTCTTCCTATGACATCGTCATCTGCATGGGTATAAGGGCATGGGTATGACACCGGGCTTGGCTCTTGCTAGACTGAGTAAGTAACATGATGAAAATTTTGCAATAAAAACAGTGCTGAATATGGGGGTCATTTTCAAAGGAGTTACGCATGTAAATGTGACATACTATCGTAGCAATTTTCAAAAGCTATTTACTCGAGTAAAGTGCACTTACTTGAGTAAATCCTATGGACAATTCAATGACATATATTGTAGCAATTTTGAAAAGCCCACTTACTTGAGTAAAGTGTATTTACTCGAGCAAAAACCAGTTTTGCTCGAGTAAATGCTTTTTAAAATCAGACCCTATGGGTAGATATGGGCTTTAAAGTAAAAACTCTATCCCGAAAAAAGTTAATCAGGTTAGATGTAAAAAATCTTTGTCAGCTACTTCGCATGCGCAAATTTTATTTACATCACTACTGTCTCTGTATTTAATTAAGTTTGGTCTTTTTCCCAAAAATTCATGTTATTAATGACTTAGGCCTGGATTTTCTAAGGTTGCAGACCTTAGAGAATCCAGCGGTAATGGGGGGCGGGGAGGTGGGCCTGTGAAAGCCGGCAGCAATCGTACCACCGCGGTGTTATCGCTGCCGGCTTTCGTACCCAATAGTGCCACTGTGAAAGGTGATGCTATTGGGTGCGCTACTGGCGGCAATAAGGAGTATTACCTTTCGCCGTCAGCGAAGTCGTCACGGGGTCCACCCTAATGCCACCCCAACTCCTCCCCTTCTGATGCGGACTCCGACCTGATCTAGGTATTGCACGCAAAAAGGGACTTTTCGCGTGTGATCCCTAAAGAAAATGACCCCCTTAGTAGCTGATACCTCGCCGGATATTATGTGCATTAAAGAAACTTGGTTTAAGAGCACAGACCTAGTGCTGGTGAATCAGCTTTCTCACCCAAATTATAATATAATTTAATTTCTATTCCTATAGAGAAAAAGAAATGGGAGGGGGGAGTACTATTATTATCTAAAAAGAAACTGGATTTAGTTCAACATAATATTGATACATCTCCCCCTTTTGAAGTTGGTCTGTTTAAAAGTAGTCTGGTTCAGATTTGTCTGATTTATGCCTCTCCTGGGTTATTAGAACATAATTGTTCTCTATTAATTGAAGCTTTGTCTGATACACTAGACCAGGATATTCCAACCTTGGTGCTGGGAGATTTTAATTTACATGTAGATGTATATCCACTTTCTATGTCCTGTGAAAATTTCCTGTCTACGTTAACTGCATTAGATTTCCACCAAATTATTGATCAATCTATGCATAAAGTGGGTAATATGCTAAATTTAATTTTTATTCAGGATAATATAAAATATTCATCTCTGCCCACATGCTCCCCAGTGCCTTGCTCCTTTAATCCAAGCAACATTTTCAATCCCCTTGAAGTCGATAAAAACTGAACAGCAACCAATGTTTTTGGATTATCGTCAACCATTTGTTATGGAGGAGTTAATAAATTCAATACGCAAAGCCATCTCAATGATTCAGTATGATAATATTGACTCACTGTAAGTTCCTGGATAAATTCCACCACCTCTTTAGCAGATGATTTAAATCCGATTATTAAAAAGATAGTTAAGGGTCAGACAAAAAGAAATAACCCCTGGTAAAACTCTGAGTTGATTAGCCTGCGCCGTGATGAGGAGATTAGCCTGCGCCGTGAGCAGACCCAGGGAGGGCAGGAGAATGGTGCAGGAACTAAGCTGACACGGTCGAAGCAGTCTGCGACCAATGGGCATAACATTGAGCTGGTGTCATCCATGGAAATTGAATGTCTTATTAGAAAAATGAATCCTGTGGTTAATCCATTTGACACCATACTGGTTAAAAGTTTAAAAACAGTATACAATCTTTTAGCTAGGCCCATTGCTAATATTGTGAATTTATTAATTAAGAAGGATAGGTCCCTGATATACAGAAATGTGCCATTATTAAACCAATCTTAAAAAAAGAATATCTCGATCTGTCCTGCCCTAATAATTTTAGACCTGTTTCTAACCTACTATTTTTATGAAAAATAATTGAAAAGGGGATCCAAAAACAACTATCCAAATTTTTTGAGAATAAAATACTGTATCCAGCCCAATTTGGCTTTCGAAAGTTTTATAGTACTGAAACCCTTTTATTGTCATTATCAGATACATTGTTAAGAACATAAGAAAATGCCATACTGGGTCAGACCAAGGGTCCATCAAGCCCAGCATCCTGTTTCCAACAGTGGCCAATTCAGGCCATAAGAACCTGGCAAGTACCCAAAAACTAAGTCTATTCCATGTAACCATTGCTAATGGCAGTGGCTATTCTCTAAGGGGGTCATTTTCAAAGGAGTTACGCATGTAAATGTGACATACTATCGTAGCAATTTTCAAAAGCTATTTACTCGAGTAAAGTGCACTTCCTTGAGTAAATCCTATGGACAATTCAATGGCATATATTGTAGCAATTTTGAAAAGCCCACTTACTTGAGTAAAGTGTATTTACTCGAGCAAAAACCAGTTTTGCTCGAGTAAATGCTTTTGAAAATCTGGCCCTATGTGAACTTAATAGCAGGTAATGGACTTCTCCTCCAAGAACTTATCCAATCCTTTTTTAAACACAGCTATACTAACTGCACGAACCACATTCTCTGGCAACAAATTCCAGAGTTTAATTGTGCGTTGAGTAAAAAAGAACTTTCTCCGATTAGTTGTTAAGAGATTTAGATCAAGGACAGTCTTATCTACTTGTAATTTTAGATATCACTGCTGCATTTGATACAGTAGATCATCCCATTTTATTACAAAGACTCACAGAAATTGGTTTGACTTGAAAAATGTTTAGTTGGTTTAAGTCTTTTCTACAAAAGCATTCATTTAAAGTCAAAATAGGGCATTCAGAATCTGCTGTGGTGAGGTTAACTTCAGGAGTGCCTCAGGGTTCTTCACTCTCTGGGACATTATGTAATATTTATATGATGCCCCTTTGTAAACTCCTTGCAGGACTGGGTCTCTCATTCTCATTTACACTGATGATGTACAATTCTGAATACCCATTGAAGTTTCGATTGATCACTCACTTAAACTTTTACAAGTTTACCTCTCTTCCATTCGCAACCTTTTGCAACATATGAAACTTATGTTAAATGAAAATAAAACTGAAATATTGTTTATTTGTAATAAATTGGTTAAGAAGGATGCCATTTTGAAGAGGCAGCAACAAGATATTGGATTAGCCACAGCAGTCAGAAATCTTGGGATTTGTTTAGACAGTTAATTTTCCATGAAAAGAACTGTAGCTACTATTGTCAAAGAAGGATTTTATAAACTACAGATTTAAGAAAAAAAACTAAAACCATTTTTATATACACAAGATTTTTGAGCAGTCCTTCAGTCTCTGCATTTTTCTAAAATTGATTATTGTAAGGCACTTCTTCTGGGTCTTCCTCAAAGCACAATTTTTCTGTTGCAGTTACTACAAAATGCAGCTGCAAGGGTATTGACTGGATTAAAAAAATATGATAATATGATAATATGATGAACTTGCATTGGCTACCAATACTTTTAGAATCCAATTTAAAGTCCTATGTTTAATTCATAAATTGATGTACAATGAAAAAAATGAATGGTTAAATGCCTTTCTTTAGTAAAATACATCTCAATGCAATCTGAGATTGAATTATAAAGGTCAGCTTGCAGTCCCGTCACCTAAATTGGCATACTTAAACAAAGTGCATGAGGGACCTTTATCCCTGGCTGGCCCGGTGCAATGGAATAAATTACCTAATGAGATCAGACTTGAATCAAATATTCAAAGTTTTAAAAAGAAAGTCAAAACTTATTTGTTTAAACAAGTGTTTGGAAATGGATGAGACAGCCAATATGAAGATAGCAGGGAAAGGTCAGCTGAGGCTTATTGGTCACCATTAATGATTTTATATTACACTTTAATGTATTGATTTATTGGATTTTTATGTAATATTTTAGACTTTTTAACCTTTTAATGGTATTGGATTGTTAGGGTCCCGGGTCGTGTCCCGGTCCCTCCACTCACCACAGGGCCGGCCCGGCCCGCTGAAGCGCCTCTCCAGCCGGCAGGGCCCATCCTGGCCTCTGCCGTGATGCTCCCTCCTCAAGGGAGATGCCGATGATCCATCACGTCTGGCCCTGCCCTTTAGGTGCGCGCACGCAGGGGCTCTAGACTTAAAGGGGCCAGTGCGGAAAGTTACAGGACAGCCTCCTGATGACGTCAGACGCAAAGGGTATTTAAACCCTACAGCTAGGCCTTTGCCTTTGCCTTGCAAAAGGTTCACTCTCTTTTGAGAACTACTAGTTGCTGCTTTCATCTTCTGGCTTCTGACCTCGGCTTCTGACCTCGGCTTTTGACTACTGGCTTCTGACCTCGGCTTCTGACTACTGGCTTCTGATTCCGGCTTTTGACTACTGGCTTCTGTATTCGGCTTCTGACTACTGCCTCTGACCTCGGCTCATCCATGGCTTCTGATTCTGGCTTCACTCCACTGGTTCCTGACTCCGGCTCTTGTCCAGGAGGCTCCTCCTAAGTCCAAGCGGCTCGAGTCCTCATGAGCTACTCTTGGGAGGACCACGGGCTTCCATTGGTGAAGTTCCAGCTGGCCTCCTGGCTTTGGCCCTCCTCTTCTCGATCTTCAGGAACTCTTCTTCAGACATCAGCCTTCAGGAGACCGCACGTAAGTCCAAGTGGCTCGGGTCCTCACGGGCTCCTCCTGGGGGGACCTCGGGCTTCCAGTGGTGAAGATCCCTCTGGTCTCCTGCTCAATGCCGCCTCCCGGCTTTGACATCCACAATGGGCCTCCCCACAGTGGGTCTTCATCTGTCTCAGCTGGCTCAAGGGTCCACAAATCCATCAGTTTGCAAGGCTATGAACCCGGCGGACGTGACGGGCTTAAAGGCCATTCCTAGAATTGCCAAGCGATTGCAACAGCAGCAAATCTGCATTGATTCCCTGATGGAGACTGTACAGAGACTGGCAATCAGTTAGATGCACCTCCTGCGATTGTGCCTCTGGTACCAGTTGCCGTGGCCAACCTCAGACTGGTAACGCCCACACAACTACTGACACCTTCATGGTTCTCAGGGGAAGCGAAGTACTGCCGCGGATTTCTCAATCAGTGTTTCATCCAATTCAATTCGCTGCCTTCCCAGTTTTTGATGGATCAGATTAAGACAGTTATATAATTTCTTTGTTGGATGGGAAGCCCCTAGCCTGGGCTTCTCCGCTATGGGAGCGTAAAGATCCCATTCTATGGAATCTGGTTCAGTTTGTCTCTGCCTTCCGACACATCTTCGATGAACCCTCTCGCAGGCCCACTTCCATCACCAAGTTACTTCAGCTACGCCAAGGTGACCGGCCCCTTGCTGAGTATGCACTGGAATTCCGTACACTCGCAGCCAAGCTAGACTGGGGGGATGACAGCCTCCACGGCATTTTCCTAGAAGGTATCTCTTCAAGACTCCAAGACAAGCTAGCGGCAAGAGACCTCCCGGATGATCTGAACAGCCTGATCGATCTGGCTGGACGGTGGGCCGCTGTATCCAATGCCGTTTTCAGGAAGGGAGGCCCAGTCATAAACCCTATAACTCTGGGCCAACATTTTCCCGACGGGTATCCTCCTCCTCAGCCTCTCCCAGAAACCATGATGTAGAGCCTATGCAGATAGGTTGAGGTCCCATCTTGCAGGATGAGAGAAGACGACGCCATGCTCAAGGGCTGTGCTTCTATTGCGGTGGCAAGGGGCACTTCCTAGCCCGATGTGTTGAGCGGCTGGGAAACGCCAGAATCTAGGGATAAAAGGGGAGCTGACCCTAGGTAATACTTGTTCCGCCTCCTCATGTACTGTACCGGTTACTACCCTCGTCTACCCTGGGGGTACATTTGATATGCTGGCTTTAGTCGACTCTGGAGCCAGAGGGAATTTCATTCTTGCAGACCTCGTCCAGCAGTTACAGATTGGGGTCCAACCCCAAATTCCTCCTATCCAGGTGTCTTCAATTCACAGTACTCTCCTTCCAGGGAGCATTACTACCTGTTCCAAGCCCTTGGTCCTTTGTACCGGCCTCCTGCACGTGGAAGAGATCTCCTTCCTTATACTGGAGAGGTCCATGCATCCCATCATCCTGGGCTTACCCTGGCTACAGAAACATTCCCCAGTCATACAATGGTTTAATCTTTAGATCGCAGCTTGGGGCCCGTCTTGTTTTGATACCTGCCTGATGAGTATTCCTCGTCCCACTGTGCCTCTCTTGACCACACCCATGGCACTCCCACCACAGTACCAAGACTTTGAAGATGTTTTCTCTAAGGAGAAGTCTGAACTTCTCCCGGAACACAGGCCCTTTGACTGTGCCATTAACCTGGTCCCTGGCTCTACGCCTCCCAGGGGCCGGGTCTACCCCTTGTCGCTTCTGGAAACTTGGGCCATGTCTACATATATTCAAGAAAATTTGGACAGAGGGTTAATTTGGCCCTCCATCTACCCTGCTGGGGCTGGGTTCTTCTTTATGGCCAAGAAGGATGGCTCACTCCATCCCTGCATCAATTACTATAGCCTCAACAACATCACGCAATGGGACAGGTACCTTCTGCCTCTGATCCCAGTGCTACTAGACTGGCTGCATGGAGCGAAGGTCTTTACCAAGCTGGACCTCCAGGGTGCCTACAATTTGGTATGGATACGACCCGGTGATGAGTGGAAGACCGCCTTCAATACTAGAGATCGGTACTATGAATAATTGGTTATGCTCTTTGGCTTGTGCAATGCCCCTGCGGTCTTTCAAAACCTCATGAATGAGGTCTTGAGGGATATGTTGCATACCACGGTTATTGTGTACTTCGATGACATGTTGATATATTCCAAGGACTTGTCTACGCACCGTGTACAAGTGCAGCAAGTACAACAGAAACTTCGGGACAATTGTCTCTTTGCCAAGTTAGAGAAGTACCAGTTTGAGCAGTAATCCTTGCCATTCCTCGGATATATAGTTTCTTCCATGGGCTTCCATATGGACCCTGATAAAGTGGCAGCTATTTGGGATTGGCCACAGCCAGTAGGGGTCAAGGTCCTACAATGCTTCCTGGGTTTCGCCAATTTCTATCGCCAGTTTATACCCCATTACTCCCGGATGGTGGCCCCGCTTAGGGCCCTTACCAAGAAGGGTGCTGATGCAAAGTATTGGTCCCAGACCGCAATAGATGTTTTCCAGAGACTAAAAGAGGCCTTTCTCCTCAATGTCTGTCTCCACCATCCTAATCTGCAGCATCAGTTCATCGTGGAGGTAGACACATCAAATATTGCGGTAGGGGCTGTCCTGAGCCAGTTATCCACGAAAGGCAAATGTCTACCATGTTCTTACTTTTCCCGAAAATTCTCTCTGGTGGAGAGAAATTATGGTATTGGCGATAAGGAGCTCCTGGCCAACAAGCTCGCTCTGGAGGAGTGGTGGCAAAGGCTGGAGGGGACCCAATACCCAGTGATTGTCTATACGGATCACAAGAACCTGGAATTATTGTGCCGAGCCCAACGCCTTAATTCTCGACAAGCCCGTTGGTCGCTCTTCTTCAGCCGGTTCAATTTCCTCCTTTGGTACAGGCCAGCCTCCAAGAACATTAAGGCGGATGACTTCTCATGCTCGGCTGAGACAGAGGATAACCCGGATCCGCCCGTTATATCCTCGATCCAGCCAAAGTCCTTCTGGCAGCTTCAGAGGTGGTTCCTATGGGTAAGACGGTCGTACCCGTTCGCCTGTGCCAGAATGTGTTATCATGGGCTCATGAGTCACTGACTGCAGGGTATTCAGGGGTTGCTCGGACTTTGGATCTGCTTACCGAATATTATTGGTGGCCTCAAGTAAGGAGAGACATTCGTCTTTACGTCAGCTCTTGCCCGACCTGTGCTCGACAAAAGACGCTGACTGGTGGCCCATGGAGGCTACTTCAACCATTACCTGTTCCCACCGAACCTTGGACCCATTTTTCCACCGACTTCATCATGGACTTGCCACCTTCGGAAGGGAAAACAGTGATATGGGTCACTATCGACAGGTTTTCGAAGATGGCCCACTTCGTTCCCCTTACTAAGCTTCCAACGGCACCTGAGCTCGCTATCCTTTTTGCTCAGCACATCTTTCACCTACACAGACTCCCTCTCCATATTGCCTCCGACTGAGGCTCACAGTTCATGGCTAAATATTGGCGAGTGCTCTGCAAGAAATTTGGGCTCCAGTTGGACTTCACAACCACCTTTCATCCCCAAGCCAACGGCCAAGCAGAGAGTACAAACCGGACCTTAAAAGCCTTCCTCCGAGCTTTCGTGGGAGACATACAAAATGACTGGGTGGCTTTACTCCCGTGGGCAGAATTCTCCTACAACCACCATAGGCATTTGGACACCGGTAGGCCTCCCTTCCAGGTAGTCTCTGGGAGACATCTTCGATCTCCTCTGCCTTTGCCATTGGCTGTTCCATCACCGGCCATGCAACTCACAGCTCGACAGCTATGCAGCCTCTGGACCTCTACTCGAGATAGACTTCAATGCACAGCAGTCACAGCAAAGAGGTACACGGACCGTCTGCGACGTCCGACTCCAACGTTCCTCCCTGGAGACAAGGTATGATTAAGTACCAAACACCTTCACCTGCAGGTTCCTTCCATGAGTTTGGCTCCGAAGTACATTGGTCCATTTCCTGTCACAGAACAAGTGGGTATGATCTCTTACCAACTCCGCCTTCCCTTTATGCTCAGGGTTCTTAATGTGTTCCACGTTTCATTGCTGAAGCCATTGGTCTTATCCGTTTTCCACCACAAGATCCCTAACCCTGCTGCTCCCATGGCCCAGGAGGACACTGTTTACCAAGTAAAGGATGTCTTGGATGTATGGTTCCACCATCGCAGATGGGAGTACCTCCTTTCAAGGGAGGGCTATGGTCCCGAAGAGAATATGCAGGAACCAGCCTCTAACATCCTGGACAAGGGTCTCCTCCACCAGTTCCACTTGGACCATCCGGCAAAGCCAAGGCCCCCGGGAAGGGGGCGTAAGGGGAGGGGTACTGTTACAGTCCTGGGCCGTGCCCCGGTCCCTCCACTCACCTCGGGGCCGGCCCAGCCCGCTGAAGCGCCTCTCCTGGCCTCTGCCGCAGCGCTCTCTCCTCCAGAGAGACACCGCCAATCCGTTGCATCTCGCCCCGCCCCATAGGCGCACGCGCGCAGGGGCTCTAGACTTAAAGGGGCCAGTGCGGGAAGTTACAGTACAGCCTCCTTATGACATCAGATGCTAAGGGTATTTAAATCCTACAGCTAGGCCTGTGCCTTTGCCTTGCAACAAGGTTCACTCTCTTTTGAGTGCTACTAGTTGCTGCTTTTGTCTTCTGGCTTCTGACCTTGGCTTTGACCACTGGCTTCTGACCTCGGCTTTTGACTACTGGCTTCTGACCTTGGCTTCTGACTACTAGCTTCTGATTCCGGCTTCCGACTACTGGCTTCTGTCTTCGGCTTCTGAGTACTGCCTCTGACCTCAGCTTGTCCACAGCTTCTGATTCTGGCTTCGTTCCACTGTTTCCTGAATCCAGCTCTCGTCCAGGAGGCCCCTCCTAAGTCCAAGCGCCTCGGGTCCTCATGAGCTCCTCTCGGGCGGACCGCGGGCTTCCAGTGGTGAAGATCCAGCTGGCCTCCTGACTTCGGCCCTCCTCTTCTCGATCTTCAGGAATGCCTCTTCAAACACCAGTCTTCAGGAGACGCATGTAAGTCCAAGCGGCTCAAGTCCTCACGGGCTCCTCCTGGGGGGACCTCAGGCTTCCAGTGGTGAAGATCTCTCCGGTCTCCTGCTCAGTGCCGCCTCCTGGCTTCGACATCCACAGTGGGCCTCCCCATGTTGAGTCTTCATCTGTCTCAGCTGGCTCAAGGGTCCACAAATCCAACATGGATGTATTATATATAATGTATTAGGGTTTTAATATTTTTAGTAAATGATTGCTTTAAATTATTATCATTTTTAAATGTTCTGACTTATTTAAATTTTAAACTGGTATGATTGTACCAGAATACCGGTATAGATATTACATAATTGAATGAGCTTATGCATATTTATCAACTGGGAAGTATAAGACAGAGAGAGACCCCTGAAAAAAAGAAAAAAAAGGGAGGAATAGATCCCCTGGGAGAATGACCCTGAAACCAAAAGGGAGCAGGGAGGCAAGTAATGGACCCCCCAGAGAAAGAGGAGTCACAAACCCTGAATGTAAACCTGAGAAGAAAACCCAGAGAGCGAGAACCTGTGCTGAGGTCTCCCTGGATGCAAAAGGGGGGCCAGAGGCAAACCAGCCCCTCCTGCTATTGAGAAGGGAGAAGACTAGGTGTGGCCAGGTGATCGGAGAGAGGAGACCCCAGCTCAGGTGTGGAGAGTGACACGAAGTCATAGACGAGGAAGGGTGAGAACCAGCCCAGACAGCCTGCAAGCACCAGAGCCAGAAGCTAGCCACCATCCTGAACAGCCTGCCCGGTCTTCCAGCACCAAGCCCAGGAAGCAAGCCCCTTCCCTATCCATGCTCTCCAGCCGGAGTCTGCTTCAGAGGTGAACATGAGGTATCACCTGAAGTTGGAATCAGGGGTTAGAAAGTTAGCCGTAAGTATTAATATCTTAAGCAAGCTAAAGTTTATGATGTGTGAAACTGCCCATGATACAGAACTTTTCTAGGGAAAGCTGGTGCTTAATGGCCAAGATGTTAGAGATAGGAATTATTTTCTAAATACAATGTCCTGCCTAATCTGATAAATAAAAGTCTATTTCTGAGGAGAATAAACGTTGTCTTTTCCCTGACTTAGGATTGCAAGTAAGGTGGGAGGTCAGCTGGCTATTTTGCTCAAAATAGCTAGATTTCTAACTGGAAGCTTAAAGTCTCAACATCTTATGGAAAATGACCCAAATTCAATATCATTGAACTTGAGAGGATAAGAAAAGGTAGAAATGATTAGAAAAGTCAAGACCTGATGCTCCTACACCATGACAAATGAAAAGGTACCTAAGGAGATAGAAGGTGGTAATTCGGTCTAGCCAGTCACTAATCACCTGCTTCTCCTTCCATATCAGTTACCACAATGACCATATCACATTTCTTATTTTCATCCAAATGTCTTGAGCTAATGTATTTACACAATCCTTAAATATGACATATCAGAGTAGCATTTTGCACTGACTCAATCAGTTAACACATAATATCTTTCATCCCCTCAAACACTCCAAATCTGTCATTTTCTAGATTGGAAGATACTAGATGGTAATTTTCATGTAATTTTCATGTAATTTTCTTATCAAGATAGATATATTATCAAAAGACTATATTATCTTCCTGTGAGCATTTGTCCAATCGGCCTTGCTGTTTTCAAATCCCAGTTTAGAACAGCAGAACTATAGTCTTTTGTTTGATGTTGTGGCCTAATATAGGGAACTCATTAAAAAATATATTTTATAATGTATGAGGGCCAGTATTAAAATGCTGTTGTGTGGGCAATACATGTGTACTTGCAGAAAAATAAGAACAGAAAATTGTCCTCCCCCATATGCAGATAAAGATATGTGCGCTCTTTCACAGTGTGCATACTTTTTACTTGCATAAAAAAAGTGGTTGAAGTTAGGTCCGGAGAGTGAAAGCATACACAGGGATTTAAATATGAAATCTCTGTGTGTACATTCCAGTATGGACTTTGCACCTGCTTTCATGCAGGTACAAATTATGCAGATACACAAGTATCTGTGGTGACCACACTACCTGAATTTTCAAACTCCCTTGTATGTCACTGGGTACAAAGTACCAACAGGTTTGCAAACTATGCAGGTCTTTCCTTATTGCCCTCACTGAGACTATGGGGAAATTATTAACAGTAACAAAATAACTTGTTCATTTTATTAAATCATGAATATGTAAAATGTGTACATATTGTTTTTAATGAAATTGTTGTGGGAGTCTCAGTTTAGTGGACCTTTGGGCCAACCTGCTGGAGATTGGGAATAGATGGTCAATGTCTCTAATGAATAGCAGGCCGGGAGGCAGATGTTCAGGCAGGACGTAGATGCTCTTCACCCTGGAAGCTGGTACTCCCCCGGGAGGAGCCCGTAGGAGCCCAACCGCTGGGACTTAGGTGGCTTCACCCTTGGAGACTGAAGACCCCCTGGGAGGAGCCCATAGGAGCCCGGCCGCTGGAACTTAGGCGGGTCGTGGATCAGGACAGGTAACTGGAACCAGACTAGGACAGTAGCAATACTGGAACTGGGTTCGGGTTCTGGAACCAGGCAGGAACTGTAGCAGGACTCAGGTACTGGAACCAGGCAGGAACTGTAGCAAGACTCGGGTACTGGAACCAGGCAAGAACTGAAGCAGGTAAATAGGAACCTAGCAGGTACTGTAGCAGGCAGGCAGGAACCAAGCAGGAACTGTAGCAGGAATGGAGCGACGAAGCCAAGCGAGTCATTCCGGGGCACAGCGCAACAGGAAACCGGGAAGCTAACCCGTTGCAAGGCAAAGACTGGATGGCCACGTCCGGTTTATCAAGGCCGCTGCATCTGATGTCAGGAACTGGGCGGAGTCACCACTGGTGGGAAACAGGCTAGAAAGGCGCCCAAGTGGCGCGCGCACGCGCCTAGGAGCAAGACGTCCTCAGGCACCTTCGCGGCAGCGCAGCCCCAGTGGGGACGCCGCCAAACAGGCTGCAAGCCAGGGCTCCGGAGGTGGGGGCAGGTCCGGGAACAAGGAGGTAAGGGCCTGGTCGCGGTGCTCGCAGCCAGGACCGCAACAGAACTTGTTTGTATTAGTTATACACAACAGTTAGCCACAACATGTAGATAATATCAAAAGGAAACCAAAAGAGCCCTCAACCTAGCAGTATGAGTTGTAATTGAAATGCTTTGGAAGAGAAGGGAGAAAATTATGTTTTGGAGTTATCCGTATTACCACAAATAGCATCAGAAAGACAATTATGTTGGTATATTGTCAACAATATTCTGCTGTGTGTCACACAAAAATACAGGTGTTCACTCAATTTGAGACCAGAAAGAAGGTCATGACTAAGAACTATTCACAAATACTGGTATTAAAAAAAAAAACAAAAAAAACCCTCTATTTGAAGTTCAAGTCACGGAATGCATTAGCAGCAGCATTAACTTATTCAGGAACCTCATTTTCCCTTTTGGTAAATGAAAAGTTGGTCCCCAATTGAAAAAGATGAGGACACCACACTGAGCATGGAGGACCTGATTTCAAAATTAACTAAGGAGAAGAGGCCTAAACTATTTGTTCATATTTCAATTTCCACACCTCTTCATTTTCAAATACTCTGAAAAACGTACACTATTTTCCCTGGTGGCATATGACTCAATGGGGTGGATGTCAGGTTTCATACATTTCACTTATTGCAGTCAGATAAATCACCAATAACCAAGCAAACTACAGTGAATGAGGAGCTACTGGCATGCACACATTTTTTATGTTCCATATGTCACTCATACATCTCTCCATGAAAGGAAGGCATTTAAAGACTACCAGGCACATACCTTTCCTTTATTTATCTGACTTATAATTGCATTTCATAGAGGATTACATTTAGGTACAGTAGCAATTCATGTAACATTGCTACAGTACCCGAATATAACTGTATGTTCAGGTAACATACTATCAGCAATTTTTAAAAGCCATTTATGTGTGTACAGTGCATGAATATCCTGAGGACAATTCAATGGCATATATTGTAGCAATTTGCAAAATTGCAATTACATATTTGAAACCCAATTTTAAGAGAGTATTTTTTTTTTTAAATCAGACCCTAAGTTTGTACCTGAAACAATGGAGGATAAAGGGACTAGCTCATGGTCACCAGGATCAGTAGTGGAATTTAAATCCTGATTTTCCTGGATCACAGCCTACTGTAGTAATCGCTCCTCCACTCCACATTTGGTATCATCCTGCACCAAAACCAGTGTGTCTAATAAGGAAACCTGTGCCATGTAAGAACACAAGAACATAAGGCTTGCCATACTGGGTCAGACCAAGGGTCCATCAAGCCCAGTATCCTGTTTACAGCAGTGGCCAAGCTAAGTCACAACTACCTGGCAGGATCCCAAAGGGTTGATAAATTCCAAGCTGCTTATCCCATGAATAAGCAGTGAATTTCTACACCTCTACCTTAATAATTGTTAATGGACTTTTCCTCCAGGAACTTGTCCAAACCTTTTTAAACATAGCTATACTAATAGCTTTCACCACATCCCCTAGCAATGAATTCCAGAATTTAATTATGTGTTGAGTAAAAAAATATTTCTCTTATTAGTTTTCAATGGGTTATTCAGTAACTCAATTGTGAGTCCCCTGGTCTTTGTAATTTTTGAAAGAGTGAACAACTGATTGTTTACTCATTCCATTCCACTTATTATTTTATACATTTCTATCATATCTCCCCTCAGCCATCTCTTCTCTAAGCTGAAGAGTCCTAACCTCTTTAGCCTTTCTTCATTGGGGATTTGTTCCATCCCCTTTATCATCCTAGTTGCCCTTCTCTGTACTTTTTCTAATTCTGCAATATCTTTCTTGAGATGTGGTGACCAGAACTGAATTACATACTCAAGATGAGGTCATACCATGGAGTGATACAGAGTAGAGATGTGCTTCATTTTTATCTGCCAGGTCAGGCTTTAGGTCAGGAGACCCATGGAAAACGAAGTTTTCCAATGGGTTGGGTTTTTTTCTCAGCAATTTTCGACGAAAAAAAAAATAAATGGAAAAAAAACCCCATCCCAACCTTTCAAATTTACTTAAATACAACCCCCCCACACCATCCCGATCCCCCCCCCAAGACTTACTCAAAGCCCTGGAGGTCCATCGGGGTCCCAGGAGCGATCTCTCCCTCTCGGGCCATCGGCTGCCAGTAAACAAAATGGCACCGGTGGCCCTTTGTCCTTACCATGTGACAGGAGCTACCGGTGCCATTGGTCGGCCCCTATCACATGGAAGTAGCAATGGATGGCCCGCGCCCCCATTGGGGGGTTGTATTTAAGTAAATTTGAAGAGTTGGAGTGGGTTTGGGTTTTTTTTTTAAATAAATGTGCCCCTCTACCTTTATTCATCTTTTTCCATTGGGAAAATTTACCTTTTAGCCCTACTCTCTGTTTTCTATCTTTTAACAAGTTGGAAATCTGCAATAGGAAATTACAACCTGTCCCATGGCTTTCTAACTTCCTAAGAAGTCTCTCATAGGGACTTTGTCAAATGTTCTCTGAAAATCGAGATACACTATATCACTGGCTCACCTTTTTCCACATCTTTATTTACACCCTCAAAAAAATATAACAAATTTGTGAGGCAAGACTTCTCTTGGCTAAATCCTTGTTGGCTTGTTCCATTGAACTTTGCTTATCTATATGTTCAGTAATTTGTTCTTTATGATAGTTTCTACCATTTTGCCTGGCACAGACATCAGACTCACTGGTCTCTAATTTCCTGGATCACTCCTTGATCCCTTTTTAAAAATTAGTGTAATATTGGCAACCCTCCAGTCTTCAGATACCATAGATGATGTTACTCATAGTTTAATAATTTCCAATAGGAGGTCTGCAATTTCATTTCTCAGTTATTTCATCACTCTGTGATGTATACCATCTCGTCCAGATGATTTTCTACTCTTTAGTTTGTCAACTTGCCCTAGTACATCTTCCAGGTTCACTGAGATTTGCTTCAGTTCCTCTGAAACATCACTTTTAGAATATCATTTCTGTCATGGGTATATCTCTTACATCTTCTTCAGTAAATACTGAAACAAATAATTAATTTAGTCTTCCTGCTATAGCTTTGTCCTCCCTAAGTGCTCCTTTTACCCCTTTATCATCTAATGGTCCAACTGTCTCCCTTGCAGTCTTTTTATCTGAAATGTACCAGAAAAAGTTTTTATTATGAGGCTTTGCTTCCATGGCAAGCTTCTTTTCAAATGTGTTCTTTGCCTTCCTTATCAATGCTTTACATCTGACTTGCCATTGCTTATACTATTTCCTGTTTTATTCATTTGGATTCCTTTTCCATTTCTTGAAAGATGTTCTATTAGATTTTATAGCCTCTCTCTCCTCACCTTTCAACCATGCCGGTAGTTGTATAGATTTCTTTCCACCTTTTCTAATGCATGAAATACATCTGTTCTGGGCTTTCAAGATGGTATTTTTAAAAAAACAAGCCAAATATGAATTAATGTGAGAAAACCACCCTCTATAGGGGAACAAGTATCAGAATGATATTAAAAAGTGCTTTTATATATAATCCACAGGCTCTTGCCCGCAATGGGCTTCAACCAGCATCCTGTTCCTGAGCACGATATTTTTATGTCATTTACTCTTTCCCACTATTATTAATTTCTTTATTCACTATTCTTAACCACTTTATTATTTATACCCAAAATATTCTTATTTTCTTTAAATTACTTTTTTAGAAAACTTATCTTTTAGATATAGGACCACCCTATTTAAATTTGCACAATACTTATGCCATCCCGACACTGACAATGTTTTGGCAACTTCTGCCTGCCTCAGTGGAATATGCCTTATCCTGCAAGCAACTGCCTTAGCTCTCGGATCTCAACAGCATGGCGCCAAATGTGTTTGAGTGGTAGAGCACCATCACCAAGGGGTCCAGGCAGGCTGTCATGCAGCAAGCCCCACCGGAGTCCCTTGCAAACATGCCTGGACATCGATTTGTCAAAACCCAATCCCTAGGACTGACATTCATCATCCGTGGCCAATTGCTGAGTGGTGGCCCCAAGGCCCCTCTTGCTTACCAGTACTTCCTGTTAGGATTTGTAAGTATGTGGACCCTTTGGCTGAGGTGAGAGGTGGTACCACCCAGGGGAGGGGCCCCACTGAGTCTCACCATCAGGAGGTGGAGTCTCAGCTGCGGAATGGTATACAGCAGAGGTAGAGAAGGAGAAGGAGAGGGTGACCCCTGAAGGTGGGCCATGGAGCAACAGCACAGATGCTGATGCAGACCATGGGTGGATTGGCCTATCGGGGGATTGGGCATCCCCAGGTGGGCTGGTCGCTCTAGTCACGTAGTCTGCTGAGCGCGGCTGTGACAGAGCCGCGCTCGGCAGACCACATGGTATCTCCTGGGCCGGCCTGGGCAGCGAATCCCTGTTCTGGTCATCATTGGGAATCCGCTCCTGATGCAGACTCAACACTGAGGACAGAAGTCAAGCAAAAGATGTGGCACTACCCAAGGAGCATGGGGTGCTGAGCGATAGTTACAGTCACTGAAGTTACACGGGGTCCATAGAGATGGTACACAAGAGGGTTCCTCGGTGGGAGGTCACGGTAGTGGTCCGCAGAGTGGGGTACACTGGCAAGGTTTCCTGTGATAAAATCATGGCATTGGTCTGCCGAGCAGGGTAGATTCGGAGAGGGTTCCTTTAGCGATGTCATGGCAATGGTCCGCAGAGCAGGGTACACTGGAGAGGATCCCAACATAGATATCACAGTAGTGGTCCGCAGCATGGTTACTCACAGTGCCAGGAGATGAGGGAGTAGTTCCGTAGAAAGCCTCGGGAAGCGAGGCAGGCAGGAGTCCGGGTGCCCTTCGAGGAGCGGATAGCCGAGAGACGAGGAAAGGCCCCGAGGAACGGGTACCCGGTAGCCTCACACCAAGGAAGCAGGAACCGGAACAAGCGCTGAAGCAAGAGTAGGTAGATTTAGCAAGATGAACTCGTTGCCAAGTCGTCGGCTGTCTGGGCCGGCTAGTTTAAATATCGAAGTTGAGTGACGTCATCTGATGGGGATGTCCCCGAGGCTCCCGCCATGATGTGGTTAAAACAGGTCGGGGAGCGCGTGCTCATGCCTAGGGAACCCCGAGGGTAAGATGGCAGTCGGCAACATCCATGCTGCTCAGGTGGGCTGGGAAAGGAGGCTGGAAGGCTGACGGTAGCTGGCAGAGACCGCGAGTTCACCCAATGGAGCCAAAGCAGTAAAAAAACAGGTGAGCAACAGAGGTTGCAGGCATCTGCAGGAGTGGAGCGTAACACTTCCCTGCTTCGTTTACAGCCTCCAGTGTTAGAATAATCTTTCCATGACTCTGTCACTGCCACCACAGGGATCCTGTCATGCTTGGGCCAGGAAGTACCCTTCCACGCACATGGAATAAGTTCCCCTCATACCAAACAGCTGTGGCTCCTGCATCAAATCAGCACATACCCTCTGCAAAACCTGCAGAAACAAGTCATTTACCATAATAGACAAATGCAGTCGTCTAGAGCATACAATTCTGCATAATGTGCATCAACCCACACATGCCTCAGTTGATATCCCCCGAAGCCCTGAATGGCCTTGGCTATCTGCCGATTGAATTTGGCGTGGTATCTTCCCCTTCGTCCAATGCCAACATTTTCTGCCAGGATATACTTTTAGACCAGCAGATTTTTGAAGATAACCATGTTGAGAGAATGTGGCTCAAGTCATCTCTGATTGCATTTAGCAGCACGAGGCCAACACCACTTCCCAAATCATGGTCACAAAAGTGTATACCTAAAGAGACCAAACAAAACTGAGGAGGTCTTTCTCTTTTCGAGCCCCTGGACAGGCGTCCTGATCATTATCACTGGAGAGGTCCAGGGCAGGCTGCTACACAGCAGGCCCCACCAGAGCCCCTCTCAAACATGCCTAGCTGTCTCTTAAGGCCCAATTCCTGGGCCTGACATTCATCATTCATGGCCAAACAGCAAGAGATGGATCTGGGAGAGCGGCGGCGGCAACACCAGAGGTGGCTCTGATGCGTAATGAGAGAATGCCAAAACGTACACTCTGAAACCCAGCCTTCATCAAAGTTTCCTTGAAGACTGAACATGCCACCCCCTTCTGGGTATAAGGTCAATTTCAGAATCACAGTCACCCCGTTTTGGGCATAAGGTCAATCACAGAGTCACGGCCATGGCTGGACATTTTTGTACCTTTTAACAGCTGTAACCACAGGGCAAGGCTGATAGTTGTCAATTTCTCAGATTCTCTCCTCCCAAGGAAGACTTCTCAGCTGTCTCCTCCCAAGCAGTATTTCTCAGATTCTCTCCACCCAAGCATGATTGAGGGTCTCGCTTCTCATAAGCTCCCATACAGGCCTTATGACGGCCTTCACCAAAGGGGTCCTGTGCCAGCCAACACACAGCAGGCCCCTCCAGAGCCCCTCACAGACATGTCCAGTGTCAATTCATCAAGATCCAATCCCCCGGACCTGACATTAACCCCATGTCCCAAGCATCGAGAGGTGGCCCCTAAGACCCCTTGACATTATCCAATTGATAACCAGACTGTATGCCCCTCAATCAGTCCAGGACTGTCTCAATCCTATGCACATCATGCCGTTTGAGATACTAACATCTTCCCACAGCTGTGATGTGTTCCGCAATGGTTCTGTAGCTCGCAAAGCTCCAAAGACTGCAAGCGCGAAGGCAACCTGGAACAGCATAGTCTCAAACTTAACCACTGCTACCACAAGCAGAACACTCCAAAGCGGTACAAGAGGCCATGGGTCATTGGGCTCCGCATGTCATGCTGAGAAGATGATGTGCCAAGATGGTAACCATAGATCATGGGTCAGCAGTCTCCATGTGTCACTCCATGGCAAGGGCTCCCTGGCCAGGCCCCAGTTTCCAGCTTCAAGAAGAATGCCAGAGTGGCTAGGTGTGAACATACCAAGTTCCTGGATGGTCCCTGCTGATTAGCGTGTACCATGCAGCTAATCAAGAGACCAGTTGTTCACAATGAAGAATGTCCCCATCTTGTTGTAGCCATGAATGTAGTCACTCCATTTGGAAGGAGTGGGTGATCTTCACAGCGTCTCATCTGCCATCCAGTTCCAAAGGACCACAGCCACCCTGGTTACCTCTCTGCCAATCAGTTCTGCTTGTGGCACCAGCACCCTAACAGTGAACATTTGCAGTGAGAGAGAGAATATGACATCTCACTGTACATTCCCAGAACATGTCTCACTCGCCCACCATGTTCATGCACAAGCAGCATAATGCAAACTCCCATTGCATCTCCTACACCAGAAGGCACATGGAAGCCTGCTCGTTCACTGACCAAGCCACCACTGCATTGCAACACCATAAATCCTGTTACCAAGCAAGCGCCTCACCCCAGATCAGATCTGCATGGCGATCTCGATGGGAAGACAGCTTAGTATATGATATGTTCCTGGTTGGCAAACCACTGTCCAGTAGTCTGGCCAGCATGATGCGCACCAAACTCCTTTGACATAACACCAAAACCAATGCATTCTGATGTATCAGAATATACTTGGATGATCTCACTGCTGACAGGTCTAGGCTAGGGACTTAGCCATTAAGCTAGGTCTTCTCTAATTGACCTGCTTATCCTCAAGTGGTGGGGGTCATGAATCATACCCTCCGTGGTGGAATCAAACTCGATCCCTCAGAAGGTAAGTACCATTACCAGTCCTTGAGACTTATCCTCTGCTAAAGGGACACCAACATTTCCTGACATAAGCCAAACAACTTGACCTTTTCAGGAGTGCCTCCTTTTCCTATAGCAAGAAATCATCCAGATAGCGAACCAGTTACTCCAGCCTAGATACCTCTGCAATTCCCAATGCAGGAATGTACTGAATGTTTCAAAACAGGTGCACGAAATCCAGCATCACCTTGACTGACATTTATTGGAACAGAAAGACCCCTCAAATTGGAAACTGAGCAATGGAAAACTGTTCTAGATTACTTGCAGCAGGGACTGCGTCAGATGCTCTATCAGGAGTTCAGCAAAAGGTGGTTGACAATCCCACCCAGCTGAACCTCCCTCCAGAGTTTCTCCCTGACAATTGCAGCTGACCTGTACAGGGGATAAGAAAAAACCATCTTGGAAACTGCCCAGCAAGTTATTCCCCCCACTTTAATAATGTAACAAGCAGACCAGGAAGTTTTGCCTATCACTTTACTGGAATCGGGGCAAGCACCTGGCCGCATCCTTTACTTCTCCTTTAGCGAGCATTTGTTTTCTGGGTGAGGTGCTGGGCACCAATTACAGAAGTGCCTACATCTGCCATCGGCAGAGGCACAGGCTCAGATGTATCTCCATCAAAAGCTGCTAGGAACTTGCGTGCACTTGGGTTGCCCGCCTCGCACCTGCTGACCATAAAAGGACCGCAAACTCAACTTGGAGTCAAGCACCTGTGAGCCAGAGGCATCATCCTGTCTTCCCCCAAGACACCACAGTCCCACTGGCCATAAGCATTAAAGATAGTGTCCAAGCATGTGAACAGGGGCTGCACCATGGTGGATTCTGCCCGCTCGACCACCAAAGTCATTTGAGCAAAAGCATGCACCCAGCTAATAATCCCCTCTGCCGTGTGCTTCCTGGTCCCCACTGACCACTGGCCATGTCCAGGAGAAGTCTGCATGCTGATCCCTGCATCAAAAATCTTGCCGACCTGGGCACCGAGCTCTCACGATGAAAGGATGGACTCAGGTTTAGCCCACTCCTTGTGGCTCCCACCACACTGCCCGCAGATGGAGAAAGAGCGACCATATGTTACAGTATATATACTCCTGCAGTGATCCCAGCCTGCCAGAGAATCCACCTACATGACCAGGACCACCCACACAATTCAGTGAGCTACTGTAGCCAGCCTATTTCCACCATGATGGACATACCAGCGATCAATCTTCCGGAAAGGTTCCAAAACCTCCAGTTACTGCACAATAAGCCTCTCAACATCCAAGGGACACAGGAGGCAATACTCCTCTGTATCCCTGACCTTATCCAAGGACAGAAAGGAAATGGACTGATTCAAATGACACTTCAAGACCACTTTGAGCAAGAAGGATGGGACTGTAGAAAGCTGGCACTCCTGTCTGAGATGCTCGTAGAAGTCAAGCCCTGTATAGAAAAAAGACGCTCAGGCTTCATAGGCACTGACACCAATATGGTTGACAACGCACTGAACGGTGGACAGAGATGTATGACTAGCTTTTTTTTTTTTTTTTTGGTAGGTGCCAAAAATTATGCATCTAACACTTAAGCACACACACCTAGCAATTTCCTAAGTGGCAAAATTGAAGCGCACAGTAAACTTAAGCGCACAATACCTCCTGTACACCTAGGAAAACATGCAGCCACTACGAGTTACCTAATGTGGGTGCACAGACTACAGCACCCCACTATGCACCCAAACTGTAGTTAACGTGCTTTGAATGAGGAGAAGAGCCTCCCATCTCCATTGCAACGACCCTGCATTGGGACTGGCATCCTCCTCTGGAACCTGGCCGGGAGTCCTACGAGCTCCTGCTGGGGGAGTACCAGCTTCCAGGGTGAAGAGCATCTGCATCCTGCCTGAACATTTGCCTCCCGGCCTGCTATTCATTAGAGACAGTGACCACCTTTCCCAGTCTCCAGTAGGTCGGCCCAAGAGTCCACTAAACAGAGACTCCCATAACAGATTGCAAGGCCATGGACTCGGTGGATGCGCCTGTTTCCTTGGACCTGCCAGGGTTGGCCCAGCAGCTGCAGTATCAAAAACAGTACCTCGAGGTCCTTACCAGTTCGGTAGGGGAGTTGTTGGCCCGGTTGGACACCAGGGCCTCGTCTGCCCCAGAACCAGCACTCGAGGTCCAAGACTCATCAGTGACCCAGCTGCCCGCACCCTCTCGTTACGCTGGGGATTTAAGGATCTGCCACGGCTTCTTGAACCAATGTTTTGTACGGTTCTCCTTGTTGCCTCAGCAGTTTCCCTTGGATGCGGTGAAAGTGGCATATATCTTGTCCCTGCTTGATGGGAAAGCCTTAATCTGGGCTTCTCCCCTCTGGGAAAACAATGATTCTTCACTAACGACTTACAACAGTTCATCACAAACTTTCGCCAGGCCTTTGATGAGCCCGCCCGAGTAGCCTCAGCTATGTCTGACCTGCTGCAACTTCGTCAGGGGTCTCGCTCCTTGGCAGATTATGCAATGGAGTTTCGGACTTTAGCCCAAGAAGTAGGTTGGCAAGATGGTAGTCTTAAAGCCATCTTCCTTGAAGGCCTCTCCGGATGCATAAAAGATTAAATTGCTGCTCGAGGTCTGCCGAAGTACCTCAATGTTTTGATTGAGATGGCTGCCCACATTGACCGCTGCCTACAACAATGGGCCAAGGAGCAACGCTCCTCTTGCCATAGTCCGGCTCGTGGGCCGAGACCTGTGCCCTTGCCCAAGATTTCTCTTCCAGACGCTCCCACCTGCAAACCTATACAGCTTGGACGGGCCCCGCTTTCTGCTGAAGAAAGATGACGTCGCCGTTCTTTGAAGTTGTGCTTGTATTGTGGCCAGAAGGGCCACTTCTTGGCTCGCTGCCAGGAGCGTGCGGAAAACACCAAAGCCTAGGAGGTTAGGAGGAGCTCCTCCTAGGCTGTGCTACAGCTCCTCAATGTACTGTCCCTGTTACCTTGGAATATCCATGAGGCTCCTTTGAGACAATGGCGTTCCTGGATTCTGGAGCCGGAGGTAATTTCATCCTACAGGACTTAGTCTCCCAGTTGCGAATCCCTACGCATAGACGAGAGGTCCCGTTATGAATTACCTCTAACTAGGGGATGCTTCTTCCAGGACCTGTCCAGAGGTCCACAGCACCCATTACGGTCCGCACCGGGGCGATCCATTTGAAGGAGATAGCCTTCCTTGTGTTGGAGAAGGCTGTCCACCCTGTGGTGCTAGGGTTGCCGTGGTTACAGAAACACTCACCCACAATTCAGTGGGATACGCTACAGATTGTCAAATGCAGACCTTTTTGCCTAGCTAATTGTATGAAAGTGCCTAAGACTCCCGCACTTCCCTTGATGCACTCTGCCGTGGGTCCTCCTGCACCTTATGAGGACTTTACGGATGTATTCTCCAAGACCAAGGCGGAGTTTCTTCCGCAGCATCGTCCGTATGACTGTGCCATAGACTTGCCACCTGGTACTATGCCCCCCCGAGGAAGGGTTTATCCCTTATCCATACCTGAGACCCGGGCCATGTCCGAGTACATTGCGGAGAATCTGGCCAAGGGCTTTATCCGCCTGTCCAAGTCTCCTGCAGGGGCGGGTTTCTTTTTTGTCAGCAAGAAAGACGGCTCACTGAGGCCATGCATGGACTATCGAGGCCTTAATTCTATTACAAGCGAGACCGCTACTCGCTCCCGTTAATCCCGGAGCTCCTTGATCGGCTTCAAGGAGCGAAGATTTTCACAAAGTTGGATTAGCGAGGAGCGTACAATTTAGTCAGAATCCGTCCCGGAAATGAGTGGAAAACCATGTTTAATACCCGAGACGGGCATTACGAGTACCTCGTGATGCCTTTCGGCTTATGTAATGCCCTGGCGTTGTTCCAGCGCCTGATGAATGAGGTATTGCTGGACCTTCTGAACACCTGCGTAATTGGTTATCTTGACGATGTGTTAATCTACTCCCAGGATCTGTCGTCACACCGTCAGCATGTCCGTCAAGTGCTCCAGATACTTAGGGAGCATGGTCTGAACACGAAGCTGGAAAAATATAGCTTCGAGATGACGTCCCTGCCGTTCCTAGGCTACATAGTTTCTGCAGCTGGCTTTCGAACTGATCCTGAGAAAGTGGCGGCTATTAAGAATTGGCCCCGGCCAAGGGGTCTTAAAGCATTGCAGTGCTTCCTCGGCTTTTCCAATTTCTACCGTCAATTTATTCCCAATTACTCTCGTATTGTGGCCTCGTTAACTGCCCTCGCCCGAAAGGGGGCTAACACGGTGGATTGGCCTGCTTCTGCCTGTCAAGCTTTTGAGGCCCTTAAAGAAGCCTTCTTGTTAGACACCTGCCTTCACCATCCGGATCCCAGCCGGCCCTTCGTGGTGGAGGTTGATGCCTCCAATGTGGCCGTGGGGGCCGTACTGAGCCAGTACTCTGATTCTGGACAGCTGTTGCCCTGTTCATATTTCTCAAGGAAATTCTTCCCGGCAGAGAGCAACTACTGTATTGGTGACAAAGAGTTACTAGCCGTGAAACTTGCCCTGGAGGAATGGAGACAGTGGTTGGAAGAAGCCAACCATCTGGTTATGATTTACACCGATCACAAAAACCTAGCATTCTTGAAGCAAGCCCAAGGCCTGAATCCAAGACAAGCCCGGTGGTCACTGTTTTTTGACTACGTTATGCTACCGACCCGGCTCGAAGAACGTTTGAGCCAACGCACTCTTGCGCTCTTCTGAGGTCGAAGAGAGTCCTGATACACCCCGATATATCTTGGACCCTGAGAAAGTAAGCCTTGCTGCAACCTCAGTGTCCTCCCAAGGGAAGACTGTCGTTCCACGTTGCTCCCGGAGGGCAGTTCTTGCTTTGTTCCATGACTCCCTCACTGGGGGCCATGCTGGTTGGAAAGGGACTTTGGACTTGTTAAACCGTTTCTACTGGTGGCCAACGGTGAGACAGGATGTCCAAACTTTTGTGGGCTCATGCCCTACCTGTGCTGTTCAAAAACCACTCATCGGGAAGCCCAGGGGCCTGTTGCAACCATTGTCCATCCCGGTAGAGCCTTGGACACACATCTCCACCAATTTCGTCATGGACCTTCCTGCCTCAGGAGGTAATTCGGTCATTTGGGTAACCGTGGATTGATTTTCCAAGATGGCACACTTTGTCCCTTTGCCTAAGCTACCTTCTGCACCTGACCTGGCTGGCCTGTTTGCCCAGCATATCTTTAGACTTCACGGTCTCCCGCAGGATATAGTCTCCGATCGAGGACCACAGTTTACAGCTCGTTACTGGAAAGCCCTATGCAAACGCTTCAATGTGCAACTTAGCCTTTCATCAGCATTCCATCCTCAAAGTAATGGGCAAACAGAATGAACCAATCAAACCTTGAAGACTTTTCTTCATGCCTTCATGAACGAATGACAAGATAATTTGGCTAAGCTACTCCCGTGGGCAGAGTTCTCGTATAATAATCACACGCATGCTGCTACTGGAAGTTTGCTGTTCCTTGTTGTTTATGGGAAGCAACTTTGTCCGTCCTTACCTTCACCTGAACCTAGTGCACTCCCGGCAGTGCAACTCTCAGATCGCCAGCTTCGTTCCTTGTGGATCTCTACCCAGGAAAAGATCTGTAAAGCTGCCCTGTCTGCTAAGAAGTGGGCAGATTGGCATCGTCAGCCAGCACCCATCTTCCTCCCAGGAGACCGTGTCTGGCTTAGCACCAGAAATCTACAGCTACGTATCCCGTCTAGAAGACTAGCTCTGAAATTCTGTGGGCCTTTTTGAGTCGCCGAACGAGTGGGAGCAGTCTCATACCGTCTGCGCCTACCCTCCTCCATGCGCATACATGACGTATTCCATGTGTCATTGCTGAAGCCTCTCGTGTTATCCAGGTACCACTCCCGGGCTCCTGAACCATTGGATCCTTCTGTACCAGACGAGGTCACGCATCAAGTGCGTGAAGTTTTGGATGTCCGGTTTCATCAACGCCGATGGGAATACTTGCTGGCCTGGAAGGGTTGCAGACCCGAGGATGATTCTTGGGAACCTGCCCGTAACATCTTCGACAAGGACTTATTACGGCAGTTCCATCTGGACCACCTAAGTAAACCCGGGCCGGCTAAGAGTGGGCATACGAAGGGAGGTACTGTTGCGGTTCTGGCCGCGAGCACCACAGCCAGGCCCTTATGTCCAGGCTCCCGGACCTGCTCCCGCTTCCAGAGGCCTGGTTTGCAGACTGTTTGGCGGCATCCCTGCTGGGGCTGCGCCACTGCAAGGTCTCTCATGGATGCCCGGCTCCTAGGCACGCGCGTGCGCCTCTAGGGCGCTTTTCTAGGCCGTTTCCTGCCAGTGGTGACTCCGCCCAACTCCTGACATCAGACGCCGCAGCCTTGATAAGCCGGCCGCGGCCATTCAGTCTTTGCCTTGCAACGGGTTAGCCTCCCGATTTCCTGTTGCGCTATGCCCGGGAGTGACTCGCCTTTCTTCATCGCTCCATTCCTGCTACAGTACCTGCCTGGTTCCTGCCTGCTTGCTACAGTACCTGCTTGGTTCCTGCCTGCTTGCTACAGTACCTGCTTGGTTCCTGCCTGCCTGCTATAGTACCTGCTTGGTTCCAGCCTGCCTGCTACAGTTCCTGCCTGGTTGCAGTACCCGGATCCTACTACAGTTCTTGCCTGGTTCCAGTACCCAAATCCTGCTACAGTTCCTGCCTGGTTCCAGTACCCGAATCCTGCTACAGTTCTTGCCTGATTCCAGTACCCGAGTCTTGCTACAGTTCCTGCCTGGTTCCAGAACCCGAGCCCAGTTACAGTATTACTACTGTCCTAGTCTGGTTCCAGTTACCTGTCCTGATCCACAACCCACCTAAGTCCCAGCGGCCGAGCTTCTACAGGCTCCTCCCGGGGGGGCTTCGGCTTCCAAGGGTGAAGCCACCTAAGTCCCAGTGGTTGGGCTCCTACGGGCTCCTCCCGGGGGAGTACCAGCTTCCAGGGTGAAGAGCATCTATGTCCTGCCTGAACATCTGTCTCCCGACCTGCTATTCATTAGAGACAGTGACCTCCTTTCCCAGTCTCCAGCAGGTCGGCACAAGGGTCCACTAAACAGAGACTTCCATAACAACAGGGGTGATTATGGTCCTGTTTGCGTGATCCGGTTAATACTCTAGCTGCAGAGTTTTGTAATATTTGTATCGGTCTGATTGTTGAATATGGTAATCCTAAAAGTAACGAGTTGCAGAAATCTGTGCCAGTGAAAATTAGGTCTTGTACTACTGTTCTGAAATCTTTTACATTTAATAAGGGTTTTAATTTTCTCAATATTAATAATTTGTGGTAGCTGTCTTTCATTTTAGTTGCAATGTGAGTTTTAAAATTGAGTTCCGGGTCAAGGTAGACTCCGAGATCTCAGATTTTTGTTGTGAGATTGATTTGAAAATTTTCAACTTGCAGTTTGTTCTTATTGTCATTTGAAGTTATTTTCCTTTTGAGTCTGATTATTTCAGTTTTTTCTAAATTTAAGCATTATTTCATTTGTGTCAAAAGCTATTTGATAACGTTGAGGTACATTGAAGTAATCTGGAAAGTTTTTTCTAGAGTATCTGTTATTAGAATGATGATTTGGATGTCATCCACATATATATAATAATTTAGGCCTAATTCTGAGATGAGATGACAGAGAGGAATCATGTATATATTGAATAAGATAGCAGATAACACGGAGACTTATGGAACTCCTGTTTTGAGATTCATATCGTCTGATATAGAATTGTCGATATTAACTCGATAGGTTCTGTTACTGAGAAAGGAAGTGAACCATTCAATGGTCTTACTGTTAAGACAAAATTCTGAAAGTATATGAATAAGAATGTTATGATTAACGGTGTCAAAGGCTGCAGAGATGTATAGCATCAGCAGTAGATATTTTTGACCATTGTCGAAACCGTGCAGTATTGTATCGTGGAGTGAGAGAAGTAAAGTTTCTGTACTGAAATTTTTTCTAAATCCAAATTGTGTTGGATACTAGGGGTGTGCATTCGGATTGACCGCATTAGTAAAACGCAACTCATATTTTTTTTTTACTTAAAAAATTGATTCGACATAAACGATCGGATTTCCCACATATCGAACATAGATATGTTCGATATGTGGGAAATCGTGATTGTTGAGCCAAAATAAAAATATAAACCCCCTCACCCTCCTTAATCCCCCCCCCCCCGACTTACCACAACTCCCTGGTGATGGAGCGAGGAGTGAGGACGCCATTTCTGCAATCCTTGGCGAGAAGCATGTGACGTCGGCGGCACGTCGAGTGACGCCGGCGTCACGTGATTCCCGGCTCGTTCGCGCCGGACGGCTCGTTCGGCCCAAAAAGAACTTTTGGCCAGCTTGAGGGGGTCAGGAGGCCCCCCCAAGCTGGCCAAAAGTTCTTTTTGGGCCGAACGAGCCGTCCGGCGCGAACTTGCCGGGAATCACGTGACGCCGCGTCTGAGTGATGCGGCGCCACGTGATTCCCGGCAAGTTCGCGCCGGACGGCTCGTTCGGCCCAAAAAGAACTTTTGGCCAGCTTGAGGGGGTCAGGAGGCCCCCCCAAGCTGGCCAAAAGTTCTTTTTGGGCCGAACGAGCCGTCCGTCGCGAACGAGCCGGGAATCACGTGACGCCGCGTCACTCGACGTGCCACCGACGTCACATGCTTCTCGCCAAGGATTGCAGAAATGACGTCCTCACTCCTCGCTCCATCACCAGGGAGTTGTGGTAAGTCTGGGGGGGGGATTAAGGAGGGTGAGGGGGTTTAAATTTTTTTTTTGCACATATGTACATATACCCAACTCATTGGATTTTTTTTATGTCCATATTGGCCGCAAGTGGGACCCCCTTTCGGACATAAAAAATATGAACATAAAATTTTGCTCTGCACATCCCTATTGGATACAGTATGTCATTCTGTTCTAGATGTATGTTTAGTTATTGTAACAAGACTTTCTCAATTAATTTAGCAATAAAAGGTATGATGATTTATAATTAAGTTTAACTGTTTTGTATTTTTTTGTGATTTAATAATGCCTTATTGTGATCATCATTGCTTTACTTTATTGTGTCAATTGAAAAAAGTTTCAATAAAGAAATAACTGAAAAAAAAATAGAGAAGCATAATTTAACTGTGTATGTGTAATGGGGTGGGGGGGGGGCGTTATGCATGGCTAAAAGGTTAACCTAGAGTACCTAATACCTATACATCAGCCATGGGTTCAGGGGGAGGGGGGAATGGTGTCAGGTTTGAAAGTTTTTATTACTGAAGGGAGCTGGGCATTTTTCGGTCTGGGACAGTGAGTGAATGAATTGGGGGAAGAGGCAGCCCAATAATTGTTCACCATACTGCCGAATGCAACGTATCTGCTCACCGACGAATCCGAATCACGAATGCAACTTTTGGCGTCCCTCTGCACATCCCTAATATAAACATAGAAATGACAGCAGAAAAGGACCAAACAGTCCATCCAATCTCCCAACAAGCTTATGGTAGTATTTGCCATGCCATACAGGTCACCCCCATACTTATCAGTTTTCTAGACCATAAAGGTCATAGCCTTTGTTTATTGCTGTCTGAGTCCAATTCCCCATTGCCTCTTGCCATTGAAACAGAGAACAATGCTGGAGTCACATCAAAAGTAAAAGGCTTATTGGTTAAGGGTAGTAACAGCTGAATCAGCAAGTTATACCCCCCCCCCCCCATGCTTATTTGTTTCTCCATACCATACAAGTCAGGGTACATGTTGGTCACTGTCTGAATCCAATTCCTCTTGTCCCCCTGCTGTAAAAGCAGAGAGCAATCATGGAGTTGCATCAGCAGTTGAAGGCTTATTGGTTAAGTATAGTAACCACTGCACCAGCACTCTTTTCTTCATTTCCATCCTGTAGCATTTAGGGATCCACATTGTTTATCCCATGCCCCTTTGAATTTGCCTTCAGAAGGGCATCCCAGGCATCCATCACCCTCTCCATGAAGAAATATTTCCAGACATTAGTTCTGAATTATCCTCCCTGGAGTTTCATTTCATGACCCCTAGTTCTACTGATTTCTTTCTAACAGAAAAGCTTGGACGATTGTGCATCATTAAACCTTATAGGTCTCTGAAGGTCTGTATTATATCTCCCCTCTATCTCTTCTCCTCCAAGGTATAAATATTAAGGTACTTCAATCTCTCTTCATATGTTTTTTTTTATGGAGACCCCCACCATTTTGGTCTCCCTTCTCTGGACCATCTCCATCCTGTTTCTGTCCCTTTTTATATATGGTCTCCAGAAATGAATTTAATATTCCAGGTGAGGCCTCACCAAGGACCTCTACAAGGGGACTATCAACTCCTTTTCATACTAGTTATTCCTCTTTCTATGCAGCCCAGCATTCTTCTGGCTTTAGCTATAGCTTTGTCGCATTGCTTTTCCATCTTCAGTTTGCTAGACAGTATCACCCCAAGGTCCCTCTTTTGGTCCATGCACAATAGCCTTTCACCCCCCATCACATTCAGCTCTATTGGATTACCACAGCTGTAGACATAGGAAGGGGGCCATGAGTGAGCACGACATCCGATCGTAGTTCCTCCTGGGCCCTTCTGATGAGAAGCACCATTATAACCGGATCTGAAGGAAGAGGTTGCATTCCAATGGAAGAAGCTGCGATGCTATTAGAGGCTGAAAGAAGAAGAAAGAAGATCAGAAAATAAAACCGGGATGATTAAGCTGACTGGCAGCCGTCAACTATAATAAAGAAAGCTGACACTGCTGGCAGAATCCTCCTCCAGGGACAAGAGCTGCTGTAAATAAAAAAATAATAAAGAAGAAGCCTACTACTTCAGCTGCCACTGCCTTTACTGACTGATTTGTTCAGGTAACTGCCTTTGGAATCCCCTTGTTTGTTTGTTTTTATGTTGTTTTGGGTTATTGGTGGTGGTGGTGGTGAGAAGCACTCGTTGACAAAAGAGTTCATGCTAAGATAGTTTATGTCATTAATGACATCACTAACACATGCAGGAAACATCATTACCGGCTAGCTCACAACCTTATATATAAGCTTGTAAGAGAGATTGTATCCAAATACACACGTAATTGGCTTCCCTGGATAAAAGTAAACTGGTCAGTGAAAGTATACCAAACGTAGGCCTGGATTTTCTAAAGTCGCAGACCTTAAAAAATCCGGTGGTAACAGGGGGGCAAAGTAGGGAGTGGGCCTGCGAAAGCCAGCAGCCATCACACCACTGCGGTGCGCTGGCTGACGGCTTTCGTACCGAATAACTACACCATAAAAGGTGAAGTTATTCGGTGCAAAACTGGCAGCGATAAGTGTCCTTACCTTACCGAGTGTCACCACAGCGTCTGCCCCGGTGACACTCGGACTCCTCCTCTTTCGAGCCTGACTCCACCCCGAATCTGCCCCCATTTAGTGATTGCACGTGAAAAAAGACTTTTCTCGTGCGAAAAGACTCTTTTTGCTTGCGATCACTTTTGAAAATGACCCCCATAGTTAAAAGATAAGGGGTAGATTTTATAAAAGTACACCCACGCGTACTTTTGTTTGTGCACCAGGCGCAAACAAAAGTACGCTGGATTTTAATAGATATGCGCATAGCCGCGCGTATCTTTTAAAATCCGGTGTTGGTGCATGCAAGGCTACGCAAAATCGGCAGCCTGCGCATGCCGAGCTATGCAGCCTGCCTCCGTTCCACCCCCCCCCTTGCACCTTCCCCTCCCTTCCCCTAACTAACCTGCCCCCTGACCCTAATTCACCCCCTACCTTTATCGCGAAAGTTATGCCTGCCCGAGGCAGGCGTAACTTGCGCGCACCGGGCCGGCTGCCGGTACGCCATGGTCCGGTCCGGGGGCTGGTCTGGAGGCCACGGCCATGCCCCCAGAATGCCCCCGATGATGCGCCGGCCACGACACGCCCTCCGACATGCCCCCAACATGCCCCCCCAGGAAAGCCCTGGGACTTACGCGCGTCCCGGGGCTTTGTGCGCACCGGCAGCCTATGCAACATAGGCTCGGCGCGTGCAGGGGGAGCTTGGGGCAGGTTTTCGGGGGGTACGTGCATACCCCTTTGAAAATCTGCCCCTAAAGGTATAATTCAAAATTAGCAAAAGCTCAAAGATTACCTAATGTATTAAAAAATATTCAACATTAATAGAATTACAAATAAAATTAAATAAAAACATACCAAGCAGTTGGAGCCTCAATAATCAAGCAATCCATAGCACTATTTGAGTTAGTGACATCATCACAAGCAGGAATACCATTAGATAGGAAAAGCAAGAGACAGTTGGAAAAAGCTTCAGTTAGGAGCAGGCTATCAATGAGAAAGGAGGTGTTGCACTATTCTCCACATTATGAGACCTATGCTCTCATGTCGGACCATACATCTGTTATGACTCATTTCACTGACCCCAATTCAGGAAAAATTTACACACTATATGGCTCCTCTGATTGCAGTTCCGTTGGAGTTATTTATGTGATACGTTGCCCATGTGCAAAACTCTATATAGGCAAAACTAAACGACAGATCAGAACGAGGGTGATTGAGCATCGCTCTAATATTAAACACGCTAGAGCCCTGGCCCCCCTTGTTGACCACTGGGTATCTTTATCTCATACAGTATCAGACTTATTCTTTTTTGTACTGGAAGTGGTCTCTGCCCTCCCCAGGGGAGGGAATTTTGACTCCCATTTGATCCATTGTGAACAACGGTGGATCCACCGTTTAAACACTGTCACTCCGGCAGGGTTAAACAAAGAAATTGAATGGGTTCATTTCACCTGATTTCTGATTGGATAAGAATTCTAGGTTCTGATTGGTGGGTTATCCTCCTCAGCCGATTGGTCTGTGACTGTTTTGGCGCCTTTTGACAGCTTTAAAGCTCCTTGTCTGATTACAGGTAACGCGCTCCCTGTCATGTTTTCTAAAGACTTCACTTTGGTAAGTGTTCTTTTTAAATTTTATACTTATGAAATTACTATTATATATGGCACTGGTTGCTTCCTCTAATACAGTCCCATGTTTATGTTTTATTTACAGTACTCATTTAAACTCTTTTGTGCGTCCCTCCCGATGCAGCCCCTGGCGAAACACGGGTCCGTGTCGGGGGACCCTTCTTGTTGAAACAATTGCTGATTTATACAGTGGAGTTGCCAATATGAATAATAAAAATGTGTGACATTAAAAAATTGATGTGGAATTCCGGGACTGTATACCCTTTATTCTAGCACTCACTTTCTGGTTTGGATATATATTAGAGTGCTAGTTGTGCTCGGTTTGCTGGGTATGTTTTGCATGCCAGCTATTGTCTAGGTACTGTGTTCCTGATTTCTGTGTTTGTAAGCTGTGCTCCTTGCAATAATAAAAATTATTTTGAAAAAAAAAATAGCTTTGCAATAATTGATGTATGAATGGCGTGTATGTAGTTTATGATTGTTTTTAGTTTAATTTAAGCAAAACTTAATAAGATATATATATTTTTTTCATCTGTTTATTGTGAAGTAACTTGAACATACTTAACAATCCAACAAAACCATACATACAGCAGTGGGCTACGAACCAGGAGACCAGGGTTCAAGTCCTGCTGTTGCTCCTTATGACCTTGGGCAAGTCACCTTACCCTCCATTGCCTCAGATACAAAACTTAGGGCCTCAATTTCCATGCCGCTTACACGCGATAAGGGACCTTTCACACGCGAAAAGTCCCTTATCGAATGCGATAGCAGGATGGGGGCAGAGTCGGGGTGGAGTCGGCCCCAGAAAAGAAGGAGTCGGGGCGTCACCAGGGCCAACTCTGCGCCGACGCCATGGACAGTGAAATGGTAAGTGCCTTTTCGCGGCAGTTTTCGCTCCCAATAGCTACACCTCCTATGGTGGCGCTATTGGGTGCGAAACCTGGTGCTCTAGTGGTGGTCCCCGGAGCAATCTCCCATTCTCGGGCCGTCGGCTGCCAATCATAAAAATGGCACCGATGGCCCTTTGCCCTTACCATGTGACAGGGTATCCGTGCCATTGGCCGGCCCCTGTCACATGGTAGGAGCACAAGATGATGGTGGCCATCTTTAAAGATGGCGCCGGCCAGCCAGTGCTCCTACCATGTGACAAGGGACGGCCAATGGCACGGATACCCTGTCACATGGTAAGGGCAAAGGGCCATCGGCACCATTTTTATGATTGGCAGCTGACAGCCCGAGAACGGGAGATCGCTCCCGGGACCACCACTAGAGCACCAGGTAATTTAAAAATGTTTTGGGGGGATCGGGAGGGTGGGAGAAGCTAAGGGGTCTTCTTTAAAGGGTCGGGTGGTTTTTTTTTTTAATCGGGCCATCGGCACCATTTTTGAGTGGCAGCTAAAATGGCACTGATGGCCCAAGAGCGGGAGATCGGTTCCCGCACCCCCACTGGACCACCAGGTACTCATAAAAAGTTTGGGGGGGGTTCGGGGGGTGGGGGAAGGTAAGGGATTAGTTTTATAGGGTCGGGGTGGGTTTAGGGGTTGTTTTGGTGTGCCGGTTTTCCCGCCCTCCCCCCAAATAACTCCCGTTAGTGGACACTAACGGGAGTAATGATTTTTCACGATAAATCGTGACAATTTCTATTGTATCGCGCACTGTACAAATGTTTGACGATTTAAAAAATATCGGACAATTTTTTTAAATCATCAAAAAACGATTCACATCCCTAGTTTACACTACTCTTCATATACATAGGATATACTACTGATTGTAGTAGATGAAATGGAGAACAGAGATGATAGTTTATTTTGAGTTATTTAAAGCATAGATTAATAATTACAAAGAAGAAGAAGAAAAGAAAGAAGAGAAAGACAAGCACACTGGCCAGCAATATAAAAAGAAAAGAAGAAATTGAGAACAGGTAAGTGAATATTCAATTTAACAGTTAAATAGCCAGACCTGAGCTCATCATACTATTTAAGGAGATAGACAATAGAAAAGAAATGAACAATTTACTTCCCTTAAAGGAGGATTAACAGCAAGACACATCAACATTGTTAAAGACTTAGAACAAAAGAACAAGTCTCAGAAATATATTAAATACTTTTATGGAATATACTATAAAGGTATAAGAATATAAAAATAATACATATCTAATAAGTATGTGTTGATGAAAGCTTCTGATAAAAATATTCACCTGAAAAGGAATAGAAAAAATTGTATTATTGATATATTTCAATAGTTTATCAATTATTTATAAAATTTATATTAATAAAATATGGATATTATTTGAATGAAACTATAATCATTAGTTAATAAGTATTGCATGTTTATTTGCATTACTATGGTCAGTATTGGTTCTCTTGCTGCCTTATACAGCTACACTTTTATACCATCTATCTTGGCCACGATGCAAGTTTTTGTCCCACCACAGTATACAGTTGACAAGTGATATCAGCAACTACCAATGATCTGAGGGAGGGGTTATTACTAATTTAAGCAATATAAGAAAAAATAAGCAATATTAAAGTGAATAAAAGCTTTAAGCAGGTTAGAGGATGCCAGTGACCTAGCCAATATCAGAAATTCACCTCTGAAGAAACATTTTATTACTATATTGAAAACATCTATATTTAGACAGAAATACAAGTCAGGAAAACACTATCAAGGATACTTTGAACAAAAATAAGAGTATTAGAAAATAAAAATTGAAGATTCTAAGAGTAACACATCTTTAAAAATGGTGCGGGCCATCCAGTGCTCCTACCATGTGACAGGGGCCGGCCAATGGCACGGATACCCTGTCAAATGGTAAGGGCAAAGGGCCATCGGCGCCATTTTGATTAGTGGCAGCCAATGGCCCAGGAGCGGGAGATCGCTCCCAGGACCCCCACTAAAACACCAGGTACCTGTAAAATGTTTTTTGGGGGGTCAGGAGGGTGGGGGAAGCTAAGGGATTAGTTTTAAAGGGTCGGGGTGGGTTTAGGGGTTATTTTTGTGTGCTGTTTTTCCCACCCTCCCCCAAAATGATAAGAGAACCCCCACAAACAATTTCGTGGGGTTTTCCTATCGTTTTGGGGGAGCCCCTGATTTCTGACAATTTTGAAAATATCATATGATATTTTCAATCGTCTGAAGCCCGATTCACATCCCTAATAATTAGTGCCACCCTGATCTATCCACTGCTTTCCCACTTTTTACATAGCCAAAAGATAATGGGATAAGTGACTTATCTGGCTTTTTAGTGGCCGCTGAATATCCCAGTCTGTTCAGCAGCCCACTATATAGTCAAATAAGTCATACTTATCTAGCTATCAAGCGCTGAATGTGCTGTCCAATAATAATAAAAGAACAATAATACAATAATAAAAACATAAAAATCAATAAAATATACAGTAATCAACAGTAATAAAGTCAGTATAAAAATTAACATTTATAAACAATTAAGAATGTCAGTCAGGGAATGTCTTGCCAAATAAAAAAGTCTTGAGCAATTTTCCGAATTTAAGATATTCCCTTTCAAAATGAACAATAGGTAGGGGCAAGAAAGGCGAAGGTCATTTCCCGAGTACTTAAGAACATAAGAAATTGCCATGCTGGGTCAGACCAAGGGTCCATCAAGCCCAGCATCCTGTTTCCAACAGAGGCCAAACCAGGCCAGAAGAACCTGGCAATTACCCAAACACTAAGAAGATCCCATACTACTGATACAATTAATAGCAGTGGCTATTCCCTAAGTAAACCTGATTAATAGCCGTTAATGGTCTTCTCCTCCAAGAACTTATCCAAACCTTTTTTGAACCAGCTGCACTAACTGCACTAATCACATCCTCTGGCAACAAATTCCACAGCTTTATTGTGCGTTGAGTGAAAAAGAATTTTCTCCGATTAGTCTTAAATGTGTTACTTGCTAACTTCATGGAATGCCCCCTAGTCCTTCTATTATCCGAAAGTATAAATAACCGATTCACATCTATTTGTTCAAGACCTCATAAAAGATCTCCCTAAAAGACTGTATCTGGACCAGATCATGCTGAGAAGAGCAGAGTGAATGATCTGGGACATAAGGTACCAAAAGAATAGATACATATGTAGGGGTCTCAGAGCAAATAGCTTTAAAGGCCAGAAACTCAATTTTGATAAAAAAGTGCCTACATACTTTATTCTTTCCTGCACATTCTTAATCTTCCACCATAAGTCCTTTTTTTTCTGCTGAATTTTAGTGCGCTTGCTATTCTTTTCTATAAATTTTGCAAAATCACAGATAGGAACTGATCCCATCCTTAAAATAATTTTTGCCTTTTTTTTAAGTCTTATGATCTGCAGTTTGTTGGGAGTTATTCACCATGAAAATGGTTACATGCATGCTTATGAATGTTATTACTGTAGTGTAAACTGTTTCTGTATTTTCTCTGAAATAAAGATGCAGCATAGAGACAAGTCATGTTTTTTACTATTGTTATTTCACAAAATGTTAAAGCTGCCAAATTTATCATTTCTATTTTAAATAAGAAAATAGCAATACAGTCCTCATCTTACTTTTTTAAAATTTGATTGTAATACTTTGTTTGAACTTTGATCCTTATATAAATCTGCCTCAAATGCTTTTGAAAGCTACTTTCTTTTGAATTTCAAAGGCATTTGAGGTGAACTGTGCAATACGGAAGAAAAGCATTTCTACCTTATTATGTAGTTCATCACAAATCCATTTTGAACTAGAAATACATTTCATCTCTACTTGAGTGAAAGTTAAATGAGAAATGTACTGAATTCATACTGCCCTGCTCTCTATTTCCAACTTAAAAAAGAACCTTCAAGCTCACAGCTTTTTAAAAATGTATAAATTATGTAAAGAAAAAAATATATTTTTGAAATCAAACAACTTGTGAGGCCAATTTTTAAACTTCTTGCTGTGCTTGTAGGCTGACTTTGAAAGGGAAATTCCCCATGGAGTTTCCTTTTGAAAATTTGTTGGTAGGCCAGCGACTCAGGGAGTCAACCCCATGCAGATTGCAAATGAAAAGTTTGAGGAGTAACAAAACCACAGGGATCTGAAAATGAAATGCCTGCACGCATGTCATTGGCCTGCCCTACCCTACGCCACCCCATTTCCCTGCAGGAAAAAGTGTATATTTTATGGTGCGGACAGCGCACCTTCAGAGAAGATAAGCAATCTTTAAATGATTCTTCTTTCTACTGATTAATCTCAATAATGTATTTGAAAATTGGACTGGTATCATTAATACATTGCTCTGTTTGTATATAAACATTGGTAGGTTTTTCTCAGCCCCTCCTCATATAGCATGCAGGCCCTCAGGAAGTTTGCAAGCCAATTTCCAATATATTTATTTATTTATTTATTTATTTGTTTGTTTGTTTATTTATTTATTTTCTTTTATATACCGACATTCGATCGAGATATCACATCGGTTTACAAATAACTGAGAGAATAGGGCAAGGTCCGCCCTATTTTACATTGTAACAATGGTAAACTCTTCACACTGTGTTGTTTTTTTAATTCTCCAGGATTCAAATATTTCCTTGCCTGACATATTTTCCAAGTTCAATCTGTGCCATGTAAATAATGTGCAGGGGTTTCAAAATAAAGTCCTCACATGTAGGTCACTTAGCATGCCCTTAATCCACCTCAACACCACACATATTTTTCTCTGTGGGGAAAAATGCTTATGCTGTAGACAGCATGGATGCTTTTCACCACAGAGGGGGGTAAACAATTTTTAAAGGGATTTTATACATCAGTAAATTTGTTTTATCCATGAAATTCCTTTAAATTTGCCTTTTTACATTAAACAATTCAAAATGTAACTTTTGCAAATTACAACAAAGGCAGCAATTTATAACAAGAAAAATTTTAATGTTTTTCTTTTTAAATGTTACTTATGACATCTACAACCATTTATAAATTGTCCCAATCTCAGTCTTTAAAATTCAAAAGAAAACTTATATTGACCTACTTTTATATATTTTTCAATTAATTGAAATTTAGATTAAACATTAATTAACATATCTTAGAAAGTAAGATGTAAACCATTTTGGGAAATAGTAATATTACATAAAGTTGATATAATTAGAACATAATATCATGCTGGTTCAAACCAATGGTCCATTGAGCCTAGCATCCTATTGCGAAGAGTAGTCAATCCAGGACAATAAGTAAGTTCCAGGCAGAGACACCAAGAAGCTGTGGAGGAGTAGCATAGCAGTTAGAGTTAATGGACTACAAACCAGCAAAGCTAGCATTCAAATCAACCTGCTGGTTGTTGTGCTCCTCCTGTGGCAGGAGCCACGGTAGGTGCTTACCTTCATGGCCCTGAGGTTGCTGACGCCAGGTGCTCCTGCGGCCTGGCCGCCATCTTGCTGGCACGGCTCCCCCATGGCTGGGCTCGGAGGCCGCCACAGCCAGCGCCTTTCCTGCGGCTAGGAGGCCGTCCTGGAACTTCCTCCTTCAGCGGCAGCAAGCCGCCATCCGGCAGGGACTGCCCTGAAGCCTTGCTCTCTCCTGCTCGTCTGCGGCAGGGATGCCACTGTCCAGGGTCCTGGACTTCCTGTTACCTGCTCCTCCTAGGGGACAGGCTTGCGGCTCTCTTCCCTTCTTAAAGGGACAGAGAGGTGTGGTCCACCAGGTAGCTCCTCCCTAGGAGTTGCCATCTCAGCCCTACAAAAGGACCCCAAGTTCACTTCATCTTCGCCTTGGCAAGGGGCTAGTCTTCTGGGACTAGTCATCCCTAGGACTCCTTCGCTTCTTTTCCTGCCTGGCATTCCTTGTGATCCACGTCTCATCTTCCTAGTGATCCTGATGTCTTCCAAGTGATCCACGTCTCGCTCTTCCAAAGTGGTCCTGATGTCTTCCAAGGTCTCTGATCCACGTCTCGCCTTCTTAGTGATCCTGATGTCTTCCATGTGATCCTCGTCTTCATCTCCTTGGTGGCAGCCTCTAATGGACTCTGGCTTTTAACTTCCCTGCCACTGAGTTCCAGCTCAGTACTCTAACTCAGAGTTCTGCCTCTGAGGTCCTGGCTCCGAGTTCTGTCTCAGGGCATCACCTTGAACTGTGTCCGGGTCTTCAGAGCTCCTTGCTCCTGCCTTCATCTCCTTTATGTGTGAGTTCAACATCTATGTTCCAAGCTCCGCGTCTATGTCCCAAGCTCCAATGCCTTGACCTTTGTTTGCCTTATGTCCAGCCTGCCGCCTCTGCTGCTCCCTGTGGCAGGTCCGAAAGGGCTTGGAGTAGTCATAGGACCAATCAGAGACCAACCTTGCGTGGTTGGTCTCCCAAGGCATGCAGCTCAGCTAGGGCTTGGTCTTCTCCACTCTCAGACAAGGTATGTCCAACCACAGGGGCACACAACTCTCATCCCCTAGCACTCGTCATGTCCCAGCGCTACACTGGTCTTTGCAACTTTGGGTATGTCACTTCACCCTTCATTTGCTTCAGGTACAACACTTAAATTGTGAGCCCTTTAGGGAGAGTAAAATACCTAAATATAATCTTCTTTGAAATACGTTAAAGTTGGAATATAAGTCTAAAATACAACAGAGAGGTCCATTTCTTGTTGCTCCCAGAAGTAAGGGGAGGCAATTTCCAAATCTGCCTGATTAATAATTGTTAATTCATCTATCCACCAGGAATATGTCCAATCCTTTTTTAATTCAACTATGCTATTAATCTTGACTTCATCTTCTGGTAAAAAATGAGTTAGACATTCTTGGAGTCAAAGAGCAGTAGGGAAAAGAGAGGCTTAATTGCCTAACAATGCCAGATCCCATCAGAAGGAGTCAGAAAACAATAAATTAAATGAAATGAAAAGAAAGCAATGACCCTCAACACAGAAAAGGCAGGCATAAATCTAGGCAACCAAATTTTGGCTGTCTAGATTTAGGGAAATTTTAGACACAAAGTTGTGCAGTTGAAAAATAGTTTAAAATGACTGTTCATGTCAACACATATGTATATGAAGGAAGGGGAATAAAAAAGCCAACACATCCCCATTTAGTTGTTCTGCCTTGGATCCCAAAATGGAGCAGATTGGGGGATAAAATGGAGGCTGTGGGCAATTAATATATTAATGTGGTTCAACCACCAGTGTCTTTTTTCAGCCTTCTTTTATAAGTCATACTTTTGTGTGCTCAGTCTTGAGCAATGTCCTTGTTCTCCCTTCTGCTGTCATGCTTTTATGGGGAGGTGTATGGGGAGGTGAGTTCAGTGGAAGGTGTGCAATACGTGATCCTTTCATGTTCATCAACCCTTTGAGGCACACTTTTTATGTCAACTGGAGAACCCAACTCGGGATGATGCTGCCTCTGCCCACCCTGCCACTAATGATAGAGAAGGGCCAGGCTCATGCTTGTAGTAAATTACTGTCAGTGGTAATAGTGGCCTGCATCAGGAGAAATGGAGGGCAGCTGAACCTCAAGGTAAGGACCCTTTGAGGAAGCCTGTGTGGGTGCCTGTGAAATATAAAATGGGGATAGACCTGTTAGCATCGGATTGAATAGAAGATGCTATTCAACAGTTAGTCTCTGCTGCTTTTTCTTTCTGATGCAGTACAGGGAATGAAGCCTCTCAATCCAGGAAGGATCAGGGGAATCATGTGAGCACATAGTTTCATGGTTGCGGGATGCCTCACTGTGATACAGTGGGTTGGCCCATAATGTGGGTCCAGCAAGATCTCATCCTTTTAGAGCTGGAATGAGTTGGGCCAACGGTGAAGACCCTAAAGGCTTCCTGTCACTCTTTGTTCTGCCTACATTGGTATGCTCTTACTTGGGTGGGAAGCTTTTGTCTTGGGCCTGTCAGCTCTACCTTTTCCTTATCCCACCAGACATATGGGTTCGACAGTCATGCCCTCTCTGGCAAGTCTCCCCACCCCAGACCTTCATTTTGTGACTGGCAGCCTCTTCAGTTTGCTGTGGCAGTGGAATGGGGCCAGGGCTGATGAAGACACAGGCAAGTCTTATGGATATGGATGTGGTTGGGCGGCTTCCTGTTGCTTGGTGACCACATGGGTGCCTGGAAGGCTGTCAGGTCATGCTGGAAAACTGGAGGGGAACAGGATCTCTGCCTCCATTGTCTTGGGGGGGGGGGGGGGGTTGTAGTGTGCACCAGAGATGGGAATGTGATAGGTGTCAGATATGCATTCTTGCCCAAAGCTCCTGAAGAATCAATCCTTACACAGTTAGGGTCAGAATAGATTTGGTGGGCCAATGCCTGTTTCTGTGAGTGATATACAGAATGGATCAACTTTTTGGAGTTTTGTTGGATGCTTGTGGCCCAGGCTTGCAGAGACATGGGGCTGGGCTCAATGAGCTTTGGTCTGGCCCTGTTCTTATGCTTATTGGCAGTCCAAGTCTGACAATGATGGGAAAAACCTCAAGGGTGAAAAGGTGAAATAATTCATGTGGCCCATTAAAGGAATAGCAGCTAGTATCTAGATGGAACAGAGTAGCTGAGGCCTACTCATACTGCCAAACAACAATTAAAAAAAAAATGAATGGGAGAGCTAACATAAGGGCAGTTGTTTGGCATGTTGCCCTCTTATATTTGATGCTCTTCTTTTTCTAACATAATGATGATTATCTCCACACAAGTTTCATAGTGTGACTTGATATCACAATAATGACTTCAAGAGGCAAGTATTTTTCTTGCAGTGTCCCTGAGCCAGTGTTAAGAGGGGACTGTGAATAATGTTTTGAATGGCCTAGCAAGTTAAGTGTGATTTTCTATAGCACATTAGCACCCATCCATCCTAAATTGATCTATATGTAAACTACATTTTCAGACCTGTACTTGCTAATTTTTTTCTTTGATATTCATATTGAAATTGCCACATAGATGAAACCCACCTCCCAAGGGAGACAGAGGTTAAAGAGCATGCTATCATTTAAGGTGCACTGTAGCAAAGAAAAAAAAAGAGTACAATGCTAGGTAACATGTGCTGCCAGCCCAGGAAACCCAGAATGAGATTGAAAAGGTTGCCAGACCCCTTACTGGGAAGGTACTTATATGGCTAGTGAATAGATGAGTCAGAGACTCAGGTAGAGGATTTGCATGTCACAGCCTCCTGGACTACACTGGATAACTTTAAATCAAAGGATAGCAAAATCCTAAATTGCAAAACTATGACTGGAAGAGTCCTACATTGGATAATTCTTAATGAGAGAAGGATTTATGAGAGAAATGTACTAGAAAAACAGTCCTAAGAAGCAAACACATTCTCACCCTGACTAACAAGGGGAGTCAGACCCTTGGGTACCTAGTTCTCAGACAACAGAAAAAAGGCCAGGCAGGATGGAAGGGTATGCAGACATTCTCTTTCTATGGTCCTGCCTGGGATTTGGCCTTTTGACAAAGAGAAGGTGGCCCATCCAGGCTGGGTAATAGCGAATGATTGACCATGAGCTTAGTGGAGCTAAAATCACTGAAAGATGAGACTGAGGATGGCCATAATCACTGAATGATAAGCAAACCATGAACCTACTGGAGCTATAAATCCAAACCAGGGAAAAACCTCCTACCAAGGGAGAAGAACTGAAGGCAGCAATAGAGCCAGAGGTGGAGAGGTCCCCCAGGAGGAAGAGGACCCCAGTGGCAGATCGAGAGGTGACCCTGGGAATCCCGAGCAAGGGGATCCCAGTGGCAAATCAAGCTCTCCCACAGGGGAGTGTGGACTCCAGTGGCATATTGAACAATCTCTCAGATGGTAGGGGACACAAGCGTCAGATTTGGAGGTGACCAGGGGTCCCTCTTGAGCATGGGGACACCAGCAGCAGATTGACTGGCCCCCCAGGAGGGTGTGGACCCCTGCAGCAAATTGGACAGTCCCCTAGGAAGAAGGGGACCCCAAAAGCAGGTCCAGAGGTCAGTTGTGTCACCCAGGAAGGTGTGGATGCCAGTAACAGACCAGGAGGCAGAGTCAGGTCCCCAGGAGGGTGTGAATAATAGGGTTGTGCATTCATTTGTAAGGAAATAGGAAATATAGACCATATTTCTTATTTCATCGTGTTTCGGGGGGTTGCCAAAATGATAGGAAACCCCATGAAATTTTGTGTGTTTTTCTTATCATTTTTTTGGGGGGGATTAAGGACACATAAATAAAAGCAAATACCCAAACCTACCCTAACTCTTCAAATTTAATTAATTGCAACCCCCACCCACCTGACCTCCCCAAGACTTGCCCAACCACCCCCTCCAAGACTTACCAAAAGTCCCTGGTGGTCCAGTGGGGTCTCGGGAGCGATCTCCCCCTCTTGAGCCATTGGCTGCAACTAATAAAAATGGCGCCAATGGCCCTTTGCCCTTACCATGTGACAGGGGCTATCAGTGCCATTGGACAGCCCCTGTCACATGGTAGGAGCAATGGCTGGCCCGCAGCATTTTTTAAGATGGTGCCAGCCATTCTTTGCTCCTACCATGTGACAGAGGCTGGCCAATGGCACCGATAGCTCCTCTCACATGGTAAGGGCAAAGGGCCACCAGTAGCATTTTGTTTACTGGCAGCTGATGGCCCTAGAGTGGGAGATCGCTGCCTGGACCCCCGCTGGACCACTAGGGACTTTAGGAAAGTTTTTTGGGGGGTCAGGAGGGTGGGGGATTGTTATTAATTTAATCTTAAGGGTTTGGGTATTTTTTATTTTCGGTTCAGGGCAGCCGAAAAAAAAATCGGCCCGAACTGCGGGAATCAAAATTTCCCACGGCGGGCCGATAACAAAGACCACACCAAAAGGTACGGCCGAATCACATCTCTAGTGAATACCATTGACAGACCAAAAGTTGGAATCAGGTTTCCAGGAGGGCATGGACCTCAGCATTGGTACGGACCTTTTACAGGAGTGGAAGTGGCACCGAGGAGATGGCAGCAGTTGATACAACAGACCCCCCAGGCCAAAACAACCCACCAGCCCAGTTGCATCTTTTCATATGGGTGAGACTTGGGAAAAAATGGGGAGGATAATAATACTTGATTAAGCAGGAGCAAGAGGTATGAAGAAGTAACCTAGGGGTTAGAGCAACAGGCTATGAGCCAGGGAGACCAGGGTTTAAATCTCCTTGTTGTTCATTGTGACTTTGGGTATATCATTTTACTCTCCACTGTCTCAGGTACAAACTTAGGCCTGGATTTATCAAAATGCTCTAAATATCACATGTGATCAGAAAAGGGGTGTGTTTTATGGTAATAGGCAGTTTATCACAATTTGTGCTAAAACCTATATGAAGGGCTGCCACGCTGTGAACACGGGAAACCCTCTCTCCTGAGGCTCTTCTCTTTTGCTTTTCTAACATTGAATTTCCATCGAAAATTTTTTCTATGCCTCACTCCAAAAGAAAAGCAAGAATCCGTGAGGTTCTTACCTCAACCCCAGATCATTTCTCTCGACAGCCGAGGATTGAGGAGATTTTTCGTCCTGCACAACAGACGCTGGAGAGCGTGGCCGCTGGCGTCGGAGGCGGAGAGCGGTCGCCCAATGCCCTGGCCGAGGAGGGATCGCTAAGCCCCGGAGCACCAACGGTTCCCTCCTTGATCTACAGGTCCCCGGATGGAGGGGGAACGGAACATCTAAATATGCCAAGGCTTCTAACATCGGATGGCCACGCTGAAACCCAGAGGAGAGATGGAGGAATACCATCAACTCCGGAGAGCCCGATGGCTGAGGGCTCCAGGGACAGCAGTGGCGTAGCACGGCAGGAAGAGGTAGACAAAGAAGGCCCTTTGCAATCAGGAGGTAAGGAGCCGGAGATACAAGTGGTGTTAGCTCCTTTGGAAATGCCCGGAAAGGTGATTCTTGTTGAGATTTGGAAAGTTTTAACCAACATAAGTGTGGCAATAAATGATTTATCTAAAACAGTCAAAAGAAATATGGAGGGAACCCAAAAGCTTGAAATCAAAGTACAAACACTTGAGAATTTTTCGACTAAGGTGGAAAAAGAACTTAGTGATGTGAAAGAATTGCAAACTAAATTTATAAAATCTGAGAATATGGTAATGAGGAAAATGGACTTTCTAGAGAACGAATTGAGGAGGAATAATCTCAGATTTTTACATTTTCCCAAAACAAAATGGGCGAAACCCGCAGACCTTTTGAAAAGTTACTTAGTTAACATTTTGAGTATCTCAGAAACAAGTATTCCAAAGATCTCCAAGATTTATTATGTTCCAGGGAATGACAAAAACAAGCAACAAGAAGAACAAGATAAAGTTTCCTTTGATAATTTATCTGATTTTTTAGAAAAATCCTATGAAACAAAAATAGAGTTCAGAGCTACACTGTTGGTGTCGTTTCTGTATACTAAAGATAGAGATGATATATTGAAAAAATCTTTTCAGAAACATACACAGCTCTTTTATGGTGCCTCAATAAGAGTATTCCTGGACATTACCAAAAGGACACAGGAGATAAGGAAAATATTTTTGTCATTGAAAAATCAAGTGCTCTCGAGAGGGGCCAGATTTTACTTAAAATTCCCATGCAGATGTATGATAATTTACCAAAATGATAGATATATTTTCACAGATCCAGAACACCTTCATGTCTATTTAGACTCCCACTCCTGATTAATATTGCAAAGGGAGTTGGTTATTGTATTTATCTGTTGAGCAACACAGTGTTTTCAGTTATATATTGTTTAAAAAAATGAGTCTTATTAATCCGCTTAACTAATGGTTCTCTCCTATATTCTTATAAAGTGGAAATGAAACACAATCTGTATAATTTATGTTATATTGATGGAAAATTGTCTCCTTTTTTCTGTTTTTGTATTGTTTTCAATGTACTTATATTGAAACTTCAATAAATAACAAATAAAAAAATAAAAAAACCTATATGAAGTGCAAATTGTGATAAGTGCCAGAATTGTTGTATTTCCTACATACAACCACTGGGGGGGGGGGATGACCATGTTTAGTAGTTTTAAGCTCCTGGAGAACCAGCCTAGCTATCAGGGCCCTCCTATAACCATGGGGAGGGGGGAGGGAGGGAGAGAGAGAGAGCAAGAGAGAGTGAGACTACAATACCCTCACACTAGATAGGTATTTATAGCTCTATGGGATGCCCACCTAGTAACTTGAGGTGAGATTTGGGTATTAGTATAGGGGTTAGGGGCCACTTTGACATTCAAAGTGAGACGTACAAACGAACAGTGCTCTCTTGTGAAGCTCTGATGACCTTTGGAGTGAGGAAACTCACCCAAAGATGAGATTGTGCAATGGACTCTCAACCTAGATTAATGTTATCCAGGTAGAGAGTTCATCAAGCTAGGTTGAGAGAACATTGCACAAATCTCATTTTTGGGTGAGTTTCCTCACTCCGAAGGTCATCAAATCTTCACAAGGGGGCACTGTTCTGTTCGTACATCTCACTTTGAATGTCAAAGTGGCCCCTAACCCCTACACTAATACCTAAACCTCACCTCGAGTTACTCGGTGGGTCTCCCATAGAGATATAAATACCTATCTTAAGTATGCAGTTGTTAAAGCTAGTCTCTCTCTCTCTCTCTCTCTCTCTCTCTCTCTCTCTCTCTCTCTCTCTCTCTCTCTCTCTCCAGCTTCATAAAATTGTAGCCTAGCCCCAAAATTCTCCCCCTTTTCTCATTTGCTGCGAAAATGCCATATAGCACTTTGATAAATGACCCCCTTAGATTGGGAGCTTTCAGGGGAGAGAGAAATAACTATAGTATCTGAATATAATCCACCTTGAAGTGCTGGAAAAAAAAGCAGAATATAAATATTCTATATGATGGGATACTGTGGGGGCTAAAAATCCCAAATATTAAATGTATTTGCTACCATGTAAAAACTAAAAAGGTATATAGTGTGTGGTCTGAAACTATTAAATAAACATGTATATAGGGAATCTATATACTAATTTTAAACACTTTAGTATATATATTCATATTTTCTTCAATAAACTTACATCATAGAGCATCATATTACATATATTTGTTATTCATAATTACGGTATCAAAAATACACTTATTATTCATTAATACAACATCAGTACAAATGTGCAAATTAATGTGTATTTTTGATACCGTATTTATGAATAAAAAAATATATGTAATATGACACTCTATGATGTAAGTTTATTGAAGAAAATATAAATATATATATACTAAAGTGTTTAAAATTAGTATATAGATTCTCTATATACATGTTTATTTGGTAAAGAATTAGGGGATCTGTGTTCTCTCCATATGTTATTATCATGTCTGAGACTATTAACCATCAGTAGATAAGTGTGCTATTTGACAGCCTGTTAGTGATGTATATAGTAGGGATGTGAATCGTTTTTCAACGATTAAAATTATCGTCCGATAATGTTTATATCGTCTTAAATCGTTATAGAACACGATACAATAGAAATTCTAACGATTTATCGTTAAAAATCGTTAAATCGTGTTAGTGCGCACTAACTCGAGTTAGTGCGCACTAACTCCCCGTTAGTGCGCACTAACTCGATTTAGTGCGCACTAACTGAAAATGATACAAATAAACACTTTCCAGGTCACTGAAGGTCAGTTAGGAATGAATATGTGTTCCTATTGGCTGGCTGCCCTCTTATCTATTGATGTTACCAAGGTTACCACTGAGGTGATGGTTGGGGGGGATGGGAAATGGAACTGGAAACTAACGAACACCAACAGAAAATGAAACAAAGTGTTCACACTTCCCAGGTCAGTAAAGGTCACTTAGGAATGAATATGTATGTATGTATTCCTATTGGCTGGCTGTGCTCTTATCTATTGATGTTACCAAGGCTAATACTGAGGTAATGGTTGGGGGGATGTGAAATGGAAACAGTTGGAAGCTTGACAAAAAAAGTAATGTAATGATCAGCACTCACGTGACTAGAACTTGTTTGTTTATTATTTTTGTTAGCAGGCACCTGAAATGCTAGTGCATGTTGAATTTGCCAATCACTGTGCATTTTAGAAAGGTGGTCCTGGCTGGAACTGTACACAGTTCAAATATATGTAATTGATTGTTGGTAAGTGTATTTTTTAAGTAGCCACACTGGCACAAGTATGTTTACTTTTCCTCCTACTTAACTCACTAGCTCAGCTTTGTAAGAAGGGCTTCTCTGCTTGTGTGTTGTTTTTGTTTGGTGTGAGGAGAGCAGAAACATCAGATCTTTATTCAATCTACTACAGTCATCTCTTACAGTGCCCTATCCCTATTAATACCAGGAGTGTTGTGATCTTCCTGCACACAGTGCCCTAACCCTGATACCAGTCTGAGACAGCTCCCTCCCTGCATTACTAGTGAGAGGCTGGCTTCACAGACAGGGGGGAGCTGCCTGACCCTCACTCCTGACTTCCCCCATGTCCCAGCTAGTGAATGGTGTGTGGGTGAGGGGGGGGGAGGATGGTGAAGTCTGAGACAGCTCCCTCCCTGCATTACTAGTGAGAGGCTGGCTTCACAGACAGGGGGGAGCTGCCTGACCCTCACTCCTGACTTCCCCCATGTCCCAGCTAGTGAATGGTGTGTGGGTGAGGGGGGGGGGAGGATGGTGAAGTCTGAGACAGCTCCCTCCCTGCATTACTAGTGAGAGGCTGGCTTCACAGACAGGGGGGAGCTGCCTGACCCTCACTCCTGACTTCCCCCATGTCCCAGCTAGTGAATGGTGTGTGGGTGAGGGGGGGGGGAGGATGGTGAAGTCTGAGACAGCTCCCTCCCTGCATTACTAGTGAGAGGCTGGCTTCACAGACAGGGGGGAGCTGCCTGACCCTCACTCCTGACTTCCCCCATGTCCCAGCTAGTGAATGGTGTGTGGGTGAGGGGGGGGGGAGGATGGTGAAGTCTGAGACAGCTCCCTCCCTGCATTACTAGTGAGAGGCTGGCTTCACAGACAGGGGGGAGCTGCCTGACCCTCACTCCTGACTTCCCCCATGTCCCAGCTAGTGAATGGTGTGTGGGTGAGGGGGGGGGGAGGATGGTGAAGTCTGAGACAGCTCCCTCCCTGCATTACTAGTGAGAGGCTGGCTTCACAGACAGGGGGGAGCTGCCTGACCCTCACTCCTGACTTCCCCCATGTCCCAGCTAGTGAATGGTGTGTGGGTGAGGGGGGGGGGATGGTGAAGTCTGAGACAGCTCCCTCCCTGCATTACTAGTGAGAGGCTGGCTTCACAGACAGGGGGGAGCTGCCTGACCCTCACTCCTGACTTCCCCCATGTCCCAGCTAGTGAATGGTGTGTGGGTGAGGGGGGGGGGGAGGATGGTGAAGTCTGAGACAGCTCCCTCCCTGCATTACTATTGAGAGGCTGGCTTCACAGACAGGGGGGAGCTGCCTGACCCTCACTCCTGACTTCCCCCATGTCCCAGCTAGTGAATGGTGTGTGGGTGAGGGGGGGGGGGGGGAGGATGGTGAAGTCTGAGACAGCTCCCTCCCTGCATTACTAGTGAGAGGCTGGCTTCACAGACAGGGGGGAGCTGCCTGACCCTCACTCCTGACTTCCCCCATGTCCCAGCTAGTGAATGGTGTGTGGGTGAGGGGGGGGGGGGAGGATGGTGAAGTCTGAGACAGCTCCCTCCCTGCATTACTAGTGAGAGGCTGGCTTCACAGACAGGGGGGAGCTGCCTGACCCTCACTCCTGACTTCCCCCATGTCCCAGCTAGTGAATGGTGTGTGGGTGAGGGGGGGGGGAGGATGGTGAAGTCTGAGACAGCTCCCTCCCTGCATTACTAGTGAGAGGCTGGCTTCACAGACAGGGGGGAGCTGCCTGACCCTCACTCCTGACTTCCCCCATGTCCCAGCTAGTGAATGGTGTGTGGGTGAGGGGGGGGGGATGGTGAAGTCTGAGACAGCTCCCTCCCTGCATTACTAGTGAGAGGCTGGCTTCACAGACAGGGGGGAGCTGCCTGACCCTCACTCCTGACTTCCCCCATGTCCCAGCTAGTGAATGGTGTGTGGGTGAGGGGGGGGGGGAGGATGGTGAAGTCTGAGACAGCTCCCTCCCTGCATTACTAGTGAGAGGCTGGCTTCACAGACAGGGGGGAGCTGCCTGACCCTCACTCCTGACTTCCCCCATGTCCCAGCTAGTGAATGGTGTGTGGGTGAGGGGGGGGGGGGGAGGATGGTGAAGTCTGAGACAGCTCCCTCCCTGCATTACTAGTGAGAGGCTGGCTTCACAGACAGGGGGGAGCTGCCTGACCCTCACTCCTCCGGGGTATTGTGATCTTCCTGCACACAGTGCCCTATCCCTGATACCAGGGGTGTTGTGATCTTCCTGCATGCAGTGCCCTATCCCTATTAATACCAGGAGTGTTGTGATCTTCCTGCATGCAGTGCCCTATCCCTATTAATACCAGGAGTGTTGTGATCTTCCTGCATGCAGTGCCCTATCCCTGATACCGGGATGTGTGCAAGAAGATCACAACACCCCCGGTATCAGGAATAGGGCACTGTGTGCAGGAAGATCACAACACCCCCAGTATCAGGAATAGAGCACTGTGTGCAGGAAGATCACAACACCCCTGGTATTAGGGATAGGGCACTGTGTGCAGGAAGATCACAATACCCCTGGTATCAGGGTTAGGGCACAAGTTCTAGTCACATTGACTGATCACATTACTTGTTTGTCAAGCTACCAACTGTTTCCATTTCCCATCCCCCATATACTGTCAGTAGGAAACTTGGTAACATGAATAAATAAGAGGGCAGCCAATAGGAATACATATTCATTCCTAAACTGACCTTAACTGACCTGAAAAGTGTCAAATTGTATCATTTTCAGTTAGTGCGCACTAACTCCCGTTAGTGCGCACTAATCGGAAAAAACGATTTTTAACGATTTTTTAACTAAAAAATCGTGCCTAAGATGATTTTCTTGCCCTGCCACACGATTTCTATCGTTAAGACGATATGGAAAACGATTCACATCCCTAGTATATAGTCATGTAGAAATGTATATACTTATATAATCTAATAAACCTGGCATGGTCTCAGTTGGTCTGACATCTGTCTTTTCTACAGCTTTGATGCAGTTGATATCAGGCACAATATTAGGTTATTTCAAGTCTTCACCTGTAGTTATGTTGGTCATGATACTTACAGGTAAGAGGCTACTAGGGATGTGCAGAGGGACGCCATATGATGCATTCGGGATTCGGATTCGTCAGGGGGGCAGATACTTTGCATTTGGCCGTATGGCGCCCCGATACGTTAATACATCAATTTCTATTTGTTTCCCCACTAAAATTAAATTAACTATAACCCCCCACCCTCCTGGCACCCCCCCAAGACTTACAAAAACTCCCTGGTGGTCCAGTGGGGGGTCCGGGAGCCTTCTCCTGCACTGTAGGAGGCCTACCATGTGATAGGGGCTGACCAATGGCACCGGTAGTCCCTGTGACATAGTAGGTCAAAGGCTTTCGGCGCCATTTTGAAACCGGCAGCCCAGGGTGTGAGTGCAGGAGAAGGCTCCCGGACCCCCCGCTGGACCACCAGGAAGTTTTGGTAAGTCTTGGGGGGTCAGGAGGGTGGAGGGTTTGTTTAAATTGGCTTCTTTAGGCGGCCAAATAATTTGGCAAAGATTCATGTATTCGTGGGGAATCGCGATACGTTTTGCTTCCCCCGAATACAATGAATATGGCTACATCCGTTGCGGATTGCCAATAAGTAGGGACCTAATGCACACCCCTAGAGGCTAACAAACTTCAAGTGACTATCACTGGGCCTATACCAGGGAGTCAGGTCCCATATCTCCAGCCCAGTAGCTGTATTTTCTCTGCCATGGCTTTCTACCAAATGTACTCCTATTAGGACACTTGCGGACCTGTAGCCAAATGCCCGTAAGGCTATTCATACGGGTATTTTGACAGAGCTTTGCCCTTGCTTCCCCTTGTTTTCTGCAAGTTCTGCAGATATTTAGCATTTACAGGAAACTGGACATCTCTTTACCATCTCTCTCTGCTACAACAATTATGATTTGAAGCACAATGTCATGTCACCGCAAATACGTGGCTTTATTCACATACTGCCATTTGCTCCTTTGCATTCTCCACTGTTTCAATTTCATCTTTCAAATGGTGAGTCTTTGTGTACTTGAAGAATCATCATCCATGCTTGTGCCACCCAGCCTTTCTGACTGTACATGCTTTCATCACTTCTGTGCATGGCTTTAATTTTAAATCTGCTAACAATTTGTTTTCTTCACCAAATCACATGTTGCATTTGAGCAGCTGTTTTTCTGCAGGGCAGAGACCATCCATCAACACACCACATCTGGATAGCAGTGCCTTGGATGTTTCAACTAATGATTGATCACTATCATATTTCCAGATTGGACAGCATCAAGTTCCCCACCTTCAGCACATGCATATCAGCAATTCTACATATCCGATTTTCTTTAGTTCAGCAGGTCATTTATAACATCTGGTCATTTTTTACCTGCTGTGATTTGCCTCAAGCAGTATTGCTTGTGTCATGTGGCCTTCTGATAGCGCGCACACATGTGTGTCTCTATGTACAGTGATGGTGTAAATTTGCTGTCATCATTTAATTGGTAAGTTATCTTTTGAATTAGGGTATAAGGTCTGCAGGCACCTGTTCTAGGGTTGTTGGAAGTTTTCAGAGGGAATTGCTCAATTGCTTTAGCTTTCTCATCGTTGAGAAAAGTCCTGCCCCCCCTTGTGCTTCAGTGCTTGCCCCATGCTGGTGTGTAAGGACAATGAAGCCTTGTTTTGTCAGTTCGCAGACAGCACACTACCTATTCACAACTGGTTCATACAACTCATCATTTATTGAGTATTCAGTGAGAGCCTCAAGCAGGGATAGCTCTTGCAAGCCATCTTTTACACATCACAGAATGCATTTTTCGTCTGCCAGGTTAAATTTATCTTCCCCAAGTTATTACCTCAGCTAATGACCAGTTGTTTTCAGGCAGGACAACTCTTCTTCAAGTTCACCCCTCGCTGATGTAACACCATAGCTTAAGTGTCAGTGGGGTGATTTTGTGGCTAATTTCCCTCATTTCTTCAGCCACTATTCTATCAGTTTTTCTATTTATCCAGGCCTTTTTTGGTTAAGGCTTGGAAAGATGTAATGTACTGTTGAAGTGGAAAGATTTGATATGTGCCGGATGTAATTTTGTACCTGTTCTTATTGTTTTTGTTTTAACTATAGTTTTATCTATTATTATGTATTTTTATTATGTATGTATTATTTATAATCTAATTTGGACCTTTTTGGAAATAGTGGAATAGAAGACAGAAAAATAAATAAATAAGTGCTCATTTCTGCAGGCGAATTCCATTATGGATGCAACATCTCTCAGGTCCTCCACCATACATTCGGATCTTTCTGTACTAGTATTTACCAATATGGCATTAGTAACCTCCCACAGTTTCCTGTAGATCTGAAACTTTAAACTATACAGTATATGCCTCAGCTAATAACCGGTTCTTACAGGTGGCAAGGTTCTTCTTCAAGTGCAATCCCTCGCTGTAGTGACATCATAGCTTGAGTGATAGTGGGACAATTTTGTGGTTAATTTCCTCATTCCATCAGTTACTCCGTCCTGTGACTAAATTCAATTTCCTGTGCCTTCTGCAACTTACACTCTGTTATAGTAATTCAATTTATTGCCACACTTTACATTTTTGCAAGTTTATTCTAGAACATCACATCCTGTAATTTATCGTGGCCATCTCAAACTTCAATATCTGATAAAGATTTGCTTTCAACTTTTCATCCTGTTACTTGATGCTGTCCGAGTTAATGGCCTTCTTGTTTTCTGTTGAGCCAAAGGAGGAGTTAGTGGCCAGGATCATGCTTTCACATTTTTTTTAAAGAAGGACTGATGTTTCTTTGGGCTGAACAATGCTGATTGGTAACTTTCTTTATGCTACAGTTTCCTGTGCAGAAGCATAATGCTAGATACCCAACAGCATTGTTCTGCTTTACCGCTTTGCCCTGTTTTCCTGGTTATCAGTGCCTTGGTTTTTCCCCACATCTTGGGATAAAAGTCCTGGGTATAGCACTAACTCATGCAGAAAGGGGTCATTCCATTCCATAGGTTTGCTGCCACTTAAAGGAATGTCCCTATATTGATCACACTAGAAAGGATTTCTCAGGGAAGAGAGAGACAATGGTCCAGACATGGGCATTAGCTAGAGTAGGGCTATGTTTGCATAGGTAACATATAATATGTATTAGTGATTTTTAGGAACGGGCACATGATTTTACAGCTAGGTTCATTTTAATTACAGAAATATATAGTATTACCAAATTTAAAATAGGAAACACAGAGCTTTTTAGCTGGCCAGGAACGTGCATTGATAGCTGATCTCCTTCTAATTCTATGCAGACGGGTCCTACAAGATCTAATGGCTAGTTGTCATGATATAAAAAAGATACCAGTTTAACCATTGGTTAGATTTTGTGTTTATAGTGGTACAATACTTTGCCAGTTTCTGAAAATGGGCCAAGATGTGTTTACAGATATACAGAGCATTGCTGATTTTGGAATATGGCCGCTGCTAGGTTGATGGGGAAGCCCTTGGCAAGTGAGGTTTTGCTGTATTGGGTTGTGGTAGTCCAAGGGTACACAGAAAACATTGGGGCAGATTTTAAAAGGGTTACGCGCGTAACCCTTTTAAAAGCCTCCTGCGCACGCCGAGCCTATTTTGCATATGGGCATATGTCCCGGGGCTTGATCAAATGGGCGGGGAGTGGGCGGTATGGGGTGGGGTGGGGGCAGGGCCAGAGCCTCCATTTGCTGCTATGCCCGGGATCGTGGGGGTGCGCACAACCTATGACTGCCCAGAGGCAGGCGCAACTTAAAAATTAAAGGTAAGGGGGGTTTAGGTAGGGTTGAGGGGTGGGGAAGGGAGGGGAAGGAGGGGGGGCCTTGGAAGGAATGGAGGCCTTCCAAGAATCAGAGGCCGCTCTGATTTCAGAGCGGACTCAGAGGGAACGGAGGAAGGCTGCGCGGCTTGGCACGCGCAAATTGCACAATTGTGCACCCCTTTGTGCACGCCGACCCTGGATTTTATAACATATGTGTGGTTGCACGCGCATGTTATAAAATTGGGCATAGATTTTAAAATCTGGCTCATTGTGTTTAAAGGTGGTTGGGCAGGGAATACCAAGTAACTGATTTTTCTGCTTGTGCATTGCATGGGTGGAAGAGAGATGAGATGAGTTGCCTGTCGAGTCGTCAAAATGTGTAAAAGGGGTTGGCTTCCATGGCCAATCCTGTGGCAGTATGATGCTTATTGAATGTTTGCAAATTGTAATTGAACAGGCATAGGCATTGTCGCCCTATCTGGCATATGAGAAGTTAGATGGCGTATTTGTTTATATTCAGTTGACCTATGCTGTGGCCATATATATCCAATAAAAATCTTGTTTCTTGAATACATGGTGTGATTCTAAATTTCTTGCCCAGGTCCAGTGGAATAACAGGAGATGGGGCAGAAGAGGAATAGGGGTAACAAATAGGCTTGGGGGAATGAGGTGAGTTACATCTGTCATGGTGGATTTTATATGTATTTTAGAAGCTATGTGGTGACAGTTTTTAAATACAGCTATCTTTGCCCCAAAAGTTTTGCACCTGTTTTGAAAGTAAGCATGCACTTTTTGCATGCACAGAAGCTGCATATATTGTATGTTACTACCAGTTCTGTTTCCAGCAATGCACGTGTGCATTGGCAAAATGATCCCCATATGCCGCAAGCCCAGTTTTAGAGACGGATGTGAGGGGGCATAAATCATACCACTATTCTTGTTTTGCTATAATTGGAGGGCTAGAAATCAGACTCCGTGTGTGATTTCAGCTTCCATATTTGTAATATATATTCTCACTGGTCCCTCGACATACCTAGGAAATCCTCAAGCAAGGATACAGGGCTGTGGTTTAATTAAGCTTTTTTGGACTCTCTGTTCACCTATGACTTTTTTTTATTTTTCAAACTGAATAAACCGCATGGTATGTGAAAAAAATATGGGGTAGATTTTCAAAAACCGCGAATAGGCGTACTTTTGTTGGCGCTCCAGGCGCCAACAAAAATATGCTGGATTTCAGTAGATATGCGCGTAGCCGCGCGTATCCGCTGAAATCCGGGATCGGCGCGCGCAAGGCTATCGATTTCGTATAGCCAGCGCGCGCCGAGCCGCGCAGCCTACCCCCGTTCCCTCCGAGGCCGCTCCGAAATCGGAGCGGCCTCGGAGGGAACTTTCTTTTGCCCTCCCCTTATCTTCCCCTCCCTTCCCCTACCTAACCCACCCACCCGGCCCTGTCTAAACCCCCCCCCTTACCTTTGTTGGGGGATTTATGCCTCCCGGAGGGAGAAGTAAATCCCCGCACGCCAGCGGGCCGCTAGGGCGCCGGGACGCGATCTGGGGGCGGGTCCGGAGGGCGCGGCCACACCCCCGGGCCGCCCTGGGCCGTAGCCATGCCCCCAGGCCCGCCCCCGGAACGCTCCCGACACGCCCCGAAAACGCCGCGCGGTTCGGGCCCACCCCCGACACGCCCCCTCCGAAAACCCCGGGACTTACGCGAGCCCCGGGGCTCTGCGCGCACCGGTAGGCCTATGTAAAATAGGCTTACCGGTGCGCAGGGCCCTGCTCGCCTAAATCCGCCCGGATTTGGGCGGATTTAGGCGAGCAGGGCTCTTAAAATCCGCCCCTATATTTATATATATATATATAAAAAAAATATATATATATATATTTTTTTTTTAATTATTTTTTTTTTCATGCCTTAGACAAACCCTCATATGTGAGCCAACATGCACGTACTGAAACGGGTTTAGTAACGTTCACTATTAAGGATCTGTTGTCCCGATATGAAGTGAACTGCCCATTGTTTCCTTATTTTATATAATCATAGGGGCGGATTTTCATACTCCGCGAATAGGCCTACTTTTGTTTGCGCTCCAGGCGCAAACAAAAGTACGCTGGATTTTAGTAGATACGCGCGGAGCCGCGCGTATCTGCTAAAAACCTGGATCGGCGCGCACAAGGCTATCGATTTTGTATAGCTGGTGCGCGCCGAGCCGCGCAGCCTACCCCCATTCCCTCCGAGGCTGCTCCGAAATCGGAGCAGCCTCGGAGGGAACTTCCTTTTGCCCTCCCCTCACCTTCCCCTCCCTTCCCCTACCTAACCCACCCACCCGGCCCTGCCTAAGCCCCCCCTTACCTTTGTCGGGGGATTTACGCCTCCCGGAGGGAGGCGTAAATCCCCGCGCGTCAGCGGGCCTCCTGCGTGCCGGAATGCTCCCGACACGCCCCGAAAATGCCGCGCGGTTCGGGCCCGCCCCCGACACGCCCCCTCCGAAAACCCCGGGACTTACGCGAGTCCCGGGGCTCTGCGCGCGGCGGTAGGCCTATGTAAAATAGGCCTACTGGCGCGCAGGGCCCTGCTCGCCTAAATCCGCCTGGTTTTGGGCGGATTTAGGCGAGCAGGGCTCTGAAAATCCGCCCCATAGGGTTTGTCTTGTTAAAGTTCTTATTGAAGGAGAAACATGTCATTCAATATTTGAAACATGTCATTCAATGTTTTTCAACTCGTTTCAACTATTTTTCATTCTTTTTCAACTCTTTTTCTTATTTTCACTTAATAAACAACGCCTTTCAGCCACAGAAGAAAAGACACTTATCCTCCTCATGCAGTGATCTATAGGCAGCAGCGGATTTAAATGTCCTGCCTGGAATGCCTTATAGGCTGCTGCGAATTTGTACAGGCAGGACATCTTCATCTTCAGGAACTTATCCAAAACGTTTATAAACCCAGCTATAAAGACTTCCTTAACCATATCCTCTGTCAACGAATTCCAGAGCTTAATTGTGCAATGAGTGAAAAATAAATTATTCTAATTTGTTTTAAACGTGTTACTTGCTAACTTCTTGGCATGGCCCCTAGTCTTTGTATGATCCAAAAGAGTAAATAACCATTTCACATTTACCTGTTCAAGTCATTTCATGATTTTGTAGACCTCTATCATATCCCCCCTCAGATGTCTCTTCTCCAAGCTGAACAGCCATAACTTTTTAGCCTTTCCTCATAGGGGAGTTGTTCCATGCCCTTTATCATTTTGGTTGCCCTTCTCTGGACTTTCTCTAGTGGAACTATATCGTTTTTGAGATGTGGTGATGAGAATTGCACACAGTATTCAAGGTGCAGTCTAACCATTCAGCAATGCAGAGGTGTTATGACATCAATCGTTTTATTTGACATTTCTTTCCTAATAATTCCTAACATTCTGTTTGCTTTTCTGATGCCACAGCACACTGAGCTGATGAATTCAATGTAATATCAAATATGACTTCTAGATCTTTTTACTGGGTGGTAGCTTCTAATATAGAACCTAACATCATGTAGCTACTAGAATGTGCATTTGTTTTTTCCTGAATTACGCAATTTCATTGAAATTGCCTAATTTGGTATGGTTTGGGGAACCAAAAAACAAAAGAAAATTTTCCAAAATTTCGGAAAAATTTGTTTTTCATGGTAGTGCACACTAATGGGAGTTAGCACGCACTATTGGGAATTAGCACGTACTAACTCCCGATAGTGCTCACTAACCTGAAAATTGAGGACCCCTGAAAAAAAAACCCTAAACCATGGGAAAAATAAAATTTCCTGTGGGGGGGGCCCAAAACGAAGCCCGAGATGTAGAAAAAAATGATGCACATCTCTAGTAGCTATAGCATGGATTATTTTTCCCTATGTACATCACCTTGCACTTGTCCACATTTGGGTACATTTTAAAAAACAGCACGCGTACTTTTGTTCACACACCAGGCGCGAACAAAAGTACGCCGGATTTTATAAGATACGCGAGTAGCTGCGCGTATATTATAAAATCCGGGGTCGGTGCGAGCAAGGGTGTGCACATTTGTGCAACTTGAGTGCACCAAGCCCTGGGCGCACTGCCCGTTCCCTCCAAGGCCGCTCCGAAATTAGAGCGGCCTCGGAGGGAACTTTCCTTCCACCCCCCCAGACCTTCCCCTCCCTTCCCCTACATAGCCCCCCCCCCCCGGCCCTATCTAGACCCCCCCTACCTTTATTCAAAAAGTTACTACTGCCTCCGGGCAGTAGTAACTTACACACGCCGGCTGCTGGCGCGGCAGGCCCTGACACAGGCCGCTGTGTTGGGGCAATCGGCCATGCCCCCAGACCACCCACATGCCCCCGAACATGCCCCCGAGCTGACACCATGCTGCCTGGCCACGCCTCCGACCGCCCCTTTTTGCAAGCCCCAGGACTTACGCATGTCCCGGGGCTTGCACGTGCCACAGAGCCTATGAAAAATAGGCTTGGCACGCAGGGTTTATTTTTTAAGGGTTACATGCTTTACTTAAGCGTGTAATCCTTTTAAAATCAGACCCATTATATTTCATCTGTCAAATTGATGCCCAATCTTCCAGTCTCACAAGGTCCTCCTATAATTTATCTCAAATCATACAGATGCAACTACTGTCACCTGCACTGGCTCATCCTTCTTGTTTAGCTCAGTGATAGTACAGGAAATATAGAAAATGATTCCTACTAAATCCTGTTCAATGTTCCCTGTTAGAAATTATGATGTAGGAATTTATAATGTCTCTATATTGTCCTTCTGTTTAGTAGACCTATATCTAAAGTCCAGCTCATTCTTATATTGTGGGTTTTTTTTTTTAATTAAATTTTAATATTACTAGATTTTCAAGAGATTGTTTCTTTTAATTTGTTAATTAATTAATTAATTAATTTATTTATTTATTGTGTGAAATATTTTTATTCTGCCTATATTGTCAAATACAGAATTTAGATCATATACCACAATGTGGAAATTACTGTAGAATGGTCAAAACAACTTTATTACAATTACTTAAACTTTAGTTAAACATATTTGAATAACTACAGAATAAAATGGACAATTGTTAGTATGAGAGAAGTCTTAAAAAGAACTAAAAGCATGCCATTCTCCAGAAACCTGAATGTTATGGATGAGTAGGTGAATTTTTTTGTTTCACTCATTTTTATTGTGTTTTTCCCCCCCTATGTTTTACAAAATTTTCTTTTAGGGTATTTTTTTAAATTTGTTTATCTGGATTTTGTATTTGGAAATAGCGTATGCTATTTGCCAAAACAAATAACAAAAATGTTTTCCAGATTTTCAGAAACACCATGCATTCATTTTTGGTAAAACAAATCAAAACAAAAATGGTCTTTTCTGGTTCAGATTATCCATTTTTTTAAACAAATATACATCATTACTGAATGTCTAAAGTGACAATATATTACAGCATGCAAAGTCTTTAAGAATCTAGGAGATGGTTTCTGTCCCCTAGGCATGCTGCCACTCCATTTGCTGAATCAAAGAGGGAATGTCTTACAGCAAATCCTGAATTTATGTAGGGCTTTTAACAACCATATAGCTAAAGTAGTGAAAGTAAGAAGTATCTACTCACTGCTGCACATAGAACTCACAGTTATTTGTCTCTCTAACTATGTCCTAGATATGTGGTATCCAGATCTTCTAGGTCAGAAATTCTCACCTGGTGTGTCATGACACACCAGTGTGTTGCCAAGCACTGACAGGAACGTTGCACCCTTCCTGGTGCCTTCTGCTCTTCTCTCCCTCTCTTCCACCCCAGCAAGATTCAGACAATTCTTTGATGAACACTACTGCCATTCCTGCCAGGGGTATCAGCACATTCAAGCATGGATGGGAACAGCAGCAGTATTCATGGATGCTGGCAACAGTAACAGGTATTTTCTTCTTCCCACCCCTGCGGTCTGGAAGAGGAAGGGATGTTCAGTGGGGTGCGTGGAAAGAAGAAAGGGTCATAAAGCTGCTGCTGCTGCAGAGATCAAGTGCCTCAAGTCTCCCTCCCTCCTTTTCCTTTCTGAGGCAGTCCTTCACCATCTCAGACCTGGGGAAGCTGATCACCGGATTTCCCTGACAGCCATGAGGCAGGAAATCCCCGTGGCCACATTTTCAGCTGTCTTCACCTCAGCTCTGCACCATGATGATTGTGGCACAGGAAAACAGCTAAGTGCTGCCTTCTTAGTACTCTAGGGCCAGGCAGAGTCACTCCTGCTGCAGTTCCTAGCCTGTCACATCTCTGCTTTAATAGCAGTACTGTAGTAAATCGAGCAGTGAGTGCCTTGACAACAGCCAAAGGAAACACAAAGTAGACTCCTGCTGTGAATTCAGTGCTTTCTATTTACAGTGGATTTTACTCAACAAATCAGTAGCACGCCTTCACTTCATAAGTTACAACAAAATAATACAGCTCACCTTAGTTCAGGTATGCACAAACCTTTAGTTAGGGGAGGTCCTTGCAATCAGTAGCTCACTCTCTGCTTCCTGGGGGCTTCCCAAGCTCTCTTTACACTGCCAACTTAACCCCTAGCTAAAGGGACTTCCTCTGGACCAGAACCTCTTGCAGTGCTGATCCTTAAGGAGGACTGGGCCAGCTACCTGTGTCTGTTCCTTTAAGGTAATTTGAGAGAGTTTCTTATGGACTTCCTTACAAGCACATTGGCTGCCTTTCTCTATTACAGGGTTCAGATCCAGGATGCCTCGTGCTACAGATGCCTTGTATGCTTGAGGGAAAGGGGTGAGAGAGACAGAGAAAGTGTGTCTGCATATGCGTAAGTGTGTGAGAGAATGTGTGTGATTCAGACTATGTGTTTAAGTAAGAGAGAGAAGGCATGTGCAACAGAGAGAGAGACTGATTAAGGAGGTGACTGACTGTTGTGTGCAACAGAGTGAGGGGCTGGTCAGGGAGGTGACTGGTATGTGTTAGAGAAAGAGAGATTAGTCAGGCAGGTGACTGGTGTGTGTACATGAGAGAGATAAAGACTAGTTAGGGAGTTGACTGGTGTCTGAGAGACAGAAACTGTGTATGTATTTGAAACAGAGACTAGACATGGACCCTACAGAAGAGAACCATGAGGATAGAGGTTCAGAAGCCATTGCTGCCTCTGGTGAATGCTATTGGCCTGCAAGTTGGAGAGTTGGAGAGTTGGTGGAGAAGGTAAGTAAAGGTGGCTTTTTTAAATATTTTATTTATGCTCATATTTAATTACACATCAAGAAATCTTAATATTTGAAAAATATATGTTCAGAATTCAATATAAAACAAATATAAACAAAGGAAAAACAAAGCTTCATACACTCAAGTCCACAATATACAGGAATCCAATTCCACAATTCCAAGAAATATTATCAATAAGGAAAAGAAAATCAGCACCTCAAGTGAGGGTCTAAACTAAATAGAGAAATATGCAGCCTTATAGGAGACATATAATGATGATAAATTTAGATTTAACTATCCTGCGAGGTTACAATTTTATCGTTCAGAAATTGAGATAACTGTGAAGGTTCTGGCTGTGAGCACCGCGGCCAGGACCTTACCTCCGGGTTCCCGGACCTGCTCACGCTTCCAGAGGCCTGGTTTGCGGCCTGGTTGGCGGCGTCCCAGCTGGGGCTGTGCCACTGCAAGTCCTCCCATGGACGCCCGGCTCCTAGGCACGCACGCGCGCCACTTGGGCGCTTTTCTAGGCCGTTTCCCACCAGTGGTGACTCCGCCCAACTTCTGATGTCAGACACCGCAGCCTTGATATGCCGGCCGCGGCCATCCAGTCTTTTGCCTTGCAACGGGTTAGCTTCCCAGTTTCCTGTTGCGCTGTGCCCCGGAGTGACTCGCCTTGCTTCGTCGCTCCGTTCCTGCTACAGTACCTGCCTGGTTCCTGCTTGCTTGCTACAGTACCTGCCTGGTCCCAGCTTGCCTGCTACAGTCCCAGCCTGCCTGCTACAGTCCCAGCCTGCCTGCTACTGTTCCTGCCTGGTTCCAGTACCTGAGTCCTGCTACAGTTCCTGCCTGGTTCCAGAACCCGAGCCCAGTTACAGTATTGCTACTCTTAGTCTGGTTCCAGTTACCTGTCCTGATCCACAAACCGCCTAAGTCCCAGCGGCCGGGTCCCTACAGGCTCCTCCCGGGGGAGCACCAGCTTCCAGGGTGAAGCCACCTAAGTCCCAGCGGTTGGGCTCCTACGGGCTCCTCCCGGGGGAATACCAGCTTCCAGGGTGAAGAGCATCTACGTCCTGCCTGAACATCTGCCTCCCGGCCTGCTATTCACTAGAGACATTGACCACCTTTCCCAGTCTCCAGCAGGTCGGCCCAAGGGTCCACTAAACAGAGACTCCCATAACACATATATTTTATATTATATTTACAGGAAAATTTCAATAAGAATAAAGTACCTATTTGTAGCACCTTAGGTCTAAGCATTGCCTTTTCATAAGTAGGGTTGTTATTGTTTGAGCACACTCCATAATACATGTGTAAATTTGTACAAATTAATTTGTGTTCATTATTGCAAAACCAGGGCAGACTGGATGGACCATTTGGTCCTTTTCTGCCATCATTTCTATGTTTCATGTTATGTTTCCATTTCTACCATTTTGTGTTGCATGCAGAATAGCTTTTTTTTGGGTTTCCATTCCAGTTTCTTACTCCATATTTGTAATTGGTAGTCTTTCTGTACTTGGTGAAGGATACTTCTGTGAGTGTGATTGAGGTGGGGCATTTACTAACATGTAGCCATTTGCATCAGTCTTATTTATTGTGTTTTCTCATTAGGACACACACTGGTGGTAATTTGCTGTCTTTTCATAAGTAGGGTTATTACTCCTGGTAATAAGGAGATGACACCAGAAATAGTATGGTGAATGGAACGGGGAATATTCTAGTTCTGCTCTGCACCCATTGTTGGGGGGTTGGGAAGGGTTCCTGTGGACACAGTGGGGTACATTTTAAAAAACAGCGCGCGTGCGTACTTTTGTTCGCACACCACGCGCAAACAAAAGTACGCTGGATTTTATAAGATACGCGCGTAGCCACGCGTATCTTATAAAATCCGGGGTTGGCGCACGCAAGGGGGTGCACATTTGTGCAACCTGCGTGCGCTGAGCCCGGCATGCACTGCCTGTTCCCTCCGAGGCTGCTCCGAAATCGGAGCGGCCTCGGAGGGAACTTTCCTTCCGCCTCCCCTCACCTTCCCCTCCCTTCCCCTACCTAACCCACCCCCCCGGCCCTATCTAAACCCCCCTACCTTTGACGGCAGATTTACGCCTACCCGAGGCAGGTGTAAATCTGCGCATGCCAATGGGCTGCTGGCGCGCCATCACCCAACCCATAGGCTTGTCCGGAGGCCTCGGCCACACTCCTGGGCTGGCACCATGCCCCCAGACCCACCCTGAACCACCCCCTGACCCCGGACATGCCCCAGACATGCCCCCTCCCACCCCTTTTACGAAGCCCCGGGACTTACACGTGTCCCGGGGCTATGCGCGCGCCGGCGGCCTATGCAAAATAGGCAAGCCGGTGCGCGAGTGCCCTGCGCGCGTAAATCCAGCCGGATTTACGTGCACAGAGCTTTTAAAATCCGGCCCAGAGTGTATGTTTACAATTAGCCCCATATTGGTCTTGTGTTCAGTGTATCACGATGTGAAAACTATCTGTCAGGTGTGTCCCAACAGAAAAAAGGTTGAGAACCACTGTTCTAGGTTATTTCAGGTACTATCACAGACAAAAATATAAACACTTACATCTGTGACCTGATTCTGGCTCAGTTAATGTGAACATAGCATTTTCCTTCTAATGCATTTCTTGGCAAATGGTATTCAAGTAAATATTTGAGAACATTCATCATACAATGATGTCAGAAACTGGCATTTGATGCATGATCAGTGACATTCCTTCCCTTCTGGATCATTAAAACCTTTTAGATTTTCTGTATCTTTGTATGTTTGTTGTACTTTAATTGGTCCTAGTATGATACTCTGATGGAATATATCCTCTTCAATAATGTTCCATCTAGCTCCCCATCTCCATTTGTTCCTCTTAATGCAGCAGTACTTGTAATTTTTTTTAAGATAATTTATTTTTCAGTTCAAACAAAATATGTCATTTGGATTTCTCATTTCATTTTACTTTTCAATTCTGAACAGGTAAACAAAATTAATATATGAACAACCTATTTTTACAATATCCACTCCCATTATTCTGAACTTAAGCAAAACTGGTGCTTAGACTGATTCTTATCAGAACCCCATGTAAACAATGAAGCATGAAAAAACATGAATATAAAAACAACTAAAAATGTGTTCTATAGAAGAAAGAGGCTTTGCAATTATATCTGCTAACATTTTATTCAAAAAAGTTTTAAAATGAATTATATTTATTTGCTCTTTTGCTTCTGCCTTCAGATATATCTGGATGGGATAGTGTCAGATTACATTAGAATTAATTATGCAACTAGAGAAACAAGCAATATTTTGAATGGTCTAGATAATACTGCTGTTTTGAATTATCTTTGTGAAATTTTCCCTGTAAAGGAGGGGTCAAAGTCCAGTCATAAATGAATACAGGATTTTTTAAGCTAATCAAATTCTGAATGTTTATGAAAGATGTGTGAATGGGCAAGAGTTGAAGTTGAATTCTTAATGATTTTACTACTCCTAATAAGTTTCAGACTCGTGCTCATTCAATCATTTTTCTGTACGTTTTTCTAGGTGTCCAATATCAGCACATGCACTTTTCTATAGAGCAGCAGTTAGGCATATTTATTGCAATTTTCAGTTTACCTACGGAGCTTTTAGGCCCGTGGTTACTTCATACCAGTGAGCCAACAAGCTCATTTTCGAAGGGAAATTTCCCACAGATTTGCATTTGCAAATTCCCCATTATGAAGTATGCACAGGGAGTTAAACTATGCACGTGTATTTTGCAGGGATAGCCTTACTACTGTCCTGGCTTAACTCTGGCCCTGCTTCTAGCACCACACCTCTTTCCCCCACAGGTAATACTACTCACAGTGTGGACAGCATGTGTACTTGCCTTTACACTTGAGGGGAGAACTTCTTGGAAACAATTGTTTTCATGGGCAAACCTTCCTGAAAATTGCTTTCACTGTGAGAGTTTTCTGAAATGCACTTTAGCAAAATTCAAACATCTAAAAGCCCAAACAGAAATAAGGAAGTTTTGAAATTTGTAAGGGAAAGGGATAGGGGGTTATGGCAGGATCACTGCCAATGTTTTAACACCTCTGTCCATGTCTGCTTCCTACCATCTGAAAAGCATTGAGGTATTTTCAAACTGTTCACCTAGATACAAAGAATGTTAGTGCTCTGTACCTGCAGACCTTATATCTCAGTTTCCAAGAAAATGTATGCACATACTTTCCTTTAAAAATATTTGGGAATAAAAAATGCTCACATATTTTTTTTATCTGCTTTTAATGTGGGCAAATGGTTCAATGTAAAATAACATGCACCTATTTGTAAATACCTATTTGTAAATACAATATATGTGAATTATTTTCTGATCCTGCCCAAAATACCCTCCCCCACCCCAAGAAACATCTTCCACTAATCCAGCTAAAACACATATGCTGTACAAACTACTTGGTCATTTATCAAATTGCATTAGAGCCCTAATACCTATGATGAGAGAGAGAAAGAGACACTCTGTGGACACTCACTTATATCTGAACTTTTTTTTACCACTGCAGGAGGGGGTATTTTCAACTCGGGATTAGGTTTGTGGGATGAGTTGGGTATTGGGGGCAGTTTTACATGCACAGTCATATGTAAGAACAGCAGAGTTACCATCAGTGAAGATTTAATGTGAATTGGATTGATGAAAAGTGAAAGAAAAGTAGATTTGCACCATGTTATCTCTACCTAGCTTGATCTACTCTCTACCTAGCTGCAATCAAGCTAGGTAGAGAGAACATGGAGCAAATATACTCTTCTTTCACCTTTCATGACTCAAAATCATATAAAATCTTCACTGATGGCAAATGTGTTGTTCATTTTACATGCACATTTGACTGTGCATGTAAAACTTCCCCCAAAACCAAATTCACCCCACAAACCTCACACTGAGTCCAAAATGTCCCCTCTTACAGTGGTATAAAAAGTAAACTTTTTTGTAACCTTCTATAGAGTCTCTCTTTCTCTCTCTATCTCTATCTGTCTGTCTTGGATCTGTGCCATTTTATTGCAAATGCTGGCTCGGCTGTAATACACAGTTATCGCAGATAGGAAAAAAGGTATCGTTTTTTAAATCATTAAATCCCATGATAGCATGCATTATGGTATTGCACACAATGTTAAACAGCCCTCATTTCCATTTGCTCTGCCCAAACTCCTCCTACTTGCATACATATTTCAGGATACAATATTTATCACAGGCAATAATGCCCTAATGCAATTTGATGAATGACCCTTGTAAATTATCTTTGGCTAAATCTAGTCATGCTGTAGACCTGTGCTAAAATTAGATGGACACATTTATCTAGCTATCTTTAATATAGCCATCCATATTAAACTGTGCAGCTACACCTTTGAATATCCATTCAAAGTTAGCCAGATAATTATGTCTGGCTAACTTTGCAATCCACCAGTGTCTGAAAATGGACCTCAATAAAATGTAATAAAGAAAAACAATAGCTTTTTTTTCAAAGGAAAGAAGGCTTATGAGATCTCTATGCCTCTGTGTGTCCTCCTAAATACATTTTGTGCTTAATATCAAATCCACACCTGGCTGTTTTCTTTTCCTTTCTACTCCTTCATCCTTGGCAGTTATCTCTGCATTATTCCCTCTTGGATGATGGTGGTCTTCTCTCCATCCCTTTTGATCCTTGAAAGTTGTTTCTAACTCTATTTCAGCAGGAATCTTAGAGGTTCTTTCCTTTCCTTTCCCAGTTTCTGGAGGGCCTTTCTAACCTGATAGGCTGCTATACACTCTCACTCCCCAAAATCAGGTCAATCATGGGTTCCTCTCTCCCTCTGTATCCTCATTTTCTTCATTCCTTCCTTCCTCATTCCTTCTGTACTCTGTATTTTTCCTCATACCATCAACCGCAATCCTTGAAAACTGTGTGCAATTCTGGTCACCGCATCTCAAAAAAGATATAGTTGCACTAGAGAAGGTACAGAGAAGGGCATCAAAAATGATAATGGGCATAGAATGCCTTCCCTATGAGGAAAGACTAAAGAGGTTAGGTCTCTTCAGCTTGAAGAAGAGACGACTGAGGGAGAATAGGATAGAGGTCTACAAAATCATGAAAACACTTGAATGAATAAATATGAAATGGTTATGTACGCTTTCCAATAATACAAGGATTGGGGGCACTCCATGAAGTTAGCAAGTAGCACATATAAAGCAAATCGGAGAAAATTATTTTTCACTCAATGCACAATTAAATGCTGGATTTCATTGCTGGATGATGTGGTTAAGGCAGCTAGTGTATCTGAGTTTAAAAAAGGTTAGGATAAGTTCCTGGAGGACAAATCTATAAACTGCAATTAATCAATAGGGAATAGCTACTGCATGTTGCCAGCATTAGTATCATGGGATTTATTTCAATTTTGTGTACTTGCCAGGTACTTTTTACTTGGATTGGCCATTGTTGGAGACAGGATACTGGGCTTGATGGACTCTTGTTTTGACTCAGTATGGCATATCTTATGTTCTTTTTTCCTCTTTTCCTGCTCTGAGCCATTCTACTCAACCTTTTGGTACAACTCTCTTCTCCTCTTCACTCTTTGTCAGGTTAATCAGATAGTGGCAGAGTACAGGGCAGTAGCAGGAAGTACTTCCCTCTGCTGGGATCACCCTGCATTCTCCTGCTTTCAGTTGACAGTAGTGGCTGCTGAAGATTTTGACAGCCACAATCAAGCCTCTTTCCCCCACATCTTCCCAGTGAACAGAGTGGTTTATAGCTCTTGAAAGCAGCAATTAGTCCCTCTCTTCCCCACCTCTGCAGGACATATGGCAATGTGCTATGAGGTGCCTAATGAGTGCAATGAACTATTATCTGTCACTCCTCTTCCCTGTCTGTAGCAATGCGGGGTGAAGATTTCCATGTAGCAATGGCCCCACTCTCACTCTCCTGGCCTGTGGAAGCAACCTGAGTAATCACAGGTAGCAGTTCACTCTTTTTCTCCCTAGTAAACATTCTTGCATCCCTTCTGGTGGACGCCCCCCGTGATGGTCTTGTGAAACCTTGGGATTCCCAGACGTGGGAATTCCCAGACTTGGGAATTCCCAGGCTTGGGATTCCCAGACATATTACAAACCACTGCTGATGAACTGAAGTTTAGGGAAATCAATCCAGAAATAGCTCTCTTCAGAGTATCAAACTTGTCTCTAACCTTTTGTTAACAATGGCATCACAGTTAATCTAAGAAATTATGTTGGTTTTCACAACTATTAAACTGAAAGTTTCCAAATGTATTGCATTCCAGTTTCAGAACTAAAAAAAAATGGAGTGTTATATATTTGGGGTACAGAAAGCTGACGGAATGATACCCAGCGAAATGATGACATCCTTAGAACAGGAAATAGACCTGTGTAGGCTATGAATGAAAATTTCAGGGTAGATAAAAAATGCAACAAAGTAATGGCCAGAGTGCAGAAAGATTTTAAAATGCATGGAGAGAGGCATAAATAACAGAAAAAAAGGAAGTGATTATGCCATTGTACAGGTCATAGGTGAGATGTCACCTTGAGTACTGTGTTCAATTCTGGAGGATGTACCTACACAAAGGATTTACACAGACTAGCAGTCTGTAAGAGAAGGTTTACCAAAAAGGTGCAAGGTCTTCACCAAAAACCATTCCAGACTTTATATGTATACTCTAGAGGAGAGAAAAGAGAGGGAAGGTATGAAAGAAACATTCAAATACCTCTAAGGTATTAATAGTGTACTAAAAGTAAACATTTTTCAATGGAAAGGAAGTTCTAGAAGAAGGCATCATGCTATAAGGCTCTGAGAGGATGGAACCAATGCGATTAAATATTTTTTAATGGAAAGAGTAGTGGCTGTATGGAATGACCTCCTGAAGAAGGTGGTGGAAAAGATATGAAGAGGGCATACTATAAGCACAGAGGATCTTTAGAAGCAAAAATGTGAAAAGAGCAGTAGCATGATCCAACAGCATGTGTTTAAAGTGCCCTACTTTAATTGTTGGGACTGCCAGAATGAACAACAAATGAGGAAATATTAAATGGATCTTCAATTGGATTTTAATTTTATTTTTTGCCTTTCTATACACATGTTCAAGACAAGTTAAAATTCATATAAAGTAAGAATATCCCTACCTGAGAGGACATACAATAATCCAAGGTGGCACTTTTCAAAGACTTATGCATGGGTTGTACATATAAATTAGAATATATGCAAAAAAGTAGCATGTTCTCACATATAACCTATTTTATAAGCCTTCATGGTATGCATGTACTTGCAGTGCAGCACATACATGTTAACTGGGAAAAAAGGGATGGGGCCATTTTGTAACACATCTCTGGTTCATGCCCCAATATGCCCTTACCATGCTCATTCCCCACCCCTTTTTGAAAACTTTAAGAGATGTGTGCGCTGCGGGTGATATACATGTATGTCGGCAGCTTTTAAAATCTGCTCAGCTTGCGTGAAATCAACTTTTTTGTGCATCCCCTAATTAATGTACATGCCAGGCTTTTAAAATTCACCTCACTATCTGTACAGGTTAGCACCCTCTCATGCAAATCCCATTCTAATGATGGCATTAGCTATGACTCCTCTGTCCTAATGCAAAGATATGTCCTAGCTTTACTCTGGATTTCTTAGCACTGAAATCTTAACTTCTAGTCAGAGGTGGAGTAAAGTTTCCATGACTAATCTTAGTCTATGGAGGAAGCTGTACATCCACTGGCAGAACCTGCAGTCGGGATTTTCTGTGCATAAAATATGATTTCTGCAAACAAAAAAATGCTTTCTCCTCTGAAAACATTTTTGTGCACATAAACCATACTTTATGAGCAGAAAATATGCTTTTATGAGCAAAAGCAGGTTTTCTGCACGTAACTTTTATGCAGAAAACAGTGTTAAATCAGGCACATGAATCATGAGAGTGTGTTTTTCCTGCTGGAGTTGAAATGTGTACTCAGACTATGCAAAAGACTGCGTGTACATTTTAAATCAAGTTTAACTCCATGAGCATTAGCATACCATTTGCTTACTGCATTGGAAATATATATATATACTTTTTTTTTATCATACGGATTTTTAGCATATTTTTACCATGTTTTTTCCTTCATTGGACCCTCTGATAGCTATTTTTCTATGGTGGAGGGGCAGGAGAATGGAAAGTCAGTGGAGGATAACATTAGCAGTGGCGGAGCAAGAACAAGGGTAGTAGAAATGGAGCTGCCAAAACAGCACACCTTTCCTCCTGAGCAGTGTCTGCAGCAGCTCCTTCAAGAAAGCAGTGTTTCAGATGAATCATGTCATGGATTTTCAGAATCAGAGGGCGTTAAATAACTAGTAGCTGAGAAGAACTTGCAAAGTCTAATTACTAGCATACTATCCTTTAATAAACAACCATAGGAAGCAGACAATGATAATGTATGGGTAAAGAGCACACTACCCCAAGAAGAGGAGGTAGTGTAGAGCATGAGAAAGGTGGCTGGCCTTTTGCCTCTTGGTCCACCCTCATCCCCAGCCCCAGCAGCAGCATCCAAACCTGCATAAAGGAAGATGAGAAACTGCAAGACATACTAGCAGTAGAAGAATATTAGAGCTAGGGGGCCTAGAGGGACCTTACAAATAGTGGCATACTCTATCATTTAAAAAGAGAATATCCATTAGTGTTGATTTCAGAGGAGGCTTCCAGTATTAGCCACGAGACCCTGTCTGCAATTCAAAGCAGCATCAAAGACCTAGAATAATGGAAGTTGGTCTCCCAAGCTGAACCCCATGGCTCTTCCCCCAGTGAATTGACAGGCAAATGATTGTCTTCTGTCTAACCCTATGTCATTGGCAAGCCACCATGGTTTATATTAGGGATGTGCATTTGTTTTCAATGAATGTGTAACCTGCAATGAATAGGGACCTATTTGTTGCATTTGTGGGTCTGTAAAATGAATAGCAATCCCCCACAAATAAAACGTACCATGAGTGTGAGAGAGAAAGAAAGGGGGGAGAGAGAGAGAGAGAGAGAGAGAGAGAGAGAACGAGAGAACGAGCACCTAGACATACTGCCCTCATACTAGGTAGGTATTTATACCCCTATATGAGGCCCACCTAATTACTCAAGGTGAGATGTAGGTATTAGTGTAGGGGTTAGGGGCCACTTTGACATACAGAGTGTCAAGTATGAACAGAACAGTGCACTCTTGTGAAGATTTGATGACCTTCGGAGTGAGGAAACACACAAAGATGAGATTTGTGCAATGTTCTCTCAACCTAGCTTGATGTTACCCAGGTAGAGAATCCTTATGCAGCATGAAGGAGTAGCCTAGTGGTTCAAGCAGTGGGCTATGAACCAGGAGACCAGGGTTTGAGTCCTGCTGTTACTCCTTGTGACCTTGGGCAAGTCACTTTACCCTCTATTACCTCAGGTACAAACTTAGATTATAAGCCCTCTGGGGATAGGGCAATACCTACAGTACCTGAATGTAATCCTCTTTGAAATGCTGTGGAATATTGCACTAGGAAATTATTGGTGTTTCTGGCAATTACAGACATTAAACACCATTTTCTATTATAGAAACAAGCTGTTAAGCCCGTTAAAATTAGAGATGTGCTTCATTTTTTTCTACCGGGTCGTTTTTCGGTTCGAATACTTCATGGTACAATTCGGGTTTTCTTGTTTCGTTTTTTTGAAAAACGAAACGAGGAAACCCGAAACCGGGCCGAAAAGCGAAGCTTAAAAAAACCCTCCCCAAGCATTTAAAAACATTTAGAAGCATTTTACAACCCCCCCCCCCCCCCCATCCCGATCCCTCCCCAAGACTTACGAAGATCCCTGGTGGTCCAGCGGGGTCCCGGGTTCCATTTGCCCTCCGTGCCCTACTGCAGCCGTGCGCCTCAAAATGGTGCCGAATAGCCTGAACTACCATGTCACAGGGGCTTTTGGCGCTATTGGTCAGCCCCTGTCACATGGCCATCGGCGCCATCTTGTGCTCCTATCATGTGACAGGAGCTGACCAATGGCGCCGAAAGCCTCTGTGACATAGTATGGGCAAAGGCTATCGGTGCCATTTTGGTTACTGGCAGCCGACAACGAAATCGCTCCCGGACCCCTGCTGGACCCCCAGGGATTATTGCCAAGCCTTGGGGGGGGGGGGTCAGGAGCCCCCTCCTGACCCCCCCAAGGCTTGCCAATGACAAGATGTTACTAAATCATTCAATAGTACACAGAGAAAACAATAAACTTATTTAACTTACTCACCATGTTTTATGTCACTCAATGTTTCTCTCCATTCTATGGAGCATCAAGATGTAATGTCTGAGCAACAGAAGATGGAGTCTTCAATCATGTAATGACCTGTAAATTTTCACTTTTAAAAACTATATGAATCAGACAGCAAGAAGAACTGCACTTGTTCTTCCATCAACCATCTGTCTAGATATCATAATTTGCTGGTATACCATAGATCCATGAATTGCTAAGTATGTTCTTGGTGGAAACTCTGCATTTAGCCATGAAATCAGCTGTGAAGTAAGTATTGTTCATGAATGTCTGCTTCTGAACTTCATTACTAATGGTGAGAATATTCACATATCTGAACTCAGAAGGCATCAGCAGCATTCTAGCAACACTGTGCCTATAGATGGAGGTGACATCCACTCAAGGATCAACACTAGATCTTATGGATTTGAATATATTATGAAGTACCACGCTCTAGATTACACAGACCTTGGAGCATTTCTCAGAATTTTTGTTCAAGGAAATTTTCCCAGGGAACTTTTTCCAAGGAATCTTTTCCCAGAACTTCACAGATGTTATGACTGCCCTGCTGGCATTACTGCTACCTTTACAAAAATGTTACATTGTTGCTTTTCAAACATGCCTGTGAACTAGCAAGCTTACAGAGTTCCTTTGTCAGCATTGTCTGTTTCATTGACTTTGGAGTAGATGCTTTGTCACATTCTCCAACCTTGTTGTGGCTGAGGTTGATGGTATTTCAGTGTAATTGTATGTGTGACCAGGGCAGCAAGCTCTCAGATGGAATCCTCAGTGGTGCGATCCACTTCCCTCTTCCCAACCAGGTCTCCCACAGGGATAGGTTTCTACAACCCACTCAGCAAAGTCTCTTAGGGTAAAGAGAGGAGGTAATGATAGTAAAACAAAGGAATTACTTCACTTTGAATATAAGCAAACTTATCTATTTTAAACACTTTTTATGTTAAACAATAGTATGCTTCAGCTTCGCTATATGCCTAGGCAAATACAATTGTTAACCATCATTTTACATTAACATAAACGATAATTATTTCACTTTTTCTTATATACTTATAGGGAGACTGCTATATTAAATACTAAAACAGAATGCAAAACATTATTATCTATTTCTGAATTTGAGACTATCAGATAAGTATTGTCTTATCAAATTATACTTTTTTCAGGGTCTTATTTCTCTATTAAGAATTGATTCCTTGTGTCCTTTTGCTGTTTTAAAGGTGAAGATGAGTTCTCCTTCTGGGATATAGGTGAGTATATACTTTTGTATGTTATGTGTATTATTTTCCATTTTATTTCTTTTCTTTTCTTACTGTCCTTTCCTGTTTTCTTACTTTCTCTTTCTTCTGTGTCTAATAGTTTGTTGTTTGTGTGTCTGCATGATCAGTCCTGACTGTGTTTGCTAATGATTTTTTTTTTAAAGAGTTATTTATCTGCTTTTTTTCCTTCTTCTGTCATTGATGGCCAGGTCTTATTTCTTCTTCTCTTCTTTCATCATATGGTTCCTCTTCAGCCTACTATCTTAAGTATTAAATAAATCAATTAAAAAAAAAGTCTATTTCCCTCAAACCACTCCTGGATCTTCTGCAGACTAGTCAGTAGTGAAAATGTCTCCCTCAGTGGATTGTTTCTGTTTTATTTCTCAATCGTTGGAGGGGCTAACTTGCCTAAATGTCAGTCATTGGTATCATATATCATGATGTTTGCCACTGAAAAGGCAGTTAAACCACTTAAATATAATCATGTACCTTTACGAGATTATCTCTGATTTGTTTAATTTTTTTAAAATTTTTAATTGTATGTAAAAACACTTAGAAATATATGGTCATTTAACAGAAACAGGTTAAACATGAATAACCAAACCACTTATCTTAAGACTACATTGAAGAATCTTCTGTGGAGACAATTTACCTCACAATGCTTTAATCCTGCTAGTCACACAATCCTGGTTTTCAGATTCATGATCATGTTCTCGTTGTTCGATCTGCCTGACTCTACCAGTGTTTCGATGAGTGCCATCTGCTTTAAGGGTCTGGGAGAGCCTTGGACAAAATGTAATGTCATTGCGTTAACTATTAAAAAGGAACCAAAGCAATCACTTAAATGTAAGGTTCTAAGGTCAGTAGTTACTTTTCTAACCACTGGATTGTTCTTTCTAATATGTAGCTGAAACACTTTAGTAGAAAACAAACTAGTCTATCTCTTTATTGAGACCTCACGGTATAACTGTTTGCCAACTATAAATGAAACATTGTTAATTTGGGTCAGTTGTGGATATGTAACTGATAAAATAACTCTCTTTGTGTCGATGATATGCTAGGGTTCATCAGGTATGTCTTCAGAGAGAAAAGAGCGAGATAGGGCATCTGCTCTGACATTCTTATCTGCAGGGTGGTATTTCAGCAGAAATTCAAATCTGTTGAAGAACAGGGACCATCTTGCCTGTCTGTGGTTAAGGCACTGGGTGTGACAGAGGTACTCCAGATTCTTGTGATCAGTGTAAACTGTGATCTGATGTTGTGCACCTTCAAGCCAAGGGCACCACTCTTCGAATGCCATCTTTATTGCCAGTAGCTCTTTATCCCCAATGCTGTAGTTCTTCTCCGCAGGTGAAAAATGTCAGGAGAAGAAAGAACATGGATGCAAGATTTTAGAGTCACTGGTCTGGATTAGCACGGCTCCTACACCTACATCTGAGGCATCAACTTCTACAATGAAGGGCCATGTGGGGTCCGGATGGCGGAGGCATGGCTTACTTGAGAAGGTGACTTTTATCTTCTGAAATGCAGTCACAGCCTATGTAGACCAATTGGTGATGTTGGCACCTTTCTTCATCATTGCAGTTAATGGAACTGTCAGTGAAGAGTAATTCTTGATGAAAGTTCTGTAGTAGTTGGTGAATCCCAGAAATCATCTAAAAGCTTTCAGACCAGTGGGTTGTGTCCATTTTTGAATACTCTCAAGCTTCTGAGGGTCCATCTGGAAACCTTTGTTTGAAACAATGTACCCTAAGAAGGGCACAGATTCCTTGTGGAATTCACATTTACACAGCTTGGCATATAGGCAATTCTCATGAAGTCTCTGCAGTACTCTTTTGACATCTTCCAGATGGGTATTCAGGTCCTGGGATAATATCAAGATGTCGTGTAAGTACACAATGACACATTGGTAGAGTAGATCACGCAGAATGTCGTTCATTATGTTTTGGAAAACAGCTGGGGCATTGCACAGGCCGAAGGGCATCACCAGGTATTGAAAGTGCCCATCCCTGGTATTAAAAGTCATCTTCCATTCATCGCCAGAGTGGATGCGAACTAGATTATAGGCTCCTTTGAGATCAAGCTTGGAGAATATCTTGGCTCCCTGTAGTCTATCGGATAGCTCCGATATGAGTGGTAAGGGATAGTAATCCTTTACAGTGATCTCGTTTAGACCTCTGTAGTCAAAACATGGACGTAATGTTCCATCCTTCTTCCCCATGAAGAAGAAGCCTGAACAGGCAGGAGACTTGGAGGGTCTTATGAAGCCTTTTTGAAGATTCTCCTGACATCACTTTATTTTCTGCTACGGAGAGAGGGTAAACCTTTCCTTTGGGTGGTTCTGTGTTAGGCTTCAAATTGATGGCGCAGTCGTAACATCTGTGTGGAGGCAGTACACCAGCAGCTTCTTTAGAAAATACATCTTGAAAAGATGCATATTGAGGTGGCAACCCAGGCAGTAACGGGGTAGTTGGCATGCAGGGTATTGGAGAAACTTCCATCAGGCACTTGCCATAGCAATCTGGACCCCAATATGAAAGCTCCAAAGTGGCCCAGTTGAATTGTGGCATATGTTTCTGCAGCCACGGTAGCCCAAGTACTAAGGGGTGCATGGCCTTCTCTAGCACAAAGAAGGAAATTGTCTCTGTATGAAGAGCACCGGTACGCAAGCTCAGTGGTTCTGTGAGCAGGGTTACTTCACCCGGTAAGGGCACCCCATGGATAGAAGACAAAAGTAGCGGAGATATCATGGTATTGGTGGGGATCCACAAATGTTCCACTAGACGTTTCAAAATGAAATTTCCTCCTGCCCCAGAATCCACTAAGGCAAGGGTCTGATATTTTAGAGGTCCGCAGATTAAAGATACAGGAAAAGACAGTGGAGGAGAGGGTGCAGTTAGACCTAAGAAAAGTCCTCCCACAGGACTTAGGTGTGCCAGTTTCCTGGACATATAGGGCATGTTTGTACAGCATGACCAGCTTTTCCACAATACATGCATAGTCCCAACCTCTTCCGCGTTCTTCTCTCTTTAGAAGTTAAATGACTGTGGACTAATTGCATTGGTTCTTCTTCGCCAGCAACAGGGTATAGGACTGGGTATAGACTTGACTCGAGTCTCTCCCTGAAGTGGTCTTCTAGGACTCTTGGCCTCTTGGACCTTGTCACAAAGTCAGTGATCAATCCTTGTTGCCAACTTCATTAGTTCAGCTAAGGTCTCAGGCATCTCTTGAGCCACCAGCTCATCTTTTATCTGGGATTTCAGGCCTTCAAAGAAGAGGGTCTTCAGGCATCTTGGGTCCCAATGTAATTTTGATGCCAACATCTTGAATTCTATGGCAAAGTCTGGTAAATGTTTATTACCTTGTTTGAGATGAACCAACGTAGATCCTGCTGTCATGTACCGGGCAGTATCATCGAATACTGATCTGAACAGTTCAAGGAACCTGGAAAGATCTTTCAGGATAGGGTCATTGTGCTCTCACAGTGGAGAGGCCCAAGCCAATGCTCTTCCATCCAGATAAGACAGGATATAAGTGGTCTTGGCATAAGCTGTAGGAAAATGATTAGGTTGCAGAACAAAGTGCATGCAACATTGATTGATGAAAACTCTACATTTCCAAACTTCACCTGAGAAGCGTGTTGGATCAGATAGAGGCACAGTAGTCTTGACCGTCACTTCTGGTGGTGTAACTTCTTTACCTGCGGTGGTTGATGTAGTCATCTGTGTGTGCAACTAGTTAAAGGCAGTAGTTAAGTTATCCAGCGAGTTCTGTTGTTTGGAGATTTGCTGGGCCAGGCCAGGAATGGCCTACAAATCAGTGAGCTGAGCTGAATCCATGGAGTTAGCAATCTGTTATGGTTTTGAGCTGTTGGAGTGGATTCTTGGGTACTGTGGTTATGACCACGCCCACAGGGAGGAGCCCCATGAGGAGCCGCTGTACTAGCTTAGACTCGAGACTCGCAAACACAGAGAATTGTTTTTTATTATACAGCTGGATGATACTACTAGGATGATACTACTAGAGGTGGCAGTAGTGAGGTGATCCAATAGTAGCAGTTCAGGGACCCTCGGCAGAGGAGTCCAGTCTCATAATGGTAGATGTTAGCAGCACACAGTAGTATAGGGAGTTCCGGTTGCAGGTTCCCAGTGCGGAGCTGTAGATGAGACAGACTGATAAAGGTTAAATTACTCACTAAGTTGGTAGCTGTATAGATGGAGATTCCAGCAGGCAGAAGTAGTTGGATTACAGGCACCGAGGCAGGGAGCACAGGCCCTCGAAGAGCGAGTACATGGTATCCCAGATAGGCACCTGAAAGAAAACAAAGGGCCCCCGAGGAGCGGGTACCCAGGTTAGATGAATTACCCCGAAGGGCAGAGAGAGCTTCCAGTGGCAGCACGGAAGTGGCAAAGTAGCTCAGACCGGAGGCATTCCAATCCTTGCTAACTCGATTTGTTAGTAAACAAAGGGCAGGCTAAATACCCAGATGGTGTGATGTCGCTCAAGGGGACACCCCCAAGGTTCCCGCCATAACGTGGATAAAGACGTGGGTGGCATGCGCGTGCGCACCCTTGGAGGCCCTTAGGAGAAACATGGCGGATAGCCTTGCCATAGCCATTCCGGGGACGCCGGAGAGAGAGGCAAGCAGACGCGGCAGTAGCCATCTTCCCAAGGCTAGCGGGAAGAGCAGAGAGAAAGGTGAAGCACAGAGGTCAAAGCCGTCTGAGACTGACGGACGTAACACCTCTGCACAGGAAAACACCTCTGAACTTGAGAAGATGGAGACGAGAATGGAGAATCTAGAGATGGGTACAATGGATACAAGCAGGAAAATGGAAAGGTTAGAACAGTAACTTGCTGCTGCACTTGAGAAGATTGAAGACCTTGACAATCATGGGTGCCACTGTAATAGCTAGCTTGTAGGTCTCCCAGAGGGGGAAGAGGGTGCTCATTGGACTGCCTTATTTGAGTGCTGGATACCCAAAGACCTGGGCCTACATGTAAAGGGAGGCCATGTTAAAATTGAAAGAGCACACAGTGCAAACGCTCCACCTCAGGCCAGGAGTGCGTCCACGTGCAATTACAATGCACGTCCACTGTTAACAGGACAAGATATGCATTTTGGATAAGGTGCGGGCAATTGGAGAAATTAAATATAAGGGCAAAAAGATTATGTTCTTTCAAGACTGTCACAGCAACACAGAAATGGTGGGCAGAGATTTGACTGGTTAAAAAGGAGCTGCAGAAATGTGGCCTGACCTATGCCTTGCTTTGCCCAGCATGTCTGAAAGTTACACTGAGTAACAACAAAACCCTGTGTGAGTGTGTCTGCGTCTGCATGTGTTTACCTGTGTCTGTGTGTTTGAGTGCCTCTGTCTCTGTCTCTCTGAAGTGTGGCATTTTATGGAACAAACAGGGGTGGTCAATCCTGCAAGGAAGCAATGGATTGCTTCATTAACTCATGAGTCTTAAATGACTTAAATCATTTATTCTTTCCTTGCAACTATTAGTCTTTTATGTGACTGTCTTGTTCAAGCATTTTTTTTTTTCATTTTTGGGGCCTGTGTGGCTGACAGGGCCATGTGGGGAGCATTATACTCAGGGCCGTGATGTCTCGAGCAAGGGTGGGAATGTGGTTGGGGGGGGGGGGGGATGGAGGGTTAAATATTTATACTCAGTTGATCTGCATGCTTTTATTTGCTGTTGCTGTTTTTCTGGGTGTTTTGTGTTTTTGCTGTGGAAATGCTGTGGGGAGTCTCAGGGAGGGGGAATACATGAAAAAAAATTTTGAACCTTGCTCCGATATGCAGGGAGGAAGATTTGCAAATAGAATGGCCTTTGTCTTGTCAGGCAGCGATATGAGGGATTATATGCTCGGCATGAGCGCAGCAGCCTCATGCACCAGAAGTGACCTGAGGGATAATCATTTAAGGAGCATAACCACACTTCCAAGGATTTTTGGGACATGTCACAGCATGTGCAAGCATGGATGAACTGATGGGTGTGGCTCACAACTGCTTCTGTTTCCTTTTATTCAACTCAGGGTTTTTCCAAGCTGCTGCATGCGTCATCATTTATCCAGCTCAATCTTTTGCATTCAAGAAATGTAAGGGCTTTGTCTCATTTGTTTATATTTCTGCCTGTCATGCAATTAAAAGCATGTGATTCTGGGTGGTATTGTGGGTGGGTTTGATGGCATACATTACAGTTTATTCCACATTCCTTTTTCTGTGTATGAAATCTTTGAAGACTGCTCAAATACTTGGGTATTGTGATCGCTGTACATTCTTTCTGACAGCCTTGTTCATACTCTACTGTGCAAGAAGCCTGAAATAATCTATCATTTTTTTCTTATCTTTGAGGGACCGGGTGGTGGTAGTAAAATTAGTGAGAGGATCTTTGGGCATGTTGTGCCAGTTGTGCTTGGTAGAGTGAATATCGGTGGGTAGCTTTTATTTGGTTGGGTTAGCATGGCGGGGGGGGGGGGGGGAGTTTTTCTGGTCATTCAGGTCACCCCTCAGATCTTGATTTATTTCCCATCTGAGGGACAATGGGTCTGTGGAGCTAGGGTTTCAGTTACTTGACCTGTTAGTTAGGATTGATTGGGATGATGAGTTTGGTTAGGGGATGTTGCAGTTTTTGGGGTTTAGGATATGTGGGGGGAAAAAGGCATACTTTTTATCATTTATGACTCAAACTTTGTAAGATTGAAAATAATTAGCCTGAGTCTTGTTCTTGCTGTCTTTGCATAGCAAGCTCTACAGTTGTTACCTGCAATAAGTTTGGTCCTGTTTTGCTCAATATATGCTGTTTGATGCTCTTGATTTGGTGTCATGAGTAATTGCATCAGGTGTGTCTCTCTGAATGTCAGAGGGATTTCCTCACCAATTAAGAGGAAAATAATTTTACAACTTGCACATAGGAATAAGGTTAAAATACTGCTTTTGAAAGAGATGCACCTGATATAGTGGAGGTAAACCCTTGGCCCGAGGTGGTGTTGGTGCCACCTGTGGAGGAAACCCCCACAAGTCCCCACCATTGGAAGGAGAGGCCGGACGGGATGTGGAGGCCAACTGGAACTTTGCCAATACCAGCCTTATTTCCCCACAGGTTGAGCTCTTGGGTGCCGGGGCCAGCTGGACTTAGGTGGGCCTTCATGTGGATGATCCCGTAAGGATGGCCTGAAGGTGACACACTGCAGGGCAGCAGCTATTGAAGAAGTCCAACTGTGGAAAGCAGCTGGCGAGACTGAGAGGCAGAACCAGAGGGTTGGTGAGTGGTAGGCAGCTGGGTGTGAAGAGGAATCCAGACAGGAAGGTGGAACCTGCATCAGGCACAGGTCAGGTCCAGGTGAAGAATCAGAGGCAGGTGACAAGGCACGAGGACGAGTCCAGGCAATGGGTCAGAACCAAGGAATCCATCCGAAAGGAAAATGGAGGCAGGAACTGGTGCTGGAACTGAGGCAGGGTCAGGAACCAGAACTGAGGCAAGATCAGGAACTGGAACTGAAGCAGAATCAGGAACGCAGGCAATGCAGAGTACAGCTGAATAGCATGGAGACCTGTTTCCAAGGCAATGTCTGACTGCTGTTGGGACTTAAGACGTCATCACAAGGGGCTGCGGATGACTTTCCCGCCACAGTCCCTTTAAATTCAGAGGAGATGTGTGTGCGCACATTGGGTCAGAAAGGAGGTGGCGACAGTTTCTGGCCGTGTGGCAGGGAGAGGTAGCCGGGCCCAGAGGGACTCTCCACCACGTGAGTGCTCCGGGAGGTGAGACAGCAAAATGGAAGTGGTAGCCACTGCCCACCACCACCAAAGGAGAAGGGGCCAGACCGGAGAGCCGATGTTGTAGGTGAGTAAACAAAGCTGCAGGCCTGTGGCAGCTGGGGAGTTCAACAGTACCCCCTTTATGGCCCCCTCCTAGAGGTCTGGGTTTCCCAGGATGTGCGGCATGAAATTGATGAAGTAAATCCTTATCAAGGATATTTATAGTTGGCTCCCAGGAGCTTTCTTTGGAACCATATCTTTCCCATGAGAGTAAGTTTTCCCACTTACACCCTTTCTTACAAAATTGAGAACCTCCTGTACTCGATAGGGCATTTCTGACTTGTTAACAAGGGCAGATAGTTCAGGAATCTTGCGTGAAGGCCAGGAGAAGATCAATGGCTTGAAAAGTGACACATGGAATTAATTGTGAATTCCTAATATGGGTGGAAGGCACAGTTGGTAAGTCACTGGGCCAATGCGTTGAGTAATAGGAAATGGCCTAATGTACCTGAGAACAAAGCATTGAGACAGATGTTTTAGACAAATGTGGCATGTGCTAAGCCATACTAGTTGGAATTTAGAGGCTGGTATGCGATGAATGTCAGTGGATGTCTTGGCACGATTAGCCACTTCTTGGAACCTTTCATTGGTACAGATCCACAGTGCATGTAGAGCCTCAGCAGTACTCTGAGCCACAGGACTGCTAGAGGCATCGGAAGAGGTTGCCAAGGCTGCCTCCCATAGATGATAGAGAACAGAGAGGCTCCCATGGAATAGCTGCAGTGTGAGTTATGGGAAAACTTGGCCCATGGGAGTAACTGAGACCAGTTGTCTTGGTAGTCATTGGATTAAGCCCATAGAAATACTTTAAGCGAGTGGTTCATGTACTTGGCTTGGCCTTTGGCTTGCGGATGATATGCTGTAGTTAGATCTAAGGAAACTCCAAACTTCTTGCAAAGAGATTGCCAATAACAGACGACGAACTGGAGATCTCTATGCGAGGTTATGTGCTGCAGGAGTCCATGTAGATGAAATATGTGAAGGAAGAATAAATGTGCCAACTCTGGTGCAGAAGGTAGGCTGGGCAAAGGAACAAAATGCACCATTTTATGAAACCTGTCTATCATGACCCAGATGATGGTGTTACTATAGGACTTTGGAAGGTCAGCTAAGAAGTCCATAGACAGGTGAGTCCATGGTTCTTTGGGGATCAGCAGAGGTTGGAGTAATCCCCAAGGTTGACCCACAGGCAGCTTCTGTGTGCACACACGGGGAAGGAATCTACGTAGGCTTGGGTGTCCTTGATAATTGTGGGCCACCAATAGTAACATCGAAGGAACGTCAGAGTACGCACACGCCTGGGGAACCCAGTTACGCGGGAGTCATGTGCCCATCTCAATACTTGCCCATGAAGTCTGTGTGGTACTACCATCTTCCCAACCAGGACAGTAAAGGCAGCTGAAAGATAGATGTGATCAGGGTGTATTATATGCTGGGGTTCTTCTGGAGAGTCTTCAGGTTCAAAAGAGCGGGACAATGCATTGGCCCGTTGGTTCCTTTCCATGGGCTTATACCTCAGATCAAAGTCAAACCAAGTGGAAAAAAGGGCCCAGTGGGCCTGCCAGGCATTGAGACATTGAGCATGTCGAAGATGTTTGAGATTCTTGTGGTCTGATAAGATCGTGAAGTGATGTTGTGCGCCCTCTAACCAAAGGCTCCACTCTTCAACGGCAAGCTTAATAGCAAGGAGTTCACAATCACCTATAGTGTAGTTGCGCTTTGCAGTGGAGAATTTATGGGAAAAGAAGGAGCAAGGAGGTAGAGCGCCCTTACAGGAGTGTTGACTTAAATCTGCCCCTACTCTGACAGAGGAGGCATCCACCTCTATGACAAAAGAGTGAGTCAGATCCAGATGATGTAGGCAGGATCCATGTAGGAAAGCATCTTTCAAAGCTTGGAAATCTGAGACAGCTTCAGGAGTCCAGTTTCTGGTGTCTGCCCCCTTGCAGGTGAGAGCTGTGAGGGGATCAGTGATGACTGAGTAGTTTGCAATAAAATGGTGATAGTAGTTCGCAAAACCTAAAAATTTTTGGGGAACATGAAGGCCTACTGGCTGGGGCCAATCACAAATGCTTCAGAATTTTCTGGGCGTTCAAGGAGAAACCACCTTGAGAGTCAATGTACCCTCAGAAGGGTAAGCTTTCCTTTTCAAACAAACATTTATCTAGCTTGGCATATAAATTGTTGTCCCTTAAGCATTGGAGGACTAGACGAATGTCCTGGTGATAAGTAGATAATTTTTTATAAAAGATGAGGATATCATCCAAATAAGCTACTACTTTGGTATAGAGGAGGTCCTGGAATATTTCATTTATCATTTGTTGGAACACTGCTGGAGCACTACAAAGGACGAAGGGCATGATGAAATATTTGTAATTCCCATCTCTGGTGTTAAAAGTGGTCTTCAAGATATCTTCAGGACGGATACGAATAAGGTTATATGCTCATCTCAGGTTTAATTTAGTGAATAGAGTAGCACCTTGGAGATGATCAAACATCTCATTGATCAGATGCAGAGAATATTAATCTTTGCGAGTGATGGCATTTAGGCCCCAGTAATCTATACACGACCGAAATGATCCATCCTTCTTGGCGATGAAAAAGAAACCCGCATCTGTGGGAGACATGGAGGGTTGGATGAATCCTTTTGCTAAATTTTCTTGGATATACTCCATCATGGCCTTGGTTTCTGGGACGGAAAGTGGGTAAGTCCTGCCCTGGTGGGGCGTAGTCTCTGTCAGAAGATCAATCAGACAGTAAAACTCCTGGTGAGGTGAAAGGATGTCAGCCTTCTGTTTAGAAAATACATCCTCATAGTCAGCATAAGGTGCTGGAAGGCCAGGAATGGTGACTGCAATCGGCAGAGATGAGGGTGGAACAGCTCCCCTATAAGGAAAGACTAAATAGGTTAGGACTTTTCAGCTTGGAGAAGAGACGGCTGAAGGGCGATATGATAGAGGTGTTTAAAATCATGAGAGGTCTAGAATGGGTAGATGTGAATCGGTTTTTTACTCTTTCGGATAATAGAAAGACTAGGGGGTACTCCATGAAGTTAGCATATGGCACTTTTAAAACTAATCGGAGAAAGTTCTTTTTCACTCAACACACAATTAAACTCTGGAGTTTGTTGCCAGAAGATGTGGTTGGTGCAGTTAGTATAGCTGTGTTTAAAAAAGGATTGGATAAGTTCTTGGAGGAGAAGTCCATTACCTGCTATTAATTAAGATGACTTAGATAATAACCACCGCTATTATTAGCAACGGTAACATGGAATAGACTTAGTTTTTGGGTACTTGCCAGGTTCTTATGGCCTGGATTGGCCACTGTTGGAAACAGGATGCTGGGCTTGATAGACCCTTGGTCTGGCCCAGTATGGCATGTTCTTATGTTCTTATGTTCTTATAACCCTTTTCATACAGGAGTTGTGACAGTAAGCACTCCAGTCAGACAATTGCAAAGTAGTCCAGTTGAATTGGGGTGAGTGCTGCTGAAGCCAGAGTGGATGGACTTGTCAAGTGCTGCTGAGAACCACTGGGTAGATGGACTTGTAAAGAACATAAAATTCAAGTTCTTCTTCATGGAGGGCTCCAATCTTGACCCTGACCGGGGTGGTAATCTGAGTGATCCTCCCGGGCATAGGATCTCCATGAATGGAGGCGATGAGTAGCAGAGTTTCAATATCTTTGGTGGAAAATCCCAAATGGATGGCGAGGTCCTTCATCAGAAAATTATCACTGGCTCCAGAATCAACCACAGCAAACACTGGAAAGGAATGAGAGTTCCAGGTGAAAAAAACTGAAAGAGTCAATTGAGGGGCCGGACAAGTAGCGCCTAAGTTCAAGACCCCTACCAAATTTAGGCTTGAGAGTTTCCCGGATGAACCGGGCATGCAGATATAAGGTATCCTGAGGCACCGCAATAGAAACACAGTCCTGCATGTCTCCATCTGAGGCATTCCTACAGTGATATGCATCCTCGCCCTAGCTGCATTGACTCTTCAGTCTTGTTTATTGGAGTTCCCTTAGTCCTAGGTGTCTCCACAAGCAGAAGAGAATGGGAGCACTCCATCGTAATATGTTGAGGGATATGGAGCTCTCAATGTGACCGGTAAGGTCAAAGAGGCCCTCGAGCAAAGCTGGGAGCTCTCGGACAGCAAGCTCATCTTTAAGATCAGACGAGAGCCCATCCAGATAGATGGAATGTAGACAGTCCTCCTGCCAACCCAGTTCTGCCGCAAGTGTGCAAAACTCTACGATGTAGTCATTGAAAGATGGGTGTCCCTGCCAGAGCTATAACAGATCAGACCTGGCAGTGGCCTGCCAACCTGCGTCTTCAAAGGTCCTCTTGAATACGGACATGAAGTGGGAAAGCTCTTGTAAAAGGGAGTCTAACCACTCCCAGAGTGGTGAGGCCCATGCCAACGCCTTACCTTATAACCATGAAAGAATAAACGTGATCTTGGTAGCATCATCTTGGAGCATAGTTGGCTGAAGAGAGAACTGCATATAGCACTGGTTGATGAAACCTCTACACAGATTTGAGTCACCATTGAAGCATGGAGGAGCAGGTAGCAAAACTGAAGCTTTGATCGAAATTGCTGGTGAGGACAAACCAGACACAGTGGAGTGGTACCGACAGAGACTGGAACAGAATCCAATCAGCAGTTAAGTCGCTCTATGAAAGCTGGCAGCACCTCAAGGAACCGCTGCTGCTCCTGAATTTTGAGAGCCAGGCCCGGGGTGGCCAGGAAGGCAGGATCCTCCACCAGAGCCATGGCCTTGGCAACCTCTTGTGGAGGTGGACCCTTGGCCCAAAGTGGTGTTGGCGCCACCTATGTGGGAAACCCCCACAGGTCCCCACTGTTGGGAGGCGAGGCCAGATGGGAAGCAGAGGCCAGCTGGAGCTTCACCGATATCAGCCCTCGTTCCCTGCAAGTTGAGCCCTTGGGTGCCATGGCCAGCTGGACTTAGGTGGGCCTCCGTATGGATGATTCCATAAGGATGGCCTGAGGGTGACAACCAGAGGGTAGCAGTTATTGAAGGAGTCCAATTACGGAAAGCAGCTGGTGAAACGGAGAGGCAGAGCCAGAGGGCTTGAGAGTGGTAGGCAGCTCAGTGTAAAGAGGAATCCAGATAGAAAGACAGAACCTGCATCAGGCGCAGGTCAGGTCCAGGCAGAATTAGAGGTGGGCAGCAAGGCACGAGGTCTAATCCAGGCAAAGGGTCAGATGCAGGCACTAGGGCATAAGGTCGTGTCCAGGCAATGTGTCAGAGGCAGGTGGCAAGGCTTGAAGTCAAGTCTAGGCAATGGGTCAGAACCAAGGAATCCGTCCAAAAAAGAAATTGAGGCAGGAAATGGTGCTGGAACTGAGGCAGGGTCAGGAACTGGAACTGAGGCAGAATCAGGAATTGGAACTAAAGCAGGATCAGGAACTGTAACTGACACATGATCAGGAATGCAGGCAATGCAGAGCACAGCTGAACAGCATGGAAACCTGTTGCCAAGGCAAGCTCTGACTGCTGGAGCTTGCGTAATGTACGAGGGACTGTAGTCATCATTAGAAGTGGCCATGGGTGGCTTTCCCGCCGCGGTCATTTTAAATTCAGAAGAGTCACTCGCATGCTCGCCTTGAGACTAACTTGGATTAAATAATGAAATAATAGAACTGTTGTGAACCTGCCCGCTCCCTACCTCTTCGCGGCCAGTCAGGCCACTGATGCTGTCTCCCTGGCGCCCGAGAGCACCATCCTCCATGGCACAGAAGCCGCATGTCTCTCCTGCCCTGCACGGCAGGGCTCAGTGCCGGGAGCCTCATTCCAGTGCGGCTAGATCGCCGTTGCCGCTCCGGGGGTCCTAGGACGGTGAGAAGCCATCCTTGTCATGCTGGGGTCCTTGCCCAGCTGGGAAGCCATCCCTGTTGGTGCCTGCAGCTTCCTGCTCTTCCTGCAGCCTGCCATCTCTTCACCTTCATGGCAGGGCTGCCCCGCTGCCTGCTTTGCTCCTCTTCGGGCCTTTCACGTGGCAGATGCCACCATTGACCCTCTTCTCTCCTCCAGCTCTTCTTAGGCACGGGCATGCGCCTCTCTCCTGCTCTTCAAGGGCCAGCCAGGTGTGGCCCTCTGCTAGCTCCTCCCCGGGCGTGTCCTCTTCAACCCTACAAAAGGGCCCAGCGTTCATTCCAGCTTTGCCTTCACAAGGAGTTAGTTGCTCCTGGATGTTCCTGTCCTTCGCTCCAGGAGTCTTCTCTGTTCCAGCTCTTCTTCAAGGTCCTGTGTTCTTTGTTTCCTGTCGGAGCTCCATGTCTTGTCCTGAAGTTTGTGATCCGGTCCTTATTTATTTATTTATTTATTTATTTATTTATTTAAGCATTTTTATATACCGAACATATTGTGTACACTTCAAGTCGGTTTACAATAAAACAATGGACTGTCTTTAACGACATGTCCTAAAATCAAATAAAATATCATAAAATAAACTAAAATGAAATAGAACCCTATGAATAATGTAACATAATTATACAATAATCAGTTAAAACAATAAAATACATACAATTCTTTCAATATCAAACTAACAAAATAGGGTTCATAAAAATAAAAATCTACTAAATATGTTCAAGTTCACAGGGGGAGTCATTTGGAATCATACTGTAGTGTTGAAAGCTTGTGTGCACAACCATGTTTTTAGTTGCTTCTTAAAAGGCTGAATACTCTCCTCTAAACGTAGCTCAAGTGGGAGAGAATTCCACAATTTTGGGTCAGCTATAGAGAGGGCTCTCTCTCTAACTGCATTAAGATGTGCTGATTTTATTGAAGGAAGTGAAAGAAGTGCCTTGCCTAAGGATCGTAAATTACGAGAGGGTGTGTGAATATGCAAAGTTGCATTCAACCATTCGTTGTTATTTCCATAGATAGCTTTATGGATATGCATTAAACATTTCTATTTAATTCGGTAGCTGATAGGAAGCCAATGAAGGTTCATCAAAACTGGGGTAATGTGGTCAAATTTGTTGGAGTTAGTTAGTAATCGCGCCACCGCATTTTGCAAAAGTTGTAGAGGACGAATAGTTACCAATGGAAGGCCCAAGAAGAGAGTGTTACAATAATCAAATTTTGTCAGTAATAATGCCTGATGTCTGTCTCCTGTTCCTGATGTCCGTGATCCAGCCCTGATGTCCGTCCTCCATTCCTGATGTCTGTGACCCAGTTCTGATGTCTGTCTCCTGATCCTGATGTCCGTGATCCAGTCCACTTGTCCTGAACCCCTGATTCCTCGTTGCCACCCTTCCTGGCATGCCACGTTGTGGTCTGCGACCAGTCCCATGGGTGGGCTGTGAAGTGCGCCTCATGGTACAATACCTTCCTCACTTCTGCATCACAAGCCTCCAGGAGACTTCTGCTTGTATCCTTGTCCCTGGTCTACGGAGTCCCTTGTGCTTGCTCCGTCCATGCCAAAGACTCTGCTAGTACCTGTGCCGTCCCAGCATGGTCCATGACCAGCTACTGGCAGCTGTGTAGGGCACGCCCCGGTGCAGACCTCTACAGCTTCTGAGTCATGTTCTTTTCTTTACACCACATCTCGTCTAGAGGATCTTCAATTCCAGCGTGGTCCACGACCAGTCCCGCGGGTAGACTGTGTAGGGCGCGCTGTATCGCAGTCTCAACCCAGTACTTTACTTGACTCTCCTGAATATCTTGAACTTTGCTTGACTCTCCCGAATACCTTGAACCTAGCTTGAGTCTTCTGAATACCTCAAACCTAGCTTGACTCTTTTGAATACTTTGAACCTTTCTCTGAGTACCTTGTTCCCGAATCTCGTCTGTGCTCCCAAGTACCTCATTCCTGAGTCTCATCTGTGCTTCCAAATACCTCGTTCCTGAGTCTCGTCTGTGCATCCAAGTATCTCATTCCTGAGTCTTCATCTGTGCATCCAAGTACCTCGTTCCTGAGTCTTCGTCTGAATCTCCATGTTCCGGTCTTCGCTGCCCTGGCCTCCATCCAGCCTGCCGCTTCTTGCCGTTACCCAGCGGCAGAACCGAAAGGGCTTGGAACGGTCGGAGGACTGTTCATAAGACCACCATTGTGTTGATGGTCTTCCCAAAGCGCGCAGGTCCGGAGGAGGGGCAGTATCTTCAGTCATCTGTCTTCAGTCCAGCCTCGCTCCTGTCCAGCCCATGCTCAGGCATGCCTCGCCTTCCGCGGCACCTCTTCGGAGTTCCTCTGGGGTCGAGCCGTGGTCCAAGAACACACATTCCCCTGGTAAGTGGAACTGCTCTCCTAGCACTTCCTAACAGATTGCGAAGACCTCTGAGCTTTCCCATGCTCAAGGCCTCCATCTCCATAACAGATTGCGAAGGCCTTCCTAAGGCCTCCCCTCCACAACAAAAACTGCTTTGCACAAGTAGAAGAATGTATTTTGTCTTTATGAGCAAGCAAAACAACCTTGGGTGAGAAACAGAAGCAGTTTGTGTAGAAACTTGCCGACATCTCAAGGCCTAGCTACTGAACAGAGAAAGAAGGGAGTGTACCAGATAACGGCACTTGACATCATTAGTTTTAGTAAAGGTTTCAGCAACTTTCCACTCTAAATAAGGGAGCCATCCCAGAAAAAAAAAAGAAAAACATTGTCAGTAATATCTGTATATAAGAAAGTAATGTATAGGTTAGAAACTGAGCAGGTTAGGTAGTACGTCACTGTTAGATTACTGCGCTGCTTCCAAGAAAGACTATTGTATTCATTTCTTGTCTTTTACTAATAAAGATTATTCATTAAGACAAAAGGCTGTTAATTATTCTAGAAGGGCAGGTCTTCTGCCCAGGAAGCCTAGGCTTCGGGATTTGAACTCCCTGTGTGCGTGGAGCCCTCAGGTAATGATTTGAACTCCCTGAAAGGTCAGGTAATGATTCTTTGAACTCCCTGCACAAGTAGGTAACGATTTGAACTCCCTGCGTAATGCAGCCCTCAGGTTATGAACAGCCTAAGGCCATCGGGCCAGACAGGAGGCGGGTGCAGTGCTTTTTAAGACTTAGCTGGAAAAGCCAAATTTATCCAGATAAATGGTGGACATCTGCTATGCATTTGTATTTGTGTTTTAATTTTAATCATTTACAGGAGAACATTTAACATTCTTATTTTCCTTAGCACTTGGCTTTTATGCATGTAAAATATCAAATTTTATAACAAGTGCATGTAAAGGAAATTACCAGTTAAACCAATGAGTCCACCATTTTGCTCATTCTATCTCTAGGTCATCAAGATCCCCATGATTCTTCATCCTGCACGCCCCTCAGTTTACCCAGACCCCTCAACCAGTCAGTAGTTGTCTATAAAGAATTATATTCTAACTTACACTAGATAATAAGCAGATGCAAATACAGTATGTGCAGGTAACAACCATACATGAGTCGTGTTCTCAGATTTTAAAATAACACCTTATGCACATAAATGTTGGCCCCCACCTCATACGGCCCCTGGCCTGCCCCTTTTTTATATGAGAAAATTTATTCACGCACCATTACATTTGTGTGTAAGTTTGAGGTTTAAAAATTAGCACAATTTGAAAAAAAGTGAATATTGAAGAGGTAAACACATGTTTAACCTTTAATGTACATGGATATGCAATAATTGTGGGTGCATGTGCTTCTTTTTATGTGCTCAGCTCTTTGAAAATTCACCTTTTCATGCAGTGGGGTTTTGATTATACTGTGCTGCTTGACATATTCCTCACTCTACTGCTTGGCATATTGATGCTATTGTGCTTTGCCATACCCTTTACTTTATATCTTGGAGTTTTCATGCTGCTGTGATTGCTCTCTGGCCCGTCTCTTTCTTCCTTGAGGTGTTGATACCACTGTTGCTGATTGCTAGTCCCCTCATTCTACACCTTGCACTTTTGATGCCATTGTAATCTCTGCCATACCCATCTTTTAAGCCTTGGGGTGTTCTTTCCACTGTTGCTACTGTTTTGTCCCTCTCATTCTACCTTGGTTTGTTCATTCCACTACTGCTACTACTAGTACTTTGTTCCTTTCTTGCTGACTTGGAGTCTTCATGCTACTATTGCTGGTGCCCTTTGCCCCTCTTTAGGTGATATGTGATGTTCATGCCACTATTGTTGGTACATTTTGCTACGATGTTGCCACGATTTTGCCTCTCTTTTGGTGCATTGGTCTGTTCAAGCCACTGATATTTTTGCCATTTGCTTAACTTTTGGTCCCTTGACAGGCTCATGCTTCTGTTTGGTCTATGTTGTTCTCTCACAGAGGTATATACCTTTCTCTTATTGCTGCCTTGTTCTATGCCTATATTTTGTGTTTTTGAAACCAGTTTTCTTGCTGCTCTGAATCTCTCTTTGCAATGTATTGGCAATCCACAATGTATAGGGCCATATTTGTTGTATTCGTGGGGAAGCGAAATGTATCGCGATTCCCACGAATACAACAAATCTTCACTGAATTATTCGGCCGTCTGAAAGAGCGAATTTAAACAAAACCAATGGCAAAACCAATGGCACTGGTAGCCCCTGTGACACAGTAAGGGCAAAGGCTATTGGCATCATTTTGAATACTGGCAGCCAATGGCCCATGTGCAGGAGATGGCTCCAGGACCCCCGCTGGACCACCAGGGACTTTTGACAAGTCTTGGGGGGGTCAGGAGGGTGGGGGGTTGTAGTTAATTACATTTTAGCTGGGAAACAAATAAGAATGGAACGCATGAACGGATCGGGGCCCCCCTTGCCGAATGCAAAGTATCTGCGCCCCCCCCCCCCCACGAATACAAATACCGAATGTAACGTATACGGTCCCTCTACACATCCCTACCTGATACTTTACACACTTGCTGCACCTCTCATGGTCCCATGAGGGTTTTCTTGCTGGTATAGATGCTTCTTTTTTCTTTTCATGGTACCTTGGGGTACTGATTGCTCTGTCACAATACCTTGGGCTAGTCATGATACCCTTAATGATAATTTGCTCCTTTCTTTATGGAATGTTCTTTGCTCTGCTGCTAATGACTGCATGCATATTTTACTAAAAATGAATCAAAAACCCCAGTTTTGGAGTCCAAAATACAATGCATTGCTTTCCCTGTTGACTTTAAAGGGAAATAAATGAATGAATATCTTGAATAAACATTTTTTCTTTCAAAATGAACAAATAGAATAATTGAACCTAAAGAACTGTATTGATGAACCAAACTGAATTATTTTTCTGCATGCATCCTTGCTTGTGATTTCTTACAAGTGACCACACTTTATAGTTGGCAGCTGTAATGCATTCTTAGCAGTCTGGGCAGGAATAATATGCAAACTGGATGGGTCAGTTTTTCTTTTTCTGCCATCATACACTATTTTATCTTGAGAGCAATGAAATAATGTGCACTGAATTTCACAAAATCCACTTTGCATTTAAAATGGCAACTAGTGTGACCAAACTAAGGTTAAGAAATTTAATGTTCCCTTTTTCACACATGAAGCAGACTTTTCAAATCTTTTTTGCCTTGAATGTAATAAACTTATGTATGTTTTCTTTTGCTGTAATTTGAAATCATGCAAAGCAGCTCTTTAACTATATTTGTAGTGCCAAAATATGTTCAAAAAAGCCTTTATGATTTCATATTTGCAAAAAGATAACTGCACCTCATTGAAGTGTAGTTATGTTTTATGTAAAGTTGCCCATAGGGAATTTCTGTGTGTATATTTTCTACTAGATTTATTTGCATAAGAGTTCTGGTAGAAATAAGTGGAAAATTGTGACTTGTATAGGAAATTCAGAGCACTTTAATACATCAGCCTCTATGTTATCATTATTATCTCAAAAAAATGTTCATCCTGCCTGCCCTATTTGCTGACCATATAAATGAGTTTAAATCAAAGATTTTATAGTCCTTATACTTTATTTTTTTGTACATTAAAGGTTAAACAAGTGTTTACCTCTTCAATATTCCACTTTTTTCAAATTGTGCTTTTTAAGCTTTCCACAGTTAAGTCTAAAATCCTTTTCTGAATTCTCACTTTAAAATATTGCCATTTTTCAGCAATTGTTTCATCTAATGTATATTCTCTAAGCATTTTTTCTTTTCCATAGTGCTTGTGTAACAAGCCTTCCTTCTACAAGCAAACTTACCTGAGAAGAGGAGAATGAGGGTCTGAGGGTGAGGTATACATTCAAAGTGAAATGTGGCTACAGTTTCTGCATAATCACCAAAAAGGAAAATGTAAACTCTAAAAAGGAATAGCAGAAAGTGTTACCAATCTTGTTCATCCATTCACAAGTATATTTCCCGGAGGTTTTTTTTAGATTTTTTAGGAATTTTATAATTTTTATACTAGCTCTAACCGCATCAGCAAGCCAGGTGAAGTCCCTCATGTTCAACAAGGGCTTCCGGTCTTCTCAATCATGTGCGGTAAAGTCAGTACAACATTTACAAAAAATTGTTAAAGCTTGCTGAAAATACTGATGTAATATTCTTTTCTCAGAAAAACTTGCATATAATGTTGATGTAATATTCTTATTGCGTTAAACACAAAATAACTCTAAGTAAGCCTAGTAAGCCTGACAACGGCTGGAGTTTCGCATCTATTAATGCTTCTTCAAGGGGCCCTAGTGGGTATAATCAAACAACTGCTTTAACCAGTTCCAAATCGTTCCGGTCTTGTCAGCACATCAGTAAACACTTTAGACAGTTCTAAATAGCATTGGCTTGTCAGCACTGCAATAAATATACATGTACTAATATCTCAGAAACAGTTTTCAAAACAAATTAAACAACAAATTGTACTTAGCTGTGAGGCTGATAATACCATCAGTTATCGCAGGACCAGTGTCTCCATGCTTTTCTTACAGGAACAGCGGCTTCCTGTTGTGGTCCCGGGCAGTGCCCCGGTCCCTCCACTTACCTCGGGGATGGTCCGGACCGCTGCGGCATCTTTTTTGGCCTCTATGGGCCTACCTGGTTCCTGCCCGTGACGCTCCCTCCTCGAGGGAGATGCCACTGATGCTCCATGGCTGGCCCCGCCCCCTAGGTGTGCGCGTGCGCAGGAGCTTGACATTTAAAGGGGCCAGCACGGGAAAGTGAAGCACTGCCCTGAGGTGACATCAGACGCTTTCAGGTTATTTAAACGCAGCATCTGGCTCCACTCCTGGCTTTGCAATGAGGTTCACTCTCTTAGAGTTGATAGTTGCTGTTCCTGACTTCAGCTTTCATCCACTGGCTTCTGACTTCAGCTTTCGTCCTCTGGTTCCTGACTTCAGCTTCGTCCAGGAGGTCTCGCCTAAGTCCAAGCGGCTCGGATCCTCATGAGCTCCTCTCGGGGGGACCGCGGGCTTCCAGTGGTGAAGATACAATTAGCCTCCTGGCTCCAGCTATCCTCTCCTCCTCCGACACCTGCCCACAGGAGTCCGCTCGTAAGTCCAAGCAGTCCAGGTCCTCACGGGCTCCTCCTGGGTGGACCTCAGGTCTCCAATGGTGAAGATCCTCCTGGTCTCCTGCCTGTGCCGCCTCCCCACAGTGCGAGAAGACGCACTGTGGGGAGGCGGCTCAAGGGTCCATGAATCCAACAGTTTTCAAGGCCATGGACCTGGCGGACATGGCGGGCTTAAAGGCCATCCCCGGAATTGCCCAGCATTTACAGCAACAGCAAATCTGCCTTGATGCCCTGATGGCGACAGTAGAGAGACTGGCCAATCGTATGGATGGAACACCTGCACTTGTACCTCCTGTGCTAGATGCTGCAGCCAATTCTGGACTGGCAAAACCCATGCAGATGCCGGCACTTTCATGGTACTCAGGGGAAGTGAAGCAGTGCCGAGGATTCCTCAACCAGTGCTACATCCGTTTCACTCTGCTGCTGTCCCAGTTTTCGATGGATCTGATAAAGACTAGTTACATTATCTCTTTGCTAGACGGGAAGCCCCTGGCCAGGGCCTCTCCATTATGGGAGTGTAAAGATTGCATTCTGGGAAACCTGGAACAGTTTGTCTCGGCCTTCCAACATGTCTTTGATGAGCCTGCTCGCAGACCCACTGCTGCCGCCTAGTTACTCCAGCTATGCCAGGGCACTCAGTCCCTTGCCGAGTATGCGTTGGAATTCCGTACCTTGGCCACTGAGCTAGACTTGAGGGACAACAGCCTTCACGTCATATTCTTAGAAGGCATGTCTTTGTGTCTCCAAGATGAGTTAGCTGCGAGGGACCTTCCAGATGTCCTGAATAGTCTGATTGATCTGGCTGGGCGGGTTGACCGCCGAATCCAACGCCGCTTTAGTGAAGGGAAGTCTAGTCGTAGACCCAATCACTTGGGGTCTACAATTCACCGACCGGTACCCTCCTCCACTGCCTATTCCAGAGCCCAAGGGGTTGAGCCCATGCAATTGGGATGAGGTTCTATCTCGCAGGAGGAGAGAAGACATCGCCATACTCAAAGCCTGTGCTTATATTGTGGCAAGAAAGGGCATTTCCTAGAGACGCCAGAACCTAGGGATCATTGGGGAGCTGATTCTAGGTATACTAACACTGCCTCCTCATGCACGGTACCGGTTAACCTCGTCTACCCCGGGGGCACTTTTGATACGCTGGCTTTGGTCGACACCAGAGCAGGAGGGAATTTCATTCTCGTGGATCTCGTTCGGCAGTTACAGCTTGAGGTCCAACCCCTCCACCCTCCACTCTGAGTATCTTCGATCCATGGCACCCCTCTCCCGGGGAGCATCTCTACCTGTACCAAGCCATTGATTCTACGAACCGGCCTCCTTCATACTAAGGAGATCTTGTTCCTCATTTTGGAGAGGTATATTCATCCTACCTTCCTGGGCCTGCCCTGGCTTCAGAAGCACTCCCCAGTTATCCACTGGGATACTCTTCAGATCGCATCTTGGAGTCTATCCTGCTTTGAATTTTGCCTGGCGACCATTTCTAGACCCAGTGTGCCACTTCTGTCCACTTCCGTAGCACTCCCGCTGCAATATCTGGATTACTTGGATGTCTTCTCGAAGGAGAAGGCTGAACTCCTTCTGGAACATGGGCCCTTCGATTGTGCCATAAACTTGGTTCCTGGTACCACTTTTCCCAATGGGCTGGTTTACCCCTTGTCACTGCCTGAGACTCGTGCCATGACTTCTTATATCCAGGAGAATTTGGACCGGGGCTTCATTCAGCCTTCCAATCCCCCTGCCGTGGCCGGATTCTTATTTGTTGCAAAGAAGGATGGGTTGCTCCAACCCTGTATCGACTACTGTAGGCTCAACGCCATCACAAGACATGACAGGTAGCCTTTGCCTTTGATTCTCGAGCTCCTAGACTGCCTGCAAGGAGCCAAGCTCTTCACCAAACTGGACCTCTGGGGTGCGAACAACCTGGTAAGGATACGACCAGGTGACGAATGGAAGACCGCTTTCAACACGAGAGATGGGCATTATGAATATCTGGTCATGCCCTTCGGCCTATGCAACTCCCCTGCGGTCTTTCAAAACCTTATGAATGAGATGTTAAGGGACATGTTGCACTAATTTACTCTAAGAACCTGGCTACACACCGTACACACGTTCGAGCCCTGCAGAAGCTTCAAGACAATCATCTCTTCACCAAGCTAGAGAAGTGTCAGTTCGAACAAGAATCTCTGCCCCTCCTCGGATATATCATCTCCTCTACAGGCTTCCACATGGATCCAGAGAAGGTAATGGACATCCGGGATTGGCCTCAGTCGGTGGGGGTCAAGGCACTTCAATGCTTCCTTGGATTCGCCAACTTTTATCACGAGTTCATACCCCCATTACTCCCGATTGGAGGCTCCTCTGACTGCCCTTACCAGGAAAGGTGTGGAAGCTAAGAACTGGTCCTTGGACTCGATAAGTGCTTTCCAGGAGCTGAAGAAAGCCTTTTTAAAGAGGTTTGCCTCCATCATCCAGATCCTCAACATCAATTTATTGCGGAGGTAGACGCATCTGACCTTGCGATGGGAGCCGTTCTGACCCAAATATCTCCTAAAGGCAAATCCTTGCCATGTTCCTACTTCTCTCTGAAGTTCTCACCCGCTGAGAGGAATTACGGCATAGGGAACAAAGAGTTATTGGCCATAAAACTTGCATTTGAGGAATGGCACCAGTTGCTGGAGGGGCCCAACATCCTGTGATTGTTTACACGGACCACAAGAACCTGGAGTTCCTATGCCAGGCCCAACGCATTAATCCTCGACAGGCTCGATGGTCACTATTTTTTACCAGGTTCAACTTTGTCTTTCGTTACTGACCAGCTTCCAAGAATGTCTGGGCGGACGCCTTCTCTCGCACTGTGGAGACAAGGGATGACCCCAATCCACCTCAATATATCCTTGATCCGGCCAAAGTCCTCCTTGCAGCATCAGAAGTAGTCCCTATGGGCAAGACAGGGGTACCTGCTCACCTACGCAAAAAAGTCTTGTCATGGACCCACGATTCGCTCACCGCAGGTCATTCAGGAGTAGCCCGAACCTTGGGTCTGTTGACCGAAAACTATTGGTGGCCTCAGGTCAAGACAGATGTTCGTACATATGTCAGTTCCTGTCCCACCTGTGCCCGACAGAAGCCACTGACTGGCCGTCCCTGGGGACTCCTCCAACCGTTGTCCATTCCTACTGAGCCATGGACCCATTTGTCCTCTGACTTCATAGTGGATTTACCGTATTCTGAAGGGAAGACTGTGATATGGGTCACGGTCGATAGATTTTCAAAGATGGCCCATTTTGTGCCCCTCACTAAGTTACAAACTGCGCCTGAACTCGCAAATCTCTTCTCTCAACACATCTTTCGCCTACACGGCCTTCCTCTCCATGTTGCTTCATACCGAGGTCTGCAGTTCATGGCTAAATATTGGAGAGCTCTCTGAAGGAAATTTGGAGTCCGACTGGACTTTAAGACAGCTTTCCACTCCCAAGGCAATGGCCAAGCAGTGTGCACTAATCGGACCTTAAAGGCCTTCCTTGTGTGCCTTTGTGGGAGATCTACAAGATGACTGGTATTGCTACCGTCACTTCCCGATGGCTTCACTCCGCCTACCTTTCCTTTTTTGCGACTACTCCTGCTCTTCAAGGACACCTGGCTGCCACGGCGTCCACCTGCTGTCCTCTCCGGCATCCCCGGACCGGCTTGGGCGCTGCCTCCTGCCATGCTCTTCAGGTACCTTAGGGCATATGTGCCGCGTGGCCCTCAATCTTTTTTTTTTTTTTTATTTGTTTATTGAAATTTTCAAACTTTTTACAGAACATATAGTTCAGAATTATGACATCATAATAGTGAAGCAAAGAAAAAAACAGAATTTAGGATAAATAAAATTATACATATGTATATTAAGTATTTACTTCCTCTCTACTCTGTCATAATTATTATAAGAAATAGGAGAGACAATTTTAGATTACAAGCAGAAATCAATAGGAAATTTTTAAACGCACTATTTGTACATCATAATGCTTCAGAGTTAACCTGTGCATATATATCCATAATCCTACTTCCCGCAAAGCTAACTAGAGTGAGAAATGAGATAAACACGTAACTGATCCAGTTCTCTAAATTTATATCTAGCAAATTTAAATAATATAAGGCAATATCATGGGAACCGGAGTATAAATTTTGCCCCCCTTGCCAAAACTTCTCCTCGCATTTCCAAAAATCTTTTTCTCTTTACCTGAGTTAACTTAGTTACATCAGGAAAAATTTTAATTAGATAGCCATAAAATTTTTGAGCTTGGTTCCGAAAGAACATTTTAAGAATAAGGTCTCTTTCAATTGATGTATCCAGTTGGACAAACAAAGTAGTTCTCTCTTCTACCACAAGCTCAAAGGATTTTTCCAAAATGGATGTCAAATCAAAGGAGTCTTCAGCTTTTTGCTTCTGACTAGAATGATCTTCCATTTTATTTGGCTGGGGTAGATAGTATATTTTATTGATTTTCGGTAAATCCTGCTCCACAATCTTCAATATATTGATGAAGTAACATCTAAGTAACTCCCGATGGGACAGCAATCGCATCTTAGGAAAATTTAGAATTCTTATATTATTTTTCCTTACAAGATTTTCCAAATTTTCCATCTTATTCATTTGAATATTTTCTGATTTGATCAAATTTATTTGGATTTTTTCTATTTCAATGACTCTTTTTCCCAAACCAGAGGATAACAGTTCATTTTTCTCAAGTCTCTTTTCCAGAACGTGGTTTTGTTCAATACTCTCTTTAACCATATTTGTCAGTGATGCAATAGATTTTTCCATTGCTGAAATAGCTTTTAATATATGTTCCAACGACACTTTTGAGGTAATAGAATGTGGGGATTCACATACAACACGTATTTCATTCTCTTATCTCACTCCCGAATTAAGAAAGCTGTTACCTTCAAGAACTTGCTGCAGCGCTTCTACAGGTAGGTCCCTGGAGCTAGTTGACTCTAAGCTCACCGAGGATATTACGGCTTCTTCGCCTCCTCTCTGGGATTCCCCTACCTGGATAGCTGATTTTTCTTCCAGCAAAGCTGCGATGTTCACGTCGGGTTCCAGTTTCTTAAGCGGAGCCTCTGGGGTAGTAGGCGTGCCGGGGCTCAAAGGCGTTTCTCTGGCCAGGGGGCTCAACGGCTGCTCTCCGTTGACTCCTCCAACGGCCCCTCCTTCCGGCTGTAGCTGCACCAGGCCAGCGAAAGCCTCCTCGATCCGCAGTTGTTGAGTAAACTGGACCGGAGTAGAGGTAATTTCTTTAAGTTTTGCTTTACGTTTAGTGTTTGGCATAGTGCCACAGTCACTGAGGAAAAATTTTAAGAATAGGCAATTGTAAAGCTAGGAAATACGAATACTCATGGAGCTCTGTTTTCACTGCTCACTCCTCGGCGGCCATTTTGTCTCCTCGGCCCTCATTCTTATTTCCTCATTGGCGCGTTCCTCAGGGGCATCCCCCTGTGATGATGTCACACTGCCCGGATATTTAAACCTATAGTTTTTTGCTAGCCATTGAGTTAGCAAGGGTGATCTTATGGATGGGATTCGCACTCCGTACCCAGCTACTCTGCCTTCCAACTTCCATTGGACACTTTCTGCTAACGGGGTACCTGCACCTCAGGGGCCTCTTTGCTTCTTTCAGGTTGCTATCAGGTATCCAGTAATCCTCAGCTGCTCTACATGGTACTTGAGGTTGGTGGGTCTTCTCTCTGGTTTGCTTAATCCTATGCCACTCCCTTTCTATATTGTGGTCATGCCTCTGCCTCCTTGCCTCACGGGTTAGGGGCCACTTTGACATTCAAAGTGAGATGTACAAACAGAACAGTGCTCTCTTGTGAAGATTTGATGACCTTCAGAGTGAGGAAACTCACCCAAAGATGAGATTTGTGCAATGCTGTCTCAACCTAGTTTGATGGACTCTCTTCCTGGGTAATATCAAGCTAGGTTGAGAGAACATAAAAACATAAGAAATTGCCATGCTGGGTCAGACCAAGGCTCCATCAAACCTAGCATCCAGTTTCCAACAAATCTTATCTTTGGGTGAGTTTCCTCACTCTGAAGGTCGTCAAATATTCACAAGAGAGCACTGTTCAGTTCGTACGTCTCACTTTGAATGTCAAAGTGGCCCCTAACCCCTACACTAATACCTAAACCTCAGCTCAAGTGACTAGGTGGGCCTCCTATAGAGATATAAATACCTACCTAGGATGAGGTCATTATGGCTAGTCTCGCTCTCTCTCTCTCCCTCTCTCTTGTATGCAAAAATGCCATATAGCTCTTTGATAAATGACCCCCTAAGAGAGTTTCACAGCTGTGTGATTTCTTTTCTGGAATTTCTACAAAGTTATCTGATCTTGAGAAGAGGGTGGGGTATACTGATTCTCCTCAACAATTCAAAATTGCAGTCTTTTGTAATGGCTGAGATCAAAGATAATATCAGCTTGTATTATAAATGTGAGCTAGTTGAGAACAGGATGAGATCCAAGAATCTCCAGTTTTGTTTTTTTTAATTCTTTATTTATCTACTTTTCAGTTTACAAAAATTCACCATTTTTGCAATACAGAAAATGGAACAACCAATTGTTATATTAAAAGAAAAACAAAGAAAAATAAGACTAAATAAGACTAAATCCTATCACATTACTTCACCATCTATCATTATCGAAATATTTTCATTTACCCAAAAATCAATGTCATTAATGGAACGACACCATGGAATTTAAGAGAGAATTACAGGAAATAAAAATATTCAAAAGGAAAATGGCCTTACACGCTATGCAGCAAACAAAAAATTCATACATTTGTGGGAGTCAATGTGGCTGGCATTCTCAAATCAATAAAGGACTTTAATTGTTCAGGAGAAAAAATAATAAAGGTATCTGCACCTTTCTTGAGCACGCATTTACACGGAAACTTTAACATAAAAGAAAAACCTAAAGCAATCACTTCCTGACGTAGGGCTAAAAAGCCTCCTCGTCTTATTTGTGTAGCAGCAGCCAAGTCAGGGTAGATTTTAACATTAGCATTCATATATGAAACTGGAAAAACACCAAAATATTTTCTCATAACCAATTTTAAATCTGTTAAGGAAATAAAGGAGACCAGAAATGTTGCTCTCTCCAGTACATTATTTCCCCCATACATTTCTTTAAGGTGGTATATGGAGTCTCTCCAATCACTCTTGGAAAATTAAAAATGCGCAAATTCAATTGCCTTGACTTATTTTTCAGAGTCTCAATCCTCTTAGCAATGGTATCTCTCTCTCTTACTGTGGCAGCTTTGAACTCCAAATTTCCAGACTCCTTCTCTTCCAAAGCATGAACTTTATCAGTAATCACATTTATTTGTTTTTGCATTTGAGAAGTAATTGTAGTACTTTGTGATATTGAATGCTCCAATCTTATATTAAAACCATTAAAGGTATTCACTATGCCTGCCATCATTTCCCACAAAGCGACAAGAGTTATAACCTGAGGGCGTTCTGGTACAACCAACGGGGCAAATTTGGGTACTCCTCCCACAGGGTTTTGCAGAGTTCCTCCCGAGGGTTCTTCCCTGGTTGCCCCTGGTCCTAGCCCGGTACCTGATATTACTTCGCCATTCGATGTCCCTGGATTTTTAGTAGCCACAAGTCCCACTTCTCTCGGAGCTGCAGTTACTGCTGTTCCCTCTGCTGACAATCCAGGAAGGTGTCCACCGATAAGCGGTCCGTGCTGCAACACCATCTCAGCCCTCTGCGTCGGCCCTTGTCTTAGGTCTGGGCTCAAGGATAACTCCTCCATAGACAGAGACGGAGCTCTCTCACCGTCAAGTCCAGCGGGATCTTCGTTCCTTGGAAAGTTTGTTGCCGGGCTAGGGAAGTTCGTGATTTCTTGTTGTCCCATTACTGAAGGTGAAGAAACCGAGGGGAAAACACAAATTTTCCCCTTTCTTTTCGCAGGCATTATTTCAAGAAAAAGGTAATTTTCAGGAGCTTCAAGAATCCTGGCATCCCGAGCCTCTCAGCGTGCCGCCATCTTAGGACCGCCCCCCAAAGCACCAGAATCTCCAGCTTTTGAACTTTCCTACAACCTGATTACTGTTGGGGCATGAGTTATTTAAAAAATAAGTGACAGAAACTTTGCAGTTTTTCTAAAAAAAATACATTTGTTTTCTAAATATTTTAATCATCCTGAAATTAAGAATGTGCCTAGTTTAGAGGAAATGAAGATAGTTCCTAGCTTATTCTTCTTTTTTACAAAGTTTTCAGGATAATATTCACACTAGAGCAAATATTGTTATTACTTTTACTTCTTCAGTACTTTAAATAAAAGGATATTTATTGTGGAGAGATCCAGATGTTTACTAATATTGCTAGGGAAACTCAAGTTAGAAGGAAATACTTTTAATTAACTTACACAACATGCTATTGCATAGGTGCAACTCTCTACCTGAAGTTTCCCTGCAAATGTTAGGTAGTTTATCATGGGAATATATGTCTTTTTGTTAATCCTCTCTACTTAAAACATTTCCTAGTAGAAAAGAAAAAAAAATTAGCAGTGTGGTTATGTTGGTTGTATCTTTAGTATATGATGTTTCCATTCCATATTTTTTTTCTTATATCTGTTTATCCCCGACTTTATAATGTGGATATGATATATTATGTCCTTTATTGGCTTACTTGGTTAATCCTCTTTGCTTTGGTTTTATTTCATGAATATAAATAAACATTTATTAACATATATACTTTGAAATGTTTGTATGCTAATGCACTGTATGTTAAAATGTAACATGAGAGAATAAAAATGTATATCACTGAATGAAGAGGTAGACATAATTGGCATTTCTGAGAACTGGTGGAAGAAGGATAACCAATGGAACTCTGCTATACTAGGTTAGAAATTATATTGCAATGATAGGATAGATTAACCTGGTGGAGAGGTGGAGTTTTATGTTAGGGATGGCATAGAGTCCAACAGAATAAAGACCCTACAGGAGACTAATTGCAAGGTAGAATCCTTATGGATGGAAATGCCATTTGTGATGGGGACAAGTATAGCAATAGGGTATTCTACCATCTCTCTGGCCAAAATGAATAAATGGATTATGAAATGCTAACAAATATTAGGGAAGCTAATATATTTTACAGCACAATAATAACAGAGATTTCAATTCCCCAATATTGATTGGATAAATGTAACTTCAGGGCATGCAAAGGAGATAAAGTATCTATATGAAATATATGGCTGTTTCATCGATCAGTTGGTCTGGGAACTGATGAGCGGGGGATCCATTTTAGATCTACTTCTTAGTGGGATGCAGGATTTGGTATGAAAGGTAACAGTAGTGGGGCCACTCAGCAACAGCGATCTTAGTGCAATCAGATTTGACTTGATGACTGAGAGGATATTAAGTAAATCTACAACTCTAGCATAAAACTTTCAAAGAGTAGTCTTTGATAAAATGAGGAAAATACAAAAAAAATTGAAAAAAATGCAGTTACAAGGGTTAACAGTTTACAATGGTCAATGTTTAGAAATACTATCTTAGAAGACCAGTCCATGAGTCCAGATATAGTTCATGCATTAAGAAAAATGGATGGAAGGCCAAACAACTGCTTGCATGGTTAAACGGTTAAAAGAGGCTATTTTAGCCAAAATAAATTTCAAAAAATGGGAAAAGGATCCAACTGAACAAAATAGGAAAAATTATAAGCATTGGCTAGTTGGATGTAAAACATTGATAAGGAGGACTTAGAGAGAATTTGAAAAGAAGCTACCCTTAAAGGCAAAAGCTCAAAAACTTAAAAAATATAAATATCCAGTGAGGGTATAGATTGGACCCTTAGATGATTGAGGGGTCATGGTAGCATTTAAGGAAGACAAGGCCATCATGGAAAGACTGAATGAATTTTTTCCTTTAGAGTTTAATGAAGCGGATGTTGACCTGTGCCGGAAACTATTTTTTTATGGTGATGATTCAGAGAAACTGATACAAATCACTGTGAAGCTAGAAAATTTAATAAAACAGAATGACAAATTAAAAATTAGCAAATCATCTTTATCAGATGGTATACATCCCAGTGTTCTGAAAGAACTAAAAAATGAAATTTCAGATCTGTTATTGGTAATGTTTAACATATCTTGGGAATGTTTATTGTGTCTGTGTACTGGAAGTGGATAATGTAACTAACCCCAATTATCTAGAGATAATCTAGAAAACTACAGACCAGTGAGTCTGACTTCTGTGCTGGGAAAAACCATGGAAACTATTCTAAAGAACAAAATCAAAGATATGGTTTAATGGGACATAGCCAGCAACAAGGGAAAGCATGACTCACCAATCTGCTAGATATTTTTGAAGGGGTTAGTAAACAAGTGAATAATGATGAACTGGTAAATATAATGTATTTGGATTTTTAGATGGCATTTCACAAAATGCCCTATGAGAGACTCTTGAGGATATAATGTAATGTTGTGGATTGCAAACTGATTACAAGATAGAAAGCATAGAATATGACTAAAAGGCCATTTTTCTCAGTGGAGAAGGGTAAACAGTGGAGTGTCTCAAGAATCTGTACAGGGACAAGAACTTTTTAATATATAAATGATCTGGAAAAAGGAACGAGTTGAGTGATGAAATTTGAAAATGATACAACATTATTCTGACTTGTTAAATCACAATTGGATTGTGAAAAATTGTAGGAGGATCATGCCATACAAAGTATGAGAAAGTATTAAGCCAGTTTCATTCAGCTGACATCTTTGCGAGTGAAATACCTTTGTGAAAGGACAAATAAGATAGTCATACTACTGCTCTAAGGAACTGAAACAGTGCTGGCAGTGTTGGGTGGCTCTCCTTTAAAAACAAGAAGAGTTTTAAGTTAAGTTCTCATACTTTCTACTCTTCTTAAAAATTGCATACAGAAAAATCCTTCAAAAAAACACATTCATATGACCAATGATTATAACTTAAGATGAGTTCTGAAAAAGACCACTTTTTCTAGTAATAAATATACATTACAGTCTTTTATATGATAGCCATGTATTTTTGTTTCATAATGATGGATCTATGAAGTACTGATGAATTTTGAATTCCACTATTGCCATATAACAGTAATACAGATGTGACCTTTTCATCCTGGTACAATTTCAATCCTTGGGAACTTTGGGGATGATTTATACTGGAAGATCACTATGAACTATACTGCTGTGTTGTAATTTCACAGACACGTGGGGTGAACATACTCTAAAATACATTTTGGTTCTTTCTTTTGTTCCCCATTCCCATCAGGGATACTTCCAACACTGTTTCCTTCCTTTATCTCTGTGCTTCTCACTTACTATAAATCTCACTCGTTTTGTTTCTGTCATATATGAAAATCAGTATTTTAGAGACATCACTTCTGTCAAGATCAGGCTAACCCTTTGTTAACCTTATCTGTACAGGTTACCCAAGTTGATAGCATTAGTCAGTTTGTATTCTGAGCAAATATATAGCACTTCTTTCAGTACTTGCGTGACACTATCATACATGATTCCTTTCTCAAAAAAGGAACAATTTTCATTCATTAGAAACAATTCTACCAGTTTCACTGGATATTCATGGGCTAATCAGAATAGGTAGTAAGATTCAAGTGGTGATGAGCTTCTACTTGGTTAAAAAAAAAATAAAAGTAGCTAGCAGTGATGATGAAGACAATGATGATGGTAAGGAAAGCACTCATGCAGACAAAATAAAATATCATTCTCCTAATTCATGAATTCATTTTTCCTCTCAGAATAATCTGTTTCACTTGCATCATTGAAGCTGAATGCTATGGATCCAATATTCAGTAAACTAGTAAGCAGGCAAGTTATTTGGCTACAGTTAGCTGGATAACTTGTCCTGTATATTCAGTGGGAATACCAGAGTGAAGGAGAAGATATGTGGATAAAGCAGCAAGCTACAAGCCAGGGAAGAAAAGGTTCAAATCCCACTTTGTGACTTTGGACAAGTCACTTCTTCCTCCCTTGCATTAGGTATAAACTCTGATTATGAGCTCTCCTAGGTCAGGGAAATGACTGTAGTACCTGATATAATCTGCTTTGACGTGGAATATAAACAAAAAAATAACCAGAAATTCTGCTTTTCTGCCATCACTGCTTAATGCTAGCAAAAGCCCTGGAGAGCAGATTTTAAAAGGGTTACATGTGTAATATACGCGTGAAACCCTTTTAAAACCCTCCTGCGCATGCCAAGCCTATTTTGCATAGGCCTGATGACGTGTGCATGCCTGGGACGCGCATATGTCCCGGGGCTTGAAAAATGGGGTGGGGTGGGGGCAGGGTGTGGGTGGGGTGGGGCGGTCCAGGAGCAGGGCGGGGGCAGCGCCGGAGCCTCCAGGCACAGCGACCATTTGCTACTGTGCCCTGGATCGTGGGCCGGCCGTTGGCTGGCGCATTCACCCTACGCCTGCCCGGAGGCAGGCACAACTTAGAAGTTAAAGGTAAGGGGGGGTTTAGGTAGGGCTAGGGGGCGGGTTAGGTAGGGGAAGGGAGGGGAAGTTGGGGGGGGCAGAAGAAAGTTCCCTCCGAGGCCGCTTCGATTTTGGAGCGACCTCGGAGGGAATGGAGGAAGCTGCGTAGCATGGCACGCGCGAGTTGCACAATTGTGCACCCCCTTGCACACACCGACCCTGGATTTTATAACATGCATGCGGCTGCACGCACATGTTATCAAATTGGGTATGGATTTGTGTGCACCGGGTTGCACGCACAAATATACGCCCGCGCACAATTCTTAAAATCCGGCCCTGGGTAGGTATCTCAACAGGCCACTACTTAATATTAAAGTTAGCCAGTTAAATTATTTGCCTAATTCTGCCCTGTTCTAGACTTCCCACAGCACACACCTTCCTTATTAGCCATAAGAATATAAGAAATTGCCATACTGGGTCAGACCAAGGGTCCATCAAGCCCAGCATCCTGTTTCCAACAGAGACCAAACCAGGCCACAAGTACATGGCAATTACCCAAACACTAAGAAAATCCCATTCTACTGATGCAATTAATAGCAGCAGTGGCTATTCCCTAAGTAAGTTGGGGAACTATTGTTTTCCCAGGCGGCACAGTGAACATGGCAGAAAGGAGGACTTTGGCTGGTTCAATGATGTGCTGTGGAACGTCAAGAAAAGACCAGGAGAGTGCATCGCTATGAGTGTTTTTATTGGCTGGCTGGTATCTAACAGAAAATTAGATTGAGTGAAAAAAAGAGCCCAATGTGCCTGTCAGTGACTTAGGCATTGCGCACAGTGCAAATACTTGAGGTTCTTGTGGTCAGTATACACTGTGATCTGGTGCTGTGCCCGCTCTAGCCAGGGATGCCACTCTTCGAAGGCTAGCTTAATTGCCAACAGCTCCTTATCCCAAATTGCATAATTATGTTCCGCTGGAAAAAAGAGTTTTGAGAAGAATGAGCAAGGGTGTAAGGTATGGGTGGCTGATAACTGACTGAATACTGCTCCTACGCTGACATCAGAGGCATCGACCTTGATGATAAAGGGCCATCGGGGGTCTAGATGGTGCAGGATTGGCTCATGAAGGAAGGCGGCTTTAAGGTCCTGGAAGGCGGTCATGGCCTCGGGTGACCACTGAAATGGATTGGCACCCTTGCGAGTCATGGCCGTGGGTGAAGCGGTCAGCATAGAATAGTGATGAAAAAACAATCTGTAGTAATTGGTGAAGCCATGAAATCTCCATAGGGCCTTGAGACCTGTGGGTTGAGGCCAGTCGCGGATACTTTTGGATTTTTGGGGATCCATCTGGAAACCTTGGCTAGACACCACATAGCCCAAGAAGGAAATGGACTCTTGTTCAAAAGAGCACTTCTCCAGTTTGGCATACAACTGGTTATCCCTCAAACACTGAAGATCACTGCAGACATTCTGGCGATGGTTCTGGAGATCTTGAGAAAAAACCAAGATGTCATCCAGGTAGACTATGGCACATTGGTAGAGCATGTCTCTGAAGACCTCGTTCATCATATTGTGAAAAACCTCTGGAGCGTTACAGAGGCCAAACAGCATCACCAAGTATTCAAAGTGGCCATCACGCATATTAAACGCGGTTTTCCATTCATCGCCCTGGTGGACTTGGACCAAGCTGTAGGCCCCTTTAAGATCTAATTTGGTGAAGATCTTGGCTCCCTGTAGACTGTCAAAGAGCTCTGAAATTAACGCCAAAGGGTAGAGGTCCTTCAGAGTGATCTTGTTTAAGCCATGGTAGTCAATACACGGCCAGAGGGAGCCATCGTTCTTCACCACGAAGAAAAAGCACGCTCCGGCAGGGGACTTGGAGGGCCAGATGAAGCCCTTAGCTAAATTTTCCTATATATATACTCTGACATGGCTTGTGTTTCGGTCAAGGACAATGAGTAAATCCTACCCTGAGGAGGTTCGGTGTTAGGCAGCAAATTTATAGCACAGTCAAATGAGCGATGCGGGGGTAGGGTGTCCACATCCTTTTTGGAGAAGACATCCGCGTATGAGGAATACTGCGGCAGAAGGCCCAGAAGAGAAGCAGAAGTGGTTAGGCAAGGTACCAGTGATACGACCTCCAAGCATTTGTTGTGGCAAGAGTCACCCCATTGAGATAGTTGTAGTATGACCCAATCAAATGCGGGGTATGCAGCTTTAACCATGGCAGGCCAAGGACTATGGGGTGTATAGCTTTATTCAGCATGAGGAAGGATATGGTCTCTACATGTAGAGAGTGGTACAGAGCTGGATAGGGACCGTGGAGTGAGTGACCTCACCTGGAAGAGATTCGCCATGAATGGAGAAAAGTAGTAAGGGCACTGGGGAGTGGATGGTGGGGATTTGGAGATGTTCCACAAGTTGCCTCAGAATAAAGTTCCCACCGGCCCCAGAGTCCACCAAAGCCAGTGTATGAAACTCTTGAGCATTAAGTTTTATGGAGGAGAGGGTGAGGTCAGAGGGTGAGGTCAGGCCTAGGAGTAGTCCTCTGGCAGAATCTAGGCATGGGAGTTTCCCGGACAGATGGGGCATGAAGCTATGGCATGTCCGGGCTGACCACAATACAAACAGAGCCCTGATTGCTGACGACGGTGTTTTTCTTTTGGAGAAAGCTTACTTCTACCCATCTGTATAGGTTCTTCCCCTTCTTTATTCTGAGCGGTGTTGGGCTTAGGAGAAGGCATACGTCGAATTTGGGGGTGCTTGGTCCATCCTACTGGATACTCTAGCCCCTTGAGAGCATTCTTGAAGGCGGCGATCGATGCAACTGACAAGGTCTATCAGAGAGTCCAGGGATTCGAGAAGTTCCTGGGCCATTAGTTCATCTTTGATCCGCAGGCTTAGACCTTTAAGGAAGATAGCCCGTAGGCAGTCCGAATTCCAATGAAGTTCAGACAAAAGGGTCCTGAACTCAATGATGTAATCGGTCAAAGACCTGGAGCCTTGTTGAAGATGAAGAAGGGAAGACCCGGATATGGTTTTCTGACCTGGATTGTCAAAGATGGAGTAAAATAGGGTGAGAAAGCCAGGCAGGTCTCGAAGAACCGGGTCAGCTCACTCCCAGAAGTGTGATGCTCAGGCCAAGGCCTTTCTGTCCAGGAGTGACAGGATGTAAGTTGTCTTGGTAATCACATCTGGGAAGTATGCAGGTTGTAGGCAAAAGGGCATATTACACTGATTCAGGAAATCCCTGCACATAAGAGGATCTCCTGGGAAACATGGGGGTGCCAGCAAGGGCACCGTAGGCTGGAGGATTGGCATGTGTGAAGCAGAATTAGGTTTGGCAGATGTCAAGACGGAGTCCAACTGGTTACTCAGGTTATCTATGGCTGCAGCCAGAGTTTCCAAGAATTTTTGTTCAGAAATTTGTTGCACCAAGCCAAGAATGGCCTGGACAGCTGAGACCTCTGCTGGGTCCATGGACTTGGAAATCTGTTAGGATTTGTAGGTTAGTGGGCCCTTGGCCCAAGGTGAGAGATGGTACTGCCCATGGGGAGGAGCCCCACTGAGCCTCACCTTCGGGAGGCTCAGTGGTGTGAGCTACAGGTGACACAACCCAGCGAGTAGTGGAAGAGCAAGAGACTGGGGTATGGATGTGGTAGCCAGGATAGGTCCCTTTAGTGGTGGAGTGCTGGACAGGCCCCGCGTAGCGGGGAATGCAGGCAAGGTATGGAGAAGTGCTTGTGAGGTTAACCCCAGGGGGCGGAGCCATAGAGAGAGTCAGCACAGAGGGAATGACGTGAGTTTAGACACAGGGAAGCCCGGGGGTCTCTGGCAGTGCAGGAGAACACCACTCCATGAAGTGCAGTACAGTCACAGGATAGGCAGGATGCTACCCCGAAGAGCAGGGAGCGGAATGTAGTGAAAGCGGTATGCAGGTCACTGCCCCGAGGAGCAGGGGAGCACAGCACAGTTCCAAGTTCACAGGCGCTACTCCGAGGAGCGGGGAAGCACGGCTAGTCACAAGCGATGGCAATGACCCACGGATCAGGGTACACCAGCGCTGGGTCTCCAAGAGAAGAGTAGTCCGGCAACGGTCCACAGAGTGGGGTACACCAAAGTAGAGTCTCACAGTAGAAGTAGTTCCTGGAGCAACCCCGAGTAGCGGGGAATAAGGCAATCAGTGTCCGAGGCGCAGGTCCCTCCGAGGAGCGGATAGCCAGAGAGAGGAGCAGGGCCCCCGAGGAGTGGGTACTCGAGAGTGTCTCACGCCGGGAGGAGCAGGAACAGGAACCAACGTCCGTAATGAGAACAGCAGGATTCAGCAAGGAGGAACTCGTTGCCAAGTCTATTAGAGCCAGGCTCCAATGCTGCTTAAGAATCCAAGGCTAGTGATGTCATCAAGGGGAAATGCCCCTGAGGTTCCCGTCCTGGCGTCATTAAAGGAGGGTCCCAAGAAGCAAAAAGGTAGGCAATCTAGAAAATCCATTAGGAAAACAAAGGAGATAGATGCCAAGGTCTTAAAGGAGGGCCATGGAGCATGCGCACGCATGCCTAGGAAGCCTCAGGAGAAACATGGCGGTCAGCGGCTTCCTCACCGCCCTGAGAAGATCTGGAATGGAGCCATGAGGGTCGGAGGTAGCTAGCCACAGCTGCAAATCTTTCCAGAAGAGAGAGGGCAGTGAGGCACGAAGTAATAGCGGTCGCAGCCGTCTGCGACCAACAGTCAGAACAAGGGGCAAGAGAGAAGAACAAGCAACATGCATTGAGAAGCAAGCTACTCAGGAGATCTGTTGCCAAGGCACTTGTTGGTTGCAAGAGACTTCCTTATATACCTCTGGAGGATGTGACATCATCAGCCAGCACCACAGAAAGTCCCAGTTAGAGGGCCTATAAAGGCAGTCCAAGTCTACAGGAAGTTCTATTCTGGATCCTTTGAATTGCATGCTGCCAGAGGTTACGCTGGAGTTGCTTTGGATCAGAGGTTAGTTAGGGTTTTACACAGGAAGCTGACAGGAGATTAATAAGGATGTGCTTTTGTTGGAAATAAAACATGATTTTCACACAATTTTTTCTGTTTCTTCTGGTTTAAAAATAGAGAATTAAATGTTATTTGGTTTCTTTTTACTTTATTTTAAAAAAATAATTCATCCAAGGTCATCCCCATATAACTCCCCACCTCTCCCCCAACTTCTCTCACCTTATTTATTAATTTATTCATTAACATTTTATATTCTGCCTTTTACCAACAAAAGGTCACAAAATGGATTATAGAAAAAGTTAATTACTACTGCAGTTGAATCTTAGTTTACAATTTGTTCAGATTAAAGGCCAGCGGGAAGAGTAGTCAGACAGGGTGTTTTGGTTGTTTGGTTTACATCAGAGCAAGTTTTAGTGTAACCTTGCATGGTACAAATTACACTTTCATATAATGATGACTCTGGATTTGCAAGGTTCCGATTATATAATGTTTAGGGCTTCAGGGACCTTCAGCTCAATTTTTAACCCAGTTTCAATGATTGTTATATGCTAATGCACGACTCATTAGTATATAACATCATGGAACTTTACTGCATAAAACAGCCAAAGTTGGTTACCTGTTCTTAACAAACACATAAATGCTTTACAGATTAGCTAGATAGTAAAACAGTTAAATTAGAGTGAATCACCTTTTTTTTTTTTTTTTGCAAGGCCTTGTCCTAAAAACAATAAAGTCACAGCTCAAATGTCTTACTTTGCAGCTGATTGGAATTTCTGGATAGCAGGAAGAAAACTGCTTTAATCCACACTGCAAGTCACTTGCAAATGGACTTTCTTCATTCAAGAGATCAGTCACTCCAGATTCCCACACAGGCGCAGGTCCCTGATTACAAACAAATAATACTTCTTAGGCAGTGCAGCAGAATGAGGAGCCCATCAGTCTTGGCTGAGGGAAATAACAGTCTGCCCATTTACATGCACACATTTTCTTATTTTAGGCACAGAATCAGCATTCAATTAAAACATCTTTTTCCAAGAAAAATGTATTTTCATAGATTTAACTTTCTCAGTGGATTGTGAAACTACAAATGTATACAGTCTGCACTAATATACAGGCAAAATATTTGTGGAATTTCTATTATGCTCTCAGAACATTTGTTACTAACTGCAGCACATTTTCAATGATAGAAAATAGGAAGGGCTGCTTACCTTGGTTGCAAACACATAATAATAACTCTTACGCCATTCAGCAGAGAGAAGAGCCTGTCTGTTCTGGCTAAGGGAGCTAACAGTCTGCCTGCACATGCCCTGTGTCATCTTGTATTACTGCAGCCTCCTAGCAGCCTTTAAAGATACAGCATATAATTTGCAGCCCTGCAGTACCAGCAGTTCCAGTTTATACATTTTCATTGTCTCTCTCTAAAGATGGGTTGCGCTAGGAATTGTCTCATAGATGAGCTACTCTAAACAAAAAAAAAAAAAAAAAATGAAAGCTTCTATAGTGGATCCCACTAAATGAAATCAACAAACCACAAATAGGGTACACAAATTTGTGTTGAAATCTGATGTCCAGTATTGCTTATAATGGGGAATAACTGTCTTAAGTTCCAACTCAATTAAAAGACAAGTAGTACCTTGCTCTATTTATAGCAACCAATAGCTCTTTTTTTTTAAATTTTTTTCTTAAATGCCCATAAGGCCCTCCTTTCCTCTCCTTATTTGATCACAGCTAAACAAACTTGCACAAGACTACTGTATTCATCTTCTATGCCCCAAAATTATTGAACAAGTTACCACTGCCCTTTGCCGCAAAACAAACTACCTCAACTTCAAAAAGCAAGCCAATGCTTGGCTGTTCATCCAAGCCTTCACACAGTCCTCATGAGAGAGACTTCCTCCTTGGCTACAGAAATCTTATCATGAGACAAATGTCTTTCCCCAAGGGCTTTTATTTTTTCTTACTTCCATAAGAAAACAAAAAAAGAGCTATTGGTTGCTTTAAATAGAGCAAAGTGGTATTTGTCTTTTAATTGAGTTTTAACCAGATATAAGATTTCTGTACAGATTTGTCTATCCCTATTTGTGGTGTGTTGATTTCATAGATGAGCTGTACAAGAATGAAGTGATACAGGCATTTGTAAGAAGAAAGGCAGATCAACAAGATGTTCAAATAAAAGCCCTTGGGGAAAGACTTTTGTCTCATGATAAGACTCTTGGTATACAGAGGTCCAAGTTCTCTTTGGTGAATATAACAGTGTAAAGCAGCAGGCCACTTGGGACATAGCTTACTCATGCTTGCCACTAGCTCACCCGCTCTCAAAGCTGCAAAGAATGCAAAGGTAAATATAGTGCAAAAGAGAGCCACTTCATAGGGTGAAGCTACAACTCTTAGCAGAGCCTAACATAACAATGTGATCTGACTGTGGATAACATACTCTCAAGGCTAGACATTGTCCTAGACTCTACCTTGGTAACATCAAGATAGGTTGAGAGAACATTGTATAAATCTCGTCTTTGTGTGAGTTTTCTCACTCCAAAGGACATCAAATCTTCACAAGAGTGCACTGTTCTGTTTGTAGGGATGTGCAGAGCAAAATTTTATGTTCATATTTTTTATGTCCGAAAGGGGGTCCCACTTGCGGCCAATATGGACATAAAAAAAATCCAATGAGTTGGGTATATGTACATATGTGCAAAAAAAAAATTTAAACCCCCTCACCCTCCTTAATCCCCCCCCCAGACTTACCACAACTCCCTGGTGATCGAGCGAGGAGTGAGGACGTCATTTCTGCAATCCTTGGCGAGAAGCATGTGACGTCGGTGGCACGTCGAGTGACGCGGCGTCACGTGATTCCCGGCTCGTTCGCGCCGGACGGCTCGTTCGGCCCAAAAAGAACTTTTGGCCAGCTTGGGGGGGCCTCCTGACCCCCCCAAGCTGGCCAAAAGTTCTTTTTGGGCCGAACGAGCCGTCCGGCGCGAACTTGCCGGGAATCACGTGACGCCGCGTCTGAGTGACGCGGCGCCACGTGATTCCCGGCTCGTTCGCGCCCTTATGTTCGATATGTGGGAAATCCGATCGTTCGATATGTGGGAAATCCGATCGTTTATGTCGAATCAATTTTTTAAGTAAAAAAAAAAAATGAGTTGCGTTTCACTAATGCGGTCAATCCGAATGCACACCCCTATCTGTTTGTATGTCTCACTCTGCATGTCAAAGTGGCCCCTAACCCCTACACTACTACCTAAACCTCACTTCCAGTTACTAGGTGGGCCTCCTATAGCGATATAAATACCTAACTACTAGATGGGCTTTATCTCTCTCTCTCTCACTCTTTCTCCTTAATGCCAATGAAAAAGGTGTAGTTATTTCCAGCATTTAAACTGTGTGATATGAATTTGCAAAGCCATCCTACTTTGACAAAAATCCCACCCCAAACGTCTCCTTCTTTTAAAAATTAGCATTGCATTATGGTGCTTTTCACATGTGAAAATGCCATAATGCGAGTTGGAAAATAACCCCCTGAGTGAGCTATAATCTCTCATTTATTTGGGATTCTTGACTAGAGAGATTTTCTTTCACAAAGATAATCAAGCTTTTGTGTAGGTTTTAGCAATGAAACTACACTACTTGGTAGAATTGGTGACATTCATAGAAGCCTGAAAGGGGTTCTTACTCTATAATTGTCTTTTGGATCTCATGGCATCATCTGATACTGTAGATCAGAAGTTCCCAAACCTACCCTGAGCAGGGCCAGTGCAAGGGGATTAGGAGCCCTAAGCACCTTCTCCTGTGCACCCCCCCCCCCTCCCGTCACGCTGCCACCCCCTCAGTCTCAGCCCTAACTCAAACTCCTAATTTGTTCTTGGTTTCCTGGGCTGCAAGCAGTTTGGACGCTGCTCGCGGCCCACTGAATCTCCACTCCTCTTTCTCACCATTGCTCACGGCCCCACATGGCTCGTGCCCCCTAATGTTCGACACCTTAGGCCCAGGCACACTAACTCCCTTAACCATATACTCAGGTAATGAATTTGAAAGCTTAATTTTGTGTTGAGTGAAAAAGAATGTTCTCTGATTTGTTTTGAATGTGCCAAATACTAACTTCATGGAGTGTCCCTTAGTCTTTCTATTTTTTGAAAGAATAAATAACTGTTTACATTTACCATTCTATTCTACTAATGATTTTATAGAACTTTATCATATTTCCCTTAGCCATCTCTTCTCCAAACTGAAAAGTGCTAAACTTTTCAGCCTTTCCTCATCGTGGAGCTGTTCCATCCCGTTTATCATTTTGTTCACCCTTCTCTGTACCTTTTACTATGCAACTATATCTTTTTTGAGACGTGGTGTCTAGAACTGTATGCATTATTCTAGGTGTGACCTCATCATGGAGCAATAAAGAGGCATTATGACATTTGCCGTTTTATTCTCCATTTCTTTTTTAATAATTCCTAACATTCTATTTGCTTTTTTAACTGCCACTTCACACAGAATTGAGGACTTCAAAGTACTGTCCATAAAGACACCCAGATCCTTTTTCTGGGCAATGAGTTCTAATATGTTTATCCCCTCCTCCCCTTGTGGTGTGACTGACAACCCTTCCACTATTGGTGGCTGAGACACTATCTAATAATAGACACTATCCAGACACTATCTAGACACTATCCAGACACTATCTAATAATAGATAGTGTCTGGATGTTTGTAATGGGCATCACTTGATATTGATACAAAGGGAGCAGTTAAGAGGAATGCTCTCTTTTCTGTTAGGGAATCTTAACAAGACTAAGGGGAATTGTACCCACTGAGCAGTCCCTCTGAGCTAGAGGGGAAAGGCATAGATGTTTTTATATAAATATTAAGTAATTAGATGGAATCACCTATATAAAATGAATTGAAATTTATGTCAAACTTAGTAAACAATAATAGTTATATTCTTCCACATGCATATAAATAAGTTTCTTGTTCAGTATCTTTATTAACAACCTACTCCTTGTTTAACTATAGAACACTTACACAAATATATTTTTTCTCATCTTTTTATTTATTTATTATTTATTTGAAACTTTTTTATACTGACATTCATGTGCAAAAGAACATATCAGATTGGTTTACAGCGAAACAAGAAACAGCATTAAACGAATGCATTACATCGAACAAGGGATACAGGAACTGGTATGAAAGGGTACAAATTACATAAATTAAAACTAAACTTAATTAGGACACAATGTCAGGATCAGGAGACCAGTACGTGAAAACTGAGAGTTGGTCTGGAAGTAGATGTGTCTATAAGGAAGGATGGGTCGACTGAAGATTAAGTAAAGGCTTGACTGAAGAGCCAAGTTTTGAGTCTTTTTTTGAAGGTTGTTGTGCATCGTTCTAGTCGGAGGTCCGTCGGGAGAGCATTCCATTGCAGAGGACCAGCTGTAGAAAGGGCTCGTTTCCTAAGAGAGGATTTGGCATGAGGGGTGTAGAGCATGTTACTGTATGCATATATGACTGGTCTCGAGGGATTGTAGGGGCGAAGGGGGATGTTAAGATCGAGAGGAGTGATATTGTGCATGGCTCTGTGTATAACCATGAGGACTTTGTACAGAATTCTAAATTTGATGGGGAGCCAGTGAAGGTTCCGCAGGATAGGTGTTATGTGCTCTCTTTTGTTGGTTTTGGTCAAAATCCTGGCTGTGGCATTCTGCAGCATCTGCAGGGGTTTGATGGTGGTGGCTGGGAGCCAGAGAAGAAGGGAGCTGCAGTAGTAACTTATATTACTTATCTTCCTTATAGCTAAGTCTCTATAAGAATTCTAGACAGAAAGTAGCTATGTATTAAGCTTCTATCAACCAATGGATACAACATAAAATTGGTGCTACAGTCTTTAGATTAATTTAATCTCCCTCCCCTCCATGCTTTATTGTATTACTACAGGTATTCTGCCCCTCACTTCAGTTAAGATCTTACCAGAGAGGTCTTCTAGACATTCCTTAGATATAGCATGTGTGGCTCAGTATAATGAGGGACTGTGCCTTCTAGATTGTGGCACCTATTTTCTAGAACTCCCTGCCAGAGGTACTACCTCTGTCAGACAATGTAAAAGCATTTAAGTCTTTGCTTAAAATATTTCTAAACAAGCATTCTTTTAATTTAGCCAGGCAGTTGTCTGTTTAGGAGCTGAGAAGCACATAAATTATGATGTTTGATTCATGTTTTATGATTTTTGGCTTGTGAGTCCTAAAAGTTTTATGCACGTTCTTTTATACATTGCTTAGACTGTATGTAAAGTGATTCAAAATTTTTAATAAAGATAAGTGAAAACTATTCAAATAAACTCTTATCATGCGCAATTAAATTATCTTTATTGTCAATTCTAAAGAACTGATTCCTTATGTTGTCTTTGTATTTTTCAGGTTTCCTGTTCAACAAAGGTGAATCTCAAAATACCCTAGTTATGTATATGTTTTTTCTCTTGTTTTCTCTCTTGGTCTGTTTTATCTATTGTGTATAAATCTGTCTCCTCTTTATTTTTCTCTATTGTCAGTCTCTCTCTTTTCTGTCTCTTTATTTTTCCCTACTATGGATGGTGCTGGTGGTACCACTAGTGCTGGTGTGTGCACATAACTCTCTCTCTCCCATTTTAATCTCTTCTTCCTCTTTCTTCTTTCTTCTTTCTTTTTCCTTTATTCTTTTTCCTATTACCTATTTTTAAATAACTCAAAAAAGAGAGCTAATCTCCCTGCTCCGACCAATCTTCTACAGCCTAGTATGTGTGAGTTCCCTCAGTGTATTCTCCGATGACTTGTTGGAAAAAGTTTCTAGCTCATTTAAAATAAAGATAATTAAATAACCCTAGCTAAGGGGTAGAACCTGTTATAATCCTATAGTTATTCACAAGCAACTCATTCTCAGAACTTTAACACTATATTTTTTAAATGATCTTTTGCAACTTATAAGGTGACATGATCAGGATAAATAGTTAGTTACATCTCATTACTTTATAAATTGGCAGAAGTCATAGTAGGGAATTAATGTAGGGCAGAGTACTACCAGCTGTGATAGTATACTATCTGTTATCTTGTTCTCTGGACAAGTTACACTTTCCCACTTGCATACACTTCCAGTCTCCCCACTAGCTTAATTAAACTGTCAAAAGGTCTCCACATTGCAGCAGTGGTATTAAAATATAGAAACATAGAAACATAGAAATGATGGCAGAAGAAGACCAAATGGCCCATCCAGTCTGCACAGCAAGCTTTCACACTTTTTTTTCCTCTCTCTCTCATATTTATCTGTTACTCTTGGCATTTGGTAACATTTTGGTTCCATTTCCCATCCACCCCCACCATTAATGTAACCTTTTGGTTCTATTTCCCATCCACCCCTGCCCTTAATGTAGAGAGCAATACTGGAAATGCTTCTAAGTAAAGTATCTAGTTTAATTGGTTAGGGGTAGTAACCGCCACAATAAGCAAGCTACTCCCATGCTTATTTGTTTACCCAGACTGTGTAATTCAGTCCTTATTGGTTGTTGTCTGAACATAAATCATCTTTTCTTCATTCACCCCTGCCGTTGAAGCAGAGAGCTACACTGGATATGCATTGAAAGTGAAGTATCAGGCTTGTTTGGTTTGGGGTTGTAACTGCCATAACAAGCAAGCTACTCCTCGCTTTTTTGTGAATGCAAATCCTTTCATCCACATTTCCCCTTGCCATTGAATCATAGAACACTGTTGTAGTCGCATTAACCATGTGTAATTCTATTGAATAAGGGTATTATCTCTAGGTATTAGCTGTCTTTCCTGCAAGCCACCCTCTCTTCATTCACATCCTCTAGACTTAATGGATCCACAGTGTTTATCTCATGCCCCTTTGAAGTCCTTCACAGTTTTGGTCTTCACCACTTCCTCTGGAAGGGCGTTCCAGGCATCCACCACCCTCTCCATGAAGAAATACTTCCTGACATTGGTTCTGAGTCTTCCTCCTTGGAGTTTAAAATCGTGACCCTTGGTTCTGCTGATTTTCTTCCAACGGAAAAGGTTTGTCGTTGTCTTTGGATCATTAAAACCTTTCAAGTATCTGAAAGTCTGTATCATATCACCTCTGTTCCTCCTTTCCTCCAGGGTGTATATATTTAGATTATTCAATCTCTCCTGATAAGTCATTCGATCTAGACCATTCACCTTTTTGGTCACCCTTCTCTGGACCGCCTCCATCCTGTCTCTGACCCTTCGGGTACTGGAACCAGGCAGGAACTGTAGCTGGACTCGAGTACTGGAACCAGGCAAGAACTGTAGCAAGACTCGGGTACTGGAACCAGGCAGGAACTGTAGCAAGACTCGGGTACTGGAACCAGGCAGGATTGGTAGCAGGCAAGCAGGAACCAAGCAGGTACTGTAGCAGGGAAGCAGGAATGGAGCGAGTAGCAAGGCAGCTCACTCTGGGCACGACGCAACAGGGAACCAGGAGGTAAACCCGTTGCAAGGCCAAGACTGAGTGTCCGTGGCCGGCTTATCAAGGCCACAGCGTCTGACGTCAGGAACTGGGTGGAGTCACCACTGGCGGGAAATGGCCTAGAAAAGCGTCCAAGTGGCGTGCGCACGCACCTAGAAGCAGGGCGTCCATGGGAAGCTTCCTGGCGGCATGGCCCCCGCGGGGACGCCGCCAAACAGGGCGCAAACCAGGCCTCCAGAAGAGGGAACTGGTCCAGGAGCATGGAGTTAAGGGTCTGGTCGTGGCACTCACGGCCAGAACCACAACAGGATTAGTGATTTTACCAATTTTTGTATTGCTGTGTTGACCTTCTTGCCCAACGCTAGTGAAGCTGTAACTATGTTTCCCTTGGAAACTGTTTCCGGATGGTCCTGGTCGCTATATCATTCCTTGCTTTTTATGGGATGCCTCAGTCATTCCACTGGTTTAAAGGTGGTCAGACACTGCCTTTGACCTCCAAATATTAATTTTATTTTTGTTGTGGACATCCACATTGTCTCAGTTCAATACAATTTATATGTATTTTACTTTTCAAAAATCATTTATAGCTAACAATAGACATTTATTTTTATCATGTAAAATTTTTCCATTCCATTTTTTTTAAACCTTGCCTGGATTGGAGTCTCCAGGTTCTCTCCTGATGCCCATAATTAAAATGTATTTGTTTCTATGTGATTTGGGGGTTTTAAAACCCCAAATAGGGTATTTCTTTCAAATGGGCTGGGAACATTTTTTAAAGTCACCCCAGAGATCAGGAATTGGGGTTCTTCAAGTGGCCAGGGTCTTCTTTCCTGGCCACCACCTTTGTTTTGCCTACATGTTCCCAAATTTTCCTGATTTTTATTGAAATTGGGGGGCCCCCTACCTTTGTCTTGGGTGTCCTGCTAATGTCATAACTGATATGAGCGAGTAGGCCCAGCCATCCTATCTTCAGTGTAGGCACAACACTGTCCACTGGAGCCTTCATTTCACCATGGCTCTGATGAAGCTTGTCCAGGCCTGACCAGGTCTTCTCTCCTCCTCTTTTAGGAATTTATTTTGATTTTTATCTTCCCTATTTCATATGAAACCTAACATCATGTAACTATAGTGTGGTTTATTTTTCCCCATGTGCATTTTGCACGTGTATACATTAAATTTCATCTTCAATTGAAAGTATATAAGTAAATAAGATTTGGCAAACTGGTTCAGACAAAAGGTTCATCAAACCCATAGATTCCATGTTACTTATCCCAGGGATAAGAAGTGGATTTCTGCAACTCCATTTCAATAATGGTTTACGCTCTTTTCCTCCAAGAACCTTTTTAAACACAGCTACACTAATAGCTTTCAACATATCCTCTGGCAATGAATTCCAGAGCTTAACTAAGCATTGAGTAAAAAAAATATTTTTTTCTTATTTATGTATCACCTAGCAACTTCATTGCCTGTCCCCTAGTCTTTGTACTCTTTGAAAGAGTAAATAACCGATTCACATTTACTTGTTCCACTCTACTTATTATTTTATAAACCTTTATCATATCTCCCCTCAGCCTTCTCTTCTACAGGCTGAAGAGTCCTAATATTGAGAGCCTTTCTTCTTAGGGGAATTCTTCCATCCACGTTATCATTTTGGTCGTTCTTCTCTGTCCCTTTTCTTTCTTTTTTTTATGATTAAGTTTGTTTTATTAAGCCAGAACAATATGTACATGGACAGTACATTACAGTGACCATAAACAATTTACAATCCAATACAGTTAACAAGCACTGCATAGAATGAACAGAGAATAAACGAACATAATAATAAACCATATAACAATATTGTTCTCATTTTATAGAGAAGAGAGAGAGAGTGAATAAGTAGAGAAATAGAGCAGAAAAAAACAAGGAGGAGGGGAAGAAAAAGGAAGAAAGGGAGAATAGAGTAATAAGGAAAAGTGAGAAGATGACCAGAATAAAGAAACAAAGAAGAGATAGGCATATGAAAGATAAATGCAAGGGTCATCCAGGGAAAAGGACTGTATAACGAACCTGTAGCTGACATGAATCTTGGTAAGATATTGAGTAGCGGACACAGACATAAGAAAACCATTCATTCTGTTGATGAAATATAATCATTAAGGGGTTTCCACACCCTACACCAGGTAGACATTCTATTTAACTTAACAGCCGCAGACTGCTCATATCTACTATATAGACAAACCGTGTTCCACCATAAACTCTCCGACAGCCGGTCACTATGTTTCCAATTGGAAAGAATATTGTGAATCGCCACTGTAAGGAAAAAATCAAGTAGTTTGCTAGAGGAAACAGATAGATCAATTGAAGGGTCTGCTCCTTTTAAAATAACAATCGAGTAAGTGAGAGGCTGTGAAAGAGCCATAATGCGGGAGATGGTTTGCCAAATTTGTTGCCAAAATAAATTTACTAGCGGACAATGAAAAATCATATGGGAAAGAGTGCCGTGATCTGCTGAGCATGACCAACATTGATGAGATACAAGTAAGCCAGCTCGATGTAATTTCCAAGGGGTCCAAACAGCTCGATGGGTGACAAAAAAAGCTGTTTGAGTTAAACTAGAGGATAGGGAAATACGGTTTGCCACCTTCCATACATATGACCAGTTAATATTAGAGTTGTCATTAGCAAAGTCAGCAGTCCAGACATCATATAAACCTTGGAGAGAGTTAGACATTATACCAAATGCTTGAAAGACTTTGTAAAAACGGGATGCCAAGTGTCCCCTCCTGTCGTATTCTGAGTATATTGTAAGAACTGGAGGAAGCAATGAGGTAGGAAAGGCAGAAGAAGGCATGGAATGAAAAGCATGCTTCAGTTGTAACCAAGCATAAAATTGAGTAGGAGGTAAATGAAACCTCTGATGTAATATTTCGAAAGGAAGAAGATTTGCATTCTGGAGTACAGAACTGAGAAACCAAATCTGATGTGCCTGCCAAGTAACCCATCTAAGGGGCCTATTTTCTACTTTAATATGTGGGTTACCCCATAAGGGAGCATATCTAGAATAAAGCCAAGGGCTAGAGTCCGGATAAGGTATCTTGTCCAGGGCTTGAAAAGCTTGATGCGTAGCCCGCAGGATAGGATTCAATCGGGATTGGGCCACTAAAGGAACCGCGAAAAAAAATTCTGCGGGGTATGGTCGCATTTAAAAAGTTTCTAAGGATAACCAGCTTGGTTTGTCAAAGGAGGAGAGATGATTAGCAAAAAAATGATACCCTTGTTGAAGCATATACGCCTGGTGATATAAGCGAATATCTGGGAAATTAACACCTCCATCACGGGATGGTCTTTTGAGCTTGACCAATGCGATTCTGGGAGCCTTATTTTCCACAAAAACCGGGACAGAAGACGGTCAACTTGTGCATAGAAATCTGTGGAAAAGAAAATGGGGAGCATAGCAAGCACATGGGTAATCTTAGGAATCAACAATTTATTTATTTATTTATTTAAAATTTATTTATTTATTTAAAATTTTTATATACCGACATTCATCCAGGATATCACATTGGTTCACAGTGTAACGCAAATATACGCCATGCATGGCGCTTTACATGGAACAGATAAAACATGTTAACAAGGGAATAAAGGGGTAAGAGAACATGGGATAAATTGCATTAAATATTAAACAAGAATTGCAATTATATACATATGTACAATGTTGAGAGAACTGAGAGAAAAGGGATTTAGGAATATTAGGGGGGGAGGGGGGAGTGGAGAGCAGAGGGGGGAGAAAAGGGGAGAAGGGGGCGGAAAGAAGAAGGATGGGGCAAAAGCGGGGTACCGAAAGGGGGGCCGTGGAAAGGCAGAGTGGAGATTAGGTGTATGCTTTGGCAAATAGCCAGGTCTTAAGCTTCCGCTTGAAGGATTTCAGGCATTCCTCTTGCCGTAGTTCAACTGGCATTGTGTTCCAAAGGGTCGGCCCGGCGATGGATAGTGCACGGGCTCTTGTGGAGGTAAGTTTGTGGAGTTTGGGAGAGGGGATAGGCATGGTTGCGAGATGTGCATGTCTGGTAGGCTTATTGGACTGGTGTAAGCGGAAGGATTCATTGAACCTGGCTTTGGAACCACTACTCTTGGCAATCAGACAGTCGTCCACAATAGAAGGTTTTCTCATTGGTGAGGAGATATATAAATTATCTGCATATGCTGACGATGTTCTGTTGTTCCTGACGAATCCGGATTCCTCTATCCCCTCTCTCTTTCAATTAATAAATGAATATTCATTGGTATCCGGATACAAGGTGAATTGGCACAAAACAGAGATGTTACCTCTTAATATGATGGGCTCCATGGTAGATTACTCTTCCCTCCCTATTCAGAAGCTGTCTAAAGAACTCAAATATTTGGGAGTTTATCATTGAACCAGTTCATTTCAGGATTGTATAAAGCCTTGTGGATGAGAGAGAGCGCCTTATATTGTATACGAGATGCTATTGGGAGCCAATGTAGGTCTTTTAGAACAGGTGTAATATGGTCATGTTTGCGTAGGTTGGTCAAGATTCGGGCTGTTGTGTTTTGCAGAATTTGAATGGGATGAATGGCGTTGTTAGGAAGGCCGAGGAGCAGGGAGTTGCAGTAGTCTGTTTTGGCAAAGATAGTGGTTTGAAGCACTGTCCGGAAATCAGGGGCATGCAGTAAGGGTTTAAGTTTTTTTAGTGTATGGAGTTTAAAGAAACCATCTTTAAGTATATTGTTGATAAATTTCTTCAGGGTAAAGTGCCCGTCGAGGATGATTCCCAGATCACGGACTTGTTGGGCAAATTTGAACTGTGATAGAGGGGGGAGGATCGAGTGGTTGGGGGGTGAGATGAGCATAATTTCAGTTTTAGTTGTGTTAAGGGCTAGGTGGATGGAAGAGAGGAGATTGTTTATGGATTGGAGGGTATCATTCCAGAAATCCATGGTTTTCGAAAGGGAGTCAGTGATGGGTATGAGCAGCTGAACATCATCAGCGTATATGTAATGGGGGAGATTTAGGCTAGAAAGGAAGTAGCAGAGGGGAAGGATGTAAATATTGAAGAGGGTAGAGGAGAGGGATGATCCCTGAGGGACACCTTGATTAAGGGGGATGGCATTGGATACGTGATTGCCTAGCTGAATTTTGTAGTCTCTGTTGCTGAGGTAGGATTTGAACCAGTTGTGGGCAACACCTGTAATGCCTATTTCAGTTAGGCGCTGTAGAAGAATGGGATGGCTGACGGTGTCAAATGCGGATGAGATGTCAAGGAAGGCAAGTATGTATGATTGTCCTTTCTCAAATCCTTTAATAATGTGGTCAGTCAGTGAAAGTAATAGAGTCTCTGTGCTGTGAGATTTACGAAAGCCAAATTGTGCGGGGGCAAGAATCTTAATAGTATCCAAACGACCCCACCAAGAGAGATGTAGAGGGGACCAACGTAATGCTGCTTCTTTAATTTGATTTAGAATGCGTGTTTCGCAATTACTAATTGTGGAGCCAATATCAGTGGAAAAATAAACTCCCAAATATTTGAGTTCTTTAGACAGCTTCTGAATAGGGAGGGAAGAGTAATCTACCATGGAGCCCATCATATTAAGAGGTAACATCTCTGTTTTGTGCCAATTCACCTTGTATCCGGATACCAATGAATATTCATTTATTAATTGAAAGAGAGAGGGGATAGAGGAATCCGGATTCGTCAGGAACAACAGAACATCGTCAGCATATGCAGATAATTTATATATCTCCTCACCAATGAGAAAACCTTCTATTGTGGACGACTGTCTGATTGCCAAGAGTAGTGGTTCCAAAGCCAGGTTAAACAAAAGGGGGGAGAGCGGGCAACCTTGTCTTTTTCCCCTATGGAGATGAAAATGGGGGGATACTCTGTTATTGATATACAAATAAGCAGATGGAGAATTATATAAAAATCTAATCCATGAAATGAAGACCGGTCCAAATCCAAACCATCGTAAGGAGGAGAAAAGAAAAGACCATTCTACCCGGTCAAAAGCCTTTTCGGCGTCTAAAGATATGGCCACCGCAGGGTTCGGCAGGGTGGTTGCTTGGGACTGTATATGCAAAAAGATTCTAGCATTGTTGGCTATTAAGCGGTTTTTAAGAAAGCCAGTTTGGGCTGGATGAATGAGACAATTGAGAATGTGAGAAACTCGAGTTGCTAGAATTTTGGTAAAAATCTTATAGTCAGTATTTAATAATGAGATGGTCTATAATTGGCTACCTCTCTTTCGTCCCTTCCTGGCTTTGGAAGCACCACTATGCAGGCATCAGAGAAATTATGAGAGTCCACGGTACAATCAAGAAGAGATGAGAAATAGTTGTGCAGATGGGGTATAATGTCTTTCTTGAAGGCTTGATAGAAGTCTGTAGTGAACCCATCCGGGCCAGGTGCCTTGCCGCATGACAGAGATCCGATGGCCGACTCGATTTCAGTCACCGTAATAGGCGCATCCATAAGGGCTGCTTGTTCTGAGGACAAGAATGGATGAGGGATAGTGGAAAGAAATTGATCAATGTCCGCTGGCGTAGCAGTAGATTCCGATTGATATAATTGTCCATAAACGTCACTGAAAGTACGTAGAACATCTTCCTCTTTGGTCAAAATTTGTTTATTAGGGGAGAAAATATTTGCAATACGTTTTTTTTCTTCCCTCTTTTTCAAATAACTGGCGAGTAGTTTACCACATTTATTGTTATCAGCATAATAAGTGGCATTAGAGCGAAACATTCCCAATTTCACTTGTGAGCTTAATTGCATGTTGTATTGATACCGAGCTTTTAAAAGGGCTGTGAGTGAGAATGAATTGGGATGTGCATCGTGAGCCCGTTCCAGTGCGGTAACGTCCTCCTGAAGTTTCTTAAGGGAAGCAGCATTTACTTGTTTAGTGTGAGTGGAGTGACTGATAATCTCTCCCCTAATGGTGACCTTAAAAGCTTCCCATAAAATTGACTGCGAAACTCCGGGGAGTGTATTAAGTTGGAAAAATTCTGTTATTGTCTGCTTAAGAGAGTCTTGAAAAGAGGAATCCGCTAGGAGCGCAGGATTAAAGCGCCATTGTCGATCAGTCATCTGAGGTATGGTAAGTTCAAGTTGAAGTTGAATGGCAGAATGATCCAATACTAGAATCGGGCAGATAGCCGTTGCTTGAATCTGAGGAAGAAGGGAGTTGGAGACTAAAAAAAAATCAATCCTGGAATATGATGAATGTGGAAAAGAAAAAAAAGTGTAATCTTTAGTAGTAGGGTGAAGTAATCTCCACGGATCTGCCAAACCACAGGAGTCCATCAGATGTCTTAACAATGTACTGGATTTAGAAATCACAGGGCGAGTAGATGTCTTCTTATCCAAAAAGGGATCCAATGGCTGATTAAAATCCCCTCCAATAATACAAGAAGTAGAATTAAGTGCTAATAAGCGGGAAAATGTTGACTTAAAAAAAGTGGGGTCATCTGAGTTTGGAGCATACAGGTTTAATAAAGTGTAAGTAGATTGGGCGATTGCTACTTGAAGCAGAATCCATCTGCCGTCTGGATCAAATGCTTGATGAAGAATTTGAGCATTTAAGTTCTTGTGAAGAAGAATTGCAACCCCGCGTTTCTTCTGAAAGGCTGGAGCAAAGAAGACTTGGCCTACCCATTGTTGTTTTAATTTAACCGATTCAGCCATATTGAGATGGGTCTCCTGAATATAAGCAATGTCTGTTTTCACGGACTGTAGATATGTCAGGATCTTTTTCCTTTTGATAGGATGGGAAAACCCCCCAACATTCAGGGAGGTGAATTGAAGAAATGTATCCGTGGATACCATGATGAACGACTGAGAATTTTGAATGAATGGTTGAAGATATTAATAAGAATAATAAAGAGGGATCCAAGATGGCCGCGGAGAAATGAACGGCTGAACGCCGAGCTCCGGAGCAAAATCTCAAATTTTAAGCTTTATTTCCTGGAACATTTTATCCTTATACCCGTTTCGACGGCAAGATGCCCCACACGAAACGGAAAGCTAAAATTAAAGAAATTACATCAACACCTATTACCTCGTCTAGGCAGCTCCGAATCGAGGAAGTTTTCGCCGGACTAGTGTGTGATCACCCTGAGGGAGCCGCTGGAGGTTTCGACGGAGAGCAGACGCCGAGCCCCCTGGCTCTAGAGATATCATTAAGCCCGGGTGCGCCTTCAACGCCAGATCCACCGCTCGGAGGAAAGATTTCCAAGCAGAGTTCATCCATCTCGCTACAAGAAAGAACTGCTGAGGGGGCCGTTGCCCAGAGAAGGAGCAACATAAGTTTGTCTCCTTCGGTGAGTCAGAGTATGGCTGACTCCAGGGACCGACCAGACCCAGCATGGAAGCGAGCTGAGGAGAAAGGTGAGCCGTTGGACAAGAGAAAGGGTGCCGAGGGAATCCAAGTTGTTTGTGGAGCCACTGAATTTAATCCAAATAATATTACACTAACTGAGATTATGAAAGCTATCACCTCTATGGAAAAATCTATTATGCAATTGACTATAATGGTAAAAGAAAGCATTGAGAAACACCAAGATACAGAAGGAAGAGTGGGAAATTTAGAGAACTCTGTTAAGGGATTTGAGCAAAAAATGGCAGAGGTAGAAAAAATTCAGGGGAACCTGATAAAATCTGAAAGTATACAGATGGTAAAAATGGAAAATCTAGAGAACCATCTAAGGAGAAACAATATAAGAATATTGAATTTTCCTAAATTAAGGCTATTATCTCATCGAGAATTATTCAAAAGTTATGTTCAGAATTTGCTCAAAATTTCAGAGCAAGAGATTCCAAAGATCATTAGAATTTATTATTTGCCTCAGAGAGATAAAGAGAAGATTTCAGATCAAAAGGAGAATCCCTCGTATGATCTAACGGATATCTTAGAAAAATTGCATGATTTGACGGTGGAGGAAAGAACTACTCTTTTTATTCAGTTTGCAACATCAGCTGATAGAGATTTGATTCTGAAAACTTTTTTCCGTAACCAGCATATAAAATTTTATGGATACCCACTAAAGATTTTCCCTAACATAACGAAAAATACCCAAATAAAAAGGAAAAAATTCATCGCTATGAGGGAAGAAGTTATTGCCCGAGGCACAAAGTATATCCTCAGATACCCATGTCATTGCTTGCTAACCTATCAGAACTCACGTTATATTTTCAGAGAACCAGAACAACTGAGAATATACCTCGACTCCCACTCTGCTTAGTTCCAAGGTTTGAAGGCATAAAATAGAGACACTAGTTAATTTTGAAGCAATCTGTAAATATATTTGTTGTTATTGCCTAAATTTACTGCTTGATCTACATCTTGGATCCACAATTTCTTATAATTTTTTTTTAACACTGGGTAAAATTGTTTAATGTTTTCTTTGTAGTAGGTTTTTTTTCTGCATATAAGCAAATTTTCATTACTTTTCCCTGGTGTTTAATTTCTGAACAAATTTGTTCTGTATATTTGTTATTTGAAAATCCAATAAATAAATAATTTAAAAAAAAAAAAGAATAATAAAGAATGCTGTGTCTCCAATGCTTAGCACCATAAGGCAAGGTATAAAAAAGACCCCCTTGTTTAGAGCAGCCATAAGAAAAAGGAAGAAAAAAAATGACCCATTATCCAGTAGAACGGGTCTTGTTAGAACACCATAGAGTGCCATCCAAGGCAATGAGAGTTTGAAATGAGCCTCTTGTCAGGACTAAGGTGCCATCACCAAAAGTCACTCCAGACACGAGGAAGACTATGGGGGCCATAGTACCATGCTAACCCACTCATCAAAACGAGATGAAAAATAAAATAGAAGCAGGAAACCACATCTTACACAGGGTCCCTGCAAATACCTCTTATCTCAGGAACGGAGATGAAATTACTAGCATCCAAATCAGGTAATCATACCAGCGGGGTCTTCTAGAGTAAGAAGGCATTCTGCAAGATGCTCCGGTTGTTGAAAAATGTGTGTACGATTTTTATACGTAATCTTCATCTGCGCTGGATACATCAGGCCAAACTGTGCTCCCAACGATCGTAGCTTAGGGCGAAAAGCTAAAAAAGCTTTGCGTTTCTCCGCTGTGGCCTTCGCAAAATCAGGGACGAAGATGACATTGTGGCCCTGATATAGTAGAGGGGCACGAGATTTCGCAACTGAAAGAATCTCTACTACCTGGGGATAGCGGAGTATCTTAAGGATAAAAGGTCTGGGATACTTAGAGTTCCGTTGGGGCCTAGATGGTAGACGATGGGCCCGTTCAATTTCAAAGGGTGAGGCGAATTTCACCTGTAAGCAGCTGGGGATCATCTGCGTTAGGAAGGATATTGGATCAGAACCTTCGGTCCCTTCCGGAATGCCCAGTATTCGTATGTTATTCCGTCGATTTTGATTTGAGAGATCCTCAATTTCTTTATGCAACTGTGTCATGTCCTCGTTGAGCTTAGGGAGGGCCGCAGAGGTGAGTAAGAGCGATGATGTCTGAGACTCAACATCTTCCAGCCGGCGTTGGAAGACCGCCGTTTGTTGCGTCAGTGTTTGGAGTTCTGAACGGATCGCTGTCGTGGCCTCAATATTGTGTTGAATCAAGTCCTTAAGTTGTTTTAATTCCACCAACACTAAGTCGGCCGACGCCATATTTTTTGTTGCCGCAGCCTTTTCCGGGGTCGGTGGATCCTGTTTCGCCCGCTTGGAACCCGCAGCAGAAGCGAATTCCGCTTCAATTTTATTTGATTTAGAAGCAGACATCCTCATCTATATTCCCCGCAATTCTGGAGCAATTCCAAAGTGAGATGAGTGGGTATTATCGAAGCATTGATCGCGGTCTGGAGGAGCTCAGGTTTTAGGCAGCCATCTTAGACGCTGCACGAGAGTGCCCCACCTCTGTCCCTTTTCTAATTCTGCTATATCTTTTTGGTGATGTGGTGACAAGAACTGCACACAATATTCAAGATAAGGTCACACCATAGAGCAAAACAAAGGCATTATGATATTCTCTGTTTTATTCTCTATCCATTTCCTAATAATTCATAGTAATCTATTTTCTTTCTTAGAAGCTGCTGCCAATCATTCACTTTGTGTTCTTGGGTGCTGGTGTTGAGTCTTCCAGTCTTGCAAAGACATCTTGCAATTTTTCACACTCTGCTTGTGATATAGCAACTCAGTATAATTTTGTGTCATCTGTAAATTTGATCACTTTACTTATTGTTCACCTTTCCAGCTCAAAAACTAATAACATGGAAAATATTGATTTTTTTACAGATCTGGATTTATTTCTGAAACAGGAATTATTTTTTTCTATCATATTCAGGTCCGATTTGAAAATATTGTTTTCTCTATCTAATGAACCTTAATTATTTAGAGGTAGATTTTAAAAAATGATCACATATGCATGTATGTGGGCCAGGCGTGAGCAATGCAAATTTTAAGAAGCCGGGAAGGGCACACGTACATGCCAGTGGCGTAGCCAGAATTGATTTTTTGGGTGGGCACAAGGTTAACATGGGTGGGCTGTAGGCATGCAGGTCTACTAGTTGTTTTTTTTTACTGATAAATAATGCCAAATTATGCAGCATAGCATTCACATCTACGCCTAAGTATGAGGTTTACTTAATGATACAAACATAATTCACGGTGATTTGTGGTACTTTAGCCTTCTTATTATTACGATTTTATACATGGCTCCTACCTGTCCATAAATTTTGAGAGAGCGGTTGTGTTGCTTATATTTAAATTGCTAACATCTCAAAATATAGATATATATTTTTACCTTTGTTGTCTGATCTTTGTATTTTCTAATCAGTTGGTCCTGGTCTCTTTTTCCCATTTTTTCCCTTATAGCTCATTTCCTAATTCCTTTTCAGTGTCTTTCTTCTATTACTGTCTTCTTCCCTTCCACACACACACACACACACACACACATACACGCTTTCTCTCACAGACTCCCTTCTCACACACTCAAGCTGTCACTCTCATATGCTCTCCCCCCCCCCCACAAGCTCACATTCTCTGCAGACACACATACAAGTTCTCACTTTCTCACCCCTCCCCAGGCTTATATTCTTATGCACACACACAGACGCACATCCAGGCACCCATTCTCACCCACACACATAAACCCAGACTCCCATTCTCACCCACAAACCCATGCTCCCAGTCTCACCCACACATATTCAAGCTCCCATTCTCATCCATACATATACACATTTAAGGTCCTATTCTCACCCACACAACACACATTCAAGCACCCATTCTTATCCACATATTCAAGCTTCCATTCTCACCCACCCACACACACCCAGGCTCTCATTCTCACCCATATATACACACATTCAAGCTCCCATTCTCACCCACCCACAACCCAGGCTCCCATTCTCAACCACACATACACACATTCGAGCTCCCATTCACCCACATATTCAAGCTTCCATTCTCACCCACATACACACCCAGGCTCCAGTTTTCACCCACACACACACTCCCATTCTCATCCACACATACACATTCAAGCACGTGCACAGCTTCCGCTTTCTCCCCCAGAGCAGGAAGATCAGCTGCCTCTCCTGCTGCCACCGGCCTCCTGCTATCTTCGGGCGTCGGGCCGAACTTCCTGTCGGGGGGGGGCGGAAGCGCAGCGCACAACGTCCGCTTCCTCCCTCCCCCCCCCCAAGCAGGAAGATCGGCCCGACGCCCGAAGATAGCAGGAAGCCGGTGGCAGCAGGAGAGGCAGCTGATCTTCCTGCTTTGGGGGAGAAAGCGGAAGCTGTGCGCGGCGCTTCCGCTCCCCCAAACAAGAAATTCGGCGGGCCGTTTGGTCCGAAGATAGCAGGAGGCCGGTGGCACAGGAAAGGCAGCTGATCTTCCTGCATTGGGGGGAGGAAGCGGAAGCTGCGCGCGGCGCTTCCGCCCCCCCCCGAACAGGAAGACCGGTTGGCCATACGGCCGCAGCAGCGCTGCCCCACGTGTGCCGTGATGGCGCGCGAGGCGTGGGGTCTCTTGTTCGCTGTCGCGGGGATGGGATCCCGCGACAGCCTTGCAGTTCCGGTGCCAGTTGGGTGGGCCTGGGACTAAATTGGGTGGGCACCTGCCCACCCAGGCCCACCCGTGGCTACGCCACTGGTACATGCATGTGCAAAATTAGAAAAGGCACAGAGAAGGGCAACCAAAATGATAAAGTGGGTGGAATGATTCCCCTAAGAAGAAAGGCTAACAAGATTAGGACTCTTTAGCCTGTAGAAGACAAGGCTGAAGGGAGATCTGATAAGGAGGTTGAAAAGGGGCAGGCATGGGTGTTCTGGAAGTGGGTCTAAGACTGACATGCATAACCACAAATTTTGCAAAAGCAACAGGCATATTGTCTGCATAATTTTTCTACTGCTCCTCATGAGGTGAGGGAGGGAGGGAGAGAGAGAGTCTGACACTCTATATATAGATTCCACTCTCAAGCAACACTTTGAATAGGGGTGGGTTTTGGGAGATGGGGTGGGATTGGGGGTGGGGGTTGTTACAGACATATTCAGAGGTATTCATAGTAAAATTGACATCAGTAAAGAATTATAGCCCTTATAAGTGATGAAAAGGAGTAGATTTGTACAATGCATTATTATTTGTACAATACCATAGTCTTAACCTAACCATAACCCTACCAGCCTTGTATCATAGTTTGATTTATACCCTGGTTTGTTCAATAGTTTCATGATCCTAGTTCTCTATTCCTCTGTTCTATGTAATTGCACTCTTTTAGGCACTGTTTCTGTTACAATGTAAACCACTTTGATTTGTAACCTCTTACAAGAAATTCGGTATATAAAACTGTTAAATAAATAAATAAATGCAGATAGCACTGTATTATACAAATCAACTCCTCTTGTTAGACTTTTCATCACTTATAAGGGCTATAATTCTTTACCAATATCAGTTTTACTATGAATACCTCTGAATGTGTCTGCGACAACACCCCCCTTAACCCCAACCCACCTTCCGAAAGCTCACTCTGATTCAAAGTGCCCCTCTCTCTCACTCACTCTCTCTCCCTCTCTAAAATACACATGTAAAGGCTGTAGACGTATGTGCAGCATCATTATTTTAAATGCTATGGGCATTGGGCATACTTTATAAAATGATTTGTATTTTTGCTCTCGGTGCAATACGCACGTTGCTTTTAAAATTTACCTGTTAGAGTTCCATTCTATTATGGGAATAATTGTATATAGCCTGTAATACAGCTAATATATACAGGCATTTTTAGTACATATACATTATAGGTCAATCCAGGTAGTTTTCCTTTGAAAATTGCCTACAATGTATAAGCACTAAAAATGTACACATACTTAACAACTCACTGTCTTAGGTATAACAAATGGTGATGTCTTGGTCAAATCTTTATTCTTTGCAGATTATATTCTGATGTTACTGTTGAATAGGGATGTGAATCGTTTTAGGACGATTAAAATTATCGTCCGATAATTTTAATATCGTCTTAAACCGTTATGGAACACAATACAATAGAGATTCTAACGATTTATCGTTATAAATCGTTAGAATCGTGAGCCGGCACACTAAAACCCCCTAAAAACCCCCCCCCGACCCTTTAAATTAAATCCCCCACCCTCCCGAACCCCCCCCCCAAATGAGTTAAATAACCTGTGGGTCCAGCGGCGGTCCGGAACGGCAGCGGTCCGGAACGGGCTCCTGCTCCTGAATCTTGTTGTCTTCAGCCGGTGCCATTTTCCAAAATGGCGCCGAAAAATGGCGGCGGCCATAGACGAACACGAATGGACGGCAGAAGGTCCTTCCGGACCCCGCTGGACTTTTGGCAAGTCTCGTGGGGTCAGGAGGCCCCCCACAAGCTGGCCAAAAGTTCCTGGAGGTCCAGCGGGGGTCAGGGAGCGATTTCCCGCCGCGAATCGTTTTCATACGGAAAATGGCGCCGGCAGGAGATCGACTGCAGGAGGTTGTTCAGCGAGGCGCCGGAACCCTCACTGAACGACCTCCTGCAGTCGATCTCCTGCCGGCGCCATTTCCGTACGAAAACGATTTGCGGCGGGAAATCGCTCCCTGACCCCCGCTGGACCTCCAGGAACTTTTGGCCAGCTTGTGGGGGGCCTCCTGACCCCCACGAGACTTGCCAAAAGTCCAGCGGGGGTCCGGAAGGACCTCCTGCCGTCCAATCGTGTTCGTCTATGGCCGCCGCCATTTTTCGGCGCCATTTTGGAAAATGGCGCCGGCTGAAGACAACAAGATTCAGGAGCAGGAGCCCGTTCCGGACCGCTGCCGTTCCGGACCGCCGCTGGACCCGCAGGTTATTTAACTCATTTGGGGGGGGTTCGGGAGGGTGGGGGATTTAATTTAAAGGGTCGGGGGTGGGTTTTAGGGGGTTTTAATGTGCCGGTTTTGCGATTTTTAGATTTTTAGATTTTTCACGATTTTTCACGATATTTTACCCCCCCAAACGGCAACAATACGATTCCCTCCCCCTCCCAGCCGAAATCGATCGTTAAGATGATCGAGGACACGATTCACATCCCTACTGTTGGAATGCCAAAAGTTCTTTCCCAAAGGTGCTGCATATTGTAAAGTGGTATTGTTAGTTTTCCCTGTCTTTAAACTTAATTAGGATAAATGAGAAGCCTTGGATGTGCTGGGGCATCCTAGATAACTTTTCTTGACATGGGCTGAGGATTCAATCACTTATTTGAGGGTAGAAATTACTAATTCTCCATCCAAATTATACAAAAGAAACATCCTTTCTCTGATTAAATACTGGGAATGCAAATTACAAAGTTGGATGTTGTTCAGTGTTCATACTGTGCTTGAGAGGCCGGATAGCTTTGATGATGATCTTATTATCAAAATTGCTCTTCATTTTAAAAATGTTATTACTCATGTTGTTAAGCAAAGATATTATGCACTTGAATAAGCTTAGCTCAAAGTTTGTTTGGAGAGGGAAAAAAATGCATTTGAGCATGCAAAGATTGATGGCTCTGAATGAAGAAGGTGGTTTTGTGTTCCTTAACTCTAAAAATTACAATGTGGCTTGCCTTCGCTAGCCTTTCGGTGACTGAGTAATGGATACTAACTTTTATTATGATTTAAATATGGAGCATAAGATGGTAACCCCTTAACTTTAAATACATTCTATAAGCTGATAAGGACAAGTTCCCCCTTCTACCCCACAGCTTCCAATTTATTTGTGGTCTCCCTTTGGAACGGGTGGAGATTTTTGAAGAATAATTTAGTTTTCTCCAATCACACTTCTCTATACCTGCCTCTGGTAGGGAATCAATCCTACCAACCAGGTATGATGTGTCCTATTTATGAGAGGTTAGATAAATATGGAGTAACTATCTTAGAATGTTTAATACATTACAACTGAAATCTTTTCAGTTTTGCAGCTAGGAGAATGTGTTGTTTTTTTTTTTAATAAGCTTCTTTGCTTACCTACAGATCAGACATTACTGTGTTTCTATCTTTTCTCAAATGGCATGCAATTTTATAATCAATTCATTTGATGAATTTATGGTTCTATATGATTATGAAGTGATTTCTAAGTCTAGAACTTACATATTTTTTATTATGTTGAAACAATATGGCATTCTGATCTCTGACAAATGTGTGGCAGAGGGATTTGGGTGGGGCAAATGATGAGGGATCTATAGTGCATTGTAACCCTTTTCTTTATCAGGTTATGGTAAATATGGACCTCCAGAAATTCCAGAACTAATTTCTTCCTTTTAAAACTTATAGAGCATTAGTGGTTCAATAAGATTCCTGTTTGAAATGTATAGCTAGAGGCAAGCTTTTTCATTGTGTGTAGGAATGTGTGAAGCTACAGTTTTTCTGGTGAAATATGACACATGAACAAAGTGTAATCACAGGGAAGACTGTTCCTTTTTTTTTTTTTATCAAGTTTCATAACATGTTTACAACCAAATCTATTCTAATTTTTAAAAACTGTATCTTGTCTTCTGGCTAAAACACAGTTCCCTGGATTGGTTGTTTAGGAGGAATGCTATAATAAATTATTTTAGTGATAGAATATCGCTCAGCTATCACTAAATTACCTAAAGCTTATTCAAGCTTTTGCCATATCTAGTGATCATTTATTGGAACACTTTATGCAGATTTTCAATTACTTTTGTCTAAGTCATAATCTTTAGTTGAATTCACTGGTATGCTAGGGAATCTGAGCAGCTGTCTCTGGATGTATCAGTTATATTTAGCAGATGTTACTATATTCTCCATGGTGTTGTTTGTGTTCTGTTTTGTTGTGGGGAGAGAGGTATTTTGTCATTGACATGGTTTCTTGTAGTTTGATGACATCATTTGTATTGTTCATTTGTTGATAAAGAAATTGTTAAAACATAAAAAGAAAGTCACTCTCAATCCCCGCAATGCCAGCTTGGATAAGCTGGTAAAAAATGCATCAACTTGATTGCTCCTACTTCCTGGTTGTTCTATTCTTCTCCCTTGCCACCCTAGTTCCATGAAATCTAAAGTCAATTGTGACAACATTTGCTAAGAAACGAGCAATGTGCTTCTTTGTGTTGTAGGGAGCATCTGCCTTCAAAAAGAGATAGTTCCTACAATTTTGCTTGTTTCATAGACTTTAATTGAAAGCAAATATGAATGCAAAAAAACATTGTCAATGCTTTTTGGAAGCAATGACCATTTGTATTCATTTCCCAAATTCTGAAATTAAAATACCTGATTTTTTTCAGATTTTTTTGTTTTAAACAAATGCATTTCCCTAGGCTACCTATGTATGCACACACATATCTGTTTAGATTTATATATCTATATAGATCTCTTTGTTTCTTATACATAACTTTGAATCTTTTTAGAGTTTTCTTGAATAGGAGGGAAATTAAGTAGAAGCACAGTTTAAAAATTAAAAATATATATATAATCATCTCAAATACACAGTACGTATACATGAAACTATTAATTCTTATGACTGTATGTTTATTAGAATACTCATATTCTACTGTGATACTGCTCACTTACTTTATCAAACATGATCCATCCATACTGACTGACTATTCATTGCAGTAGGTAGCATTGCTACACATTTTCATAATTCTAGAACACAAAGCATAGTACATCCTCTTCCCTTACTGTGATATATTGCTCTATATAGTCATAGATAACCAGGGCATGCTATTCTGGGAGGGGTTAAATGGAGTCTGAAACTTTGCAATAGAAAAAAAAGGCATGCATTTTTTTTTTTGAAGGGAGTATTCATTTGTAATACTCTTGCTAATGTATTAGGAGAAAAATAAAATATTCCAGAGGTCAAGTTAAAAAAAAACCCATTTCTAAGGGCAAAGTAATATTTTACCTGCATAAATGGGCTTTGAAAAATAGCCCGCTCTCAATACAGATAAAATTATTCTGCAATATATGTAATTTATGCTGATTGCTTGGAGTGATTCTATAGGCAGATTTAGGTTGGGGAAGGCAACAACATATGTAGTCTTCGATTTTGAAAACTACATGCATTGTTTTATCTGGAAAAAGTAGCCACTGAAAATAAAGGGGTAAATCTCTGTAGGTACTTTTTCCAGATGCAATAATAAAGCCAAACTACCCACATTGTTTTGCTTTAATGGTGCAAACTCCTTGGATAAAACAGTACTCTTGGAGTTTGCACCAAAGCAGGCAGTTTGTTTATTGCACCTCAATGTATGAGACTATTAACTTTCATTTTTATTTTTAGAACATGCTAGTTTTTGCAAATTTCTATGCAGCTTCCTTTAACAATGAGAATTATCATTTAAGCTAAAATAATGCATTCTCGCTCCTGAGAACACCACAATTTGGAATTGGGTAGAGGAATCATAATGAATCCTTTGTCACCATTCTGCTACTTAAACTAAGGAAAATATATAAAAAACTTTTGTCCACATTTCTATTACCCTACTAATTCATTTAAATATGCCTTTTCATGGCTCAATCCACTCGAATCTATGAGGAACTTGAAAATAAAAAAATATAAAAATGTGATTCCTGTTTTAAAAAAATAACCTATTTGTGGAGTTCCTGTAGAGATATCAGTGTTTTGAGCAAAAGTGTACACAGTGAATTTTTGAATTTATAGAGTTATTTTGCTTGGAGAAGTTGTGTTGTAATGTTTTTAACAGTGGCATGAATTAGAACTCCTTGTATAAACAATTACAAATCTTGCTTTCTCCTTTACTTTACCTATGACCTTAGGGAAATTTTGTCTAATCTTACTTGTTTCTATTTGGTTAATAACATAATTTCCATAATCCTTTTTTTTTTTTCTTTTGGAAATTGTCATACACACTAAACACTAAAATTGGTATCCCATCTTTCCACCCCTGGGTAGATGTACATTACTGAATTTTTATGAACTGCTATTGTAATCAGGTTGGATAAAATCACTATATAAATGTAAATTGTGATTATTAGTGTATGTATTAATGTTTTTTCTACAAAGTTGTTATACATTGTAAGAAGAAAATAACGTTAATATATTCATAAAGTAAGCATGAGGGAGAGAAAAATATTAGGCAAAGAAACAAAAATGTTCCAGACACTCACAGTTCATGTAAACAGGAAAATTCAAATGAGGCACATAGACAGCAGGGTACTGAACAGTAAGAAAGATAATTATAACAATTTCAAACAAAGCAGTCAGCACACTCTGTACTGGTAAATATAATCTATTTTGGTTTATATTGTCCTTCCATTTTCATTCTTATGAAAATCTCACTCTGGAATTGAAAGATTAGGCTATAGTGTGTAGATGCTGTTTACTAATCTAGAGTATGCTGGTTGCTAGGTATAGCAAAGGAGAATAGAACATACAATGCAGACCAGAATGAACTGAAACATTGACCACAAATCACTGCCTATCCTTGCCTCAGCATAATGCTATGTAACTCAACCAAAGTCTTGTTTTCTGTAGAATCAGCAATGCTTGGATAACAAAAATCAGTTTTATATGGCACATAACATGAGTTGCTCTGCTCATGTATAATGAAATTCTACTGGTGATTTGCTTTTCCATGATCTGTTCTGTGCCTAGGACAAGCACTAACCAGAGTCCAGTTGGCATGCACACTGTTCTTGAGCTATTTAATATTGTCAGTTGCTGCTGGACAGTTCAATGCTTTTATTCAAAGTACAACTTAAAGTACAAATATACATTTTAAAACATTTTGAGCCAAACTTTGAAAACGTTGCCATAGTGACTAGTATGAGAGGATCCATAGATCCTGTGCCATCGGAGAAGCACCAGTGTTAAAATGTGCATACCTCTGCCCCCAAAGTCCATGCATAAAAGGGCTCATGTACATTTTGCTTTTATGGGCACTCATACTTTATCATAGATACTGTTTCCAATTCTGTTAAGGCAGGCACCTCAGCAAAATGTGCCTGCCATCAGCTGCTAATAAGTGGAACAAATTGCCTGTTGAGTGTCGATGGCAACAGGATTTTAAGTTGTATCTAAAGTCTTTAAAGACGATGTTTTTTGAAGATGCGTTTAGATGAAACAGCATGACTAGTCTTAACTATTTTAGATGTAATAAGTGTGTATAGTGATTGCATTCACTTAGGCATAATGGGGTAAATTTAAAGAGGTGCACCCGATTTTATAAAAGTGGGGGTCAGCGCACAAGGGGGTGCACAATTGTGCAACTTGCGCAAGCCGAGCCGCGCTGCCTTTCCCCGCTCCCTACCCCCCCACCCCACATTCCCTTCCCTTCCCCTACCTCCCCCGCCCTTTCCACCCTACCTTTATCTTGTTTTAACTTCTGTTCTAAAATTTACTTCAGCCCCAGGGCTAAAGTAAGTTGCGTGATCCCCGGCATAGTGGCAAATGGCCGCTGTGCTGGGAGCTTCTGATCCTGCCCCCCCAGACCTCCCCACCCCTTTTTGCAAGCCCCGGGACTTACACGCATCCTGGGGCTTTATGCGCATCACCGGGCCTTTTGAAAATAGTCCCGGTGTGCGTAAACCCGATTACGCGTGTAACCTTTTGAAAATCCGGCCCCAATGTTTCATACGTTATCTTGTTTTAATGTATATTAATGTATTATGTTGATTTTATGATTGTATTATTGTAATCTGTGCTGAACAGATACTCAGAAGTGGCAGAATATAAGTATTTTTAAATAAATAAATAAATAAATAAATACATGAATGGATACATAAAAAAATATATATATATAAAATGGTGGCCCAAATTCATGAGTGGAGATACAAGGACACTCATCCTTCTAGTCAGAGAGAGTGAGGGTGACTTCTTCCACCTTCCTCCCCATGGAGACCACAGAAAGCTATGAACCATGAGGGCGTACTGGAAAACCCTGTAGAGGAATTTAAATCAGCAAGCAGTCCACTGCTGTGGGGTAAGTGTCTAGAGGAAAGTAGATAAAGAAATAGGGAAAGGTTGGGGTAACTGTCAAGCTTTTCCATTCAACATGCAGTTGTGCATAGAAGCGAGGGACATAGGATAGCAGGTTTAAGGAGCTTTATGCCCCATGGGCATATGCTGCCAGGCAGCCAGACCAGATGCAGAGCAAAGGGAGCACTGCAGAAGGGGAAAAAAAGAGATTTTAGACAAGCATCTCCTATCTCACTGTAAGCTAATACCAAATGAACCAGTGGAGGATGCATGCATTGGGTTCCCAAGGGAAGAGCTTACATTAGAAATACAAAATCACTTTCCCAAAGTTTGGTCAAGGCATTCAAAATCCATAGATGCCACAAGGCCAGGAAAGTACCACACCAAAGGAGGTGTTGGGTAAGGTAGCAGCCAGAGAAAGTGTAAGAATGTTTAGCCTTTAAGCTGCATTTTGCCTCTAGTTCTACCAAGCTTTGATTTCCCAATAGGCACATTAGGTGAAGAGGGTGGACAGCAGGCAACAACAGTGCCTAGGGGCAGCAAAAGCCAATATTTGTTCCTGGTTCTACATCCTTTTATTTATCTTTCTCTACAGTTTGAAAACCTGAAGAAGTAGGCCCAGGAACTCAGGTGTACAGAGGGCGAATGGCTTAAGTGGCTGCATATCTGGCCAGATGCGGTCAGAGGTAAAGGTGCCTAACAGACATGTCAAGTTTCATCCTTGGCAACCAATGTGATGGCAGCCTCAGATAGCCACTAGTGTCCATCTAGGTAAGTATTCCATCTATGCTCAGGGTTGCAGCTAACACTTATTCTGCAGCCATATGTTGTCTGCTCACAGCCTAGCCATTGTGCTCCCTTGGGGACATTCAAAGCCTCGCTGTGAGGCTGTCCTCCAAGGCTGGCCACTGTCCAGTTCATAGCTTTCTCTTTTAATCTATTGGTATACCTATCACTTTCTGCTTGATTTTGCTTGTTTCTCATTGCTACTGGCTCACATTTCCAACTGGCCTAATCATCATAAAAAATACGATACCTCTGGCATCCATCTATACATCGGCCTACACAGGTACCATCATCTAGGTGCAACAACTATGCTGCTTAATACTACTGCATTTCAGACTACTGGTTAGGTTCTCCTCTCCAAACCATCTTCACAACACATTCACATCCCCTTGCCATAAACCCTCAATAGCTACCCACATAGACCCTCACATAAAACATGTTGCCATCTCCTGCTCTCTAAGCATTTCATTAGCCCGGCTCACTTTACCCACACATTGTCCTTATTTCACAAGAAAGCCCGAGGAGGAGGAGGAAAACTGCCAGAGCCACCATTCCTTCCAGCTTCTCCAGCCCAGAAAACAGCTGCTTATAGCACCTTATCTGTATCCACACCCAAACCAGACCTGGACCAATGCAAGTCCCTCTTTTTGTTGCTTTCCTGGCCATGAGGATGCAGGTCCTGATGGCATTTTTCCTTTGCAGGGGGGAGGAATATTAAGCATGATTTAGCGTAGTGAAGTGAAGGAGGAGGAGGTACTAGCTGTCGCTGACAGAGTGCTGCTCCTGCTTAGGCTAGCACAACTCTCTGAAGTGCCTGCTGTTTCCTCCTCTGCTTCACACCTAATATGTCTCTGCCTATGGCGCTCCTGTTCACGGACTTTTGCTAACAGCAAGTCCTTCACCAATAGAAGACAATCGTACTGTAGGGTGAGTTTCCCTTTCACACGGGGATCACAGACTGTGGCGAGCATGTATGTGTGCTCTTCTGTTAAAGGCCTTAATCTCTCTTGCACCTGCTGCTGCAAAACGTCCAGACAATGCAGCAACTCAGCTGTCATTCCCTCTTCCTGTTTAAAGGCCTCCAAATTTTCATCCAGGAAATTAACTATAGGGATGATGTCAGCCAAGGTGGCACTTCTGGAACTCAGCTCCTCCGTGACATCCTTGAAGGGCTGCAGGATTTTTACCAGCTGACTCATGACTAACCAATCATGATGCCCTAGGGGATTCTGCACACCTATGTCCATTGAACCATAAAGTTCATGAAGGGGTGTCTGCAGCTCCACTAACCTCTGCAGCATCATATAGGTAGAATTCCACCGGGTGGCAATGTCTTGAATGAGACGCTTGTGAGGTATCTCAAAATTAGTCTGCATTTGTCGGAGAACATGCCCCACCTTCACACTTCTACGGAAGTGCCCTGCTATGTACCTGCACTTGTGTATTAAGTCCTGCAGGTATTCATTTCTAGGTGCTTGGACTCCAAACCCAGAGCTGACTTCACTACCAGGTGCAGAGTGTGTGTAAAACATTGGATGTTCTTAAAGCGCCCCTCGGTTATTGCCTTAACCATGTTTGCACCATTGTCTATGACAAAGAACCCTGCCTGAGGATTCCTCTCTCGCTGGTATAGTTGCCAGACCTCCAGCATCTGTCTGATGCTTGCTAGAATATTGGCTGTGGTATGGGCCTGGTCCATCAGGTGTGTGTGCAGTAAAGTCCACCTCCACCCTGATACTTGTTTACTAATAGAGCTGCTGCCTGCCCCTGCCTAAGCCAGGTCCCACCAGTGTGCTGTCAGGGAGAGGTAAAAGTGTGCAGCATTCATGGTGGTCCAAATATCGCAGGTGAAATGCACACTCCCATCTGCCTTAGCTAGCAGCGCTTGGATGCGACTGTGACACTGCTTGTACAGGCTGGGGATGACCTTTCTGCTAAATGTGATTCAGGAGACAACTTTGTAACTACGACCTTCAGAAAATGCTTGAAACCTACATTCTCCACTATATGCAAGGGCTGGTCATCAAGGGAAATCATTTCCCCAATGCTCCTGGTTACAAATTCCTGCCTGCCTCCTACCCCGGGATAGCGTTACCGCACTCCACCCCATTTTCTCCATGGTGGGTTGTCGCTTCTGCCACATGTTTGTTGGCCTGCCACCTGACTGATAGAAGGGACTGAAGGTGCGGGGTGACTCTGCTCCTTTTCAACCACTTTTCACTGCTTGGAAGGGGTCCCCTGACTGGTACTGACACCATTCCCAGATGGCAGTACTGTTGTTGGGTGTTGCCTCTTCATATGATGCGTCATGCCAAAATTAGATAGATGTCCCATTTGCTTGCCTCTGCTAATAGCCCTGCCACAGTAATTACACCGAGCAAAACACGGGTCCTCCATCACTTTAAAATGGCTCCAGATCGCAGATGTCTTTCATGATCCTCCCTTCTGTATAGCCTTGGTGGTGGATGCTGGCACTGTAGCTGAAGTAGTGGGTGCACCCTGAGAAGCAATGCCAGGGGCATCAGTCACACTCTGTGCCTGCGCTGAATGCTCTTCCTCCTCAATATCATCAGTTTCATCTCTCCCCTCCTGCACTGAAGTGGAGGATAAGACAGGACTAACGAATCCTCCTAAAACTTCGCCAGCTATTACTTCTTCCATTTCTGATGAGAATCCTATACAAGATGATTCTTTTTCTGACTCAGAAGCAAACAGTGCCTGTGCTAAATTGTCAATTCTAAGTCGAGACTGCTGTCCCACTGCTGCATTTGGGTGTCGACATTTTGTCTTGCATGACTCAGCCTCCCCTTCCCTCACCTCCAAAACTACAGGGTCAGAAACAGGTGGTGGCGATGCATCATGTTGAGATTTCATTTTTTTCCTGGTGGAACTGCCTGCCCCTCTAAAGATTTTAGATTGTAACAGGTCTCTTTTTAACTTTAATGGGGGTTTGGCACACCCTTTTGAGGAGTCTCCTCTCCCTGTCCCAATCACCCAACCACGTTTAGCTTTTCCTGACATTATGGATTTAATGGCACTGCCCACTAGGGATTTCAATTTAAATAATTATTTCAAAAAGGGGATTTGGCTTTAGTGAGCACCGCTGTCCCAATATTCTTTAGTCTGCAAAACTGCCTGCCCACAGGCACAATGCCTTGATGTGCACTAATGTAATGTGTGTGCACACACCAAGCTTGTAACTACAAAAGAGGCCCACTGGGGATTTGGCTTTAGTGAGCACTGCTGTCCCAATATTCTTTAGTCTGCAAAACTGGCTGCCCACAGGCACAGTGCCTTGATGTGTACTAATGTAATGTATGTGCACACAACAAAGTGGTAACTACAAAAGATGCCCACTGGGGATTTGGCTTCACAGAGTGCTGTTGTCCCAATATATGTGAGTCTGAAAAACTGTCCAGTGCCCACTATCACTGATGCCCAGTACACTGCCTTTTTTGATTAAAAGAGCACAGAGAGACAGTGAGTTCAATAAAAAAAATCTACTGCAATTAATAAAATACCCTTGCTTGGCACAGCAACAAAATTGATGAAATATCTTTTCCAATAGCAATTCTGTCAAACTATCTAGAAATTGAATATATCTCCCACCCACAACACCCAAATGCTGCTTGCATTAAAACTTTTGGCCAGCTTGGGGGGGCCTCCTGACCCCCCCAAGCTGGCCAAAAGTTCCTTTTGGGTGCAACGAGGGTCCCGGAGCGATCGCGCGGGGAATCACGTGACGCCGCGTCACTCCAACGTGACGCTGACATCACGTTCTCCTCGCAAAGGAGTTCAGAAATGGCATCCTGACTCCCTCCTGTACCACCAGGGAGTTTTGGTAAGTCTTGGGGGGGGGGGGGATTAAGGAGGGTGAGGGGTTTAAATTTTTATTTAGGATCAACAATCGCAATTTCCAACTTATTCAACATAGCTATGTTGAATAAGTTGGAAATCCGATCGTTTTCGCCTCATCACTTTTTTAAGTTAAAAAAAAAAAAAGTTGTGTTTTACATTTAAGTTCAAAATGAATGCACACCCCTAGTTTGAAGCACTTTGCTCAGGACAGACATTAGGCTCACTTATCTATAGTTTCCAGATTATCTCTGCAGTCATTTTTAAAAATTGGCATCACATTGGTCTACCTCCAGTCTTCTGGTACTATGGGATGAATACCATCCATTCCTGGTGATTTATTATTCTCTAATCTGTCAGTCTGAGTTATTATGTCCTCCTGTTTCACAATATTTCCATTTAGTTGTTCAGAATCATTACCATCAAATAATGTTTCCTGTGTGGGTATGCCCTGGACATTCTCCTCAGTAAAGACAGAGCCAAATAATTTAATTAATTAATTTAATTTAATTAATGACTTACGAGGAGAGGTTGAAGGTCATACATATGTATACCCTGAAGGAGAGGAGGTGAAGGGACAGATATGATACAAATCTTCAGATTCCTGAAAGATTTGAATGATGCACAATCATTGACAAACCTTTTCCATTGGAAAGAAATCAGTAGACCTAGGGTCATGAAATGAAAATAAAGAGAGGACAACTCAGAACAAATGTCAGGAAATATTTCTTCACAGAAAGGGGGGTGGATGCCTGGAATGCCCTTTCAGATGAGGTGGTGAAGACAAAAACAGTAAAAGATTTGAAAGGGGCATAGGATAAACACTGTGTCCCTTAAGGCTAGAGTATGGGATGGGAATGAATAAAAGAGTGCATGGGAGTAACTTGCTGGTGTGACAGTTACTAACTTTACCCAATAAGCTTTATGCTGTTGATATAACTCCATCATTGCTTTCTGCTTCAAGGCAGAAGGAAAAGAGTATGAGTATAAGAGGAATTAGATTCAGACAGCAACCAACAAGGACACTGAACTAAAGAAAAAAAAAACAGTGACCATCTAATCATGAGCAAATACAGACCAGTATCAAACCTGCCCTTAATTGCTAAATTAATAGAAAAAGCCATACAAAAGCAATTAACAGAACACTTAGAGAGCAACAATATATTGTACCCATCACAGCATGGCTTCCGCAAAAACTTCAGCACTGAAACACTACTACTTGCACTAACAGACAACATCATGAGAGGGTTTGACAGTGGTAAACAGTACATTTTAGTAATGCTTGACCTTTCAGCGGCATTCGACACAGTTAACCATGACAAATTGATAAACAGATTAGAGGAAATAGGATTAAGCAACCTGACAATCAAATGGTTTAAATCATACCTAAATAACAGATACTTCCAAGTGCAAATCAAAGAAGTAATGTCAGAGAAAATAAACCTTCAAACAGGAGTTCCACAGGGATCTGCCCTATCCGCCACATTGTTCAACATATACATGCTACCTTTATGTCACCTACTAGCAGGTTTAGGAATTTTGCACTACATCTACGCCGATGATATTCAGTTAATACTCCCAATTGATGACACAATTGAAAAAACATTAAACTTAGCCAAATGTACCTAGATATAATAAAACAACTTCTAAACCAAATGGAACTAGTGATCAATATAGAGAATAGGGATGTGAATCATTTTTTTATGATTTAAAATATCGTCCGATATATTTTAAATCGTCAAAAATCGTTAGAGGCACGATACAATAGGAATTCCCCCAATTTATCGTCAAAAATCGTAAATTGGGGGGAGGGGAAGGGGGAGGGCGGGAAAACCGGCACACTAAAACAACCCTAAAACCCACCCTGACCCTTTAAAATAAATCCCCCACCCTCCCGAACCCCCCCCAAAATGTCTTAAATTACCTGGGGTCCAGTGGGGGGGGGGGGTCCCGGTGTGATCTTCCACTCTCAGGCCACGGGTGCGTTAATAGAAATGGCGCCGGCGCTACCTTTGCCCTGTCATATGACAGTATCTCAACTAAGATCCTCACCAAATATATCTCACACATACACTTTCACCCGGTGCTTATTTTTGTATGGGTGATTGTCTATGTATCCGCTCAAAATTTCTTTTAACAATAATCTTTTGTTTTCATATTTCTAACAATTTATATAGGAAAACGGGTGGTAGTTTCATATATTATAAGCAACCATCCAGGTGCCAATGTTTTCTCATGTAATCATTAACAACCTCCCGCCTCCAATTTTTATTTGAATTAATGTCTTTAAAATATATTGAGCTGGATCACAGAAGATTAACCCTGTTTTTTCATGTTAATTTTTATTTTTTATTCACATAGTTTTAATAAAATCTTCTTTTTGTGACTGGCACTTTTCTATAGATTTTCTTTTTCAGCCGTCAAAGCAAGAATCAAGATTACTTAGCTTTAATGAATGTCTTTTGGCCCCCGCTGGACTTTTGGCAAGTCTTGTGGGGGTCAGGAGGCCCCCCCAAGCTGGCCAAAAGTCCCTGGGGGTCCAGTGGGGGTCCGGGAGCGATCTCCTTTGCTCGTAACATTGGGGTACAGGAACCAAAATGGCGCCGGCGCTAACTTTGCCCTGTCATATGGCAGCCAAAAACCATATAAAGTGACATATATTTTGTATTCTTTATTACACTGAAAAAATTACAACAACATTTAAATATTTGACATATTACCCACAAAAATATGCATCTAAAAATTCTAAGAACATAAGAACATAAGAAAATGCCATACTGGGTCAGACCAAGGGTCCATCAAGCCCAGCATCCTGTTTCCAACAGTGGCCAATCCAGGCCATAAGAACCTGGCAAGTACCAAAAACCAAGTCCATTCCATGTAACCATTGCTAATGGCAGTGGCCATTCTCCAAGTGAACTTAATAGCAGGTAATGGACTTCTCCTCCAAAAACTTATCCAATCCTTTTTTAAACACAGCTATACTAACTGCACTAACCACATTCTCTGGCAACAAATTCCAGAGTTTAATTGTGCGTTGAGTAAAAAAGAACTTACTCCGATTAGTTTTAAATGAGCCCCATGCTAACTTCATGGAGTGCCCCCTAGTCTTTCTACTATCCGAAAGAGTAAATAACCGATTCACATCTACCCGTTCTAGACCTCTCATGATTTTAAACACCTCTATCATATCCCCCCTCAGTCGTCTCTTCTCCAAGCTGAAAAGTCCTAACCTCTTTAGTCTTTCCTCATAGGGGAGTTGTTCCATTCCCCTTATCATTTTGGTAGCCCTTCTCTGAACCTTCTCCATCACATTTATATCTTTTTTGAGATGCGGCGACCAGAATTGTACACAGTATTCAAGGTGCGGTCTCACCATGGAGTGATACAGAGGCATCATGACATTTTCCGTTTTATTCACCATTCCTTTTCTAATAATTCCCAACATTCTGTTTGCTTTTTTGACTGCCGCAGCACACTGCACCGACGATTTCAATGTGTTATCCACAATGACACCTAGATCTCTTTCTTGGGTTGTAGCACCTAATATGGAACCCAACATTGTGTAATTATAGCATGGGTTATTTTTCCCTATATGCATCACCTTGCACTTATCCACATTAAATTTCATCTTCCATTTGGATGCCCAATTTTCCAGTCTCACAAGGTCTTCCTGCAATTTATCACAATCTGCTTGTGATTTAACTACTCTGAACAATTTTGTGTCATCTGCAAATATGATTATCTCACTCGTCGTATTTCTTTCCAGATCATTTATAAATATATTGAACAGTAAGGGTCCCAATACCGATCCCTGAGGCACTCCACTATCCACTCCCTTCCACTGAGAAAATTGCCCATTTAATCCTACTCTCTGTTTCCTGTCTTTTAGCCAGTTTGCAATCCATGAAAGGACATCGCCACCTATCCCATGACTTATTACTTTTCCTAGAATCCTCTCATGAGGAACTTTGTCAAACGCCTTCTGAAAATCCAAGTATACTATATCTACTGGTTCACCTTTATCCACATGTTTATTAACTCCTTCAAAAAAGTGAAGCAGATTTGTGAGGCATTCATACATCATACATACCCTTGCATACTTCCAACTTTTCTTCATAAAACCATCTCAATCCTCTCGGATTAAGTCACATATCAGAACTTCGTTATAATGTACTATAAATTTTAAATACAATTTTTAAATACAAATTATTAAATAAGCAGAGAAAATCCCATTTTTCATGAATTATCACTCGTTTAAAAAAACGACCACTTCTTTAAATCTTCTTTTATTCTCTCAACATGTTTCGCCCACAGGCTTCCTCAGGAGATATTTGAACAAATCTCCTACTGCTCAGCTGTTCATATTCATCACATATTTCTGAAAGGATTTCATCTATAATATTTAATAAAGTCAATTAACATAATTTTCAATAAATATTCATCGAAAATTTTTTTTATATCTTTTTACCTTCAAAAGACATCTAACAAATAGATTTTACCTGTACGTCCTCAAAAGTACCTGCCAAAAGTACATAAATCTTTAGTATCCCCACCCGGGCGACCAATAGTAGCTGGAATAAATTCTGTTTTAGAGCCGTTATCGATTTATGTAGATCATTTTCTGCGTCCTTTTGTTCCTCTTGCTAGATCATATGTAAGGGATGCATCGCACTTGATAATGATTTTACAATCTCTTCCTAAAATGTTAGAATCCACTTTACTCATTTCAATGGATATAGAATCCCTTTACTCAAGTATTCCTCAAAGAGCCACTATCAATTTAATTCAGGAGGTTTTAGAAACCAGAACAAATAAAAAGGTTCCTACACATTTTTTAGTAGAATTGGCCACAATTGCGCTTACACAAAATTATTTCATGTTTAAAAATGAATTTTTCCAGCAGGTTCATGGAACTGCAATGGGGGCTACAATGGCACCAGACCTCGCATGTCTGTATGTGTCAGCATTTGAGGAGAGATATGTATACCCTTCAATTTGGTACAGACATGTGAGGGTATGGTGCCGTTATATCGATGATATCCTCCTAGTGTGGTCTGGCACTAGGAAGGATTTTGAAAGATTTTTTCAATATTTGAATGCCCAAGATGGGAATTTAAAATTTACTTGTGAGGTTCAAGAACAGTGGGTCCCATTTTTGGATATGAGGGTGGGTAAGAAAGATGGATTTTTGGTGACGTAATTATACCGAAAGACAACAGACAGAAATGGATTACTGCACTTCAACAGTTTTCACCCCAAGCATATCAGAGAAAATATTCCTTTGGGACAGTTCTTCAGAGTCAGAAGGATTTGTACGGATATGCCATCCTTTAAAAAACATGCTAAAGATTTACAAGAAAGATTTAAAGCACGGGGATATCCGGATCGTGTAGTTAATCACGTGTATAAAAGAGTGTGTTAAATAAACAGGGACCTTTTATTACAACCTAAGAAAACTCAGAAATCACATTCATTAGTTTGTGTATTACCCTATTCAAACAGGGTAGGGGATTTAATACAGGTTATCAAAAACCACTGGCATTTAGTTAGTGGTTTTGCAGGTATGCAAGTTCCTCCAATGTTTTCTTTTAAAAGATCTCAAAATCTTAGGGATATTTTGGTGCACTCTGATGTAGGGCATGGAGAAAGCAGAAATGATATGAATGGGGGACATTATCCGTGTACAAGTTGCAGTGTCTGTAAATTTAGTTTGTCGGTACATTTTTTTACCCATCCGGTTTCTGGAAAAAAGACTTATTTGAAAAATAGAACTACATGCCAATCCAGTTCAGTAGTATATATTGTACAATGTCCGTGTGGACTGTTTTACGTGGGGAAAACAACAAGAAAAGTTAGAATTCGGGTATTAGAGCATTGTAGTAGGATTCGGAATGTGGTTGAAACTGCCCCACTGGTAAAACATTGGCAAGAATATCATCATACAGTGGAAGAGCTTCGTTTCTTTGTGATACAAGAAATACAGAATAGACGTGGAGGTGACATTAATAAAACACTGCTACATTTAGAACAAAGATTGATTTTTTCTTTGGGAACGTTGTGGCCCAAGGGTTTGAATGACAAGATAGATTGGGTAGCATGTCTTTAGGAGTGTAACTACTATTGACCTGGGTTGGAAAAAGAAATAAGACGTATAAGGGATTTCTTTCACTTGGAAAGATGTGTCGTTCCTCTGTTTTGGTTTTTTTGAGTCAGCGCGTTTGTGGAGTAGGGCTAAGCTGAAGTTCTGTGGGAGGGTGGAGGGGTGGAGACGAATTATGACCTCTTTTTGATTGGAGTAAGGAATTTTAAAAGAAGAGGGGAAGTGGTTTCCTCACTTCCTTTGATTCACTGGATGTCGGCGTCTGTTTGAACGTTATGAAGGTGGTAGTGCATTAAGAACTATAAGATATGGTGAGTCTTTCACTTTGTCATTCATGTTTATGGAGTTTGGAAAGGAGTTTTCTCCTCTTTGGTTGGAATCTTCAAAAACTTTGGAATAATTGTTTTAATTCGCTCAGGTAACTCATAAAAGGAAGGGTGGAAGAAGTGTTTGAAACTAAGCGTCTGGGTGAATACCTGTTGAAAAGACGTGGAGCAGTGGGAGTGGAATGGTACATTTATATGTACGTCTAAGAGAAATCTTTTTGAGGACGTACAGGTACAATCTATTTGTTAGATTTCTTTTGAAGGTAAAAAAATATAAAAAACTTTTTCGGTGAATAATTATTGAAAATTATGTTATTTGACTTTATTAAATATTATAGATGAAATCCTTTCAGAAATATGTGATGAATATGAACAGCTGAGCAGTAGGAGATTCGTTCAAATATCTCCTGAGGAAGCCTGTAGGCGAAACATGTTGAGAGAATAAAAGAAGATTTAAAGAATTGGTCATTTTTTAAACGAGTGATAATTCATGAAAAATGGGATTTTCTCTGCTTATTTAATAATTTGTATTTAAAAATTGTATTTAAAATGTATAGTACATTATAAGGAAGTTCTGATATGTGACTTAATCCTAGAGGATTGAGATGGTTTTATGAAGAAAAGTTGGAAGTATGTAAGGGTATGTATGATGTATGAATGGAGGGAGAATTTTTAGATGCATATTTTTGTGGGTAATATGTCAAATATTTAAATGTTGTAATTTTTTCAATGTAATAAAGAATACAAAATATATGTCACTTTATATGGTTTTTGGTTGACACTTGTGTGATATATAATTTAAGTAGCCAGTATAATCATATCCTGTCATATGACAGGGCAAAGGTAGCGCTGGCGCCATTTCTATTAACACAGCCGTGGCCCGAGAGTGGAAGATCACACCAGGACCCCCCCCACTGGACCCCAGGTAATTTAAAACATTTTTGGGGGGTTCGGGAGGGTGGGGGATTTATTTTAAAGGGTCAGGGTGGGTTTTTAGGGTTGTTTTAGTGTGCAGGTTTTCCCGCCCTCCCCCGATTTACGATTTACACAATTTAAAAAAAAACAAAACCGCGACGATCCTATTCCCTCCCCCCCAGCCAAAATCGATCGTTAAGACGATCGATCACACGATTCACATCTCTAATAGAGAAAACTGAATTCTTACACCTAGAACGTAAAAACATAACGATCATTCAGAAACCAATTACACTCAACAACAACCAAAAAATACATCTAGCTGAGAAAGTAAGAAACCTGGGAGTGATAATCGACCCTGAACTAAGTATGAAACAACATATATCTCAAAAAGTAAGAGAAGGATACGCCAAACTTATGACTCTCAGAAGATTAAAACCTCTACTAATGCCCACCAACTTCCGCTCAGTTTTACAAGCCTTAATCTTTTCCAGTACCAACTATTGTAATGCCCTCCTACTGGGCCTGCCATACACCACATTAAGACCATTACAGATTCTACAAAACACAGTGGCAAGAATTTTAACTGGGAAAAGTAAAAGAGACCATATCACGGAAACCTTAATAGAATTACACTGGTTACCCATTGAACAAAGAATACAATACAAAACTTTATGCACCATTCATAAATTAATACACGATGAAAAAGCAGAGTGGCTGAACACAGCCCTCCGCGTACATACCCCCCACAGAAATCTAAGGTCAGCAAACAAAGCACTGCTAACTATTCCGTCAGTCAAAACAGCCAGATTACCACAAGTAAGGGACAGGGCCCTATCCCTAGCAGGACCTATAATATGGAACACCATGCCGGTAGAAATCAGATTGGAAAGAGACATCAAAACATTCAGAAAGAATTTAAAAACATGGCTATTTAAGCAAGCATACCACAAAGAGAATCGAGAGTAGAACCCAGGGAAATGTTAGGTGCAGTCAGGCAAACTCACACACACACACTCACCTTTCTTCTTAAAGTGTGCCTTCTCTCCTACATTCTAAATTCTTCTTTTTATTTTATACAACAAAGAACTAGAGTTCAGCAACACAAATCTTATAACGGAGTTAGAAAAACTGGACATGACTTATAAAACTCACCAAATAGTATTTATGATGATATTATGTTACAGTATTTTTGATGGCACCTGTTTAAGAGTTAGAATTCTAAACACTTTATACAACATAGTTTTTGTGCCTTTTTGTGAACCGTTGTGATGGCACCCGCTTAACGACGGTATAGAAAAGATTTTAAATAAATAAAATAAATAAATAAATAAATAAACTGCACATTCTGGGAAAACAAATAAGCATGGGACTAACTTGCTTATATGGCAGTTACTACTAGAGATGTGATTCGGCCGAAACGTTCGGGTCAGCCTTTGTTATCGGCCCGCCGTGCGAAATTTCATTTTCCTGCGGTTTGGGCCGATTTTTTTTTTGGCTGCCCTGAAACAAATTTTCCCGAAATTTCGGGAAAATCTGTTTTGCACATCCCTATAATCCCCCCACCATCCCGACCCCCACAAGACTTACCGAAAGTCCCTGGTGGTCCAGCGGGGGACCCAGGAGTAATCTTCCCCTCTCAGGCTGTCAGCTGTCAGTAATCAAAATGGCACCGGTGGCCCTTTGCCTTTACCATATGACAGGGGCTACCAGTGCCATTGGTTGGCCCCTGTCACATGGTAGGAGCAATGGATGGCCCATGCCATTTTTTAAGATGGCGCAGGCCATCCATTGCTCCTACCATGTGACAGGGGCTGACCAAAGGCACCAGTAGCCCCTTTCACATGGCAAAGGGCCACCGGCGCCATTTTGATTAGTGGCAGCAGATGGCCCGAGAGGGGGAGATCGCTCATGGGACCCCTGCTGGACCACCAGGGACTTTTGGTAAGTCTTGTGGGGGTCAGGAGTATGGGGGTTTGTAATTTAATTTGAAGGGTTGGGGTGGGTTTGGGTTTATTTTTTTTTAAGTGTGCCCTTACTCCCGCCCCCAAAAAATGATAGGAAAACCAAATGAAATTTCATGGGTTTTCCTTTCATTTTGTCAGACCTTTGAAATGCAACAAAAAACAAAATATTTTCTTTATTCCCTATTTGGTTGCAAACGAATGCTAGTTACTACCCATAACCAATAAGCCTTAATGCTGTTGATACAACTCTAGTAGTGCTCTCTGCTTCAATGGTAAGAGATAACAGGGAATTGGACTCAAACAAAAACCACTAAGGGCCCTGACTTTGACAGTCTGGGAAACTGATAATTATAAAGGTGGCTTGTATGGCTAGCAGTTACTATCATAAGCTTGCTAGGAAGACTGGATAGACCATTTGGTCCTTTCCTGCCATCATTTATATGTTTCTATGTAATTTATGTTTTTTTTGCTATTTCCTAGTCCTCTCTGACCACCCCTTTTACTCTTTGGCTATCTAGTAGTTTTCCTTAGTATTTGCCCTCCAGTGATTATGTCAAATTTAATTACATAATGATCACTGTATGCAAGCAGATTTACCACCTTTATCTCTTGCACTAGGTCCTGCAATCCCTTGAGAACTAGATTTAATATATGCGTAGATTTATCAAAATGCAGTAAATATTGCATGCAATATGAAAAGGGGTGTGTTTTATGGTAATAACCTGTTTATCACAAAGGGCACTATCTTGGCACAGGTATTACTGCAGTGTGCACTAACTTTTTCACACTAAGTACCATAATTGTTGCAATTCCTATCTCCATCCCCAGAAGAAAGAGAGAGAGACTATCTATAAGGAGGTATTTATACCTCTATATGAGGCCCAGCTAGTAACTCAAGGTGAGGTTTAAGTAGTAGTGTAGGTGTTAGGGGCCCCCTTTGACATTCAGTGTGAGACAAACGAACAGAACAGTACATTCTTGTGAAGATTTGAAGAAATTCAGAGTGAAGAAATTCACTTAAAGTTGAGATTTGTACAATGTTCTCTCAACCAAGCTTGATGGACTCTCTACCTGGGAAATATCAAGCTAGGTTGAAAGAACATTGTACAAATCTTGCATGCGAAAACACCATAAAGCAATTTGATAAATGACCCCCATAGTTCCCTATTTTATTAGTTCCATTACCAACTGCTGCATTAAGCAGTTATTAAATACACCTAGGAACTTTACTTCCCTTGCATGTCCTGATGTGACATTTACCCAATCAAAACTCGGATAATTGAAGTCTCCCATTATTATTATGTTGCCTATTTTACTTACCAGCTAATTTTCTGTTAGAGTTTTGCAGTCTGTTTCCTCATCCTGTCCAAGCAGGCAGTAACATATCCCTGCTACTTATACTCTTCTCTTTAATCCTTGGAATTTTTATTCATATGGATTCCAGAGTACAGTTTGTTTCCTGCAAAACATGTATGCTGCTTGACTCTGTGCCAATATTAACATATAATGCCACCCCTCATCAATTGTATCTGCTCTGTCATATCAATATAATATTGATATGTTACTTTGTCTTTCAGTTCTATACCTTGTCAATTCTTTTTTTAATACCATTCAGTTAGCATCTTCTTTTTAACAATATCATAAAACAACGGTAATATACGCACATAAAATAACCCTTGAATTATTAAGGAATCGCAGTGTAGAGCTCCTTCCTGTGACCCACATTTTTTTTTTTTTTTACTATGAACATTCTCCTCATTTCATGTGTAACAAATCACTTTCAATTTCCCTTGTGGTCAATAGCACATGAAAAAAATAGAACATAAGCAAAAAACAAAAAAAGATATAGTTGTGAAATACACTTATGTTAGATTCCAAATTCCCTTGTCTTTCGCTCACTTCAGAAAACTATATTTGCCAAAGCTGAAATCCATTTTGTTAGCATAGCCTCTCAATTATTTGTTTCAGTTGTTCCCAGTGTCCTAATTTGCTAATATTTCCTCAATAATATAAGCAGTCACTGTAAATGTTCCCACTGATTTTTAGGTATGCAGCACAGGTTCTCCATTGTCTCATCTCTCTGTGACTTTTCACAGTAATCAATTGTAAATAATATACTCAAGAGGCATATTTTGCCAATAATAAGAGTTTTGCTACAAGTCCTTCTTTCTAGACTTACATGTGCCTCTGAGGGTTTCCTAATAGCTAATCCCATAATTCATTCACTGTATTTATCTCTGTATTCACATTCCTGTCTGTATCTTGCAGATCTGTGTTGGTTTCTAATGTCACTTTTGAATTTGTAAGCAAATGTCTATATAATACAAAAACAGATTCTAGTTTTCCATATTGCTTTTAAACATTCAACAAAAGTTTCTCTTTTAACTACTTTTATTTTATTTTTTCATTCTTAGGGGGTTATTTATCAAATCACGTTATGGCATGCGTTAAGGTCTTTAACACATGCAAAAATGCATGCGATAGCACCATGACACATGGTGTGATGCAAATCTGAAAAAGAGGAGGAGTTGGGCTCACAGTTTTGTGAAGCCCTATTGTATATCTTTAACTATGCCTTTTTCATTAGTGTTATTGCACATTGTGATGCTTTTGCCCATGCTGGGGAGCCAGCCATCATGATGAGAGAGAGATAGACAGACAGACTAGCCATAATGTCCTCACACTAGATAGGTATTTATATCTCTATAGCAAGCCCACCTAGTAACTCAAGGTGAGGTTGAGGTATCAGTGTAGGGGTTAGGAGCCACTTTGACATTCAAAGTGAGACATACGAACAGGACAGTGCTCTCTTGTGAAGATTTGAGGACCTTCGGAGTGAGGAAACTCAGCCAAAGATGAGATTTATGCCATGTTCTCTCAACCTAGCTTGATGTTGCCCAGGTAGAGAGTAAGGATGTGCATTCATTTTGAACGACTGCGCAATCCACAACATATAGGTCCCTATTTGTTGCATCACGGGGTTGCGAAACGTATTGGGAACCCCCACAAATGCAACGTATCACTAACAAATAAAACCCCCACCCTCCTGACCCCCCCAAGACTTGTGAAAAGTCCCTGGTGGTCCAGCGGGGGTCCTGGAGCATTCTCCTGCACTCGGGCCGTCAGCTGCCGGTATTCAAAATGGCACTGATAGCCTTTGCCCATAGTATGTCACAGGGGCTACCGGTGCCATTGGTCAGCCCCTGTTACATGGTAGAAGCAATGGACGGCTGGCACCATTTTGAATACCGGCAGCCGACAGCCTGAGTGCAGGAGAATGATCCAGGACCCCCGCTGGACCACCAGGGACTTTTGGCAAGTCTTGGGGGGTCATGAGGGTGGGGGCTTTATTCGTTAGTGATACATTGGATTAATGGTGGTTCACCATATGTTTCGGAAGTAGTTAATTAAATTTAAAGGGTTGGGATGGGGGGGGGGTTAACTTTAATGGGAAACGAATATCATACGCACTTAATGGACGAATCAGGTTCCCCTGAAAATGGATGTAACGGATTTGGGTCCCGACGAATACGAATACCGAATCGAACATATCCGTCCCTGCTGCACATCCCTAGAAGAGAGTCTATCAAGCTAGGTTAAGAGAACATTGCACAAATCTCATCTTTGTGTGAGTGTCCTCACTCCGAAGGTCCTCAAATCTTCACAAGAGAGCACTGTGCTGTTCGTACATCTCACTTTGAATGTCAAAGTGGTCCCTAACCCCTACACTAATATTTAAACCTCACCTCGATTTACTAGGTGGGATTCCCATAGAGATATAAATACTAGAGATGCGAATCGTGTGATCGATCATCTTAACGATCAATTTCGGCTGGGGGGGGGAGGGAATCGGATCGTCGCGGTTTTGTTTCTTTAAATATCGTGTAAATCGTAAATTGGGGGAGGGTGGGAAAACCAGCACACTAAAACATCCCTAAAACCCACCCCGACCCTTTAAAATAAATCCCCCACCCTCCCGAACCCCCCCCCAAAATGCCTTAAATTACCTGGGGTCCAGAGGGAGGGTCCCGGTGTGATCTTTTACTCTCGGGCCTCCGGTGCATTGTAGAAATGGCACCGGCGCTACCTTTGCCCTGTCATATAACAGGGCAAAGGTAGCGCCGGCACCATTTTGTTTTTTGTCCCCCGATGTCAGGAGCGTAGGAGATCGCTCCCGGACCCCCGCTGGACCCCCAGGGACCTTTGGCCAGCTTGGGGGGGCCTCCTGACCCCCACAAGACTTGCCAAAAATCCAGCGGGGGTCCGGGAACGACCTTCTGCATCGAATCGTTTTGCCGTACAAAATGGCGCTGGCCATACGGCGTCCGGAACCCCCGCTGAACGACCTCCTGCAGTCGATCTCCTGCCGGCGCCATTTTCCGTACGGAAAACGATTCGCGGCAGGAGATCATTTTCCGGACCCCCGCTGGACCCCCAGGGACTTTTGGCCAGCTTGGGGGGCCTCCTGACCCCCACAAGACTTGCCAAAAGTCCAGCGGGGGTCCAGAACGACCTCCTGCAGTCAAATCGTGTTGGTCTATGGCCGCCGCCATTTTGCGCCGCCATTTTGAAAAATGGCGCCGGCCGAAGACAACACGATTCAATTGCAGGAGGCCGTTCCAGACCGCTGCCGTTCCGGACCGCCGCTGGACCCCCAGGTAATTTAAGGCATTTGGGGGGGGGTTTCGGGAGGGTGGGGGATTTAATTTAAAGGGTCGGGGGTGGGTTTTAGGGGGTTTTAGTGTGCCGGTTTTCCTGCCCTCCCCCTTCCCCCGATTTACGATTTTTTGATGATAAATCGGAGGAATTGGTATTGTATCGTGGCCCTAACGATTTTTGACGATTTAAAATATATCGGATGATTTTTTTTTTTTAATTTATATTTTATTAATTTTCACAATTTTTACAATTTATGAAAACAAAGAAAAAAGTGGGATATGTAATTCTTTTCCATACATAAAGTAAATACAAAAAAATACTACACTTCCACAATTACCTATATTTAGGAGGAGACAAGGAATAACTAATATTTTAGTAACCAAATATCAATTAACAGAAAATACAGAAAGAGAGTATTTAAATTTCTATGTGGCTACTGTCTCTGATACAGAAGTAGGTTGTTTATCTAATAAGAAATTTTCTAATTGCATTGGGTCCAAAAACCCATATTTTCTTCCATTATAGTTCAGCAAACACAAACATGGAAATTTTAAAAAAAAGGTAGCACCTAGTGCCACAACTCTAGGTTTTAATGTAAGGAAAGTTCTCCTCCTAGCCTGAGTGGCCCTAGCCACATCAGGATAGATTTGAACACAATGTCCACAAAATGGTATATCTTTAACCGAGAAATATTTTTTAAATAATTTCTCCTTATCCTGTTCGGAAATACAAGATATTATCAGAGTGGCCCTCTTATTTATCAGGTCTACCGAATCTTCTAGAAAAGTCGATAGGCCTGGTGAGGGGGGTTCTTCCCTAACAACTTGCCCCCTGGATTCTCCAGGGGTTTTCTGAGGTAAATAGAAAATTTTAGACAATTTAGGGATTTCTTCCTCCTCATATAAGAGGTTCTCTTTGAGGTCTTTTTTAAATAATTCCCAAGGGGATAGGAGCCTAGTCATTGGAAAATTTATTAATCTTAAATTTTTTACCCTTATTAAATTTTCCATATATTCTATATCTTTATGGATAGTCAAACTATCTTTGATAAAAGCATTCTCTGATGCTTGTATCAGTTGTATCTTATTTAAGACCGTTACCATATCCTTCTCACATTTGTCAATTTTCTTCTCGTGATTTTCTATACACATCTTATTTTCTTTAATAGTGACCATCAATGAATTATTCATCTTAATAATATTACTATCCATCTTCATTATCATTTTTCCCAGATCTTCTAAGGTTAGCTTCCCTTGGTTTCCCGCTAAGGTTCCACCATATGGCAAGCTATCCTTCATACTGGTAGAATTAGATTGTTCTAATAATAAGAAAGAACTTTTCTCAGTCCAATTGGCTTCAGCCTGATTACTCAGGCTAACGTCCTTTTGGACCAATCCTACCAGTTCATCAGCTGGGTCCGATGTTAATACTCCAGCTGGCTGTTGGTGAGACTTTGGGCCTTCGCCAGGACTCAGGGATGCATAAGACTCTGCACCCCCACTGTCCTCCCTTGGCTGTTCCACCTTCCTTACCACGTGGTGGTTCATGGGTCCAATGCGTGTTTGATGACTAGGTGAGGAGGTTATGATCTTAGCCTTCCTTTTCCTCCCCATGGATCGAAGCAGCAAACCAGCAGCACCCTCTGCCGGTACCCGGTCTTCTCCGGTCTAAGCTGGTCAAAGCCGCGCGCGCCAAAGGCGTGCGCGGCTTAGGCGTGGCGCCGGTGGCAGCGGGGTGCCGCCCCTTGAACGATTTTATAGCGAGGGGGGGTGGGGTAAGCGTCGGGCTGACGTCACCTCCCAGCGACTCAGTCTTTCGCAGTTGATTCTCACCAGCTGATACTCTCCACAGAAGGAGCGGACACCTCTCTCTCCTTCACGCCTCCTCCTGGTTTAGTATTCTCCCTCGAACGATTTTATAGTGAGGGGGTGTGGGGTAAGAGTCGGGCTGACGTCACCTCCCAGCGACTCAGTCTTTCGCAGTTGATTCTCACCAGCTGATACTCTCCACAGAAGGAGCGGACACCTCTCTCTCCTTCACACCTCCTCCTGGTTTAGTATTCTCCCTCGAACGATTTTATAGTGAGGGGGGGTGGGGTAAGAGTCGGGCTGACGTCACCTCCCAGTGACTCAGTCTTTCGCAGTTGATTCTCACCAGCTGATACTCTCCACAGAAGGAGTGGACACCTCTCTCTCCTTCACGCCTCCTCCTGGTTTAGTATTCTCCCTCGAACGATTTTATAGCGAGGGGGGGTGGGGTAAGCGTCAGGCTGACGTCACCTCCCAGCGACTCAGTCTTTCGCAGTTGATTCTCACCAGCTGATACTCTCCACAGAAGGAGCGGACACCTCTCTCTCCTTCACGCCTCCTCCTGGTTTAGTATTCTCCCTCGAACGATTTTATAGCGAGGGGGGGTGGGGTAAGCGTTGGGCTGACGTCACCTCCTAGCGACTCAGTCTTTCGCAGTTGATTCTCACCAGCTGATACTCTCCACAGAAGGAGCGGACACCTCTCTCTCCTTCACGCCTCCTCCTGGTTTAGTATTCTCCCTCGAACGATTTTATAGCGAGGGGGGGTGGGGTAAGCGTCGGGCTGACGTCACCTCCCAGCGACTCAGTCTTTCGCAGTTGATTCTCACCAGCTGATACTCTCCACAAGATATTTTAAATCGTCAAAAAACGATTCACATCCCTAATGTGCGGACTCATGTAGTTTTTAAAATCCGCATGGCGCATGCCAGACTGAGTCACACGTGTATCTCCCAGCTTTGATACGCATAGTGCTTTTAAAATCCACCAGCTAGGCTTTGCCAGATTATTACTCTTATTACAATGCTAGGAAATTTCACTGTCAGAGTTACTGTTGAAACAATGACCGATGCCTTCAGAAGTGATATGTTTGCCTTGCCATCCTGCTTGTCTTTACTGTTTGGCGTTCCAACAGTGGAGGTAGGGATGGGTTTGGCTTGGGGGGGGGGGGGGGAAGGAGGTAGAGTGGAGGGGAGGAAGGGGCTTCTTGATAAAATTTGAATTGCTGATTGGGGTCTGGCTCACTTCCTTGGCCTTTTGGCTCTCTACTTTTTAATTTTAAGGAGCTTAAATATGAATACCACTCAAGGTAGGGGTAGTGGGGGACGGGACCTGGCTGCTGGCTCAGACTTTATTTTAAAAATTCAGTTGGCACTTAGGTAGTTATTTTAATTGAATATAGCCACATGACCTTAACGTTATCCAGGTATAAGTGCCCAATAACTTTAAAGCTAACCAACAATATCCCAAGATAGTTGGTTAGTTTTAAAATTATCCTAGTAATGATAGCCAGATAAATTTATTTCAGAATATTTGGTGGGAAATGTATCCCACTAAATATCCTTGATGATGCACCTTTAGCTGGACAAGTTATCTGTTTAACCTTTTTTGAAAATTACCTCTCTATTTTCTATGTACAGTTGTTGTTGTTTTTTTTTTTTTTTTGTTATTTGAAAATAGGTAGTGGAGGTTTTGTGAAAAGGAAGTGCGCTTCACCAAGTGAAAAAAGATTTGATACTGTCAGCACATCTCTGACTGTATAAGAATCAAACAGTGCAATGTATCTCTTTGGCTCTTTCAGTGCATTTGCTCTTCCAGGGTGGTTAGTGTTGCTTTTCAAAATTACCCCATAAAGCCAGCAGGATCTCCGTAACATTGGTTGCTGTGTTTTCACAAGATTGTTCTCAGAGGAGGGGATAAAGGTTCTGATCATGTTTATTGAATTTAATTATCAAAATCTCATGGAGCCCTGCCCCAATTCTAGCATTGCCTCTATTTGCAACACTATAACGTCTTCTTGCGCTGAGATGCATTGATGTCTTCCCATTCATTGTTTAATTCATCAAAGGAATTCTATAATGTATTGTACCTAATTTTAACTCTTTGAGTAAGGTAAGAGGTTTCATAATCTTGCATATGACTTTTTCTGTGAGCATTACTGCCTCATTTCATTCCATTATCACAGTTTTTGATTCACTTGGCTTATTTTCTTCCTTAGAGTTGTGCAGGCCATGTTGCCTCATTATTTGAACACCAACTTGTCTACATAGCAGGAAATTTTCAAAACCATTTACTCAGGTAAAGAACAATTTTTTTAAGTGCATGCAGCATTGAAAAATCTGAGGGTCCTTTTACCCATAGACTTTGTACCACTTCTCCAAGAGAAAGCACAAGCAGATTTTCCTTTGGAAATTGCACCCATAGAAATTTGTACCTGCTTTTTCTGATGATACTTTCCCCCTTCAAATTCTGCACATCAGTTTGAAAATGCAAAATGTATCCATTGTTGCCTCCCGAAACTGAATCCCACCTCTGTGCCTGCCTAGTCTTTCCATGTTTAAAAAAACCAAAAACAGACGTTGTTTATCTTCACATATAATTTTCCTGCAGAAAATGAAGGCAGTTTTCAGATACCCACTTTACCTGACTCAATACTCATATGTTGTCTCTTCAAGTAATGTCAGTTGTCATACAATCTGTATGGTGTAAAAATAAAATTTTATTAAGGATGCTGAGCCCCGGGAGATCATCTCTCATCCAGCCGCTCAGAAGACCACCATCACATAACTCCCTCTGTTTCATTATGACGGTAAGGGCAATAGTTTATTTTTTTTTTAATGTAATATTCATAGTTACTTTCCAAATATCTCAGACATAATACTTGAAAAGGAAGAATGTGCAACCATCATGGCTGGAAATCAGAACAGGAAAATTAACTTCTCCCTCCCCCCCCCCAAAAAAAAAAAAAAGAAAACCATGTCATCACATTCAAATACATGATACAAAGAAAGTAACCCATTGCAAGGGAATAGAAAAATCATCAAGCCTGTTATTATATGCACTTTCTGAGGATAATTTTCAACATGTGCATAACTCAGCACCTACATGTATAGGTTGAATGTTAAATTTACAATAAGTTACCAGCATTGCTGTGATATAATACTCTGACAGAAACACTGATAGTATGCTCTACCCCAATTGCTATTGAAGTAATGCTAAACACCACCAGGAGCAGTACGGATGTGCCATGCTTCCAGCAGCCATAGGGATATTGGGGGTTCCAGATGGGGAGCCTCTTTTGAGAGGCTTGGGGAGAGTGCCAGGTTCTAAAACAATGTCTTTGTTCCTTGCATTATCTTATTACTTCTGAGTTACAGCATCACGTTCGTTTATTCCTAAAAATACCAGGGTGATGCAAGTATGCAGGGCAGGGATTATCTTCAGCCTGACTCATACTTCATGTGCTCAACCAACACCTCACCACCTTTGTCCTGAGCTGTAAATTAGCCCACTGTCATGCCCCTTGCAAAAGAATGTCTAGCTTTCACCTTTTAAACTGGATTGACAGCACTTAGCCTACCATTGCCTCTGTTTGATTGATCCCTGGTTCTACTACATGGGCTCCCTGGCATTTTTATGGACCTCTGCCTCACCTGGCAGTTCTCCTGAGCTTCCTCTTGCCTGTTTTTCTGCCATCTTCCACTGAAGCCAATATTTAAAAATGCCTGAGTACCTAATTTAGCTGGTCAAAACCATGCCTCTTAACATTTTAATTTTACATTTTCGATTTAATTACTCATCTTTCCAAATCTTAGTCAAGGCGGAGTTACAGGTCTACCTTAGAAAAGGTATATGTTTCATCTTACTTACAAAAAGAACAGAAGCAGTTACTTTTAGTAAAGCATCATAAGCACCATAACAGGGAACTGTTTGTGTGACCCACTTTAATTACTAAAGCATAATAAAGCAAATTTTACTCCTTCCTCACATTCCACATTATTACAAGAGAACAGAGGTTTGCTTCCTCTCAGTCTCCTGACTCTTAACCCTTTTGAACAAAACACTCTCAGATTTCTCTTACCAAACTCTAGACTGCACCATTGTGACTAGTCCTAGAGGGGAGTGCCCCGGCAAAATTGATTATTCTACTCAGTAATCTACCAACTTCGATATGCTCCCTCCAGCCTTGATCATATTACAAGTGAAGGGGACATAGGCCTCTTTACACAAGCATAGATGACTTATGTATATAAATTGCACACTTTGGAAGAGGCATTTTGTAGGCAGAGACCTGGTAGAGATGGAACTTGCAAACACAGTATTTTAATTTTATAGCATATGTGCACCAAGTAGCAGGTGTAACTTTAAAGCAATTTTTTCAAGGTTTAATGTATTAATTTATATATTTATTAGCATTTATTATCTCTCCCTCCAAATATAGTCAAAGGAAAGGTACAGGAGAAACATACATAAAAATAATGCTGACAATGAAATTAATAAATATATAAAAATTGTACTGATGCCCGTAATTGCAGTGGCTATTCTTTAAGTAATGTCATAGAAAAGGGAAAACAATATGAATTACTCCACAAATTTGCCCAACCATACGCTATAAATTTTAATTTTTTTAATTTGTTTAATTGTTTTTTGAATTATTATATTATTTGTAATGGACCCCATCAGCAAGCCAGGCAGCGTATCTCTTGTGGAATGTGAGATCTCTCGGTCTAATCAATCATTTGTGGTGTATTACTATACGTGGACTTCAAAAAAAGATTTTTTACAAATTGTGGTTCAAAAGGCGATGATGTTGCTTCTCTCTTTCTCCTTAAGAATAAATGATTTTAGTCACTGCTGTTCTCCATAAGAGTAAATAATATGATGTGCAGTTTCAAGACACCTGCAGTTTGATGGGCTCAACAATGGCAGACGTTTCGCAGTTAAGCTTCATCAGGAGCCTAGTGTATAAATCTTCTATTGTGTCAATAAAACTTTCAACCTTATGGATCCACTACAGTCAAACCTTGCATAGAAAGAGAACCAATAATTAGAAAACAGATATGATACTTAGCTTTCTTGGTGACAAATATGTCTCCCACTTGTTTTTCAAATCAGAACAGAGATTCTACTCCGAAAGTTCCATCTAATGTTGATGGTTGTGGAAATTGTTCCGTCTGCCATTTTATGATGAATGTTTCATCACTCTATTTTCCATTTACTTGTGAGACAGTGCACTTATAATCTAATACCACCTGCATGACATCTGGGGTAGTCTACACAATTAAATGCCCCTGTGAGAAATTTTACGTGGGGAAAACTAAGCAATCTTTAAAAACAAGATTGATTGAACATCGGTCCTGTCTTACTAACAATTGTATCAATGCTCCTCTAGTAACCCATTGTAATGATTAATTGCATGTTTTCAATGATCTATGGGTATGTATACTTGAACACATATGTCCCTGCTGGCACAGGGGATATTTAAATCTCCAATTTCTTCAGTCTGAACAACGATGGATACATCGTTTGAATACAGTGCACCCGAATGGATTGAATGCAAGTTTGGATTTACATGTGTTTCTCTAAAAATTTTGAATTTGCCATGAGATGACATCAGCTATGACATGGATAGTCCCCATTGGCTACGTGTCTCAGCAGTCTGCAAGATTTAAACTGAGGCTTTTTGACACATTGGTCTTTGTTCTGATTTGAAAAACAAGTGGGAGACATATTTGTCCTATGTAAGGATTCGGAACTTTTGTCACCAAGAAAGCTAATTATCACATCTGTTTCCTAATTATTGGTTCTCTTTCTATACAAGGTTTGACTATGTAGTGGATCCATAAGGTTGAAAGATTTATTGACACAATAGAAGATTTATACACTAGGCTCCTGATGAAGCATAACTGCAAAACTTCAGCCGTTGTTATTGACACAATAGAAGATTCACACATTAGGCTCCTGATGAAGCATAACTGTGAAACTTCAGCCATTGTTGAGCCCATCAAACTGCATGTGTCTTGGAACTGTATATCCTATTATTTACCCTTATGGAGAACAACAGTGTCTAAAATCATTCATTCTTAAGGAGAAAGAGAGAAGCGACATCATCACCTTTTGAACCTCAATTTGTAAAAAATCTTTTTTTGAAGTCCACATATATTAATGCACCGCAAATGATTGATTAGACCAAGCGATCTCACATTCCACAAGAGATACGCTGCCTGGCTTGCTGATGTGGTCCATTACAAATAATATAATTATTCAAAAAATAATTAAAACATTTTAACAATTTAAATTTATAGCATATGGTTAGGCAAATTGGTGGAGTAATTCATATTATTTTCCCTTTTCTGTGACATTTCATAATTTGTGGGAATTCTTGGCTCTTTTTTTCATTCTATTCTTTACGTAAACCTGAATAATACCAGTTAATGGACTTTTCATCCAAGAACTTATCCAAACCTTTTTTAAACCCAGCTACACTAACTGCACTAACCACATCCTCTGGAAACAAATTCCAGAGCTTAATTGTGCATTGAATGAAAACTAATTTTCTCCAGTTAGTTTTAAATGTGCTACTTGACAACTTCATGGAGTGCCCCCTAGTCCTTCTATTATTTGAAAGAGTAAATAACCAATTCACATTTACCCGTTCTAGGCCTCTCATGATTTTAAAAACCTTTATGATATCCCCCCTCAGCCATCTCTTCTCCGAGCTGAACCACCTTAACCTCTTTAGACTTTCCTTATAGGGGAGCTGATCTATCCCATTTATCATTTTGGCTACCTTTCTCCGTAACTTCTCCATCGCAACTATATCTTTTTTGATATGTGGCAATCAGAATTGTACTCAGAACTCAAGGTACGGTCTCACCATGGAGAGATACAGAAACATTATCTTTGTCAAGACTATCCCTTGAAGAAGGAACAATGCCAGATATACTGAAAGGAGCAATGATAAAACCAATAAGTAAGAAAAAAAACAGTGATCCCCTTATCCTGAACAACTATAGGCCAGTATCAAATCTTCCCTTATTAGCTAAATTAATTGAGAAAACAGTACAGAAACAGCTAGCTTAACACCTAGATGACAGTAACATACTGTATCCATCGCAACACAGATTTCGAAAACACTACAGCACTGAGACATTGCTCCTCTCTCTAACAGATAACATTCTAAGAGGTTTTGATAGCGGTAAACACTATATTCTAATAATGCTCAACCTATCGGCAGCCTTCGACACAGTTAACCACAAAATACTACTAAATAGACTAGAAGAAATCGGACTACAAGGCAAAACATTAAACTGGTTCAGCTCATATCTAAAAAACAGGTTTTTCCAAGTTCAGATCAATAACACATTATCAGAAAAAATCAACCTCAAAACAGGGGTTCCGCAGGGATCAGCCCTGTCTGCGACCCTTTTTAACATATACATGCTGCCATTATGCCACTTACTGGCAGGACTAGGAATTATACATTAAATTTATGCTGACGATATCCAACTAATTCTACCTATAGATGACACAATAGAGAAAACATTAAATCTAGCTAACATGTATCTAAGCATTATAAAACAACTACTGACACAAATGGAACTTGTTATTAATATTGATAAAACAGAATTTCTACACCTAGAATGGAAAAATACTGAAATCAGCCAAACCTCAATAATCCTCAAAGACAACCAGAAAATTGAACTAGCTGGGAAAGTACGTAACCTTGGAATAATAATGGACCCTGAAATCAATCTAAAACAGCACATATCACTAAAAGTAAAGGAAGGATATGCAAAACTCATGGCACTCAGAAAACTAAAACCACTACTAACTCAAAATGATTTCCGAACAATTCTACAGGCACTAATTTTCTCCAGCACGGATTACTGTAATGTCCTGCTGCTAGGACTACCAAATACTACGTTAAGACCACTTCAAATACTTCAGAACACAGCAGCTAGAATACTAACCGGAAAAAGGAGGAGGGACCACATAACCGAAACCCTAGCGGAACTACATTGGTTACCGATTGAACACAGAATTAAATACAAAACCCTATGTACCATCCATAAACTAATTCATGATGAGAAATCAGACTGGCTAAACACAGCATTACGGGTACACGTCCCACACAGAAATCTTCGATCAGCAAATAAAGCACTCCTAACCATCCCTTCAGTTAAAATAGCAAGACTAACCCAAGTGAGGGAAAGGGCCTTATCATTAGCAGGACCCACAATTTGGAACACAATGCCTCCAGAGATCAGATTACAAAGTGATCTCAAGGCATTTAAGAAAAGTTTAAAAACATGGCTTTTTAAACAGCCATTTTACAAGGAGACGGGAGAATAGAAATTATTCAGGAATAAGCAGATAAACACCGACACACAGTACTTATGACAATACAGTAGAGTAATCTATGAACCCCACATCACAACTAGCATATTGATAACACTATGTATAATAAATTTACCCGTAAAAGTACTTTCAGTACACTCGGTCATGACCCACTTCTCTAAAAATTATTTTGTCTAATGATATATTGTAACCGAACCTTTGACGGCACCTGTTAGAATGTACTATAGTACACTTTTACTTACATTAAATATGTGCCTACTTGTAAACCGTTGCGATGGTATATAACTTAGCGACAGTATAGAAAATATTTTAAATAAAATAAAATAGATAAAATAAAAGCTGGCTCGTGTGAATCAAATAGCTTTTGTCCCAATAGGAGCTCCTCAATATCTGTCTGTGTCATTTCATCTGCTTTTCATTTCCAACCATCTTTGACATGCAGCATTTGCACTGGTAGATCAATTTCTGTTTCAGCAACAAGGACCATGAGAAAGAAGCAGAGTTTATGGTCCCTAAATAGTTTTGGATGCTACTTGATTTCCATTTCCAGCCATTTATGTGTATCATACAAATCCGTTATTTTATTTTCAGAATTACAATGCTAAAGATTTTTAAGAGCAGCTATTTTTTTCTATCTACGGATTAGGTTCTCACATGATCTCTATCACATGTTTATTTCAACATCCAGTTGTACAAGTCTGGGCATGCCTATGCAAACTACATCACATGCAGCCATCATAGCAACCCAACCTTCTGTGTCCTAGCTGGTCTGTGTAAAGAATAAACTTCTTGATCTGAAAGCCATTCATATATATGTTTTCTGCTCACTGTTTCATTACATATTTTAGCAGCCTGAAAAAGAGGATTTACTCCACCAAAACTTCTTATTGTGCCTGGCTCATAATACATTTTATCTGATAACTCTTTGTGCATGGTTGTCTGTATGGTCATACACATATACATAAAATGTATAAAAAAAAAAATCAAGCCTTGATTTTTTTTAATTTTACATGTCTGAGTTTCTAGCCCCCAACCCCTCAACCTGCTATTAATCATCCTTTTTGTATACTATAAAGTGATCTGCTTGCATTTCACTCCGCATACTAACCAGGCAGGCTAATGGGAAGCTTATGAACATCATAATAAAATACAAGTCTCCAAACCCTCACTATTTTGGGCTGCCAGTAAAGCAATTCTTAGATATTAAATCATAGCGTATATTAAAGATTAATAAAGCCATCCTAGATCTAGAAACGGAAATGAAGAACGCTAAACTTAAAATGATCCGAACATTAACTCCTGAAACTAGGTTGGCCTAATTCACTATCCTCACATCTTTAAATAAATATCTCTACCAAAGAGCACAACTTAATTTACGAAACTATGAACACAGGTTTTTCAGATTTGGAAACACGGCTGGCAGACTCATCAAATTCAGTTAGGATTAGAAATATGCAATCGTTTTTGCTGAATTGGAATATTTCAAAGAAATAGTTCAATTCGGCATGGGTCGGAGGACCTGAATCCCGAGATGGATTTTCCCCGAACCGCAGGGAAAATTCATTGTTTGGGTTAGCGCGGGGGGGAGGGGCACCTTTATTAAAAAAATAAAATAAAACCACCCAACCCTTAAAATTTAGTTATTTACAAACCCCCCACCCTCTGGACCTCCCCCAAAACTTTCCTAAAATCCGTGGTGGTCCAGCGGGAATCCCGGGAGTGATCTCCCCCTCTCAGGCCATTGGCAGCCAGTAAACAAAATGTTGCCAGTGGCCCTTTGCCCTTACCATGTGACAGGGGCTACCGTGCCATTCGTTGGCACGGTAGCCCCTGTCTGCTTGCTTTGGTGAGTTCTTGTGCTTTGGATCCTTGTTCCTGTTTCATCTTGGTGTTCCTGGTTCCTGTCTTCGGATCGACTAGCGGTGATTCCTGGTATTGACTTCGGATTGGCAAGTGGTGATTCCCTGGTGTGTGACCTTGGACTGGTAAGTGACGACCTTCTGGCACTTGAATCGGATTCCTCCTTGACCATCGTCTCTAAGGGCCTGCCTAAATCCCAGCGGCCTGGGTCCTTATGGGCTCCTTCTGGGGGGACCACGGGCTTCCAGAGATGAAGCTCCAGTCAGCCCTTGCACCGAACGTCTTGACCTCTCAAAGGTCCACCTAAGTCCCAGCAGTTCGGGTCCCTACGGGCTCCTCCTGGGGGGACCGCGGACCTCCAGTGGCGAAGACACACTCCTCGTCTGCCTCCACAGTTGCCTCTGTCTCCAGTGCCGAGGGTCAGCTGGTCACATCTTCCGTTCCTGCCTCGCCACCTGACAGGAGAACCTATGGATCCTCTTCCTAAGGTATTCCATTCTCCTGTCGGCCAAAGGGTTCACAAGCCTGAGCATAACAAATCTGTGAATACTAGAGATGTGAATCGTGTCCTCGATCGTCTTAACGATCGATTTCGGCTGGGAGGGGGAGGGAATCGTATTGTTGCCGTTTGGGTGTTTAAAATATCGTGAAAATCGTTAAAATCATGAGCCGGCACACTAAAACCCCCTAAAACCCACCCCCGACCCTTTAAATTAAATCCCCCACCCTCCCAAACCCCCCCAAATGCCTTAAATTACCTGGGGGTCCAGTGGCGGTCCGGAACGGGCTCCTGGAATTGAATTGTGTTGTCTTCAGCCGGCGCCATTTTGCAAAATGGCGGCCGCAAAATGGCGGCGGCCATAGAACAACACGATTCGACTGCAGGAGGTCGTTCCGGACCCCCACTGGACTTTTGGCAAGTCTTGTGGGGGTCAGGAGGCCCCCCCAAGCTGGCCAAAAGTCCCTGGGGGTCCAGCGGGGGTCCGGGAGCGATCTCCTGCCGCGAATCGTTTTCCGTACGGAAAATGGTGCCGGCAGGAGATCGACTGCAGGAGGTCGTTCAGCGGCGGTCCGGAACCCCCGCTGAACGACCTCCTGCAGTCGATCTCCTGCCGGCGCCATTTTCCGTACGGAAAACGATTCGCGGCAGGAGATCGCTCCCGGACCCCCGCTGGACCCCCAGGGACTTTTGGCCAGCTTGGGGGGGCCTCCTGACCCCCACAAGACTTGCCAAAAGTCCAGCGGGGGTCCGGAATGACCTCCTGCAGTCGAATCGTGTTGGTCTATGGCCGCTGCCATTTTGCAAAATGGCGCCGGCTGAAGACAACACAATTCAATTGCAGGAGCCCGTTGCGGACCGCTGCTGGACCCCCAGGTAATTTAAGGCATTTGGGGGGGTTCGGGAGGGTGGGGGATTTAATTTAAAGGGTCGGGGGTGGGTTTTAGGGGGTTTTAGTGTGCCGGTTTTCCTGCCATTGGTTTAGGGCAAGTAAGTAAGTTCCTGCCCTCCCCCTTCCCCCGATTTACGATTTTTTAACGATAAATCGGGGGAATTGGTATTGTATCGTGGCCCTAACAATTTTTGACGATTTAAAATATATCAGACGATATTTTAAATCGTCAAAAAACGATTCACATCCCTAGTGAATACGGTTATTTGATGTTGAGCGCCTTCGAGCCAAAGTGAAAGTTGAAGGTGTATGAATATCAGCAGCAATGGGTAGGGCTGCTGGGGACATCATTGTGTTCTTCAATAGAAGTGGCATTGTTGAGAAACATTCAAAACCCACTTCAAGTTGTAATGCAATAGTGGATCTTCTGAATTGGCGAGAGGACTCCTCAGATATTCCACTAGAGTTTTGAGAATAAAGTTGCCTCCTACCCCTGAGTCCACCAGGGCAAGAATCTGAACCGTACCCGGTCCGTAGGTCAAAGAGACTGGGAGAGAATGCAGAGGAGAAGACATGGCACGGCCCAAGAACAGTCCTCCTGTAGGACTCAGGCCCGTCCATTTCCCGTACAAATAGAGCATGTAGAGATATCATGGCCAGGCTGACCACAGTATATGCAAAGGTCGCGCTTCTTCCGAAATCTTTTCTCTTTAGAAGTCAAATGTCCATGACCAAGTTCAATTGGTTCATCTTTATCAGCAGCAGAAATTACTGGAACCTTTTGAGGTGCAAGTATAGAGCTAGCCTGATTCAACCCAGATAACATCTTAGGCCGGAGTTCCTTCACCTTGTCCCAGAGCCGGTGATCAATCCGAGTGGCCAAGGCTACTAATTCATCCAGTGAGTCAGGTGTTTCGTGAGCAGCCAGCTCGTTTTTTAAATGGGTATCCAGGCCTCTGCAAAAGAGAGTCTTGAGACATTTAGGGTCCAGGCAGAGTTCTGCCGCGAGAGTTTAAAATTCTATGGCAAATTCAGCCAGTGATCTTTAGCCTTGCTTCAATTTCAACAAAGCAAAACCGGCTACAGAAGTTCGAGCAGGGTCATCAAAAACGGATTTAAATAAGTCCATAAATCCTTCTATGTCCTGCAAAATAGGGTCCTTGTGTTCCTACAAGGTAGATGCCCAAAACAAGGCCCTACCATCCAAATAAGAAAGGATGTAGGTACTGGTAGTCTTGGAGAGAACAGTAGGAAATAAAGATGGTTGTAAGGTAAAGTGCATGCAGCAATGGTTTAAAAAGCACCGGGTCTTCTGTATTTCTCCGGAGAAGTGGATCGGAGCTGCCAGTGGTACAGCAGTCTTTAAAGTTACCTCCTGTAACTGATCTTCATGGTTAGAAGAATTGCTTTGAACCTTCTGTGTGTGTGTAGATGACGAAAAGCTGAAGTAATTTTTTCCAAGGCGTTCTGTTGTTCCGCAATGCGCTGGGACAGGCCAGGTATAGCCTCTAAAACATTGAGTTGTGCTGGATCCATGTAGTAAGCTGAAACCCTGGAGTCAAACCGAAACTCTGGAGTTAAGCCGGAACCCTGGAGACAAGCTGGATCCATGGAGTTAGCAATCTGTTATTAAAGCTCTGATGTTAAAGCTGGGAATTAGCAATCTGTTATTAGAGCTCTGTTGTTAAAGCTGAGAGATAGCAATCTGTTAATAATGGAGTTGCTTGAGATAGCAATCTGTTATTATTTAGAATAGTTGTGGGTGGATCTTTGGACCAGTGGCAGGTGACCACGCCCTCGGGGGAGCTCCCGAGAGGGACCACTGGTCAGGCTTAGTGTAGGAGACAGACACACACTAGTTATTTTATTAGACAATATATTAAACCACCAGAGGTGGCAGTAGTGAGCTGGAAGTGCCCGGCTGGGCTGTAGTCCCTCAGGTACTGGAACAGCAATCCCAAGGTGGCTGAGCTGTAGAGTAACTAAGAAAGAGAGTAGGCAAGACATGAAGAGTTCAGGGAACAAGTCCTTGATGGTAACACTCACACAATAGTCTCTTGAGGCAGCCCAGGAGTTGGTATGCATTAGGCTCTCAAGGAGCGAGTACCTGGCTCCAGGGAAAGCTCTGAGAGATAGATAGAACTCACTGATGTTATAAGCAACAAAGACTTCTTAGTAAACAGTATATTAAACCACCAAAGGTGGCAGTAGTGAGATGGAAGTGTCCAGCTGGGCTGTAGTCCCTCAGGTATTGGAACAGCGATCCCAAGGTGGCTAAGCTGTAGAGAAATTAAGAAAGTGAGTAGATAGGATATGCAGAGTTCTGGAACAAGTCCTTGATGATAACACTCACACCATAGTCTCTTGAGGCAGCCCAGGAGTTGGAATGCAGTAGGCTCTCAAGGAGCGAATACCTGGTCCCAGGGAAAGCTCTGAGAGATAGATGGAAACTCATTAATTTTGTAAGCAGCAATGACTTCTTAGCAGAAGTGGTATTGAGGAGCTGGTCCGGGATGTGGGCCCTCGAGGAGCGAGTACCGATTCTTGACTGCGACCAGAAAAGAAAAAAAGAGAGAGAGAGGCCCCTGAGGAGCGGGTACATCTAGTGAAGTCCAAGGAGGAGGAGTAGCTAGGTTTGCAGAGAGCGAGTCCCATCCGCAACAATACCCGGAGGTAGCGAAATCCTTGCTAACTCATCTTGTTATCGAAAACTGAGACCTTAAATATCTGGAGCTGATGACGTCATCTCAGGGGGATGCCCCTGAGGTTCGTGCCAATGCCGGTACATCAGTCGGTCCGCGCACATGCACCCTTAGGCATCTGGTCAGCATGGCAACTTGCATCCTCGAGCCGGTCCAGGAACACCAGAGGAGGACGTCCTGGAGACGCCGCAGCAGCTAGCCTTCCATAGACCCGGAGGGAGTCGCAAACGAAGTAAGGTGGGCGGAGCAGAGACATTGGACAGAGACGGACACAACAGTCACAAAGCAAATCAAGTTCTCGCTCCAATTTCCTGCGAAATTAAAGGTATGACATGCGTAGGGGAAGGAGACATTTCATTACCTGTTCCAGCTGAAACCTTAACTTGCCGGTGCTGCTATTGTTGGGGGCAAGGAGGACCTTGCCCCGTTGGACTTTCACACACACTTCTGGGTCTGATGTCAGCTCTGGGTCCTTAAAAGCAGACTGCTGGTAAGCCTCAATGAGGGGAATGAGAAGGAGGCATTTAATTACCTGTTCCAGCTGAAACCTTAACTTGCCGGTGCTGCTATTGTTGGGGGCAAGGAGGACCTTGCCCTGTTGGACTTTCACACACACTTCTGGGTCTGACGTTAGCTCTGGGTCCTTAAAAGTGGACCATATACAGCGTGCAGTCGATGTTGGCGTGTGGCTTTGCCCAGAAGTTTCAGTATTCTTCTATTTTGATACAAAGTGCCATCCTGTACTCCGATCCCCAAGTAAGTAAATTAAATTTAACTTTAAAATTTCTGCTATTGTAGTAGTGAACCTCTCCTTCCCTCCAAATTTGCAGTATATATCAAAATATAGAAGGACTGAATCTCTCTTAAACATTTCCTTGACCTAAACTTTTGGCATAATTATGCCACATACCAAACGGAAGGGAAAACTGAGAGAGGTGGCAGCTAAATCCTCTCCAGTAGACCCCTCCCAAGGGAAAATAGAGAGTTTCTTTAATTTAGCATCTGGAACTCCCGAGGGAGGCATTGTGATTCCAGAAGCTGAGCATAGTATGGCGTTACCAGCCTCATTAGTTTCACTCAGCCCGGGAGCACAGCTACTCCTTCTCCTCCGTCCCAGAAACAGTTGCAAGAGTCTGATGTACTTCAAGGTAAAGATGATCAAGAAACACAGTCTCTGGACAATCAGGGGAAGGAATTGACTACTCTCACCCCATTGAAAGAGTTGGAAAAACCATCAATTATCACGCTGGACTCAGTCTGGACTGCGATTATTACTTTGGAAAAAGCTATTTCAAAACTGAGAACTGTAACGATGGAAATGAATTGTCATGTTTTGAAATCCGAACAAAATTTAGAAAAACAAAATTTTTGTATTGTAGATTTAGAACAAAAGATTTCACAAATACAGAAAATACAAGCTAATATCATCCAAGGGGAGACAGCTCATACTAGAAGCTTAGAAAGATTAGAAAATGAAAACAAATATTTAAATCTTAGGACTGTAAATTTTCCGTTAACAAAGTATACATCATTACATGATCAATTTAAAAAATACACCACGGAAATATTAAAAATTCCAACTGAAGCATTTCCTACAATTGCTAAAATATATTTTATAGTATTAAGGACAGTAAATGAAGAGCAAGTAACCCCCTTAAATGCTTCAGAAATGCTTGAAACAACATCTGAAGGGATAGTGGAAAAGATAGGAACAGTTTTAATTAAATTTGTTTTCCCTCTGATAGGGATACTGTTTTACGCTTATTCCTTAGAAATAGATTGGGAAAATTTTGTGATTATCAAATATGGATATTTCCAGATATCGCAAAATCAACCCAGCACAGAAGGAAGGAGTTTTTAGCTATGAAGAGCTTAGTAGATCAATTAGGGGTTCAAATGCTGGTTCATTATCCTGCTAAATGTCTCCTCAGTATAGAAAATCAGAGATATATATATTATGAACCTGAGGATTTAAAAAGGTTCCTAGTGTCAAAAAAGCTTATACGGGTGATAGTGCTGTCAATAAAAATTAGTTGGTAAGGATACAAAATATGCTAAATACCACCATTAAAATGGGACATATTGCCTAAATTGCTCAGATTTGAGATGTATACTGCAAAATTGCATGATTAGGATAGTAATTCATTCTTATAATTACTATCTGTAATTATATTTCTTTTTTTTTCTTTTTTTCTGAAATGTACTTAATGATAGATTTTTTTTATGTAATAAATGATATAATATCCGTATTTCATATTTGTCAGTAATTGTTATAATTATTGGAAAATGCAATAAATATATTAATAATAATAAAAAAAAAGGTAGGACATGCTAATGCCATCCACTTTTTCGAAGAGCCTACTCAAGCGCAAACATTTCTGGATGGTCTGGCTTGAAGGATATCAGGAACAGATGGCGAGCTAATCAGGCCACCAGTTTGTCTCACTATCAAGATTCATAAAGGCTTACCTGTTTGGTACTATTTGGAAAAATGTTTTTTTCAGTAGATTTAATATGAAAACTAGTTTACTCGTTATAGATTGTTTCAATAATGTTTGTTTGGTCCTCCACTGACGTCACCCCTGCCTCACTGTTACATGAGTTACAGATGCCATTACGGAACAGTAGGTTGTGGCACGGGAGCCTTATTTCCCTCTCCAAAAAACAATGCAGTGTGGAACCTACCCCAGAGAATTCAGCCTCTTCGGCTCAAAGGCGGACGTTGGCACTCCTGAGAACACGGCCATTTCGCCATCTATTCTTCCAGCCCAAGGAGGTTTTGACCCCCTAACCTACATGGCACAGATCTAAGATATCTGCAATAGGAGAAGCGCCCAGGTCAGCCAGTTCCGGAAGCTCAGGTGTCCTTTTGCCAAAAGTGTTGATCTGATCCAGTGCATCTAACTTAAACTCTTCTTGTTAAATCTTAGACAGCTACTTATTCATCAATGACTGGAAGAGGTCCCATAGCAGTTGGCTGCTGGCGTGATCCCATAACACAGCCGATAGCACGCAAGCTCAGACCAGAAGTTTTGACTCTGGTACCTCCTGCCTTTATGGTGTTGGACCATGAATCGGATATACTCTCTTCTTGGGAGCGTTTTTGTCATGGGGGACAGTAGTTCACAGATATATTTCATCAGTTTTGGTAAAAAAAAAAAAAGTGCAAAGTAGGGTACGTGCCTTTGGCGCATTGTTTAATACATTAGGTGTGTTGGTGCTCGAACATTAAAAACGTACCTCCCCTATCTATAGGTTTATTACAGCCCATAGAGATGAGGTTCAAAATGGAGGGGAGGGGCAGGGTAGGAGGGGGGTGGGGGTATGGGGGTGTGGGGGCAGGTAGGTTTCCTGATACTCTGTTTTTCCACTATGGTTCAGAAAAAAGTACTCCTTTATACTCTGGATTCATTTATTCATCAGATACGTGACCCATGATTCCTATATTTTCAGTAACATTTCATCATTTCCCTGAGTTCAGGTTGGGAAACTCAGGGAAGGCTTTGTCTAAGCTATATGTTCAGCCCATCGAGCTTTGCCAGTGACAATGTGTGATCCTCTATGGGTGGCATCTCTAAATGTTAATGGCCTGAGGTCACCAATTAAAAGGGCAAACATTCTGCAGTTTTTGAAAAGACAAAAAGTACAATTAGCGTGTCTCCAGGAAACTCATCTCTCAGAGAATGGGTTGGTTCTTGTTTCTTCTCCAATGCGCAGGGTAAAAAATCAGGTGTAGCCATTATTATTCATAAATACCTCTTGTTCACATTGTCTAAAGAAGCCAAAGATGCGATGGGCATAATTTTGATTGGGTCCATTAATGGTCACATGATTACTCTATGCAATGTTTATGTACCAATCAACTACCAACATGATTTTTTTGAAAACCTAATTCAGACTTTCTTAACTCATCAGCACGGTTGGCTATTCTTGGTGGGTTACTTTAACTGTGTAGCTGATCCATCAACTAGACAGACTTCCAGCACAGACTCTCCCAAAATCTCTAAGCTCCCCTAGAGACATTCAGTTTCTATGTGAACAATTACAAGTACTCAATTACTGGAGGAGTCTGCACCCTACATCCAAGGATTTCACACACACATCCAAGGCCCACAACTCAATGTCATGATTTGAATATATGTTAGGCACTAGATGCTATTTTCTGTATGTTGTTAGGGCAGAGATAGGCCCCATGGCTATTTCAGACCATTCTCTTAAATGGGTTGACCTTATTCTCTCAAACAGTACTAAACAATCAGACAATGGCGATTCCCAGCTTCTTCAGAAGCTAACAAAGCTTTTAAACAATTCCTGACAGACAAATGGGAAGCTTATGAACATCATAATAACATACACGTCTCCAAACCCTCACTATTTTGGGCTGCCAGTAAAGCGGTTCTTCTTCAGTTGAGCCCATCCATTGCTCCTATCATGTGACAGGGGCCGACCATTGGCACGGTAGCCCTTGTCACATAGTAAGGGCAAAGGGCCACTGGTGCCATTTTGTTTACTGGCTGCCGATGGCCCGAGAGCGGGAGATCGCTCCTGGGACCCCCGCTGGACCACCATGTATTTTAGACAAGTTTTGGGGGTTCCGGAGGGTGGGGGGTTGTGAATAACTACATTTTAAGGGTTGGGTTGGGTGGTTTGTTTGTTTTTTTCAGCAAAAATTGCCGAGAAAAAAAAAACAACCCGATGGAAAACAAAGTTTTCCATCGTGTTGGCCGACCCATAGCCTGACCCGAGATACAAAAACGAAGCACATATCTAGTTAGGGTAGCTAAGAGAAAATCATAAATAGAGAAATTAAAAATGCTACAAGGCAGTTGGGCTACCCAGCCTAATGATATTTATTTATTTATTTATTTAAAAACGTTTCCATACCGTCGCTAAGTTATATATCATAGGTGAACTTAGTTTGTTTTTTCTACTTATTATATAGCAATCGTTTGAAATGTTCTATATAAATCGTTTGATATGTTCCATGTAAACTGCCACACGGCGGTAGTTATTTCAGTTACCTGTGAACCGGAGTGATATGTATTTTATACAGGAACTTCCGGTATATAAAAACCAAAAATAAATAAATAAATAAATATCATCGCAATAGTTTACAAATAGGCACATAGGCTGAGGTAAGTAAATGTAGGTTATCGTACATTCTAACAGGTACCAATAAAGTTCGGTTACAATTTCATAAATAAAATCATTATTTGAGTATTGTTGGTCAAGTCCAGGTATATTATTGAGTTACTATCTCTTTGAGATATTACTTCTTAAATGTAGGATTGAGTAAATTCATTCTCATCTGCATTACCCTGTACTTTCATTCTCTACCCTCCAGACTCTTTAGTGAATGCTTTTTTAAAGAGCCATGTTTTTAAATTTTTCTTAAAAGTTTTGAAAGTACTCTGTAATCTGAGTTCAGGGGGCTGAACTCAGATTCCTTCAAAGATTTCTATACTAAACTCTATAAAGAAGACAGGCTGGGCTCAACTGAAGAAGACGATGCTATCTTTCACAATTTTACCCTTCTTCACATCTCCTCACAGCAATTAGACTACCTAAATAGTACCATTCAAACACATGAAATACAGAGTGCCATTACCAACAGCAAACTGGGAAAGGCACCAGGTCCAGGTGGCTTCCCCTTTGACTATTACAAACATTTGAAACAAAAAATTACGGTTCCTCTACAGGCCTTTTACCAGCAGGCTCTTTCGTCCGGTAGTTTTCCCAAAACCTTTACAGATGCCTATATTACAGTTCTACCAAAACCTGGAAAACATCTCACTTTCCCTGCCTCATACTGACCAATCTCTTTATTAAACTGTGACCTAAAGCTTTTCGCCAAAATTCTAGCTAATAGGCTAAATCTCATTCTCCCAACAATGATTTCACACCATCAAGTGGGCTTCATAAAGAAAAGGTCAGCCAGTTCCCACATTATCAAACTCATCACAGACATGCAATATTTCATAAACATGGGGATCCTGGCATTGGTGGTCAGTTTTGACTCTGAAAAAGCTTTCGACAGAGTCTTGAGGCCATACATGTTTTCTGTTCTCGATAGATTCGGGTTTTCGTGAGATTTCATTATCAATATCGCCCTTCTGTATAACTCTCCCAATTCATATATTCTAGCTAATGGAGGTAGATCAGGCCCATTCCTGGTTGGTCGGGGAGTATGTCAGGGCTGCCCACTCCCCCCCCCCCCCCCCTTATATCTTCTTTCCATTGACCCGCTCCTCTGGAAGATAGCAGATGACACCTCTATTCAAGGACTAGAACTCCAGGCCATATCTTTCAAAGTTGCCGTGTTTGCCATCGACATCCTCATCTACTTAACAAATCCTACCTCTTCTTTGCAGAAAGTCCTAACCCACCAAACTCAATTTGGTAGTTTTGCCGGTTTAAAAATCAACCAGGTTAAGTCAGAAGCGTTAAATGTTACGGGCAAATTTCACCAATCTTGGCTGGGCTCCTTCCCTCTAAAGTGGGTCTCTTCAACAATGAAATATCTAGGCATCCACATTCCTACACAACCATCCCAATTCTATAAGGTAAAAGTTCAACCGCTCTACCTTTCCCTATGTAAGAACATTCAAAGATGGATGAATCTCCTACTCTCTCTAATTGGCAGAATCTACCTTTTAAAAACGATTGAACTTCCTAAATGGCTTTATCAAATGCAAATGGCCCCTATATGGCTCTCCCGTAAAGACCTATGAGATGTTGAAAGAGAGTTCTTGATATTTTTATGGCAAGGGAAAAAAGCTTGGCTCCCGCTTCACATACTACAGGCCCCTTGGGCTAAAGGAGGTCTAAGCTGCCCTGACCTTAGACATTGCAACTTAGCCTACGTGCTGCTTATTATTCATGATTGGCTCTACAAATCGTCCATATTTTCTCTATATGAATTAACCAGAGCCTGGCTTGGAGGATTCGCCCTATCGGCCCTACTCTAATGCCCCCAAAAATCTGTATCTTCTCTTCCCTCAGTATTCATCATCCTTGCCGCCTGCCGAAAGGCATGGTCAGCATTGTGTAAAAATATGTGTCTCAAGACCCAAACATACCGCCCTTATGGAAATTTGTGCCAATCCTGAATTCCCCCCAGGCTGCTCACAGGGGTGTCTTCCTATGCTGGTAGTGTTTAGGTCTCGTTTATATCCATCAACTCTTTGGGCTCAATTCAAGCACAATGACCAGCTTTGCAGATTTGCAAAACGTGTAGCAAATCTCCCATTCTGACTTTTTCACTTACGTACAGATATGCCATTACGCCACCACTTTACTGTCAGAAAACCTGAAGCTAGGTAACATTGAGGCTCTTTCCTCTTTATTTTACTTCACTAATTCTCAAACACCTTCTTGTGCTTCTTTTGCTAGAAGACTGCTGGAACTGTCCCCCTCCTCGGATATTCTGTTAGTCCTTACACGCTGGACAAGATGGCCCAACATAGAACTATCGCTCTCTGAGATAGAAATGTTCTTCCTACAAATCCAGAAAGTCTCTGAGAACACTTTGTTGCGGGAACTACAATATAAATATATTTGGCAACTCTATATACCACAAACTCTGGTGTTCAAACAGAAAAGTTGCATATCTCCAATATGTGTTAAGTGTACCTTATCTATCAATGATTACCTACACAGCTTCTGGACATGCCCCCACGTACAAGCTTTCTGGCAGTCTGTGTGCCATAAACTTTCCAGTTTCACTTCAATTGTAATTCCCCTAGACCCACATTTCTGGCTATTCAGAAAGTCCTTGGCAGTTGTTCATGCTTGGCCCAAGGAAACAAACTTGTTACTAGACAAGGCTAGATTGGCAGCAAAACAATCTATCCTTGCATGTTAGATAGGCTCACATCCCCCCTTATACTCAATTTGGGAAATGAAAATGATTAAATTACTAATCATGGAATACATGTCGGCTACACTATCTACTGTCAAACGGAAAGAGGGAACACAATTACTTTGGCTTCCTTTCCTAAATGCTCTACCTGCCGAAACTATGAAGAACCTTCCCCAAATTTAATTTAGGAATTTCCTTACAAGTCTCTCAGCTGTCCGGGTAGTAGCTTCCTGACCATTCTATAGGTCCACGTCAGAATCGTCAATTATTCTTCTAAGATTATGTACAATTTGGGGTCTCCCTAATGTAGCTCTATGGGTAGTCTGTCGGGTAGAGACCAATTCGGATGGGAACAGCACACGGCCTCCAGTTCCACATTCTAAAACACTTCCTACTAATTCTTAGCATTAACACCCATCATGACTCACTTTCAATTATATCTATTTACAATTTAGCCTTATAGCCAGGAGTATTACTGATATTTAGTACTGACACCATGCTTTGCATTTCTGTGATAAAACTATGTATTTTCTAAACCTATATAGACAGTAAATGTATCTGGAAGTAAATTTAAGGTTTTAGGAAGGGGGTAGAAGGGTAGGAAGGAAGGGACAGAGGGAGGGGTATAGGGAGGGAGAGTTCAGTTCTGATAATGCCACAGTCTTGGCTACCTCAAAACTTGATACTGTTACTGTTTATTCCCCTATACCATTAGTAGGGGTGCACAACTTTACAGCTAGACCTTTGGCTTGACAGTAAATCGTGGATTACACTGTGACTGTTTGTAACTTTGATTTTGTTAAATGGTATAAAACTCTCAATAAAAATGATAAACAAAAATAAAGACATATTTCTTAGATTATGTTATTTTCAAACTGAGCGGGGAAGTGTATGAGGTTATGATAGAAAAGATCATTAGTCAGCTGTACCTCTCAATTGTTCATTTTAGCAGATAACCTATTTCAGAACTTCAGTGATACTGAAGCCAAAAGGGTCTATCTCCCTGCAGCAGTCAGGGACTAGATGTGTGATGCTGCAGTAGTTGGAAACAAATATGTCAGTGGCTCGATCAAAACCTTGGCTGTATTAAGAAAATAGTATACTTTTAGAAGAGATTGTATTTCAGGCAAAACTAAAACAAAATAATATTTTAAAAAGTACAAGTAAACTGACATATTCCTATCTTGAAGTTCCTCTTCTTTTGTCTAAGGTTTTAATTTCCTGCCATTTCTGGGAGGGTAAAGAAAAATCTGCTTGAGCAAATGTTTTTCTTTGTACCACATTTTTCTATAGGATTTTTTCACTTTAGAAATTGCAGTAAACTAAATCTTCAGAAGAAAGAAATACTATTTCAAAACTATTCAAGCAAACTGGCATGCAGCTTTTTAGAACTTCCCCTCCTTATTTTGTCTGAGACTTAAATCTTAAGTCGCATTTTAAATTTCAGACAAGAGCAAGGTTGAGCATTTTCATCTTGACCTCCACATATGGAACCTATGTAGTATAGGTTATCATGCCTGCTAAGGTCTTTTCTGTGTGCTAAAAATAACGCCCTATGCATATATTTCAGCATGTATAAATGGTTTCCTAATGATGTTACTTTATGAGGGATAATTACTAAATCAGGCTTTCAAAAAGACAGGGATATCTTCCATGGCATGACCATAGTTAAATCTCAATCATCACTGAACATCATTCTCTACAGGTGTGCAGAGAAAAAAACATGTTGGGTTTTTTTTCAGTTTGGGGTTGGGGGGGGGGGGGCATTGTTTCATTTCATTTGTGGTTTATTTCATTTTATTTTGTTTACTTTAAAATGGAATAAAACAAAATAAAACAAACTTGTTTTAATGTGAACCAGCATGATGGGACTGCGTTCTCGAATGCCGGTATATAAAAACCCTAAATAAATAAATAAATAAATAAATAAATAAATAAATAAAACAAAATGAAAATAAATTGGAAAAAAAAATGGTGCTGGCTGAGTTGCTGATTCAAAGTTGTGTAAACAGACAGACTTTGGCCTCCAGTGAGCACCCCCTGCCCTGAGATCCCTTCTGATCTTCAAATATCCTCAAATCCCCCCTCTTAAAATTTCCATGCTGAGCTTGCAGCAGGGGTCCTCATTATTTGCTCCAGCTCTGCTCTAGTGCAGCTCTAACAATGCTGTGCCAGATAAGCCAGCGTAGCTAGCATGGCATTCCACTGTTGTCAGAGCAACAGTGATATTAGTCTGGACCAACACCATTTGTTTTTGAAATGCTGGAAAGAGGATCACTGGCAGAGGTCTGAAGCCAGAAAATGTTTCAAAATAAGTGCTTCCAAAGTGACACAAGCCAGAGAATACATTTTTTTTAATATTGTTTATGTTGTTTTGGATTCAGAAATAACACAAATGACAATTAATTAATTAATTAAAATTTATATTCCAATTCATTCAGCATGAAATGCTTGCAGATATTTTCATGAATTTGGAAAATAAAGTACATCTCTAGCAGCCTCACCAATTTTGGTGGCTGTGTTGATTATTACAAAAGTTGGTGGTAAGACATCGATGGGGGCTTGGATGTTGAATTAAATATTAGGGGTGTGCATTCGTTTTTGACGTATTGGCAATCTGCAACGTATATGTCCCTATTTGTTGTATTTGTGGGGTCATGAAACATATGGCGAACCCCCACAAATACAATGTATCTAATGAATAACCCCCCCCCCACCCTCCCCAAACGTCCCTGGTGGTCCAGCGGGGGTCCTGGAGTGATCTCCTGCACTCGGGCTGTCGGCTGCCGGTATTCAAAATGGCGCCGATATCCTTTGCCCTCACTATGTCACAGGGGCTACTGATGCCATTGGTCGGCCCCTGTCACATGTCTTGGGGGTGGTCAGGAGGGTGGGGGGTTGTAGTTAATTAAATTTAAAGGGTTGGGATGGGGGTTTTTTTGGGAAACAAATACATACATAACTAATGAACGGACAGGGGTCCCCCGAGAACGGATGCAATGGACTTGGCTCCCATGAATACGAATACCAAATGGGACAAATCCGTCCCTGCTGCACATTCCTATTAAATATTGATCTTGCCGGAATCAAAGAGAAATATGATAACCTTTAAAACAGTCTACTAATGAAGCCAGTGGAGGTCAGTACTATAACGACATTTGGAAATGCTTGGGAAAGTTAATGGATGGCAGTGGTGGGAATATAGTTAACAGATTATAAAGGAGTGTATGTTAGACACCCCTTAAAAGAACAGGACCAGGAATTTAGCTTAATCTACATTAAGACAGCCCAGTAGAGTAACCTGCTTCTGAGACATTTCTCTAAGAATACAGGTATCAGTCTGTGCCCAACTGTGAACTGCAGATCCCAGGGATAAGGAGAAAGCAGCTTCTTCAACATTTATGTCCTAAGTGTGTGTTTAATTTTTACTTTATGAGGTAAAGGCAACTTCTGCTACAAGTCCTAAGCATGAGTGCAGTGACTTTGCATTGTGCTGCTCAGGTAAGCATACTTCTTAAGTTATTACTATAAATAATAATAAATAAATTACTTTTTATACACTGTAAATAAAGTACTGCTCTATGAAGGAAAGGATGGAGACCAAAATGTTCTGTTCTCCAGTTGAACTAAAGCCAAAGACTGCTCGTGCTGTGTTACATAAGGTTTCAACACTTATGAAAAAAATAACCTGAAAAGGTGAAAGAGTATCTTAAAACTGAATGGGGCGGATTTTAAAACCCCTGCACGCATAAATCCTGCCGGATTTACACGCGCAGGGCCCTCGTGCGCCGGCACGCCTATTTTGCATAGGCCGCCGGTGCGCATAAAGCCCCGGGATGCGCGTAAGTCCCAGGGCTTTCGAAACGGGGAGGGAGGAGGCGTGTCCGGGGGCGTTACCGAAATGACGCGGCGTTTCGGGGGCGTGCCACAGCATTTCGGGGGTGGGCCCAGGGCGTGGTGCCGGCCCAGGGGCATGGTCTAGGCCTCTGGACCACGCCCCCGGGACCGGAGGACGGAGCGGGGCTGCCGGCGATGCGCGCAAAGTTACGCCTGCTGAAAGCAGGCGTAACTTTGCCAACAAAGGTAAGGGGGGGGGGGGTTTAGATAGGGCCGGGGGGGGGGGTTAGGTAGGGGAAGGGAGGGGAAGGTTGGGGGAGGGTGAAGAAATGTTCCCTCTGAGGCCGCTCTGAAATCGGAGCGGCCTCGGAGGGAACGCGCGCAGGTTGCACAAATGTGCACCCCCTTGTGCACGTCGACCCCGGATTTTATAAGATACGCGCGGCTACGCGCATATCTTATAAAATCTGGTGTACTTTTGTTCATGCCGGTGGTGCAAACAAAAGTACCGGTGCGCGTATTGTTTTAAAATCCGCCCCAAAATGAATTAATCCTATAGAATCTACCTGGTCACCACACAATTTTATTTATATGACTTTCATATCACCATGGGCACTGACTGCACTCTACTCCAGAATTACTGATGTCTTGACAGAATAGCATCTAATGTTTTTAATCATAAGTCATGCATCCTCATTGTTAAATGAAAATGAAAGTCAATATTTTTGTTTTCTTAATCGCACATAAAATATTTGATTATTGCTGAGAGATTAACTCTTTCTTTCTTCTCAAGAAGAAAATCCTCTTATCACTTCACAGTCAGATCAGCCCAATACTGATTCAGTGTTTTATGATTAAAAAATGGCAGAAGGAGCTCTTGTCAGAATCCTGGAAAATGATAGAAGAGGCAGGATTTCTGTTCTAAGCATTTTCATAGAGCAGAGATCATGTTAGGAAAAGAACAAAAAGATTTGTTTTTTTCTAATGGGGCCTAGCTGCAGTAGCAGCCAATATATAAAGCAGGCTAAGGGGTCTAGCTTTGCTGGACAGACAGGGATTTAAAGTCAGTCAGAGCTGAACAGGCCAGGAGGATTTTACTTCATGAGTCAAGTGAGAGGGTTATTTTTTACTTGTCTCTTTTGAAAGCAGCATGAAGTTAAAATGGGAGATTTATGCCAAACCCATGTAGAGGGACAACATTAGCAGTGATTGCAAATAATGAGATGGGCATGCAAGGTCCACTCCAGTAGCAAATCCTGCAAGATATTTGAATTTGGCATGATAATCTGACTCCCATATTACCAGACGCATAGTAGTGGTAGTGGCAGTAGCAATAATATATAAGCACAATTTATTTCCCACTAGAAGTCCTCAGACTCAAATAAATGTACTCATATTTTAGGCTGGCATATGTTTGGTGGTGACCCAATTAAAAGAATCCTACTATTTATTACAAGAACAATCTTGTTATAATTTAAAATTAGGTAGGGAAAGAAAGAAGTGAAAAAAATTGTATTATAAATAATATTTTGCTTTAAATAATTTTAACACTCTTCATATATTATTAAACACAGACAAGTTTCTTTTGCAAATATGAGTTTAGTATCACTGGTGTAAACTCAAAAAATGTTGCAGCCTATTTTTTAGCCATTGTAGCATTTATAGTTTAAGATCTGTTTGCTAAATGTTGAACATTTGTTTTGGCATCTAATGTGCATTAAAACAGTGTTAACACACTTTAGTGTAACACAAAAAATGTCCCTTCATATGGGAAAAATGTTAATGAGTTTCATCACAGGCAGATCAGTTCCTTCATATTCAAATTGCTTACTCCAAATTGTGTTAAATCTTCTTATTTATGTTAAACCTAAAAAATAAGTTACTATATCTTAAAAGGTACAGTTTGTTATGGCCGTTGGTCACAGATGGCTGCGATCACTAATGCTAACCTCTTTCTTTGCTCCTTGACACCATTGGGGAAAGTGGCGGCCTCCACCAGCCACCGCCCTGGCATTCCCGGGACAGCGAGGGCACTGATGACCGCCATCTTACTCATGGGATCAATTAGGCACACATGCACAGGCCAGTCTTAAGCACGTCATGGCGGGAAACTCGGGGGCGTCTCCTCTGGATGATGTCTACACTCTCCTGTACTTATGCTGGCTGGCCCTGCCTATTGACGAGTTAGCAAGGAGTTTCCTCATTGCTGAATCCACTTCACACTTTCAGACTTCCTGTTCCAGTTCCTGCACTTCGGCGTGAGACGCTCTGGGTACCCGCTCCTCGGGGGCCCTTCCTTGTCTCTGGCTATCCGCTCCTTGGAGGGCCTTCTGCCTTGGACTGCTGTCTCTTCCCATTCCCGGGACTTTGTCTGGAACTACCACTCTGTGAGTATCTTGACTCCATGGACCACCTCTATACCAGCCTCTGTAGGATCCTTCTGGTGTACCCCATGCCTCGGGCCACTACCGTGTCATCTCTAAATGAGGAATCACTTTGGTGTACCCTGCACTGCAGGCCATTACTGCATCATCACTACATTACCCTCACTGGTGTACTCCATACCTCAGGCCACTACCATACCGTCTCTGAGTGAGGATTCCCTTGGTGTACCCTGCGCTGCAGGCCACTACTACATCATCTCTATGGAGAGACTTCTTCAGTGAACCCCTCTCTGCAGACCATTACCGGATCTTCATGTCTGAGGTATCCCCTCTGGGTATACCCCTCTGCTCAGACCAAATTACTTTCTCCTGCACTTCCCACTCCATGGGCTGTGCCTTTCTACTTCTTTAATAAAAAGACTCTATTCCACAGCTGTGACTAATGTCCGCTGAGTCCATGCCTCCCGACGGTGAGGCTCACAGGGCTCCTCCCTGTGGGCGGTACCATCTCTCACCTCAGCCCAGGGCCCACACACCTACAAGTCTTAACAGTTTGCTAACTCCATGGACCCGGAACAGGTCTCAGCGATTCAGGCCATCCCTGGCCTGGCCCAGCACATTTCAGAGCAGCAAAAAGTATTTGAGACTTTGGCTAATGCCATCAATCAATTAAGCTCTCGGCTGGACTCTGCCTCGACGTCTGCCAAGCCAAGTTCTGCTTCACATACATTGCCATTCTGGCCTCCCATGCCCTTCCCAGCACCCCCTCACTTCGCAGGTGACCCCTTGTTATGAAGGGGCTTTTTGAACCAGTGCAGCACGCACTTTTCTTTGCAACCTGAATATTTTCCTGATGTAGTGTCCAAAACTATGTATATCTTATCCCTCCTAGATGTAAAAGCTCTGGCCTGGGCCATCTTTAAAAATGGTGCGGGCCATCCATTGCTCCTACCATGTGATAGGGGCCAGCCAATGGCACCAATAGCCCCTGTCACATGGTAAGGGCAAAGGGCCATCGGCGCCATTTTGATTAGTGGCAGCCGATGGCCCAAGACTGGGAGATCATTCCAGGGACCCCCGCTGGACCACCAGGTACTTTAGGAAAGTTTTGGGGGGGTCAGGAGGGTGGGGGATTCTAAATAATCAGATTTAAAGGGTCGGGGTGGGTTTGGGTTTTTTTTTTCTGTGTGCCCTTTCTTCCCCCCCAAAAAAACAATAAGAAAACAATATGAAAATTCTGTGGGGTTTTCCTATCGCTTTCTGGGACCCCCCCAATACCTGACAGATTTGAAAATATTGTACGATATTTTCTTCCAACAGAAAAACAATTCACATCCCTTACTGCCATAGTTACAAATGCACACACCACAATTTGATTGGAGCACCTTACAACTGTCCCAATGGGGCAAGTCCTGCCATGGAAAGTGCTTAGAGGTCATGACTCCTATGCCTTGCCTGACCACTACCACATCCCTTCCGGGCCTTCCTCTGTAGTACTCCTCTTTTAGAGACGTGGTCTCCAAGAAAGCGGCAGACACTCTACTGCCTCACCACTCATTTGATTGCATCATAAACTTGTCACCCAATACTGAACCTCCCAGAGGAAGGGTGTACCCACTTTCTCTGACGGAAACCAAGGCCATGTCTGAATATATACAAGAGAATTTGGTGAAAGGCTTCATCCAGCCTTCTAAATCTCCCACTGGAGCCGGGTTCTTTTTTGTGGGAAAGAAGGATGGTTTCCTTCGCCTGTGCATAGATTACCGTGGTTTAAATGAGATCATCCTGAAGGACTGCTACCCTCTGCCATTAATCTCTAAACATTTTGACAGGCTCCAAGGGGCCAAACTACTCACTAAATTGGTCCTCAGAGGAGCATATAACTTGCTCAGGATACGCTGGGGCGACGAATGTAAAACTGCATTTAACACACATGACAGCCAATTTGAATATTTAGTAATGCCGTTTGGCCTCTGCAACGCCCCAGTAGTATTTCAAAATATGATGAACAAAATCTTCAGTGACATGCTTTACAGCTGTGTAGTGGCATACCTAAATGACATTCTGGTTTTCTCGTAAGACCTTCAGAGCCATCATTTGGATGTCACCAACGTCTTACAAAGATTGAGGGACAACCAGTTAAATGCCACACTGGAAAAATGTTCCTTTCACCAGGAGTCCTTTCCCTTTTTAGGCTATGTGGTCTCTAGTCAGGAGTTCCATATGGATCCACAAAAGACCAAGAGCATTCAGGATTGACCACAACCCACTGGTCTTAAGGCACTGCGAAGATTCTTGGATTTCATTAACTACTAAAGGTCATTCATCCACCATTATTCAACACTGACCGCTCCACTTACACCATGACTCGAAAGGGAGTCAATCCCTCTCAGTGGTCTCCGGAAGCTGTGTCTGCTTTCCAAGAACTCAAGGAGGCGTTCCTACAAGAAACGTGCTTGCGCCACCCAGATCCCCGACGACCCTTCATCGTCGAAGCGGATGCTTCTGACGTAGGTGTTGGCACAGTTCTCAGCCAACACTCAGCCAACCACACCTTGCACCCATACTCATTTTTCTCCCAACACTTCTCCCCTCATGGAGCGTAATTACAGAATTGGGGACAAGGAATAGCTAGCGATTAAATTAGCCTTCGAGGAATGGCACCCATGGCTTGAGGAAGCGCAACACCAAATCACGGTTTACACTGACCACAAGAAACTCAATTACTTACATCATGCTCAATGCCTGAATCACAGGCAGGATCACTGGTCTCTATTTTTTACTGGATTCAATTTCCTCTTGCGATACCAGCCAACTGATAAAAACACCTGAGCCGATGCACTCTCCAATTCATTTACCATGGAAGATGTTTCAGATACTCCGCAGCACACCATCGACCCTACAAGGGTGCTCCTCTCTACTACACATATGGTTCCAGCTGGGAATACAGTGGTTCCCCAACCACTCAGAAGAAGGATCCTCAGATGGGCATATGACTCTCTGCTCGCAGGCCATCCCAGACAAGCTAGAACACTTTATACTCTGCAAAGGTTCTACTGGTGGCCAACCATGAGAAAAGTCATCCATGCAGATGTAGAATCATGTCCTACTTGTGCCTGTCAAAAGCCGCCTGTGGGTCACCCTTGGGGGCTTCTTCAACCACTTCCTGCACCTAGCGAGCAATGGACCCATATAGCCATGGATTTCATCGTTGATTTACCTCTATCCAGTGGCAATAACACCATCGGGGTCACTGTGGATGGCTTTTCAAAGATGTCTCATTTCATGGCATTACCTGGTCTACCTTCGGCTCCAGAAATGGCTAAACTATTCATCCACCACGTTTTTTGCCTCCATGGCCTCCCAAGACACATCCTATCTGATCGAGGAGTGCAATTTACGGCAAAGTTCTGGAGGTCATTATGCAGAAAATTCGACATATCCCTGGACCTCATACCAGCCTACCATCTGCAGGCCAATGGACAGACAGAGAGGATGAACCATACTCTAAAACAGTTTCTCCGGGCATACGTAAACTCTAGGCAGAGTGAATGGTCTGATTTGCCTCCCTGGGCAGAGTTTGCTTTAAACTCCCACCAGTCTGCTTCTACTGGATCTTCACCCTTCCAAATTGTCTACGGATGCCAACCTCTGCCTTCTCTTCCAGTGCTTCTGTCTGTGTCATCTACCACAGCACAGGCCTCGGCGCAAGAACTACACCAACTCTGGGAGCACACCAAACAACTTCTTCAACAAGCTGGTCAAAAGACTAAGACATTCTACAATGCTCATCACCGGGCAGCTCCACAATTGCATCCCGGAAACAAAGTGTGGCTCAGTACCCACTTCATCCACCTAAAACTGCCATCAGCTCTCTTTGCGCCCAGATACATTGGGCCTTTTGCAGTACTTCGCCACCTGGATCCAGTTACTTACAGCCTGCAGTTACCCCACTTCACTCAAGATCCACAACGCCTTCCATCTCTCTCTCTTTAAGCCGCTCATCCTGTCTGAGTTCTCAAGGAATCCACATGTACCCCAACCTCTCACAGCTGAAGAGGATATTACCTATCAGGTTGAAGACATCTTGGACATAAGGAAGCACGGAAGGTGTTGAGAATATCTCATCTCATGGGAAGGATTTGGTCCCAAGGAGAATGGTTGGGAACCCACAGCCAACATCCTTGACAAGGAACTGATCAAACAGTTCCTCACTTATCATCCTAGGAAACCAAAACCCCTGGGGAGGGGCCCTAAGAAGTGGGGTAATGTTACACCCGTTGGTCACAGATGGCTGTGATCATTAATGCTCACCTCTTTCTTTGCTGCCTTGACACCATTGGGGAAAGTCGTGGCCACCCCCAGCTACCGCCGACCTCCCTGGCATTCCCGGGACAGCGTGGGTGCTGCTGACCGCCATCTTGCTCATGGGATCACTTAGGCGCATACACGCGTACATGGGACAGTCTTAAGCACCTCATGGTGGGAACCTTGGGGTCGTCCCCTCCGGATGACATCTACACTCTCCTGTACTTAAGCTGGCTAGCCCTGCCTTTTGACGAGTTAGCAAGGAGTTTCCTCATTGCTGAATCCACTTCACTCTTTCGGACTTCCTATTCCAGTTCCTGCACTTTGGCGTGAGACACTCTGGGTACCCGCTCCTCGGGGACCCTTCCTCATCTCTGGCTATCTGCTCCTTGGAGGGCCTTCTGCCTTGAACTTCTGCCTTTGACTTCTGCCGGGACCTCTTCTGGAACTACCACTCTGTGAGTACCTTGACTCCACAGACCACCACTATACCAGCCTCTGTGGGATCCTTCCAGTGTACCCCGTGCCTCGGGCCACTAGGGGTGTGCATTCGTATTGAATATAAATGTAAAACGCTACTTATTTTTTTTTTTTAACTTAAAAAAGTGATAAGACATAAATGATCGGATTTCCAACTTATTCAACATAGCTATGTTGAATAAGTTGGAAATCGCGATTGTTGATCCAAAATAAAAATTTAAACCCCTCACCTTCCTTAATCCCCCCCCAAAGTCTTACCACAACTCCCTGGTGATCCAGCGAGGAGTGAGGACGCCATTTCTGAAAGCCTTTCCGAGGAGCACGTGATGTTGGCGCCACGTCGGAGTGACGCGGCGTCACGTGATTCCCCGCGGGTTCGCGCCGGAATGCTCGTTCGGCCCAAAAGGAACTTTTGGCCAGCTTGGGGGTGTCAGGAGGCCCCCCCAAGCTGGCCAAAAGTTCTTTTTGGGCCGAACGAGGGTGCCGGAGGGAACTCGCGGGTAATCACGTGACGCCGCATCACGCCGACGTCACGTGATTCCCCGCGGGGTCGCTTCCGGGATCCTTGTTCGGCCCAAAAGGAACTTTTGGCCAGCTTGGGGGTGTCAAGAGGCCCCCCCAAGCTGGCCAAAAGTTCCTTTTGGGCCGAACAAGGATCCCGGAAGCGACCCCGCGGGGAATCACGTGACGTTGGCGCCACGTCGCAGTGACGCGGCGTCACGTGATTCCCCGCGAGTTCCCTCCGGCACCCTCGTTCGGCCCAAAAGGAACTTTTGGCCAGCTTGGGGGTGTCAGGAGGCCCCCCCAAGCTGGCCAAAAGTTCCTTTTGGGCCGAACGAGCATTCCGGCGCGAACCCGCGGGGAATCACGTGATGCCGCGTCACTCCAATGTGACGCCGACGTCACGTGCTCCTTGCAAAGTTGGTCAGAAATGGCGTCCTGACCCCGCTGGACCACCAGGGAGTTGTGGTAAGTCTTGGGGGGGGGGGGGGATTAAGGAGGGTGAGGGGTTTAAATTTTTATTTGCACATATGGACATATACTCAGCTCATTGAATTCTGTTTATGTCCATATTGACCGCAAATGGGACCCCCTTTGGACATATGGACATATGAACTTAAACTTTTGCTCTGCACATCCCTACGGGCCACTACTGTGTCATCTCTAAGTGAGGAATCACTTTGGCATACCCTGCGCTGCAGGCCATTACTGCTTCATCGCTACAGGATCCTCACTGATGTACTCTGTACCTCGGGCCACTACCATACCATCTCTGAGTGAGGATTCCTGAGGTGTACCCTGCTCTGCAGGCCACTACTACATCATCTCTATGGAGAGACTTCTTCGGTGTACCCCGCTCTGCAGACCATTACCGGATCTTCACATCTGCATTATTCCCTCTGGGTATACCCCTCTGCTCAGACCTTATTACTTTCTCCTGCACTTCCCGCTCCATGGGCTGTGCCTTTCTACCTCTTTAAAAAGACTCTATTCTACAGCTGTGTCTGACATCCACTGAGACTGCACCTCCCAATGTTGAGGCTCACAGGGCTCCTCCCTGTGAGCAGTACCATCTCTCACCTCGACCCAGGGCCCACACACTTACAAATCATAACACAGTTAACTTTTTATATGAACATGGGCAAGATAAGATGCCCGCTAATGTTTCTGTCACAACTCTCCCCTTCCTCCATTCCTCCCCAGAGCTGTCAAGAGTGAGCAGCTACCCAATGTCTCTCTTCCAAACTGATGTGAAGAAAAGGCTCCTCACACCAAAAGAATGTTGATAAGAGCTCTCTTACAATAGAACTCCCTTTCCTTTCCTTACCCTTTGGTAAAAATTAGGGATGTGCAGAGCAAAATTTTATGTTCATATTTTTTATGTCCGAAAGGGGGTCCCACTTGCGGCCAATATGGACATAAAAAAAAATCCAATGAGTTGGGTATATGTACATATGTGCAAAAAAAAAATGTAAACCCCCTCACCCTCCTTAATCCCCCCCCAGACTTACCACAACTCCCTGGTGATCGAGCGAGGAGTGAGGACGTCATTTCTGCAATCCTTGGCGAGAAGCATGTGACGTCGGTGGCACGTCGAGTGACGCGGCGTCACGTGATTCCCGGCTCGTTCGCGCCGGACGGCTCGTTCGGCCCAAAAAGAACTTTTGGCCAGCTTGGGGGGGCCTCCTGACCCCCCCAAGCTGGCCAAAAGTTCTTTTTGGGCCGAACGAGCCGTCCGGCGCAAACGAGCCGGGAATCACGTGGCGCCGCGTCACTCAGACGCGACGTCACGTGATTCCCGGCAAGTTCGCGCCGGACGGCTCGTTCGGCCCAAAAAGAACTTTTGGCCAGCTTGAGGGGGTCCCCCCAAGCTGGCCAAAAGTTCTTTTTGGGCCGAACGAGCCGTCCGGCGCGAACTTGCCGGGAATCACGTGACGTCGGCGTCACGTGATTCCCTCCTGACCCCCCCAAGCTGGCCAAAAGTTCTTTTTGGGCCGAACGAGCCATCCGGCGCGAACGAGCCGGGAATCACGTGACGCCGGCGTCACTCGACGTGCCGCCGACGTCACATGCTTCTCGCCAAGGATTGCAGAAATGGCGTCCTCACTCCTCGCTCCATCACCAGGGAGTTGTGGTAAGTCGGGGGGGGGATTAAGGAGGGTGAGGGGGTTTATATTTTTATTTTGGCTCAACAATCGCGATTTCCCACATATCGAACATATCTATGTTCGATATGTGGGAAATCCGATCGTTTATGTCGAATCAATTTTTTAAGTAAAAAAAAAATATGAGTTGCGTTTTACTAATGCGGTCAATCCGAATGCACACCCCTAGTAAAAATTGGTTTACTCCCCTAAAAACACTCACACCTGCCTCCCCCCCCCCCCCCCAATAAAAAGGACAGCTGGTATCATATTTTTCTGTAAGACCTGTGGGCCTACTCTACTCCCTAGGTAGGCAACCACCAGTGATGGATCCTCCTGCTAGAGACAGTGAGCGAAAGAAGATATCCAGATTAAGATTGAAAGTACTTTTTGGAACTAAAGAGTAGTAGAGAAGTTTTTGAATCTCCCTTCCCCACTGGGATTTCAGCACATGATTAATACCCTGGTCCCCAGTTTTTCCACAAAATAAATCACCTGAAGAAACAGCTGAGGAATAAAATAACAGGCTAAACAAAGGAAGAAAATACAGGAGAAGGAGATCCCATCCAAATTTCCACCTAAGTAATCAGGACAGGCTGGGTGTCCACGGGAAAGAAGATCTTTAAAAGTAGGATTTTTGCAGTTACAAGGGAATTCTCTCACAAGGATTCCACAGGATAGCCTCTAGGAGAGTATGCACATTTAATATCACCATGGGCTCTACTCAGATGTCTGTAATAAGGACACCCTGCAACTACAGTCAGATGTACATTTGCCATTTTGGACAAATTGACTTTATTTAACTTTATTGATCAGTAAAATATAATTTATACCCAGACCTGGTTCTGTCTGAGTTCTTATAACCTCTCATCTCATGAGAAGTACAGTGCAGCACACACACTGGTGACCTTCTTTCATCATCTGGGCCATAAGTGAGAGCATCCCCCATAAAAAAGAGCCCTTTCCAGGTATTAAGAGTCAGCGTGGGAGTAAATGGTTAGCCAGGGGATCCCCAGAAGATATAATAATAAGATTGTGTGCCCTTGGGACTTAAAACACCCCACTAAGGGATGCATAAGAATAAGAGCTTGAGTTACTAAATGAAAATCTATACTATTAAAAATTGGCTTTAGTGACTGAAGTGAATGCAAATTAAAAAAAAAACCCTGAGCTACTGATTTTATCTGTGAGCAAAAAGAAAGAGAGGAGTCTACCACCACTCCCAGATCATGAGTATTTACCTTAATTGGAATAGGTACTTTATTGAAAAGCCAATGTGATGGTGTATCAATCATTTCAGTGCAAGATACTAACACAATCTCAGTTTTGCTGAGGTTTAAAACCTAGCTGTTTTTTGTTAACCAAGTCTTAATCTGTGAAAAACAGCAAGTAAGCATATCTAAGAAAGTACTGAGAGAAACTGCAAATAATCTGCATAAAGTATAAAAGCAATATTTGACTGAGAAAGAATTTTGCATAATGGTAACATGCATATTAAATAAAACTGGAGTAATGCATATCCTTGAGGGACCCCGGTAGGCAAATAAAAGGAGCTTGAGGAAGAATCACCAATGAGTATCCTGTATAAACGATTAGACAGAAATGTTGCAAACAGGAGAAAACAACAGATGTAATTCCATGCAATTTAAGATGCCCCAATAGGACTGAATGATTTACATTGTGAAATGCAGCTGACAAATCAATAAGAACCAGAACATGCTGAAAGTCCTGCATCAAAGCTCCTTTTAATAGCTTCAGAGGCCACAGCTTTATTAATAGTAAACAGCAATACATATAGAAGCTATAAGTAAGTACCTGAGCCATAACAAGGATAAATCTAACAGAAAGTATACATATGGCAGGCATTGTATCACCTTTGTACCATGGGCCCTCCACTGGCAAGCAAAGCCCCATCCTTCTATGAGACGCTTCTCTTGGGCATTACTGGTCATCCTGCCATTAGCAAGCAAGGCGAATGCCCAAACAGACAGGGACATCTGGCCTGTTGCCATACTGGGGCCATCAAATCCTGAGAGCAGGTAACACCAACAGAATAGATGATAGTGTAACTTGTTTATTCAATGCACTGCTTTTGATTGAAAACCCCCCTCCCAGCTTGGGCACCAGCACCTTAGGGCCCGGTTAGCCTTTGTTTTTTAATTTCATATATTTTTCTTAGAAAAACAAAAAAAAAAAACAAAAACCAGAACAAACCAGAAGGATAGCTTACAAACATAATCACAGTACTCAAGTGACAGAGGAAACATAGTGAAGTTGTGGGGCCTATAACTTACTGGACAATTGCAAACAACCCATACATTCAGCAGTTGCAAGCAAATAGTGACATAATATTCCACCACATGTGCATGTGAAACTCAGTATTATTTTTCCAGTGAAGCATTAATAAAAGCAGAGCTACAGAAATTAAAAAGTCAAATAAATCAGTTTCCTATTTGGACAATGAACAAAACCAAGTTATAGATTTACAGATTATATGTGAGAATAGGGAATATGACACATATGCTTTCCCACACAAAGGTGCAAAAGACATGAAAGTTCCTATGATATAGCAATAAATGTGATCTAATTTATAAAACTATCAAAGACTATCTCCCTCCAGACAGCTTACCCACTTTCATGACTTGATGTGCTATAACAAAAAGAGGTTGTGTAATAGAGGAAGACAGAGAGACTCTCAAGGACTAGTCCAGAAACAAACCCATTGATGCTCCTCCAATTCCATAGAAAGTTCACTCTCTCAAACTTACTCAGTGTCCTAGCATTGCTTATTAGTCTAATCTCTCATTGTGATGATCCAGGAGAGGATAGAAAGGAGTACCCACTCAGGAGACAGTTGACTCCCACAGAAAACCATGGGAAGCTATAAGAAGGGCACATTAAAAAAAATCATGAGTCCCAGGAAGTCCCTAAAATCTCTCGACTACATTTCCCAGGGGACCTGGGAGCAAACATAGGAAGCAATCAGGCAAGAGGGAAGATGGCTGCAGCCTCCCAGAGGTAGGCAAAGTGATTTTGATTGGGTTGGCATGGAGGCCCAGGTAGAGGAAGGGGAGTAAAGAGAACAACCAACCAAAAGAGAGGAAAAGCTTGAATTGATGGACACCTCAGAGTAAACAGGAATGAAGGTGAGATGTCAGGTTCAAGCCCCTTGAAGGCCAAATCTTGGAAAGTCGCAAAACACTGATGGAATTTTGCTATTCAATGATAAATGGGTCTTGCGGGAGATGTGGGGTGGTTGACCACAGCAGAACTTTTTAAGTTAGCTCTGTGGAAAAGGAAAAACAAAACTGTGTGTTTCCTACTTCGAGCATTGATTGAAAAGTGAGCCACTAAGGCCGACTCCGCCCCCATCTTGGTATCGCGTACGATCCATCTGGTAAATGACCCCCTATGACTGGCTATTTAATTCCTCAACTGAGCGCAGGCTGATGCCTCAGCAACAGGTCCTCTAGTGTCTAACTGTTATCACTTGCAGGTCCCAAATTGTGGAACACTCTATCAGTTGAGCTAAGGTTACAAAACAATCTCAAGTTATTTAGAAAAAATCTCAAAACCTGGTTATTTGAACAGGCTTATAAAGAAGGCATTGGTTAAAGCAAATTTATCTAAACTTCACTAATTATAACCTTTAATGATGGTTTTTTTATATGGGATGTTCGTAATACCATGTCTCTGCTTATTGTTTTTTATAATTTACATAGGTTAAGTTATATGCCTTGTTTATTAATTGTATTATAGCAATAGTTTAATATTGTATTTTTATGTTTTTTTACCACTCATATTTTATTATTTTATTATTTTTGAAATACGTGTATGTGTTAATGCTGGTTCTTATGATTGTATTGACCTCAATTATTTTATGCATTGTTGAAATTTGTGTTTCTAACTTTTGAAATGTCTGTAAACCAATGTGACAGCAAGTCCAAACATCGGTATATAAAAGCCTAACAAATAAATAAATAAATAAATAATGATTTAATCCTTGCTTGTTGCAGTCCTTGCCTTGTTCCTGCTTGTTCCAGTCCTGGCTTCATCCCCTTCTTGTTCCATTACCCTGTCTTGCTGTTATCCTCTCTTGTCCTTGTCTTTTGTTCTCCTTGCCTTCTCTGGCTGAGTTCCTGTTGCCTTGATCCTGACCTTGATACATGCAGAGCCTTGAATGCTTCCTGCCTGGATACCTATTCTGCTTTGACCACCCCCTGCCTAAACTCTTGCCTGGAAATTGACTCTGCCATGACCATCATCAGTCCTGTACTTGGTATGGCCTTCATAGCTGTAGACCATTGCCTAAGTCCTGCTGGATTCCTAACTCAAAGACTCAACCCATGAGGGAAGATACAGGTATAGGTGAAGCCTCCTCATCATCCCAGCTACTGATGTGTTGGCCTGCTGCCAACGTGGACCCCCACCTGGGATCCTTGAGCTGGCTAGTATCAACTCCTTGGCAGTTCAGGGACTTACACTTCCTGACACAAATGCACAGCAATGAAATTACCAGTTTTACCAATTAGTCTATCAGTTCACCCAGTCCATCTGAGGGTTATCAAGACCCTCCTAGTTCTTCAATCTGAACTCCCCCAATTTTATCCAGAACCCCTCAGTCATTATTTTACTTTTAAGATGTTTGTGATCACTTACTCCAGATATAGAGCAGATGTAAATAGACATGAGTAAACTACCAAATTTACATACATAAATTGCTTATAAAATAGGAACTTGTTTGCATAAATATTGGCCTCACTCCATAATTCCCCTGACCTGCCTCTTTCTTCACATGCAGATTTACTCAATTATATGTGAGTGTACGTGCTGATTTTTATGCATGCAACTCTTTGAAAATTGCTCGATAATATGTTGCATTGAAGACAACAAAAAATTCAAAGGGGCATAGGATAATCATTGTGGATCCCTAACGGCTAGAGGATGGAAATGAAGAAAAGAGTGCATGGGGGTAACTTGCTGGTATGGCAGTTACTGCCCTTAACCTACAAGCCTTCATACTGTTGATGCTACTCCATCGTTGCTCTCTGCTTGAAAGGCAGGGAGAAATGAAGAAAAGGGGAATTAGAGTCAGACAGCAACCCAAAGGCCATTGAATTTTACAGTCCGGGAAAACAAATAAGCATGGTGGTAACTTGCTCATGTGGCTGTTACCACCCTTAACCAATAAGCCTGATGAAACTCCAACATTGCTCTCTGATTTAATGGCAAGAGGTGATGGGGAATTAGACTCAAACAGCAGCCAACAGGGGCACTGTCTTTGGTCTGGGAAACTGATTTTATGGCACAGCAGATATTACAAGCTTGCTAAGCAGACTGGATGGTACTTTTCTGTTATCATTTCTATGTTTCTGTGTTACACATGTAACTTCTTTGAAAATTATTTCCTATGTGCTGAGATGTAATTTACGTCAGTTCATAATACCCACCTTTGTCCATCACTGAGAAAGAATTTAGAGGCATGAATGTAGCAGTCAGACTATATTTGACAACCCACTTTGATGTATAACTTACTTGGTCCACTCTGCTCTTCAACTCATTGGAATGTTATATTAGATTCTGTTGCCATGACTTTGTTGACAAGCTAACAGAGAATGAGGCATTCAGAATGAGCAGAAAATGTGTTTAAATACATTAACATTTTGATCAGCTGACAAGCAGTAGCTTGTGATTCTGGCCATTAAGGACTACCATTTACAAGTTACTCATGCCTGAGCATTTTAATTTGAGGGTCCACAACAATGGAATGATTTACTACTCGCTTTCAGATTTCAATATGATTATATAGATATTTTAGGAAAAACCTGAAGGCTCACCTTTTAGTGATGTTTTTCTTATATGAGTTTACCTGGTCATATTGTATTGTGATTCATAAGATTTTATAATTTTTATATGATTTTGTCTATTTATGTAATGTTAGTCGTTAACTGATGTTCTATATTTTATTTATATAATCCACATTATATAGGTGGAATAAAAGTGTATACAATGTATGTATGTATGTATGTAACATATGCAGTGCAAATTATTTTTTCTCAGGTTTTGAAAGTCAGTGGAAATCAATGAGAAGGCCAAGCACAAATATAAAATAAACTAAAAATGCAGGAGAATTGAAGAAGCAGCAGATAGTACAAGGAAAGAGATGATAGTAACCAGAATATATATTTCATTATTTGTAGGAGATGGTGTAAATCATATTGATATTTCAGAGTTATTGCAGGAAACTGTGAGCCCTTTAATTATAAAAGTAACTTGCCGTGGGTGATAGTGTTCTCATTCTGTGACTTTGAACTTTATACTCACTCTATTCATCTTTTTTTTAACCTAAGTCTTCAGTTTCCCATTGTAACCAAGTCATACAGTTCATATCTCCTAATCCTGGAGAGAAATATGCATTGATTCATCTACATTTTAAAAGTAAGGATAAATACAAATAGCTTGTATCTTTTAAGCAACTGAATATAATGAGAGATCAGTAGAACATTCATCTGCAGTTTGTGTTTTGTATTTAAAAGTAGCAGATTTAAGAAGTGATATGAGTCAGAATGATATGTAAATTTACTGTTGAGCAAGATTTATTTACATAGTTTACTGTAAATATTTTGAGTTTAGTGAGAGTTGTTTTACTTTGTGAATACAAGAACATATCTCAGTATTGTCAAAATATAGCATCTAACCAATATATTTTAGTATACATATTGAAGATGGTTTTGTTGTTATGAGCTACAGACTGGTGTTTTTAGAACTGAAAAGATCTACTTACTATTACCCTGTGCATACTAATGCAGTACAATGCTGACACTTCTCTAACACTGTGGCTTATTGTGGTGGGTCTGGATAGCCTTGAGAAACCCATAGAGACTCTATGACATCATCCATGGGATATCACAGTATTAACATTAGAATAGTCAGCAGTGTATAGATGGCCAATATACTATTGACTGTAAAGAATTCTGCCTGAAAATGACAAAAACAGACAGGGCTTCAATAATTTTCTAAATTTTTATCAATTGCATAATAACATTATCAAGATATAAATTCATAAGCTATACTGAATGATGTAATTTTTCATTAAAGACTTAGTCGAATCATCGAAATAAAATATTGGCATTTGGAGGGGGAATACTGGTGAAAACTCAGAATAGTAATTGATGTAAAAGTAGATATTATAAAAGTATTCACTAAAAAAAGAAAATATTTGCAAGTAGTTTCACAGACACATCATTAACTACCTTTATTTCACCTGCAGACATAAATATAAACCATATAGCCATTCAAATTCATACATGGGGCAATTTTCAAAACGATTTATGTGCTTAAAACTGGATATTAGGGACCGGATTTTATAAATTAGCGCGAGCGTGTACTTTTGTTCGCGCACCAGGCGCGAACAACAGAACGTGGGATTTTAATAGATACGCGCATAGCCACACGTACCATTAAAATCCGCGGTCGGCGCACGCAAGGCTGCCCAAAATCGGCAGCCTGCATGCACCGAGCCACGCAGCCTGCCTCCGTTCCCTCCGAGGCCGCTCCGAAATTGGAGTGGCCTCGGAGGGAACTTTCCTTCCATCCCCCCGCACCTTCCCTTCCCCTATGCTGGATATGCGTAAAGTATCAGTCTTTCTTAGGGATGTGAATCGTGTCCTCGATCGTCTTAACGATCGATTTCGGCTGGGAGGGGGAGGGAATCGTATTGTTGCCGTTTGGGGGGGTAAAATATCGTGAAAAAATCGTGAAAATCGTTAAAAAATCGAAAAAATCGAAAAATCGAAAAACCGGCACATTAAAACCCCCTAAAACCCACCCCCGACCCTTTAAATTAAATCCCCCACCCCCAAATAACTTAAATAAACTGCGGGTCCAGCGGCGGTCCGGAACGGCAGCGGTCCGGAACGGGCTCCTGCTCCTGCATCTTGTCGTCTTCGGCCGGCGCCATTTTCCAAAATGGCGCCGAAAAATGGCGGCGGCCATAGACGAAAAAGATTGGACGGCAGGAGGTCCTTCCGGACCCCCGCTGGACTTTTGGCAAGTCTCGTGGGGGTCAGGAGGCCCCCCACAAGCTGGCCAAAAGTTCCTGGAGGTCCAGCGGGGGTCAGGGAGCGATTTCCCGCCGCGAATCGTTTTCGTACGGAAAATGGCGCCGGCAGGAGATCGACTGCAGGAGGTCGTTCAGCGAGGCGCCGGAACCCTCGCTGAACGACCTCCTGCAGTCGATCTCCTGCCGGCGCCATTTTCCGTACGAAAACGATTCGCGGCGGGAAATCGCTCCCTGACCCCCGCTGGACCTCCAGGAACTTTTGGCCAGCTTGTGGGGGGCCTCCTGACCCCCACGAGACTTGCCAAAAGTCCAGCGGGGGTCCGGAAGGACCTCCTGCCGTCCAATCTTTTTCGTCTATGGCCGCCGCCATTTTCGGCGCCATTTTGGAAAATGGCGCCGGCCGAAGACGACAAGATGCAGGAGCAGGAGCCCGTTCTGGACCGCTGCCGTTCCGGACCGCCGCTGGACCCGCAGGTTATTTAAGTTATTTGGGGGGGGGTTCGGGAGGGTGGGGGATTTAATTTAAAGGGTCGGGGGTGGGTTTTAGGGGGTTTTAGTGTGCCGGCTCACGATTCTAACGATTTATAACGATAAATCGTTAGAATCTGTATTGTATTGTGTTCCATAACGGTTTAAGACGATATTAAAATTATCGGACGATAATTTTAATCGTCCTAAAACGATTCACATCCCTAGTCTTTCTCCCCTGCTGTTGAAGCAGAGAGCTATACTGGATATGCGTGAAGTATCAGTCTTTCTCTCCTGCCATTGAAGCAGAGAACTATGCTAGATATGCGTGAAGTATTAGTCTTTCTCCCCTGCCATTGAAGCAAAGAGCTATGCTGGATATGCATTGAAAGTGAAGTATCAGGCTTATTTTGTTTGGGGTAGTAACCGCCATAACAAGCAAACTACTCCCTACTTTTTTGTAAATGCAAATCCTTTTTTCCACATTTCCCCTTGCCGTTGAAGCTTAGAGCAATGTTGGAGTCGCATTAACCGTGTGTATGTTTATTGAATAAGGGTATTATCTCCAGGTAGTAGCCGTCATTCCCGCGAGCCACCCACTCTTCATTCACATCCTCTAGACTTTATGGATCCACAGTGTTTATCCCACGCCCCTTTGAAGTCCTTCACAGTTCTGGTCTTCACCACTTCTTCCAGAAGGGCATTCCAGGCATCCACCACCCTCTCCGTGAAGAAATACTTCCTGACATTGGTTCTGAGTCTTCCTCCCTGGAGCTTCAAATCGTGACCCCTGGTTCTGTTGATTTTTTTCCGACGGAAAAGTTTGGCGTTGTCTTTGGATCATTAAAACCTTTCAAGTATCTGAAAGTCTGTATCATATCACCTCTGCTCCTCCTTTCCTCCAGGGTGTACATATTTAGATTCTTCAATCTCTCCTTAAGTCATTCGATGAAGACCTTCCTGATTTTTGGTCGCCCTTCTCTGGACCGCCTCCATCTTGTATCTGTCTCTTTGGAGATACGGTCTCCAGAACTGAACAGAGTACTCCAGGTGAGGCCTCACCAAGGACCTGTACAAGGGGATAATCACTTCCCTTTTCTTCCCTTTTCTTACTTGATATTTCTCTGTCTAGGCAGCCCAGAATTCTTCTGGCTTTAGCTATCGCCTTATCACATTGTTTCGCTGACTTCAGATCATTAGACACTATCACTGCAAGGTCTCTCTCCTGCTCCGTGCACATCAGCCTTTCTCCCCCCATCAAATACAGTTCATTCGGATTTCTCCTCCCCATGTGCATGACTCTGCACCTCTTGGCATTGAATCTCAGCTGCCATATCTTCGACCACTCTTCCAGCTTCCTTAAATCCCATCTCATTCTCTCCACTCCTTCAGGCGTGTCCACTCTGTTGCAGATCTTAGTGTCATCCGCAAAAAGACAAACCTTAACTTCTATCCCGTCCACAATGTCACTCACAAAGATATTGAACAGGACCGGTCCCAACACCGATCCTTGAGATTCATCACTTAAAACCGCTCTCTCTTCAGAGAGTGTTCCATTTACCATCACACATTCTTCTGTCCGTCAACCATTTTGCAATCCAGGCCGCCACCTCGGCACTCACTCCTAAGCTTCTCATTTTATTCACCAGTCTCCTGTGTGGGACTGTATCAAAAGCTTTGCTGAAATCCATGTAGATGGCATCGAGTGCTCTTCCTTGATCCAATTCATTGGTTACCCATTCAAAAAAGTCAATCAGATTTGTCTGACAGGATCTTCCCCTGGTGAATCCATGCTGCCTCTGGTCCAGCAATTCTCCCGACTGTAGATAGTTCACTATTCTCTCTTTCAACAGTGACTCCATTATTTTCCCACCACCAAAGTGAGGCTAACTGGTCAGTAGTTACCAGCCTCTTCTCTGTTCCCACTCTTGTGAAGCGGGACACCACTGATCTTCTCCAATCACTCACACCACTCTCGTTTCTAGGGATCTATTGAACAGATCACACAGTGGACCCGCCAGCACATCTCTGAGCTCCCTCAGTATCCTGGGATGAAATTCATCAGGCCCCATGGCTTTGTCCACTTTCAGTTTCCCCAGCTCTTCCCATACATTCTCTACTGTAAATGGAGTTACATCTACTCCACTCCCCTCCAGTTTCTTGTTAACTAGCGACGGCCTTTCTCCAGGGTCCTCTTTAGTGAACACAGAACTGAAGTATTCATTTAATATTTCTACCATTTCTTTGTCTCTCTCCACACATTGATCCTTTCCACCTTTCAATTTCACTATACCACTTTGAACTTTTCTCTTTTCACTGATGTATCTGAAAAATGTTTTGTCACCTCTCTTTACACACTTGAAAATGGGTTTACACATGTAAATGTACTTTACCCATGTAAGTGAGCTTTTAAAAATTACTACAATAAATGCCATTGAATTGTCCATAGTATTTACCAACATAAGTGCACTTTATGTGGATAAATAACTTTTGAAAATTGCTATAATAGTAATTACATATACATATGTAACTTCTTTGAACACACAAACTGCAAGCGCTCCGAGTCCTCACACATCACCCCTCTATACTAAAAGAACTCCATTGGCTCCCCATAGCATACAGGTCTCAATACAAAATCCTTACCCTCCTGCACAAAACCATCAACAATGACAAAATCAAATGCCTAAAGGACTCTCTACACCATCATGACTACCAAAGAAACCTGCTGTCCCAAAACACTAGCCTTCTTGCCATCCCTCACACAAAACTAACTTGCCTCACCTCCACCAGACAATGCACCATCTCAGTAGCAGGCCCCTCCCTCTGGAACAAGCTACCCCCCCCCCCCCCAATAAGACTGGAACCCTCCACACAAACATTCAAAAAATACCTGAAAACCTGGCTATTCCAAAAAGCCTACCAACACGCAGACTAATTCTCCCCCCTACCCCCTCCTGCCCCCCTACTCCCCCTTACCCCACCCCCCAGCAGACCCTCCCATCTATCCCACCCCTGCCCCCTATAAGTCCAACTCCCACTCCCCCCCTCAGCAATCAAAGCTTCCCACTCATACCCTGTCCATGTTTCGCCATCACAATGTTCCACCGCTTTACCACTGTTTTCGATCATCCCAATGTTACTATGTATTAATAATAAGGCTACTCATCCTCAAATTATATTGGTTATATACTATAATGTTCTAATTATAAGGCTCCCTAACCTATAGTTCTAACCTATAATGTATCAATGGTTATATATTAAAATGTATTAATTATTTTTCAACGGTTATATTTATATCACCTCCTAGCCTTTAGTTCTATTTTCTAATGTATCAATGTTTCAGTGTTTAATGTATAAATAGTAAGACCCTTCTCTTACTATTACAAAGTTATAATATGAACCAATGTGATATACCCCAATGAATGTCGGTATATATTAAACAATTAAGTAAATAAATAAATAAATATTTTTTTTGAAAATTTCCCACATATACTTTAGTTACCTCCAATATCTTTCAAACCCAAATATATTTATTTCTACTGAGAGGAGATATACGTCTTGGAGATGCATGGCTGAAGCTTCTACCTGTCCTGTTATAGATGTGGCTGACATCGGCAAAATGATTTACATATAAGAAAAGAGATGATAAAGTTTATGCATAGGGAAAAAGAGCTAGTTAATATATATATATATATATATATAATTTATTTATTTGTTTTTATATACCGACATTAAACATGGGTATCACATCGGTTTATATGATAGCTTTTTTGATAATGCGACGGCAGTCATATTATCTTTACATTGTAAAGTTGTAAAAAACATAACTACGTATTGATTTAACAGTTATAACATTATAAACATTGATTAACAAATGTTAAGTTTGTTAACATTGTTGTTAACATAGCTAAATGTTATTGTTGATGTATGTATGAAAGTCATATATTCTATGACTTTCAATAGGGTGGTCCCAAAATGTTTCATCCTATGGTCGAGGTCCAGGCAGAGGGTCAGGCCAGGTGGAGATTAGTCAACAACAATAAGCAGGTGGAGGTCAGAGGCAGACGGAGGTCAAGCAGTGTCACGTTCAAAATCAGAAGTCCAAACCATGGAGAAGGAACAACGAAGGATGAGGAGCACAAGAACAAGGAAGAACACTGGGAGGTGGATGAGGAGGACTGACCAAGAAGATGAGGACTCAGGATGAAGACAGAGAAGAATTTGAGTTTGGTATTCAAATTCCATGTCCTCAGAACAGATGTCTTGTTCGCAAAAACTGTCTTCATAGGCTGGCTTGACCGTAATCTCCATGATGAAAACTCTCATATCTAAGTACATTGTTTCACTTGATGATCTTACGAAAAAGAGATGTACTAATGTTATTCCAAATTTTAGTAATTTTAATATCTAAAAATGCAAGTGTGTTCATATTAAATTCACAGAATTTAAATTAAGATCTATGAAATTAATCCACTTAACAAACTGATGTAATTCTTCAATTGAATTGGTCCATATAAAAAAAATGTCATCTATTAATCTTTTCCAATCAAAAACAGCATAACCTATATATTTCAACATTTGATTCCATAGAGGATCCCATAGCTATTCCATTGGTTTAAGAAATTCACCATCAAACACAAAATCCATAATATATCGGGCTTGGTAGTGTGTCCGTCAGTGCTCGCGCATGTTCCCCAGCCCACCGATAGATGGCGCAAGTGGCTCCCTGGCTGCCTTGGAGGCTCAAACACGCCATACAGTGGCCATGTCACAACACCAACTACAAGAGATACTCCTGGAGGAATTCAGTGCTACTGCGGAATGCAGAATTTGCGCAGAATTCCTCCTTCCCGCAGAATTCCTCCCTCACCTCGCCGATTTCCTGCCTCGCCGGAAGACAATTCAAAACCGGAAGGACGGCAGCCATTGTGGGACAGGCAGAAAATAGCAGAGGAGACCTTGGCATGCCATGAATGAAGCGCATCCCGCGGCACATGCTCTGTTTGCGACGAAGATGAAGGCCCTGCGCGCCATTCGTGGCAAAAAGGGAAGGCCCCTATGTGCCGCGATCGGCGTGCCCGGGCCTTCATATTCCCCACGAACTGAGCGTGTGCCATGGGACGTGCTCCGTTCGCGGCATGCCAGGATCTCTGCTGCTATTTTCTGCTCAAGGCGAAAATGGAAGGCCCCCGTGTTCCGCGAATGGTGTGCAGGGCCTTCATCTTCGCCACGAACGGCGTGGGTCCCGTGGCATGCCGGTGAGAGAGAATGTGTGTCAGGGAGGGGAGGGTGAGAGAGAGCAAGAGGGTGTGAGAGAGAGCATGGGGGGGAATGTCGGTGAGAGAGAATGTGTGTGTGTGAGAGAGGAGGGGTGACAGAGAGCATGGTTGGTAAGAGGGGGGTAGGGAGGGTATGAGAGAGAGCATGGGAGGTAAGAGAAGGTGGGTGGGGGGATGCTTGAGTGTGGGTTTCAGAGAGAGGGAGCCTATATGAGGGGAGGGGGATGTCGGTGAGAGAGAATGTGTGTGTGAGAGAGGAGAGGGGGTGTGGGAGAGAACGAGAGACAGCTTGGTAAATAAACTTTGCCAGCCCTGGCTTTAGCAAATGTGCCTCCACGTCCATTGCCCTGGGTGAAAACAATTTAAGTTTTTCCTTTTCAGCTAATGCTTCCATACAAGAGCTTATGTGCCAATAAAAAGGCTCGCTGCCCAGGCGTAGAATGGGTACAGTTGCTAGTAATTACTATATAAAGCCACCTCTGTTAGCTGTACTACAAAGTCAGTTGGAATGCACTGTGGGCCTGTTCTTTTTCAATAAAGTGGATTCTATAATAGCCACTGCTGCTGAACATGGGATGTTTGTGCAAAGAGATTGGATGTTCTTAGAAACTAACTGTAACCCAGTGGTTAAAATAAAAGAAGGGGGGAGGGTAACATTTTTTTTTGTGAAATATAATAGATGAGAAAATGCCTTAAAACTGAAATTTATGATAAACTTGGCTATCACAGTATACAGCTTCAGGGATCCTATCCCCAGTTCACAGTGGAAGTTTTTAGCTGATTGGGACTGTCATCGCCCATGCTGGAACCTAAGAGCTGCTGCAAACTGTTAGGGGCCGATGCAATACAGTGTGCTCAGCCGCAGTCGGACGCGGGTTGAATAGGTGCTAATGAATCTCCTAATGCAATAAGGTGTTTAGTGCCTATTCAACGTGCATCCAACGCTGAGTGAGCCTAATAGTGCTAATCACATGCAAATGCTTGTGATTGAGGCTATTAGCATTCACTCCAGATGCAAAAAAAAAAATGTGCATCTAGGATGCACATTTAGCGCTCAGCAATTAATTACTGCCTGGAGCAAGTGTTAATTGCTGAGCGCTCCTTAAACCAGTACAGAAAAACAGAAAAAACTGCTTTTCTGTACTGCCTCCTACTTAATATCATTGCGAAATCGAGTAGGAGGAAAAACAAAATTAAATAAAGTTAAAAAATAGAAAAAAACCCCCAAAAAACACTGGCAGTCGGGTGCAAGAAACAGACACTCGAATGACAAGTATCCATTTCCTGAACCCCCTGGCTGTGCAGCAGTGCGGCGTTTAGGAAAAATGACGCTGATAAACTCGGCATCGGTTGTCTTAACTGGAGGACCCCCAATGCCGATCGGGTTCTCGATAGCAAGGAGGTGCTAGGGGCTTGCAAGCAACCCTAGTGCCTCCTTACTAATGTGACCCTCTGATTTAAATATTGTGTGGCGCCCCCAGGGGGGTGCCTGGGGTGCATTAAGCAACTGTTGCGCCAGAGATGGACCCTTGGGCCGAGGTTGGGTTGACGCAACTCGTAGGCAGGGGCCTATGGGCCCCACCGTCGGCAGGCGGAGTGGGCTGATGAACAGTGGTCAACTGGAGCTTCACCATTACCAGCCCTCGTTCCCCACGGGTTGAGCCTTTGGGTGCCGGGGCCGGATGGACTTAGGTGGGCCTCTGTATGACATCAATGAAGAGATGGTAATCAGCCCAGAGACAGCAGAGGGAAGATAGTACAGTCTTACACTGGATGAGGTAGTATCCTTTAAACTTGAGCACTAAAGGAACGTAGGCAGACAGGGGGTACCAAAGCAAGAGCAGGCCGAAGCCTGAATAGACCAAGTCCAGGAAGTAGGCTGGTGACAAAAAACAGGCTTGACTCAGGGCTGGCGGCAGACTGGACGTAGTGGCAAACAAGGAGAGGGTCAAACGTGGTCCAACGATGCTGAAGTCCTGGTCAGGAGAGAGGCAACAACATAGCAGGCAATGCGAAGGTCTGGATCTGGAGAAAGGCAACAACGTAGTCAGGCGATGCAGAGGTCTGGGTCTGGAGAGAGGCAACAGCGTAGTCAGGCATTGCAGAGGTCTGGGTCTGGAGAGAGGCAACGGCATGGTCAGGCGATTCAGAGGTCTGGGTCTGGAGAGAGGCAACGGCATGGTCAGGCAATGCAGAGGTCTGGGTCTGGAAAGAAGCAGCGGCATGGTCAGGCAAAGCAAAGTCAAATTCCAAGTAGGCAATCCAAGGAGAAAGACAGGAACAAAGAGGCGAGGAGTCAGGAACCAGGAACAGCGAGGAACTGGAGCACGGGAGTGAGACAAAACTCTCAGGAGGCAACAAGTACTCGACCAGTCTGTTGCAAAGGCAAAGCTAGGGAGCGGGGCCTGGGCTTAAGTACTGGTGCTCCGCTGACATCATCATCCGGGGCCGCATCCAGGTTCCCACCACGGGTCCTACTTAAACATTGAGGATGCACGCATGCGTACCTAGGGAGGGGCGCAGCACCTTGTAGCAGCGTCTCTCAGCTGGCCACGTGGAGAGGCCCGACGTGAAGCACTGCAGGTGGTGGCTGGATCAGAAATGCCAGGGACTGCAGCTGAGCTGGAGGCACCAGGGGTGGCCCGAGTACAGAGCTGGCGGCCCACTGCCGCCAGAAATGAGGAACCAGGAGCTGGAGTTACTGCAGAAAGGTGAGAGGGCTGTGCCACAGGTCTGCCGTGGACGGCACACGTAACAGAAAGTGGGTGCTGACTGTTCAGCGCCCGCTTTCTGCACATATTTATTGTATCGACCCCTTAGTTTGCTGTGTCCATGGTTACCCAAGTGCTTCAAGCTAAGCTGACAGGACAGTTGTTGCAGTTGGGATTCCAGTCAGAGAGTGGCAGAAGGGTTTTTATTTCCTAGCTCTACCAGATTCTGTTCAGACACTTTAAAAAGTAGTGGAACGTACAGAAAGGAAAGCACACACTAAAGAGTGTATGAGTATTGTGTGTGTGAGTGTATTCATAGAGATTTGAGTCAGTAAATTCCAGGTAAGAGTCAGGATAAAGACAGTTAACTCTGTAAGATTAATCATTTTGGCTGCAGCGTGTGTGATTTTAGCAGCTGTTGATAGAAAATTCATGTGCCATCTGATCCTGAGAAGTATGATTGTGAAGTGAATTTCTGTTCACACAACCGGTTATACCATTGTGTATATCCCTGCTGTATCTCTGTTTCTTTGTTATCAAGGAGAACAGGAGAAATTAAAGTCTATGAGAGAAGTTTATCTCATGCTATGTGATAACTGGGTTCTTGGTGAAAGGAGAAACAGACAGCCTCAGTAGTCTGTGACAATGTGTCTGGCAAACTAATATTGGGTTTAAGGATCAATTCCCCTAAATTGCTGGTCAAGTGGCTGGTAAGGTAAATGAGTAGCAGAGCTGTACTGATACAAAATAATATAGAGTTCAGAATTTCAAAACACCATCTCCTACCCAGTATGAGAACATTACTATAATATTAGGGAAACCAATCACTGGAAACAGATTAATGCTCAGAGTTTAACACTCAGAACTGTGAGTGTGCTAAGACAAAATAGATATGTGCAGTGGTATGATATCATATCTGTACTACAGAGCAGAGTATAAAGCTATAATCTAATCCTAAAGGGGTTTTAAGAACTGACTCAGCATTATTTTATTTAAATACGTGGTCTGGAAAACAGTGACCTGAAGTAACTGTATGAATACAAACAGAAGGGCTGATGCAAAAAAAAAAAAAGAACATTGAAAGTGGGCACTGACTATTCAGCGCCTGCTTTCCTAGCATGCCCCCAGGCACCTCTCCTGGGGGCACCATGCAATATTAAAATTAGGGGTCATGTTGTTCAGGAGGCGCTCGAGTTGATTGCATGCTCCTAGTGCCTCCTTGACAGTGGGAACCTTGACAGTGGCCAGCTGACAGTTAGGGAAATAGAGGCTGAATTTATCGGCATCAGTTTACCTAATCAGCATATAGCCATAGGTTTGGGAAATGGATGTTTGTTAACTGAGCACCCATTTCCCAAACCTGACCGCCGGCATTGTTTTTAAAACTTGTTTTTTTATCTTTAGTTCCTCCTACTTAATATCGCAATAATATTAAGTAGGGATGTGCAATATAGATGATATTTCCTATTTTCTCTCAGTTCGAGGGGTCCCCGAAAAGTTAGGAAGACCCACAAAATTTCATGGGGTTTCCTTATCGTTTTTGAGGGGGGGGGGGAGAAAGAGCACATTAAAAAAAAACCCCATCAAACCCACCCCAACCCTTCAGATTTAATTAATTATAATCCCCCACCATCCCAACCCCCCCAACACTTGCTTAAAGTCCCTGGTGGTCCAGCAGGAGTCCCGGGAGCGATCTCCTGCTCTCGCGCCGTCGGCTGCCACTAATCAAAATGGCGCAGATGGCCCTTTGCCCTTACCATGTGACAGGGGCTATCGGTGCCATTGGCCGGCCCCTGTCACATGGTAGGAGCAATAGATGGCCCGTGCTATTATTTAAGATGGCGCTGGCCATCCATTGCTCCTACCATGTGACAGAGGCCGGCAAATGGCACCGATAGCCCCTGTCACATGGTAAGGGCAAAGGGCCACCGGCACCATTTTGTTTACTGGCAGACGACGGCCCGAGAGTGGGAGATCGCTCCCTGGACTCCCACTGGACCACCAGGGACTTTAGGCAAGTTTTTGGGGGGTCAGGAGGGTAGGGGATTGTAATTAATTAAATCTGAACTTTTGGGGTGTTTTGGGGGGTTTTTTTTCGGTTCGGGACAGCCAAAAAAAAATATCAGCCCGAATCATGGGAAACAAAATGTACAGAAAATGTACAACTTTTGGGAGTGCTCAGAAATAAATTCAGCTCTAGGCAGGTGTTAATTGCTGATCGCAAAACTGTGTATTTTGGATGCACTTTTTTTATTGCATTTCGGGTGAGTAACTGATAGCTTCATCAACATGCAGCTGCATATGATGAGCGCTATGAGTTTCACTGCATGTTGGCCGTGCATTGTGCAGGTGCTACTTCCTATACTGCATAAGGGGATTAGGTTGCACCTACACAACCCGTGTCCAACTGCAGGTTAACAGTGCGCTCAGCTGAGCGCACTGTATTGCATCAGCCCCAGAGAGAAAGACATGGTTTAATGGAACAAAGTCAGCATGGCTTTACCCAGGGCAAGTCTTGCCTCACAAATCTGCTTCACTTTTTTGAAGGAGTTAATAAACATGTGGATAAAGGTGAACCAGTAGATATAGTATACTTGGATTTTCAGAAGGTGTTTGACAAAGTTCCTCATGAGAGGCTTCTAGGAAAAGTAAAAAGTCATGGGATAGGTGGCGATGTCCTTTCGTGGATTGCAAACTGGCTAAAAGACAGGAAACAGAGAGTAGGATTAAATGGGCAATTTTCTCAGTGGAAGGGAGTGGACAGTGGAGTGCCTCAGGGATCTGTATTGGGACCCTTACTGTTCAATATATTTATAAATGATCTGGAAAGAAATACGACGAGTGAGATAATCAAATTTGCAGATGACACAAAATTGTTCAGAGTAGTTAAATCACAAGCAGATTGTGATAAATTGCAGGAAGACCTTGTGAGACTGGAAAATTGGGCATCCAAATGGCAGATGAAATTTAATGTGGATAAGTGCAAGGTGATGCATATAGGGAAAAATAACCCATGCTATAATTACACAATGTTGGGTTCCATATTAGGTGCTACAACCCAAGAAAGAGATCTAGGTGTCATAGTGGATAACACATTGAAATCGTCAGTGCAGTGTGCTGCGGCAGTCAAAAAAGCAAACAGAATGTTGGGAATTATTAGAAAAGGAATGGTGACTAAAACGGAAAATGTCATAATGCCTCTGTATCGCTCCATGGTGAGACCGCACCTTGAATACTGTGTACAATTCTGGTCGCCGCATCTCAAAAAAGATATAATTGCGATGGAGAAGGTACAGAGAAGGGCTACCAAAATGATAAGGGGAATGGAACAACTCCCCTATGAGGAAAGACTAAAGAGGTTAGGACTTTTCAGCTTGGAGAAGAGACGACTGAGGGGGGATATGATAGAGGTGTTTAAAATCATGAGAGGTCTAGAATGGGTAGATGTGAATCGGTTATTTACTCTTTCAGATAGTAGAAAGACTAGGGGGCACTCCATGAAGTTAGCATGGGGCACATTTAAAACTAATCGGAGAAAGTTCTTTTGTACTCAACACACAATTAAACTCTGGAATTTGTTGCCAGAGAATGTGGTTAGTGCAGTTAGTATAGCTGTCTTTAAAAAAGGATTGGATAAGTTCTTGGAGGAGAAGTCCATTACCTGCTATTAAGTTCACTTAGAGAATAGCCACTGCCATTAGCAATGGTTACATGGAATAGACTTAGTTTTTGGGTACTTGCCAGGTTCTTATGGCCTGGATTGGCCACTGTTGGAAACAGGATGCTGGGCTTGATGGACCCTTGGTCTGACCCAGTATGGCATTTTCTTATGTTCTTATGTTCTTATGAGTGTGTAATTTCTGTACAATACATGTAAGAAACCACTGAATCAATTCTTTTGTGCATAGGTAGTGAGAGAGAAATGTAATTATTTTTCTTATTTTACTTACATAGCTATCCAAGTTCAATAAGGCTTCTAGACCCCCAGCTTGAGGGAACTCAACTAGAACACTTGTAGAAGAGATTGTCAGTGCCAGTGTAATTAGGAATACACTATTTCTGTTATTTAAAGTTCAGTTAGTCACAAAGTAAAGCTAGAAGACTATGCTCCCTAACTGAATCTGGTGACAGGATCCATCCAGTTGCAAAAGCTGGGATCCCCATAGCAATTTAGCCAGCTATATTATTAAAGCATCTGCGAAGGTTCAAAGATTGACTGCAGAGCAAATGAAACAGCTAAGTAGTAAGTACAATGCTAGAAAAAAAACTGAGACTATAGTACTTCCCGACCCCGATTCAAATATTATAAAGAAAAGAATGAAAATACTTAGAGAGGTTTATCTCATGAGAGTTACAGTCTACAAGAGAGACAAAAAGAGAGAATCACACATATATAATGAAAGTAGCCAAGAGAGAAACCAACATAAAATAGCAAAGGAGAGTATCAGTTTATACTTACCTTCTTCAGAGACCGTGGTTACACTTTATGCCTGTAAAACAAAAAAGTAAATACAAAGACTCAATTTCTTTAAGGACAAGCAATAAAGAAACTCACTTCACAAGAGAGTAAAGTAGCTTGTTTTAAAGATGCCGATTTATCTGATAATTATTCTTTTAAATTAAAGAACCAGTTCTTTTCATAGATTAAATTGCAGATGGCTGTAGGAATATAAGAATAAAAAAGTGTTAATTGTTGATATTGACAGTGTGAATGTTACTGAATATTTATTTTTGCAAACCTGGTAGAGTGTAAGAAACAAATGTTAATTCTTAAAATTTATTTATATATAACTGCATTCCATCTGAATTATTCCTGTCTAAAGACTCTGTCTTCCCTTTTTACCCCTGGGAGATTACCTGGATGGGTTCTGTCCCATATTTCTTTTGAAGAAGACCCAGCAGGAAGAAGAACATCATATTTTACCTCTCTCAATTGGTGCTTTGATAACATCTGTTAGTGACCATATTATTAACAGGCAAAACCCCATTAGTTTAAATTTCTCACTACCACAAAGTATCCGATTGGTGAGATAACATGCAATTCTCTCCCATTTCTTTCAAATTACTAATAAGAGAAAGCATTTGTGTTGAATCTTTAATAGACCACTGAACAAATGGTTTAAAAATGTATTAATTAGGGGTATGCATTCGTTATCACTGTTTTGGCGATCTGAAATGTATCTTGTCATATCCGTTAAATACGTGGAGAGGTGAAATGCATCACGACTCCCCATGTATTTAACTTATTATCCGTTTAATTCGGTGCTCCCCGCGGCACGTGCTTTTCTTCGCCCCCATTAGCTATTAGCTACCTATGATTTTCACAAAATGGCAGCGCACATGCCCTGCATTCCGATATCCATGCCAACCTGTCTGACCCTTTCCTGTGAGTCACAGTGACTCACAGGAAAGGGTCGGACAGGTCAGCATGGATACTGGAATGCAGCGTATCCACGCTGAAATTTTGTGACATGCACTGAATGCAGCCAATCGCGCTGTCATTCAGTGCTCTCTGTCGATTTTACTGATTAGCCAGCACTATATAAACATCAGCATGAGGAGCCACACATTTTATTTCCAGCAATGCTCTGGGGAGGTGCGCTGGGTATAAGAGGAGACTGCACTGAGAGATAGGCTAGTTAAGGAAAGAAAAAGCTAATTATTCTTTAATTTGCTGCAGTGCCAGGGCCAGCTAGTCCTGATTCTTTCAAGCTGTTTATTTAGGTGATCTCACTGAGAAGAGAAGCTGTGCCAGGGAGAGAAGCAGCTAGCCACTCACCACCATTAGGGTGTTGTGGCTGGCTGGGAGAGATATATTATTAAAAAAAAAATTCCAGCTTTTTTAAACTGATTTTTTTTTTAATTCAAATCACTTAGTCTCTCTGTGCACTGGGCTTCAGTGGGTAGTGGTTAGTTTAACAGACTGAACATAACTATTGGGTGGGTCTGTGCAGTCAAGTGCCCAGGGAATCTGCCTCTTTTGTGCTAACAAGCAAGCAGCTTCTGTGTGCACACCACATACATTAGTGCACAGCCAAGCACCTTGACAGTGGGCAGTGGGTAGTTTTAACAGACTGAACCTAACTATGGGGGTGGGTCTGTGCAGTTAACTGCCCAGGGAGTCTGCCTCTTTTGTGCTTACAAGCAAGCAGCTTCTGTGTGCACGCCACACACATTAGTGCTCAGCCAGGCACTGTGATAGTGGGAAGTGGGCAGTTTTAACAGACTGAACCTTATTATTGAGTGGGTCTGTGCTGTCAAGTGCCCAGGGAGTGTGCCTCTTTTGTGCTTACAAGCAAGCAGCATCTGTGTGCACACCACACACATTATTGCACAGCCAGGCACTGTGACAGTGGGCAGTGATACTACTCAGTGACATTAAATCCATAATGTCAGGGAGAGATGTAATCAAGTGATTGGGACTGGCAGAGGAGGCACCTCAAAAGACACTAGTGCAACACCACCAGTACAGCTAAACAGGCACCTGTCGCAATCTAAACTCTTTGTAGGGGCTGGCAGTTCCATGCTGAAAAAAATGAAATCTGACCATGATGCATCGCCATCACCACCACATGTTTCTGGCCCTGTAGTTTTGGAGGTGAGGGAAGGGGAGGCAGAGTCATGCCAGATAAAATGTAGACACCCAAAAGCAGCAGGGTGACAGAATTCTCGACTAACACTTAGGGTTTGACAAGGTAGCGCAGTCACTGTTTGCTTCTGATTCAGATGAAGAATCTTCTTGTGTGGGATTCTCATCAGAAACGGAAGAAGTAATAGCTGATGAATCTTCGGTAGGATTAGTTAGTCCTGTCTTAGCCTCCACAAATGTGCAGCAGGGGAGAGATGAAAGTGATAAGGAGCAGGAGGAAGAGCAGTCAGCACAGGCACAGAGGGTAACTGAGGCCCCCCCTGGCATTGCTTCTCAGGGTGCACCCACTACCTCAGCTCCAGTGGCAGCTTCCACCCCCAAGGCTTTAGAGAGGGGAGGATCACAAAAGACATCTGCGATCTGGAGACATTTTAAAGTGACAGAAGACCTGTGTTATGCTCTGTGTAACTACTGTGCCAGGGCTATTAGCAGAGGCAAGCAAATGGGACATCTATCTAATTTTGGCATGAACCATCATATGAAGAGGCAACACCCAACAAGATTACTGCCATCTGGGGATTGTGGCAGTACCAGTCGGGGGACCCCTTCCAAGCAGCATGCAGAGGTAGAAAAGCAGCAGAGTCAGCTCACGCCCTCATCCCCTTCTAGAAGTCAGGTGGCAGGCCAGCAATCCCCTGACATGTGGCAGAAGCGACAATCCACCATGGAGGAAATGGGGTGGAGTGCGTTAATGCTATCCCGGGGTAGGAGGTAGGCAGCCTCAAAAGTTGTAACCAGAAGCATTGGGGAAATGATTGCCCTTGATGACCAGCCCTTGCAGTTAGTGGAGAATGTGGGTTTCAAGCATTTTCTGAAGGTCGTAGTTCCAAATTACAAAGTCCCCTCCAGAACCACATTTAGTAGAAAGGTCATCCCCAGCCTATACAAGCAGTGTCGCAGTCGCATGCAAGTGCTGCTAGGTAAGGAAGAGGGAAGAGTGCATTTCATCTGTGATATCTGGACAGCCATGAATGCTGCACACTCTTACCTGTCTCTGACAGCACACTGGTGGGACATGGCTGAGGCAGGGGCAGCCAGCATCTCTATTACTGAAGAAGTATCAGGGTAGAGGTGGGCTTTACTGCACATCCACCTGACGGACCAGGCCCATACCGCAGCCAATATTCTAGCATGCATCAGAGAGATGCTGGAGGGCTGGCAACTATACCAGCGAGACAGGGAAACTCAGGCAGGGTTCTTTGTCACAGACAATGGTGCAAACATGGTTAAGGCAATAAACGACGGGTGCTTTAAGAACATCCAATGTTTTGCACACACTCTGCACCTGGTAGTGAAGTCAGCTCTGGGGTTGGATTCCAATACCAAAGAGAATGAATATCTGCATAGGTTAATACAGAAGTGCAGGAACATAGCAGCGCACTTCCACAGAAGTGTGAAGGCGGGGCAGGTTCTCCGAAAAAAGCAGACTGATTTGCAGATGCCTCACAAGTGTCTCATTCAAGACATTGCCACCTGGTGGAATTCCACCTTTATGATGCTGGAGAGGTTAGTGGAGCTGCAGACACCCCTTCATGAACTTTCTGGTACAATGGACATAGGTGTGCAGAATCCCCTAGGGCATCATGATTGGTTAGTCATGAGTAAGCCCTTCAAGGATGTCATGGAGGAGCTGAGTTCCAGAAGTGCCACCTTGGCTGACATCATCCCTATAGTTCATCTCCTGGATGAACGTTTGGAGGCCTTTAAACAAGAAGAGGAAATGACAGTTGAGGTGCTGCATTGTATGGACGTTTTGCAGCAGCAGGTGGAAGAGAGATTAAGGCCTTTAACAGAACAGAACATATACATGCTTGCCACAGTCTGTGATCCCCGTGTGAAATGGAAACTGGCCCTATAGTCTGATTGTCTCATATTGGTGAAGGACCTGTTGTTAGCAAACGTCCATGAACAGGAGCACCATAGGCAGAGACAGATTAGGCTTGAAGCAGAAGTAGAAACAGCGGGCACTTCAGAGAGTTGTGCTGCTAGCCCAAGCAGGAGCAGCACTGTGTCAGCGACAGATAGTACCTCCTCCTCCACGTCAGAACGCCCAAGGCATGTTGCCCATAAAGATGCATCTTTTGTGTAACTGGCGAGAGAGAAAGCAGCTGGCAAGAGTGACAGCCCGCCCAAGCAAAGGAGACACCAGCACAGGTGTCAGTGACACAGTATCTCTCAGAGGTGATAGAGAACATGCAGACAGATCCGCTGGCATATTCGGCACACAAGTCCACTGTCTGGCCACACCTATCCAAAGTGGCTCAGCAATATCTGTCATGTCCACCAACCAGTGTGTCCAGTGAACGTGTCTTTTCAATGACAGGTGATATCATGAGCCCTCACCGCTCAAGGCTGGCACCAGAGATGATGGAAATGCTAGTGTTTTTGAAAGTAAACTTGCCTTTGCTTGGATTTCCAAATTTTCCCTGTGAATGACAAGATGAATAAAAGCAATTCAAAGCCTTGCAGCAGCTCCAACTGCCTCCTATGCTGCAGATAATATAAGCACTGCAGCACATTTACCTGACCTCAAACGCTGTGCCTGACCATCAACTGTCCAGGCCTTATGTCCCTAGGTGGGATTGATCTCTGTCCTCAAATGCTTTGCCTGTTCGTCCAGGCCTTATGTCCCTACAAGGGTTTAACCTCGATTGCTGTGCCTGTCTGTCCAGGCCTATGTCCCTAGCTGGGATTGACCTCTGTCCTCGACTGCTTTGCCTGTCCGTCCAGGCCCTATGTTCCTAAGAATATAAGAACATGCCATACTGGGTCAGTCCAAGTGTCCATCAAGCCCAGCATCCTGTTTCCAACAGTGGCAAATCCAGGCCATAAGAACCTGGCAAGTACCCAAAAACTAAGTCTATTCCCTGTTACCGTAGCTAGTAATAGCAGTGTCTATTTTCTAAGTCAACTTAATTAATAGCAGGTAATGGACTTCTCCTCCAAGAAATTATCCAATCCTTTTTTAAACATAGCTATACTAACTGCACTAACCACATCCTCTGGCAACAAATTCCAGAGTTTAATTGTGCATTTAATCATTTGCAATCAGAACTTTCTCTGATTAGTTTTAAATGTGTCACATGCTAGCTTCGTGTAGTGTCCCCTAGTCTTTCTAATATTCGAAAGAGTAAATAACCGAGTCACATCTACCCGTTCTAGACATCTCATGATTTTAAACACCTCTATCATATCCCCCTCAGCCGTCTCTTCTCCAAGCTGAAAAGTCCTAACCTCTTTAGTCTTTCCTCATAGGGAAGCTGTTCCATTCCCTTTATCATTTTGGTAGCCCTTCTCTGTACCTTCTGCATCGCAATTATATCTTTTTTGAGATGTGGTGACTAGAATTGTACACAGTATTCAAGGTGCGTTCTCACCATGGAGCGATACAGAGGCATTATGAGATTTTCCGTTTTATTCACCATTCCCTTTCTAATAATTCACAACATCTTGTTCGCTTATTTGACTGACGCAGCACACTGAACCGACAATTTCATTGTGTTATCCACTATGGCGCCTAGATCTCTTTTTTGTGTTATAGCACCTAATATGGAACCTAACATTGTGTAACTATAGCATGGGTTATTTTTCCTATATGCATCACCTTGCACTTATCCACATTAAATTTCATCTGCATTTTGATGCACATTTTTCCAGTCTCACAAGGTCTTTCTGTAATTCCTACAAGTGTTTGACCTCGATTGCTGTGCCTGTACGTCCAGGCCTTATGTTCCTACAAGTGTTTCACCTCTGTCCTGGAATGCTGTGCTTGTTTGTCCAGGCCTTATGTTCAGTCCTAATGGCTGAACTCTCGTTGCAAAGGGAAACCTCAGTCTCTGGCAATTAAAACTAGTACTCCTTCACAGCATGGATCCTTAAATAAAACAAAGAGTTTTCTTTAGTTTCAGCGCAGAGAAGAGAACTTCTTCCGTCTTGCAAATGATTAAATCCTAACAATTTGTACCATTATACAGTCTAGTGGCCAATTCATTCCAAGGAGCCCTTTCCTGCTCTTAGGAAAGGGAACTCTCCCCGGTGTTGCAGCCTATCTCTTCAGATCTTTTGACCCATATTTAACCGCTGTTCACATGGCACCCTGCTCCATGTCACCACGCTTTGAAGGCTCATGCTCCACTCTAGGGGCCAACCCATTCCAAGGAAGCCCTTTCCTGCTCTTAGGAAAGGAAACTCTCCCTGGTGTTGCAGCCTATCTCTTAGGACCTGTTGACCCATGTTTAACCGCTGTTCACATGGCACCTTGCTCTGTGTCACCACGCTTTGAAGGCTCGTGCTCCACTCTAGGGGCCAACCCTTTCTAAGGAAGCCCTTTCCTGCTCATAGGAAAGGGAACTCTCCCCGGGTGTAGCCAGCCTGTATCTATCTACCCTCTGACCCATGCTGAACTGCTGTTTGTTCACATGGTAACATCCTCCACCTCGGCCTTGACAATTGTCGTATGTATATTCAAGTTTCATATCAACAAAATGCCAGGAAGAGTGCAGATGATAGCACATATCAAATCTGTGTTGCTATGTGCCAAGCACACTTTATTAGTAGTTCTTCTTAGCTTCGGAATAGTAAAGTTCTTCAAAGCCTCTGTTTCTACTAACACAACAGCTGGCATTTGGGATTTTACTTCACTTGATGAAGTCCTTTTTATTAGTGTTTTACCTCTGGTCGTTTCTTCCATTTTGAATTCAGCTTCTTTCTATGCCAAGCAATACTCTTACTGCTTTCCAGCCTCCCTGTCATTTATCAAGGATATTCTCACACTACAGTCCCCGGGAATCCCAGGAGCAGCCAACCTGATTTTAAAAGACCAGCGAGAGCCCACTGGACCCCAATAGAAACCCCCCACTTTAGCGGCAAACCCATTCTAAGGATCCCTTTCCTGCACAAAGGAAAGGGAACTCTCCACGGGTGTAGCCTGCCTGTATCTACCCTCTGACCCATGTTGAACCGCTGTTCCATTTTGAAATCAGCCTCTTTGTATGCCAAGCAGTACTCTGACTGCTTTCCGGCCTACCTGTCTTTTGTCAAGGATATTCTCACACTAAAGTCCCTTGGGATCCCATGTGTAGCCTGCCTGTATCTGCCCTCTGTCCCATGTTGAACCACTGTTTAGGGGTGAACCCATTCTAGGGAGCCCTTTCCTGCTCATAGGAAAGGGAACTCTCCCTGGGTGTAGCCTGCCTGTTTCTACCCTCTGACCCATGTTGAACCGCTGTTCCATTTTGAAATCAGCCTCTTTGTATGCCAAGCAGTACTCTGACTGCTTTCCAGCCTACCTGTCTTTTGTCAAGGATATTCTCACACTACAGTCCCTGGGAATTACGGGTGCAGCCAGCCTGATTTTAAAAGACCAGCGAGAGCCCACTGGACCCCAATGGAAACCCCCCACCTTAGGGGTGAACCCATTCTAGGGAGCCCTTTCCTGCGCAAAGGAAAGGGAACTCTCCCCAGGTATAGCCTGCTGTTTCTACCCTCTGACCCATGTTGAACCGCTGTTCACATTCACCCTCCTCTGTCTCGGCCTTGAAAACTCTCGTTTGTATATCAGCTACATCCACCGGATTTTAAAAGACCAGCGAGAGCTCACTGGACACCAATGGAAACACCCCTAGGGGCGAACCCATTCTAGGGAGCCCTTTCCTGCTCATAGGAAAGGGAACTCTCCCCGGGGTTCTTGTTTGAATATTTGCTACTACCACCAAAATCAGCACCCGCAGATGCTCCACTCCACCCAGGCATAGTTCATCATGTTTCAGGTCCTAGCACTTGTGTTAGACTCCCTGGTCCCTGTTTCAAGACGGGTTGGGTGCACAGTATGCCCAGTTGTCAGTCCCGCCACATGCTGAGCCTCGTCTTGTCTTGCCTCCTTGTCTTTCCCTTATCAAACCACAGGGAACTGACTACCTCGGCTCGGCCAGCCTGTCTTGCCCTTATCAACTTTCTGCCACTCTGCCTTGCTGCCAATCACCAGATGACTCACTCAGCTCCTTGTGGTGTTATTGCCACTATCAAGGTTCCTCAGTGTGTTGGTGCTAGTTTTTCTGCTTGCTATGTTCCCCCTTCATTGTGCTGTAGGATGTCAATGCCACTTGTTTTGCCGCTTTGCCTTTCGTGCTGCCTTCGATGGTTCATGCATCTGTTATCGATGCTCTCTATTGAAGCTGTGGTGTGTTTTTGACACTCTCACTGCACTCTTGCCATTTCTGGTACCCCTTTGTACCTTTACAGTGCCTTAGGCTATTCATGCCACTATGGTGCCACTTTGCCATAGTCTAAGTACCTTGGAGCTCTTTGTTGTTGTGATGATTGCTCCCCAGAAGTTTCATCAAAATTGATAATAAAACACCAATTCTGCAGCCAAAAATAGGCTGGAAATCCTTCCCCCATTGACTTTAATGGGAACCAGAAAACAAATTCACATATCAACGTATCGGGGCACCATACGTCCGAATGCAACGGAAATGACCCCCGACGAATATGTATCACGAATGCAACGAAAATGTTTTAGCTGCACATCCCTAGTATCAATAAATATGGAAACCTGTTGACACTATAGGTCTTCCAGGGAGGGCACTGAGTGACATATGCACGTTTGATACCATATATAGTGCTGGGACACATGTAAGTTTTACTTCCAACAAAAATAATTCTCTTTTTGTTAGACAATGTCTTTCATCTGATAACTTTAGTAGTCAACATTTGTATTTTTAATTCTCCAATAAGATCATTTTCAATTAATTTATAATATGATTCATCCAGTAATTGTCTATGAATCATGTGTCACAAGTGTGTGCATTCATTGGTCCATTCCCAGGGTCACAGTATTTTATAATATACATGCATATATGTGTACATGTCATAAAATAGCCTGGATATGTGTACATGTGGATGTAATTTTAAATGGAAGTGCTCATATGCTTGCAAATCCCACATCTACCAAAAAAGTGATAAATTGCGGATTGTGATAAATTGCAGGAGGACCTTTTGAGACTGGAAAATTGGGCATCCAAATGGTAGATGAAATTTAATGTGCTTAAGTGCATATAGGGAAAAATAACCCATGCTATAGTTACATGATGTTAGGTTCTATAATAGGAGCTACCACCCAGGAAAGAAATCTAGGCATCATGAGATAATACATTGAAATTGTTGGCTCAGTGTGCTGCGGCAGTCAAAAAAGCAAACAGAATGTTAGGAATTATTAGGAAGGGAATGGTGAATAAAACGGAAAATGTCATAATGCCTCTGTATCACTCCATGGTGAGAGCACACTTTGAATACAGTGTACAATGTTGGTCACCACATCTCAAAAAAGATATAGTTGCAATGGAGAAGGTACAGAGAAGGGTGACCAAAATGATAAAGGGGATCAAACAGCTCCCCTATGAGAAAAGACTAAAGAGGTTAGGACAGTTCAGCCTGGAGACGAGATGGCTGAGGGGGGATATGATAGAGGTGTTTAAAATCATGAGAGGTCTAGAACAGGTACATGTGAATTAGTTATTTCCTCTTTCAGATAGTAGAAGGACTAGGGGGCGCTCTATGAAGTTTGCATGTAGCACATTTAAAACTAATCAGAGAATGTTCTTTTTCACTCAACTCACAATTAAACTCTGGAATTCATTGCCAGGGGATGTGGTTAGTGCAGTTAGTGTGTTACGCAGTCAATTCCGCTTACCTTGGGCCAGGCTGTGGCACGCCTCAGACGTCGGGTATTTAATTTAATGGCGGAGCACGTGGGGGTTAATTGGGGAGTGGCGCAGTTTCTGACATGTGCCTCAGTTGCCAGGTCTCTAAATTAATTTTCAGTTTGCCTCTGGGATCATTCGCTACCAGGGATTGGCTGCAAGTCCAAGGCGATTGCATGGTCAGGGCTCCGTCGTCCTCCTCTGTGTTTCTAAAGGAGCAATAGTTTTTTTTTTTTTTTCTTGAGCCTAGTTCTGACATCACAATGACATCACAATGCAGGGAATTATATAAGAAAGTTCCAGCATAGCACTTGTGCTTTGGCAACATTTTGTTTCAAGTGTCAAGTTCTTTATTTTGAATCTCCTGTAATTCCTGAGGTTTTGGGTTTTCCTGTGATATTTGGACTTGTTGTAATTTACAGATTTTTTTCCTTGTATTTTCTGATTCCTGTTGTCAAATACCAGTAATCATTTTTAATAAATTATTTAATTTTTGGCTGACATCCATCGATCTTCGCTGTCTACTTTGATCCACCTGTCTGTGCTGAGTCCGGTCCTCAATCTGAAATCCCACATAAGTCCAGCTGACCCTGGCACCCAAGGGCTCAACCTAAGTGGAACGAAGATTAGTTTTGGTGAAGATCAGTGGGGTTTCAGTGTTGTGCAATCTCACCTCCTGAAGAAAGGATTTCAACTTATGTCTTGGTCACCTTTCTTCAGCTTAAGGGTCCACTTCATAATAGTTTAGAACAGATTGCAAAGCCATGGATCCAGCAGAAGCTATTCCGGGCTTAGCCCAGAAGATTTTGGAACAACAAAGAGGTTAGGACTCTTTAGCGGCTTCTATGGATTGGCTCACTGCTCATTTTGATTCCAAGGTACTGGAAACATACCTTCAATTTCTTCTACGTCACTACCATCCATCCTATCAACTATTTCACTACCTACTCCTCCTCGCTATTCTGGAGATCTGTTGCGATGTCGAGGATTTCTTAATCATTGCAACATGCATTTCTGCCTCTAGAGTTCTTTGTTTCCAGACAATCTTACAAAAACTACATTCATTTTATCTTTACTTGAGGATAAAGCATTAGTTTAGTTTAGTTTATTGGTGTTTATATACCGGTGTATCAGACACATCTTCACATCGGTTTACAAAAATACAACACATTTAGAAATACATTAATTGATAAAATAGTAACAGCTAGAGACTACACAGAGTAAAAGATAAATTAGCTGTTAAAAATAATCTAAGAATCAATAAAAAATTCATAAAACAGGTATCAAATTAAAATGAACATACTAATAAAAACAATAAAAGAACATATAATAAAACAAAACTAAAATACGAATAAAAATAATAATAGTAGCCCATCAAAATTAAGAAGAGTGTGCGTGCTCAACAGTTGTCCCTCATTCATATCATTACATGCTCTTCTTAGCATTCTGATCTGTAGTTTCATACTCAGTATAGGCACATTTAAATAACCATGTCTTTAATTCGGATTTGAATTGCTTTTTTTCTGCAGTGAGCCTTAAAGACGTTGGTAAGGAATTCCAAAGTTTAGTTCCAGCGATAGATAGAACATGCTCCATTACATGGCTAAGCCTAGCCGATCTAATAGTAGGAACTGATAGAAGACCTTTATCAGCAGATCGCAAATCCCTCTGCGGTACATGAAGGCGTAAAGATGTATTAAGCCATTCGGTATGTTCTCCATAAATGATATTGTGAATTAGGGAAGCAACTTTATATTGAATACGGTATTGAATTGGAAGCCAATGTAGCTTAATCAGTGTTGGGGTGATGTGATCACATTTTCTCTGACCCGTCAAAATATGTGCCACAGCATTCTGCAATACCTGAAGAGGGCGAATGCTGGACACCGGTAAACCAAGAAGCAATGAATTACAATAATCCAAATTTGCAAAAATAAGAGACTGTAGAATGGATCTAAAATCTGTAAGCTTAAGAGAGAACTCAGTATCAATAGTAACACCTAAATTATGAGTATTAAAACAAGGATTTATTTTTATATTATCAGTAAAAATCAAAGAGGGAATGCTACTAAGATGGCATTTACGTTCAAGTAGCATAATTTCTGTTTTATTCATGTTTAAGATTAAACGTAGGTGTTGAAGTAATTTTTTTAGTGACAAAATATACATTTTGATAAGCTCTAACGTATCTTCTATTGACGTTTCTATAGGAACTAAAATTTTAATGTCGTCCACGTACCGTTTAAAAAATGACAGATAGGTAAAACATATATATTAAAAAGTGAGGCAGACAAGGTAGATCCCTGGGGAACACCTGAGGCCAAAGTAACTTTTTCCGAGGTGACATTATTAATCCTTACTTGGTATGATTGATTATTAAGAAAAGAAGAAAACCAATCAAAAACTGAACCATGTATCCCAATATCAGTTAAACGTTTCAATAAAATAGAATGGTCCACAGTATCAAATGCCGACGATAAATCTAATAGAACTAGAAAATAACTTTTCCCGGTATCAAAACCTCTTAAAACAGTGTCCATAAGAGCAATGAGTAACGTTTCAGTATTAAATTTTTTTCTAAATCCATATTGGTTGGGAAATAGAATATTATTTGATTCTAAATAGGCATTGAGCTGTTTTTGAGTTACTTTTTCGAGAATTTTTCCTAGAAACGATAAATTAGAGATAGGCCTATAGTTACTTAGTTGAATATTATCTAACATATGTTTTTTTAATATGGGTTTAATTATAGCATTTTTTAATATATCAGGGACGAAACCTTCATCTAATGATGCATTAACAATATCAGTAATAAGTGGGGCTATAATATCAGCCATAGATTTAAGGAAACAGACTTGAATAGGATCTAAAGGATGTTTAGTGGGATTTAATTTTTTGATGTAACATTCAATTTCAAGCGAAGAAACAGAATCAAATAATGCCCAATTAATATCAGGTTTTATTTGCATTGAAACTTCTTGGATAGAACTGGCATTATTGTTTGAAATGAATAAATCAATTTTTTCTTTAAAAACTAAATCAACCTCATTACATTTATTCTCGGGTAATCCTTCAACATCAGTTGGTGATTTTGTTGAGTTGTTGACAATCCTAAAGAGTTCTCTAGGGTTATGTAGAGACAATTCCAACTTTTTTTTAAAAAATTCTTTTTTAGCATTATCAATGAGTTTTTTTTATACTGATGTAAAGCTGATCTATAAACTGCTAATGTTTGAACTGTTTTATTTTTTCTCCATGTTATTTCTAATTTTTTAAGCTTTGTTTTTGTTTCTTAATTTCCTTATTAAACCAGGGATTTAAATTTTGTTTAGATTTAATTATCTTGGTTTTTTGTGGGCACAATTTGTTTGCAATATTGGAACACTTTGTTAGCCAGGTAGTAGATAAATCAGTTGAATTACTGGGGTTAGAATTACGTTTCATTTTTTGAAATTCTGTTGTTAGATCTTCAATTTTTGGTTTAAGCTGAAAAGTAATGTGAGATGGTTTTACATTTTTGGAAAAGAGTGGTAAATTCAATTTAGCTTCAGAGTAAATTAAAATGTGATCAGACCAAGGAACTGGTGTTATATTCAGTGAAATATTTGGGCAAAACTTAGCATTAACAAAAATCAGATCTAACGCATGGCCAGCTTTATGAGTAGGAGCCCGTGAAGCTAGATTATATCCCAGGGCTGCTAAAGAAAAACATAAAATAGAACAGGTGGAATCTAAAATAGCATTATCAACATGAACGTTAAAATCTCCCAAAATTAAAGACGGTTTATCGGGATTCAAAGTTAAAGTTAAGCATTCAATGAGCGGAGAAATATTGTGATCTAATAAACCAGGAGGACAGTATAATACACATAGCTGTAGCGCATCAGATTCAAATAATGCAAGCTCATAAGGATAAGCAATAGAAGATGGAACAATTTTGATTTTAAGTTGTTTTATGATTATCAATATCAGACCTCCACCTCTGCATTGAGCCTCGGATTCTCCTTTATGGGAACTTTCTGATCCCATACTCCAAGATCTCCCTCAATTTTTAGAACATTTTCAAACGGTTTTTGAAGAACCAGGTTGTTTGGCAGCCTCTGGATCCCAGTTACTACGTATTTGAGAAGGTGGATGTTCTCTTGCAGATTATACAGTTGAATTTCATACTCTGGCTACTGAACTCCATTGAGGAGAGGATTGCCTTCGGACAATTTTTTTGGATGGATTAGCTCCCAGGATCAAAGATGAGTTTGCCGCTCATGAGCTTCCGACATCTCTAGAAGCTCTCATTGATTTAACTGGCATAATTGACCGACGTCTTCAAGAGAGATCCCATGAATTTCAAATACTAAGGAGATGTGGACCAATTAATTGTATCTGAAATTTGTCTCCAACCTCACATCCATCTTCTTCTTCTTCTTCTTCTGACAAAAAGATATATGAACCGAATCAGTTGAGTCATTCCCGTTTAACTCCTGAGGAACATCAGCGACGTCAATGGGCAGGACTCTGTTTGTACTGTGGAAAATCTGGTCATTTTATTTCTCGTTGTCCTATCCGACCAGGAAACTCCCGGGCCTAGGATTCACTGGGGGATTGATCCTAGGTCTAGCTTCACCTGTTTCACCATTAACTCTGAAAGTTACTCTTTCTGTTGGAGATCGGAATTTTTTCACTTTAGTTTTAATTGATTCTAGTGACAGAGGACATATTTTAATGCAAGATCTTGTGAAACTATTGGCTATTTCTACTCATGTTTGTCCAGTACCCCTGACTCTTTCTTCTATTCATGGAGATTCTCTTCCAGGAAAGATTACACATACTACCATACCAATAAAATTTTGCACAAATTCACAACGTCAGGAACGTCTAGCTTTTTATGTCATCCGGAAAGCTATTCAACCAGTGGTACTTGGAATTCCCTGGCTTCAAACATATAACCCACAATTCGATTGGGCTTTACTTCAATTAACTCATTGGAGTTCAACTTGTCAAAAAACTTGTTTGAAGAATTCTATTGATCTACCTTATTCTTCCACCATCTTATCACCTAACAACTTACCTACACAATATCTCCAGTATGCAGATGTTTTTTTTTTCTAAAAAGGCTGCAGATTCACTGCCTCCTCATTAAAAGTATGATTGTGCAATTAATCTGGAGCCAGGTTCTACACTCCCTCCAGGTCGGGTTTACCCATTGTCTCTTCCAGAAACTCATGCTATATCAGAATATTTTAAGGAAAATCTACAAAAGGGTTTTATTCGACAATCTTCTTCTCCAGCAGGAGCGGATTTCTTCTTTGTAAGTAAAAAAGATGGTAATCTTCGACCATGTATTGACTATCGGGGCTTAAATTGCAATCACCTTAAAAGATTGTTACCCATTACCGCCATAGCGGAGTTGTTTGATCATTTACAAGGAGCTAAAATATTCACTAAACTGGATCTACATGGGGCTTATAATTTGGTTCGGATACATGAAGGGGATGAATGGAAAACAGCATTCAATACCAGGGATGGCCATTATAAGTATTTGGTTATGTCGTTTGGATTTTGCAAAGACCCAGCTGTTATTCAAAATTTAATGAATTAAATTTTTCGAGATCTCCTCTATGATTATGTCGTGGTATATTTAGATGATATTTTGATTTTTTCCAAGGATCTTCAATCTCATCGACAAGATGTCACAAAAGTGTTACAAAGACTGAGGGACAATTGTTTATATGCAAAATAAGAAAAATGTATTTTTGAAAAGGAGGCTCTTCCTTTCCTAGGCTATATAGTTTCTAGACAAGGCTTTTATAGGGATCCAGCAAAACGTAAGAGTATTCAAGATTGGCCTCAACCCAATGGCTTGCGAGTGTTGCGACCATCGGTCTACGATGGCTTCGCCCTGCCTACCTCACTCTTCTTGCAGCTCTACCCGCTCACCTCGGACTACTGGCTGCTGCGGCGTCTGTCTGCTGTCCTCTCTGGCATCCCTGGACTGGCTTTGGTGCTGCTTCCCATCATGCTCCTCCAAGGTACCATAGGGCGCACGCCACCCTCATCTTTATTTTCCGTTGGCGAGAACCTCAGGTGTGTCCCCCTGAGATGACATCATACTGCCCGGATATTTAAGCTTACAACTTTTGCTAGCTAATCGAGTTAGCAACCCAGAACTCTACGGATGGGATTTGCTTTCCGTACTGAAGCTACTCTGCCATTCCAGCATTATCTGGAACTCTTATTGGTAACGGGGTACCCACTCCTCAAGAGCCTGTTCTACTTCTTTCAGGTGCTATCTGGAAACTGGTACTCGCTCCTCGCTCCTCGAAGGCCCATGTTCCCTGAGTCGCTGCCTGCATCTACAACCCTTTCTACTTGGAAGACTTCACTAACAGTTTCCATCTGTGAGTACAACTACCATCTATTCCACAGTACTGCTTCCCTGGAACCAGGTACTCACTCCTCGAGGGCCTGCCCTCTATTCCAGTGCCAGACCTCTCGTCTAATGGAATCGCTGTGTGAGTACATTACCACTGAGTCTCTCTACTCTAAGGGGCCAGGTACTCATTCCTCGAGGGCCTGCTCTCCCTGTCTCAGAGCTTCTCCTATTCTACCTGGGACTCTGTATGTTTCTCACTGTGTACTCATAACTCTCAGTCTCTTTCCACTACAGCACAGCCAAGCAGAGGATTCGCTGTTCCAGCATCCTGTGGGATACTCACCCAGCCGGGCTTAACATCTACTAGTCACTACTGTCACATCTGGTGGTTTCCAAAACTGTTTAAATAAAGATTCAAATCTATGTTTGTGTGTCCAGAGTCTAGCCTGACACCGTGGTCCCTCATGGGACTGCCCCCTGTGGGCGTGGTCAGCTGCCATGGTGTCCAAGGTGTCATCGGATCCATGGGCTGAGCTGGATCCATCGGACACCATGGATCCAGCTCAGCCCAATGCCTTGCAGGCCATTCCAAGTCTGGCCCTGCCCATTGGAGAAACTCACTACTGCATTTCATCAGCTGCACGCACAGAAGAATCAAGGCTCTACTTCCAGTAATGAAGGCCAGTTACCTGAAGTAACTGTAAAGACTACTGTGTCTCTTGCTGCTCCAGTTCGTTTCTCTGGGGAGATTCAAAGAACTAGTGGCTTCTTAAACCAGTGCTGCATGCATTTTGCATTGCGACCCTCTCACTTCCCTACAGCCTGCACCAAGACTACTTACATTATACCTTATCTTGATTGAAGGGCTTTGTCTTGTGCTTCTGCGGTGTGGGAGCGCAAAGATCCTATATTCCAGGATATTGACGGATTTATGGATTTGTTCAAATCTGTTTTTGATGATCCTGCCCGACACACTGTTGCTGGTTTTGCTTTGGTGGACCTGAAGCAAGGCAACCAAACACTGGCTGATTTTGCTATAGAGTTCAAGACTCTTGCTACTGAATTATTTTGGGACCCTAGATGCCTGAAAACCCTCTTCTTTAGAGGTTTGGATTCCCGCTTGAAGGATGAGCTAGCCGCTCATGAGACCCCTGACTCACTGGATGAGCTACTGTCCTTATCTACTAGAATTGATCATCGGCTTCGTGATAAGGTACAAGAACTCAAGTCTGGTAAAGGACTTGTTTAGAAAAACGTTTGTGCTAAGCCTGCACTCAGGATGGTTCCTGTAATGCCTGTTGCCAGTGGAGAAGAACCAATGCAACTTGGTCGCAGTCACCTGACATCCAAAGAGAGAAGACTTCGGAAGAGGAATGGTTTGCATGCAGTCCAAACATTCCCCATCTGTCCAGGAAATGGACAGGCCTAAGTCCTGCGGGAGGACCTTTCTTAGGTTTTACTACGCCCTCTCCTCCACTCTCTCTCCCTGTCTCTCTGATCTGTGGACCGTTGGAATTCCAAATCCTTGCACTGTGGACTCAGGGGCAGGAGGTAATTTTATTCTACGATGACTTGTGGAACATTTGAGGATTCTCCTCACCACTTTGAAGATTCCACTACTCCTATCGTCTATTCATGGAGAGCCGTTACCAGGTGATGTTACCTGTTGTACCGAACCGGTAGTCCTCCATACTGAGTCAATTTCATTCTTTGTGTTAGAGAAGGCCTGGAGTTACCCTGGTTGCAGCTGCACATGTCACAATTCAACTGGGCTACATTGGAACTCTCCCGTTGGGGCCTAGAATGTCATGGAAAATGCCTAAAGGAGGTCTCTCCTATTCTCTGCATGCCTACAACTCCAGTGATGCCAGGGCTGCCGCCTCAGTACGCCTCATTACATGATGTTTTCTCCAAAAAAGATGCTGGCATCCTTCCGCCACATAGATCTTATGACTGTGCCATAAGACTGAAACCTAATGCTGAACCTCCTAAGGGACGTGTCTACCCACTGTCAGTGGTAGAGAACAAGGCTATGTCCGAGTACATTGAGGAAAACTTGCAAAAAGGTTTCATTAGACCATCTAAGTCTCCTGTGGGTGCAGGCTTCTTCTTTGTGGGTAAGAAGGATGGAACTCTGCATCCTTGTATCGACTATCGAGGTCTGAACTAGATCACAATTAAAGACCGATAGCCCTTACCTCTGATCTCAGAGCTGTTTGATCGACTTCAAGGAGCCAAGATATTCTCTAAACTTGACCTAAAGGGAGCCTATAACTTGGTTCGCATCCGCGACAGCGATGAGTGGAAAACAGCCTTCAACACTCGAGATGGCCATTTCAAATATGTGGTAATGCCCTTGGGCCTGTGCAATGCTCCCGCCATGTTTCAGAACATGATGAACGACATTCTGCGGGACCTTCTGTACAAAAGTGTCATTGTTTACCTATATGACATCCTGATATACTCACAGGATATGTCTACTCATCTAGAAGATGCCAAGCAAGTATTACTGAGACTTCGAGAACACTGCCTGTATGCCAAGCTGTCAAAGTGTGAACTTCATAAAGATTCTGTGCCTTTCCTTGGCTATATCATATCTAAACAAGGCTTCTGGATGGATCCCCAAAAATTAGAGAGTATCAAGAATTGGTCTCAACCTACCAGTCTGAAGGCCCTGAGATGATTTTTGGGGTTCACAAATTACCTTAGAAGCTTTATAAAGAACTACTCTTCTTTAACAGTGCCCTTAACTGCAATGACACGGAAAGGGGCCAAAGCTTCTAAATGGTCTGCAGAGGCCATTTCCGCGTTCGAGGAATTAAAGACTGCCTTTTCCACTGAGCCATGTCTAAGTCACCCGGACCCCAATAAACCCTTCATCATGGAGGTTGACACTTTAGATGTTGGAGTAGGGGCTGTGTTAAGCCAAACTGGAGATTCTAAGGCCTTACATCCATGCACTTTCTTCTCATGATGCTTTTCTCCTGCAGAGAAGAACTATGGGATCGGAGATAAAGAGCTCCTGGCTATTAAACTGGCATTCGAGGAGTGGCGGCCTTGGCTTGAAGGTGCCCAACATCAAATTGCTGTATTCACGGACCACAAGAATCTAGAGTATCTCCGTCATGAACAACATCTTAAACACAGACAAGCCAGATGGTAGGGGTGTGCATTCGTATTGAACATAAATGTAAAATGCTACTTTTTTTTTTTTTTAACTTAAAAAAGTGATGAGACATAAACGATCGGATTTCCAACTTATTCAACATAGCTATGTTGAATAAGTTGGAAATCGCGATTGTTCATCCAAAATAAAAATTTAAACCCCTCACCTTCCTTAATCCCCCCCCAAAGACTTACCACAACTCCCTGGTGATCCAGCGAGGAGTGAGGACGCCATTTCTGAAATTCTTTGCGAGGAGCACGTGACGTCGGTGCCACGTCGGAGTGACGCGGCGTCACGTGATTCCCCGCGGGTTCGCACCGGAACGCTCATTCGGCCCAAAAGGAACTTTTGGCCAGCTTGGAGGGGTCAGGAGCCCCCCCAAGCTGGCCAAAAGTTCCTTTTGGGCCGAACGAGGGTGCCGGAGGGAACTCGCGGGGAATCACGTGACGCCGCGTCACTCCGACGTCACGTGATTCCTCGCGGGGTCGCTTCCGGGATCCTCGTTCAGCACAAAAGGAACTTTTGGCCAGCTTGGGGGTGTCAGGAGGCCCCCCCAAGCTGGCCAAAAGTTCCTTTTGGGCCGAACGAGGATCCCGGAAGCGACCCCGCGGGGAATCACGTGACGCCGCGTCACTCCGACGTGACGCCGACGTCACGTGCTCCTTGCAAAGTTGGTCAGAAATGGCGTCCTGACCCCGCTGGTCCACCAGGGAGTTGTGGTAAGTCTTGGGGGGGGGGGGGGATTAAGGAGGGTGAGGGGTTTAAATTTTTATTTGCACATATGGACATATACTCAACTCATTGAATTCTGTTTATGTCCATATTGACCGCAAATGGGACCCCCTTTGGACATATGGACATATGAACTTAAACTTTTGCTCTGCACATCCCTACCAGATGGTCCTTGCTTTTTAATCGCTGATTTCATGCTCAAATATCGCCCCGGAGACAAGAATACCAGAGCTGATGCCCTATCACACTCTTTCCTCTCTGAGGATGTTCTTGAAGAACCTCAGCACATCGTCGACCCGAAGAAAGTCATCTTGGTGGTTACCCATTCTGTGCCTGCCGGCAAAACAATTGTGCTAATGCACCTCATAAAGAAACTTCTATACTGGGCTCATGATTCCAAGCTGGCTGGCCATCCTGGTCAACACCATACCCTGCTGAAATTACACTGGCTTACCCTCAGCCTTGGAGCTTGCGAAGCTCTTCATCACATTCATCTTTCGCCTTCACGGCGTACCGAAGCACATAGTCTTGGACAGAGGATCTCAATTCACGACAAGATTCTGGAAGGCTTTGTGCATGCTATTTGACATCTCTCTGGGTTATACATCTGCCTATCATCCACAATCTAATGGCTAAACTGAAAGGATGAATAGCACCCTGAAACAGTTCATTCAAGCATATGTGAGTTGCCGTCAGAATAACTGGGCCGAGCTGTTACCATGGGCTGAATTCGCCATTAATTCACATCCAGCATCATCCACTGGATCAACACCATTTGAAGTGGTATATTGACGTTTACCTTCATCACCACTTCTACAGTGTCATCCCCAGTAGCTCAATCCACTGCTGATGATATCCATCAACTATGGACTCAGACTAAAGAAATGCTAATTAAAGCGGGTGATCGAGCTAAGAGGTCCTACGATGCTCACCATTCTAAAGCACCTGTATTTCAATCTGGTGACAAAATCTGGCTATCAACTAAGCATCTGAGACTAAAGTTACCTTCCACTCGATTTACTCCTCGCTACGTTGGACCGTTTTCAATCCTCCGACGTCTTGGCAACATTACATACAGTCTGAAGCTACCACCTGGATTAAAAATCCACAACGCATTCCACGTTTCACTTCTGAAACCACTCATTCTCAGTGAGTTCTCATCCAAGTCTCCTGAACCATCTTCTATCAATGCAGAAGAAGACCTAGAATACAACGTTGAAGCCATTCTAGATGTAAGAAGATGTGGCAAGACTTGGGAATACCTTCTGTCTTGGGAAGGTTATGGCCCCGAAGAAAATCTTGGTAATCGATGGCTAATATCCTAGATAAAGAGATGCTTCATCAGTTTCACCAGATGCATCCTCGGAAACCAAGACCTGCTACAAGGGTTGGAGTCCGCCCTTTGAAGTGGGGTACTGTTGCGACTGTCGGTCCTCAACGTCTTCGCCCCGCCTACCTCACTCTTCTTGCGGATCCTCCCGCTCACCTCGGACTATTGGCTGCCATGGCATCTGTCTGCCGTCCTCTCTGGTGTCCCAGACCTGGCTTTGGTGCTGCTTCCCACCATGCTCCTCCAAGGTACCATAGGGCATGCGCGTGCACACCGCCCTCATCTTTATTTCCTCGTTGGCACAAACCTCAGGGGGCGTCCCCCTGAGATGACGTCATGCTGCCCGAATATTTAAGCCTACAACGTTTGCTTGCTAATTGAGTTAGTAACCCAGAACTCTATGGATTGGATTCGCTCTCCATACCGAAGCTACTCTGCCACTCCAGCATTATCTGGAACTCTTATTGCTAATGGGGTACCCGCTCCTCGGGAGCCTCTTCTGCTTCTTTCAGGTGCTCTCAGGAAACTGGTACTCATTCCTCGAGGGCCCATGTTCCCTGAGTCACTGCCTGCATCTACAACCATTTCTACTTGGAAGACTTCACTAACAGTTTTCACCTGTGAGTACAACTACCATCTATTCCACAGTACTGCTCCCTGAAACCAGGTACTCACTCCTCGAGAACCTGCCCTCTGTTTCAGTGCCAGACCTCTCGTCTAGTGGAATCGCTGTGTGAGTCTCTGTTCCAGTGCCAGACCTCTCGTCTAGTGGAATCACTGTGAATACCACTGAGTCTCTCTACTCTAAGGGATCAGGTACTCGCTCCTCGAGGGCCTGCTCTCCCTGTCTTGGAGCTTCTCAATATATATATAAATGATCTGGAAAGGAATACGACGAGTGAGGTTATCAAATTTGCAGATGATACAAAATTATTCAGAGTAGTTAGATCACAAGCAGACTGTGACACATTGCAGGAGGACCTTGCAAGACTTGAGGATTGGGCATCCAAATGGCAGATGAAATTTAATGTGGACAAGTGCAAGGTGTTGCATAAGGGAAAAATAACCGTTGCTATAGTTACACGATGTTAGGTTCCATATTAGGAGCTACCACCCAGGAAAAAGATCTAGGCATCATAGTGGATAATACTTTAAAATTGTAAGCTCAGTGTGCTGCAGCAGTCAAAAAAGCAAATAGAATGTTAGGAATTATTAGGAAGGGAATGGTTAATAGAACGTAAAATGTCATAATGCCTCTATATCGCTCCATGGTGAAAAACCATACCTTGAATACTGTGTACAATTCTGGTCGCCGCATCTCAAAAAAGATATAGTTGCGATGGAGAAGGTACAGAGAAGGGCAACCAAAATGATAAAGGGGATGGAACAGCTTCCCTATGAGGAAAGGCTGAAGAGATTAGGGCTGTTCAGCTTGGAGAAGAGACGGCTGAGGGGGGATATGTTAGAGGTCTTTAAGATCATGAGAGTTCTTGAACGAGTAGATATGACTCGGTTATTTTCACTTTCGAATAATAGTAGGACTAGGGGGTAGGGGTGTGCATTCGTTTTGAACTTAAATGTAAAACGCAACTTTTTTTTTTTTAAACTTAAAAAAGTGATGAGGCGAAAACGATCGGATTTCCAACTTATTCAACATAGCTATGTTGAATAAGTTGGAAATCGTGATTGTTGATCCTAAATAAAAATTTAAACCCCTCACCCTCCTTAATCCCCCCCCCCAAGACTTACCAAAACTCCCTGGTGGTACAGCAGGGAGTCAGGACGCCATTTCTGAACTCCTTTGCGAGGAGCACGTGACGTCGGCGTCACGTCGGAGTGAAGCGGCGTCACATGATTCCCCGCGTGATCGCTCCGGGACCCTCGTTGCACCCAAAAGGAACTTTTGGCCAGCTTGGGGGGGCCTCCTGACCCCCCAAAGCTGGCCTCCTGACCCCCCCAAGCTGGCCAAAAGTTCCTTTTGGGTGCAACGAGGGTCCCGAAGCGATCGCGCGGGGAATCACGTGATGCCGCGTCAATCCGACGTGATGCCGACGTCATGTGCTCCTCGCAAAGGAGTTCAGAAATGGCGTCCTGACTCCCTGCTGTACCACCATGGAATTTTGGTAAGTTTTGGGGGGGGCTTAAGGAGGGTGAGGGGTTTAAATTTTTATTTGCACGTATGGACATAGACTCAACTTATGGAATTCTCCATATGTCCATATTGACCGCAAATGGGACCCCCTTTCGACTTATGGACTTATGAACATAAACTTTTGCTCTGCACATCCCTACTAGGGGGCATTCCATGAAGTTAGCAAGTAGCACATTTAAGACTAATCAGAGAAAATTCTTTTTCACTCAATGCACATTAAAGCTCTGGAATTTGTTGTCAGAGGATGTGGTTAGTGCAGTTAGTGTAGCTGGGTTCAAAAAAGGTTTGGATAAGTTCTTGGAGGAGAAGTCCATTAATGGCTATTAATCAATTTTACTTTGAGAATAGCCACTGCTATTAATTGCATCAGTAGCATGGGATCTTCTTAGTGTTTGGGTAATTGCCAGGTTCTTGTGGCATGGTTTTGGCCTCTGTTGGAAACAGGATGCTGGGCTTGATGTACTTTGTCTGACCCAGCATGGCAATTTCTTATGTCCTTATGTTCTTATGTTCTCCTATTCTACCTGGGACTCTGTATGTTTCTCACTGTGTACTTATAACTCTCAGTCTCTTTCCACTACAGCATAGCCAAGCAGAGGATTCGCTGTTCCAGCATCCTGTAGGATACTCGCCCAGCCAGGCTCAACATCTACTACTCACTACTGCCACCTCTGGTGGTTTCCAAAACTGTTTAAATAAAGATTCAAATCTGTGTTGCCTGACACCATGGTCCCTCATGAGACTGCCCCCGTGGGCGTGGTCAGCTGCCACGGTATCCAAGGATCCACCCAAACATCAATAGCCATAACAACAAGCTCTTCAAAGATTCCTAGGTTTCGCAAATTATTATTGCAGCTTCATTCAGAATTATTCTAAATTAGCTGCACCACTTACTGCATTAACACGTAAAGGAGCTAACGTTAAACAATGGCCCATAGAAGCTGAAGTAGCTTTTAGAACTCTTAAGCAGGCTTTTCTCCAGAAACCTTGTTTTCGACACCCAGATCCAAGACTCCCTTTTGTGGTGGAGGTAGATGCTTCATCCGATGGAGTTGGAGCAATGCTCAGTCAGCATGGGACTTCAGGTACCTTACATCCATGTTCTTTTTTTCTCCAAGAAGTTTTCTTAAGCTGATAGAAATTATGCCATTGGTGACAAAGAATTTTTAGCAATTAAGTTGGGATTTGAAGAATGGCGTCAATGGCTTGAAAGAACTCAATACCAGATTACAGTTTATGCAGACCACAAAAATCTTGAACATCTTCAACAGGCTCAACGTTTTAATCCACGGCAGGCTCATTGGGATCTTTTCTTTACATGTTTTGACTTTGATCTCCATTACAGACCTGCAGTAAAACATCTTCATGTGGATGCTCTCTCCCGTTCTATTTGTTCCGAAAAACTTGATGATTCTACACAACATATCATTGAGCCAGCTCAAATTCTTCTTTTTGTCACTGAAACTGTACCTCTGGGAAAAACAGTGGTTTCCAAGAGACTTCGAAATCAGGTATTATCCTGGTCTCACGATTCCCGCATTACAGGACATCCAGGACGTGCATGGACACTGGCATTAATTCAACAATTTTATTGGTGGCCAAATATGAGAAAAGATGTTTGCGCTTATGTGGATTCATGCCCAGTATGTGCTCAACAGAAAACTTTGGTAGGTCGCCCTTGAGTGGAATTACAACCATTACCAGTTCCAGAGGAGCCTTGGATACATTTATCTACTGATTTCATCATGGATCTTCCAATATCACAAATTAAGACAGTCATTGGGGTGGAAATTGATCACTTTTCTAAGATGGCCCATTTTACTGCACTATCTAGTCTTCCTTCAGCATCTCAATTGGCCCAACATTTTGTGCAACATATTTTTCGTTTACATGGACTTCCTAGATATATTACTTCTGATCGTAGTACTCAATTCACTGCAAAATGTTGGCGGAATCTCTGTAAAAAATTTGATATAACTTTAGATTTTACAAGTGCATATCATCCGCAAGCTAATGATCAAGCTGAACGTACTAATCGTTCCCTAAAACAATTTCTCAGAACCTACATCAATGTTCAACAGGATAATTGGGTTGATCTTTTATCATGGGCTGAATTTTCCCATAATTCACATTTCTGCACAGCCACAGGAGTTTCACCATTCCAAATCGTTTATGGCAAACAACCGCTTCCACCTTTGCCATTACCTTTATCCGTTCCATCTCTAGCAGCTCAAATGACAGCCGAGAAACTGAAAGAATTATGGATTCATACCCAACAAATGATTAAACAAGCAGGTTTAACAGCTAAAAGATTTTTTGATCGACATCGTGAACCGGCACCTCAATTTTTGTAAGAAGATAAGAGTGTGGCTTAGTACTCGTAATATCCATTTAAAGGTTCCTTCCATGCATCTGGTTCCCTGATATATTGGCCCTTTTTCAGTACTCAAACAATTAGGACCAGTGACATATCAACTACGACTACCTCCTTCATTAAAAATTCATAATTCCTTCCATGTATCTCTTCTTAAACCACCCACTCGAGGAATTCCTGATTCACCACAGTTTAGGGCAGAGAGTGACATTATCTATCAAGTACATGAAATCCTGGATTTTCTAAAACGTGGACGAAGATGGGAATATTTTTTGTCCTGGGAAGGATATGGTCTGGAAGAAAATTCTTGGGAACCGGCTTCTAACATTTTAGATAAGAATTTAATTCGACAATTCCATGCAAATCATCCAGGAACACCCAAATCTTCCAGAGGAGGGTCTAGAGGGAGGCGTTCTGTTACGCGATCGATTCCACTTACCTTGGGCCAGGCTGTGGCATGCCCCGGATGTCGGGTATTTAATTTAATGATGGCGCACGTGGGGGTTAGTCGGGGAGTGGCGCGGTTTCTGACTGGCACCCCGGTCGTCAGGTCTCTAAATTAATTTTCAGTTTGCCTCTGGGATCATTTGCTACTGGGGGTTGGCTGCAAGTCCATGGTGATTGTATGGTCAGGACTCCGTCGTCCTCCTCTGTGTTTCTAAAGGAGCAATAGTTTTTTTTTTCTTGAGCCTAGTTCTGACATCACAATGACATCACAATGCAGGGAATTATATAGGAAAGTTCCAGCACAGCACTAGTGCTTTGGCAACATTTTCTTTCAAGTGTCAAGTTCTTTATTTTTTATCTCCTGTAATTCCTGAGGTTCTGGGTTTTCCTGTGATATTTGGACTTGCTGTAATTTACAGATTTTTTCCTTGTATTTTCTGATTCCTGTTGTCAAATACCAGTAATTATTTTTTAATAAATTCTTTAATTTTTGGCTGACATCCATCGATCTTCGCTGTCTACTTTGATCCACCTATCTGTGCTGAGTCCTGTCCTCAATCTGAAATCCCACGTAAGTCCAGCTGACCCCAGCACCCAAGGGCTCAACCTAAGGGGAATGAGGGTTAGTTTTGGTGAAGATTAGTGGGGTTTCAGGTTCTCCAGTCTCACCTCCTGAAGAAAGGATTTCAACTTACGTTCTGGTCACCTTTCTTCAGCTTAAGGGTCCACTTCATAATAGTTTAGAACATAGTGTAACTGGGTTTAAAAAAGTTTGGGTAAGTTACTAGAGGTTAAATCCATAAACTGCTATTACAGAAATTAATAAGCAATAGTAGCTTATGATCTATCTAATGTTTGGGTATTTGCTAGGTGCATGTGGCTTGGATTTGACACTGTTGGAAGTAGGATACTGGACATGATGACCTTTGGTCTGATGCAGTATGGCTGTTCTTATGTTCTTAACTTGTTTTTGACCATTTTTAACATTGCCCATTAAAAGGAATAGGGAAAATTAGCTAAGTGAAATCAAACAAATACTCCACTCACACAGTTTCAAACCACACCAAATTCAGCTTCTGAATAAAGTTAATTATTTCCCTATGTCTTTTCATAACCATAGTAGTTATTTTAAGCACCTTTAAAGCTAATTATATGTTTAACTTACATATTAAACATTTCTTCCCCAAACCAAAGGTCATAACCATGTTTTAATAATCCAACCAGCAAACCCAAGTTTTTGGCATGTTTTAATCAATTTTTAGTCACAGGGACCCCTGAGGAAAGCATAAGAACATAAGAACATAAGAAAATGCCATACTGGGTCAGACCAAGGGTCCATCAAGCCCAGCATCCTGTTTCCAACAGTTGCCAATCAAGGCCATAAGAACCTGGCAAGTACCCAAAAACTAAGTCTATTCCATGTTACCATTGCTAATGGCAGTGGCTATTCTCTAAGTGAACTTAATAGCAGGTAATGGACTTCTCCTCCAAGAACGTATCCAATCCTTTATAAACACAGCTATACTAACTGCACTAACCACATCCTCTGGCAATAAAATCCAGAATTTAATTGTGCGTTGAGTAAAAAATAACTTTCTCCGATTAGTTTTAAATGTGCCACATGCTAACTTCATGGAGTTCCCCCTAGTCTTTCTACTATCCGAAAGAGTAAATAAGTGATTCACATCTATCCATTCTAGACCTCTCATGATTTTAAACATCTAGGGGGTGTGCATTCGTTTTCGCAGTATTGGCGATCTGCATCGTATACTGTACTATTCGTAGTATTTGTGGGGAAGCGAAACGTATAGCGATTCCCCACGAATACACGAATATTCGCCTAATTATACGGCCACCTAAATAAAAATTTAAACAAACCCCCCACCCTCCTGAACCCCCTCCCCCCCAAGACTTACCAAAACTCCCTGGTGGTCACCCTCGGTGCCGGTTTCATCATGGGCCGATATCCTTTTTCACAGGGGCTACCGGTGCCATTGGTCAGCCCTTGTCACATGGCCATCAGCGCCATCTTGTGCTCCTACCATGTGACAGGGGCTGACCAATGGCACCGGTAGCCCCTGTGACATAATATGGGCAAAGGCTATTGGCGCCATTTTGAGTTCTGGCATCGGACGGCTGGAGTGCAGGAGGTCACTCTGGGATCCCCGTTGGACCCCCAGGGACTTTTGGCCAGCTTGGGGGGGCCTCCTGACCCCCCCAAGCCTTGCCAAAAGTCCAGCGGGGATCCGGGAGTGACCTCCTGCATGCCGGCCGTCCGGTGCCAGTACTCAAAATGGCACCGATCGCCTTTGCCCTCACTATGTCACAGGTACCGACGGTTGGCCCCTGTGACATTGTGAGGGCAAAGGCGATCGGTGCCATTTTGAATACTGGCAGCAGATCGCCTTTGGAAGACGGCTCAAACCCTGAGGAACCTGGACTCACAAGGTATAAATTTACTTCAATCAGTACCTTTTACACCTCATATGTTGATTGAAAATCCAAAAGTTGTGACAATGGACTCGATATGGCAGGCAATAACTATGTTGCAGAACTCTATAGTAAATTTAACTACAAATATAAGAGAGACGCAAACAATGTTTTATAATATGAAGTTTTATAATATGAACCTAGTATTGAACCAGCATACTGAGACCCTTGAGAAAGTTGATTTGGATATTACTTATAAAAAAGATACAGCTTTCCATAATATAAGGAGAAACACTGTTGGAAAAGAAAATTGAAAGTCTAGAAAATTCCATCAGATATAACAACTTAAGAATATTAAACTTTCCTAAATGCAGATTGGTTTCTCCAAAAGAACAACTAAAGAATTATTCAAGAAGTATTACAGATGACACCTGAAACATTTCCATTGGTATTGAAAGCATATTTTTTTACCTGGAGAAAATGAACAAGTAACTGAAAATCAACCAGTGGAAAGGAGAATCACTGAATGTTACTGAACTGTTGGAAACTTCTTATAGTTCTCAAATTGAAAAGAGGGGGACTTTGTTGGTTAAATTTATGTTCTCGATGGACAGAGATAATGTCTTAAAAGTATTTTTCCGGAAAAGAACCTCTCTATATTTTGGTCAAAAAAATTGGATCTACCCAGATGTCTCTAAGAAGACACAGATAAGGTGTAAAAAATTTTGAGTATTAGCGAACCAGGCTAGAACTCTTGGAATGCAATTAATATGAACAGCTCCACCAGCTGTTAGTGAGGGCTTATAGAGCCTACCCTATATACTGAGCCAACCTTACCAAACCAACAAGAGTCCACAGACTTTACTGCTTTATTGCCATTTCTCTTGAAGAAACACCATTGCAACACATATGATTGATGCTTAGACAGTAACATTTATGAAAAATAAATGTGTTTCTCTGATGAAGTCCAACCGGGTGAAACATAGGTCTTTGTAGGGCTGTTGTAAAATGCTTATTAGAAGGTTCCAGTTCAAGAATTTTCATGGGGCAAGAAATATGTAAAAAATGTTTTGGGGGCGAAAAGATTTTTGTGCTATTGGTGTGAATTTAAAGAAAATATATTTTTTAATTCACGGGAGTACACAGAAAATAGCATAACAAATTGAATGAAGAAATAGTATCACACAGTTAAGATATTTTTGCCAATTAAGATTAGAAAAATCCTACCATTATGAATCCACCAAATGAGGGAGAGTATTCCAAGACTCTGTGAACTGTCATTTCTAGGGATGTGAATAGTTTTTTGACGATTTAAAATATCGTCCAATATTTTTTAAATTGTCAAAAATCGTTAAAGAGTGTGATACAATAGAAATTTCCTCGATTTATCATGAAAAATCGTTAATCGGGTTTGTGTCCACTAATGGGAGTTATTTGGGGGAGGGGCGGGAAAACCAGCACACCAAAACAACCCCTAAACCCACCCCGACCCTTTAAAACTAATCCCTTACCTTCCCCCACCCTCCCAAACCCCCGCAAAATATTTTAAAATCACCTGGTGGTCCAGTGGAAGCCCCGGGACCGATTGACCACTCTCGGGCCGTCAGCTGCCAGTAATCAAAATGGCACCGATAGCCTTTGCCCTTACCATGTCACAGGGGCTACCGGTGCCATTAGTTAGCCCCTATCACATGGTAGGAACACAAGATGGTGCCGGCCATCCATTGCTCCTACCATGTGATAGGGCTGACCAATGGCACCGGTAGCCCCTGTGACATAGAATGTCAAAGGCTATCGGCACCATTTTTAATACCGGCAGCCAAGGGTGTGAGTGCAGGAGATGACTCCCGGACCACCAGGGAGTTTTGGTAAGTCTTGGGGGGGTCAGGAGGGTGGGGGGTTGTACTTAATTCAATTTTAGCCGTGAAATGAATAAGAATTAACGCATGTACGTATCGGGGGCCCACCTTGCCGAATACAATGTATCTGCCCCCTGACGAATACGAATCCCGAATGCAACGATTGGCGTCCCTCTGCACATCCCTAAAATAGACTGTACTTGAAAAAGTTATGAAAGTAAAGATTACATCAAAGACATATTCCTGCCATAATGTGTTCTGCCTGATATTGTCACTAAAATATGTATGTGTGGCAAGACAGTTTGTGGCATAGCTAGCGCCATGTGGCTTGCCGGCCCTTCACAGTGGACCCCATTCTACCACTCACATGTGGATAACATAGTGCCATAAGTATGATGTCACCCCAGTTTCTAATCAAGCATGGAGAGCTACAGCTCTAGCAATGCTGTATATCTCAAATAGATCTGAAGTTTAAAGGCATGGGCTAAAGGAACAGTTTAATGTTTCACAGACAGATTTTCCATTTTATGGACTAATTCCATAGCTGTCAAATATGTGCATGTGAAGTAATACTCCTGTACTGGGTAGGATTACTGTCACATGGGCGTGCCAAGACACAACTGACACCACTGCCTCAACAGTTTCAAAGCCACTGGGTTTCAAACTGGATCCAGATTTACAGGACATGTTGATCCAGTCCTGGTATTGCTCCCATGCATGCAGTTATTGATAGTTCTGGTTTTGCATGGAAAAGCTATAGGGGAAATCAGATGAAATAGCAGCATGTAATAGGCTCCAAACTAGGACAGGATTTACCTGTGCTGAAAATTGGAGACAGTTGCCAACCATACTGCCGACATCAGAGTGCTCTATTAGGATGTGTTCCCTTACAGCCTGGGGTAAAGTGCCTATGTTACCTGGTACCATTCCCACAATGTGCACACATCCTTCCAAGCTAGCATTCCTCTTGGTGGTTGCATGCAACCCCGATACAGATGCACCATACTACAATTAACTATGCTATGTATAAATGATAATGTGCAGAAGGCGATGGCCTTGACTGTCATGATGTCATGTAGGTTCCGTTACCTTCTCGGGGAGCCTACACCAGGATGCAGGGCTGGCTCTGTGAAGGCAGGATTGGGAAGCAGATGGTATCCTGCCTTTACTTTTGTTTTCCAGTGAACTCTCAGATGTCACCATCACAGTATACTTACTAAGCACTCTTAGAGCTCCCACCTCTCTTCAGAGCCAAGGTTGTTGTCTCAGAAGCCATTGGTAAGGTGTGTTTGAACCTACTGGCTTCAACTCAGCCATCACAGATAGCCTTACTCAGATATGGAGATGTCAGGATGCTGCAAGGGCTGTGGCCATTAAGGCTCAATGATAGGCATGTGTTGCAGCTGTATGGACGTATGTGTGTACCCAGAAAACTGCATAGTATTTTGCTTTTAGCAAGAGCTAGAGTCTCTTACTGTCCCGGTGTGATCTGTGACCACCCTTAAAGCACATAGTCTGATCACTCCTGCACCAAATAGCTTTCAGATAGTTCCATTTTCAATGTCACTCCACATGTTTCGGTGCTTTCATGCTTGCAGGCCCTTGCTGACCAACATGCCTGTCATGACTTGTGGAGAATCCGGAAGAGCTGCTATCATCTAAGCTGTGCCTTATGTGGTGTAACTCTCTTTTACAATTAGTGGTGAGCAGGACAGGTGTGCTCCTATACTGTCAATGATCTCTGTGTATAGCATTATGGCTAGAGAAACTGTTGTCAGTTGATGACTTAATGAGCCTACAAGCTGCCTCCTTAGTAAACAAGACAGTGCTGAATGTATAGGCCTACTGTCCCAAAGGTCTCATGTGGTTGCCATGATGGTTAATAGCCTTTCTGTTTTTTTTGTCTCTTGCAATATACCCTTTTAGTGCCCATGAAGGGGCCCATGTCAGTACCTCAGATAAAGAAGAGTCATATATGCCTCTGACAGATGTGTTTAGTATGGCCAGGTATAGATAATCTGTGCCCAGAAAGGACTCAGACTGTTTCATTAGCAGTAAAGGACAAGCAGCCATAGACATCAATGTTTTTTTATGACACACATTCCAGGAACACAAGCATTGGCCATGTGTAGGTGCAGGAAGTGCTGCAGGTAGAGCATACACAAAAGATAAGTGTACGACTCAGTGAGTAACATGCTGTGTTAGTCTGTCAATCTCTACGTTGCACTCAGAGGTCCCTCCTTTGCACACAATCCTTTTGGATGGTAGTGATCGAGTTCTTGCATTCTTGAGAAGGGACATGTCTGAAAGTACAGCATATGGGCTGCAGTATGAATGGCTTCACACCATGTAGTCTAAAATTTCCCCAAGTATGCTCACATTTTACACTTAACCCTATCAAGTAGATTTGAATGTAAACACCACAGGCACCACTAATCACAAAATTTATAAAAAAACAATTTTTTTTGAAAAACCTTTTTAGTATGAAGGTGGTGGTTTCATATATTTCAAAGGTAAAACCATCCATATCAAAACCTTCTTTTTATTTTTAATCATAAACACACCATCCAACCTCCCATGTATTAATTTTTGTTGTGCTCAAATGTGTATAAATTCACCTAATTTAATGCTTTATTATTTTCATGGCTACCGCCACTCCTACATGTATATAGAGCCAACTAGGCTTCTTAAATAAATGGCCACCGCCGCCGCATCATACGCACAGAGTCTAAAATTTTTTTTAAAAAGCTAAGTACTTTGCGGTGGTGGTGGCCATTTATTTACGAAGCCTAGTTGGCTCTATATATATGTAGGAGTGGTGGTAGCCATGAAATTAATGAAGCATTAAATTAGGTGAATTTATTCACATTTGAACACAACAAAAATTAATACATGAGAGGTTGGATGGTGTGTTTATGATTAAAAATAAAAAGAAGGTTTTGACATGGATGGTTTTACCGTTGAAATATATGAAACCACCACCTTCATCCTAAAAACAAATTTCAAAAAAAAAAGTTTTTTTTATACATTTTGTGATTAGAGATGCCTGTGGTGTTTAAATTCAAATCTACTTGATAGGGTTGGGTTTCACGAATTTGATAATTTAAAGATGATTGAGCCCATACCAATGATCTTTTTGTAGTTGGATTATCACATTTTACACTTAGCATTGAGAAAGGGGTAGAGGTGTGACAGTTTCCAGCATTTACATTTGCCTGTCATGCATACCGTCTCCCCCTCCCCCCCAGACCCCCAGACACAGATGCCTTTCTACCTAGAACTTGAAGTGGGCCTAATAGTTCAGTTATTAGGGGCTGTGCAGGTTACCCAGATCTTAAGATGTCCTAGAGGCTTGCAACTTTAGGGATGGAAATAGGGGGTGTTAAGAAGCTGTCCACTGAATTGGGGATGCTGTGATGGCAGGAACGTGGAGTGGCAAGGACCACATAATGCCATCAATGTTGCCCTGATTCAGATGAATGGTTTGCATAATGCTGATTTAGTGGCAGCATGTAGTGAGGTAGCCAGTGCAGGGGTGTGTGTTTGTGAGGGCTTGGAGGAAGTTCTATTTGAAAGTCCCTTCTTGCAGTCACTGGTATGCTTATCCTCCTGACAGTTAATGATATCATGTACAGTTGACATACAAGCTGCCACCCAAGCCTGCATCATTTGCCACTCAGTCTGTCCTCTATATATGCTGGCAGGGTAGGGATACCTTCTTTCTGGAATATGTAGGTCAATAGCTTTCCTGGGCATACATTAGGGGTGTGCATTCGGATTGACCGCATTAGTAAAACGCAACTCATATTTTTTTTTTACTTAAAAAATTGATTCGACATAAACGATCGGATTTCCCACATATCGAACATAGATATGTTCGATATGTGGGAAATTGCGATTGTTGAGCCAAAATAAAAATATAAACCCCCTCACCCTCCTTAATCCCCCCCCCCCCCGACTTACCACAACTCCCTGGTGATGGAGCGAGGAGTGAGGACGCCATTTCTGCAATCCTTGGCGAGAAGCATGTGACGTCGGCGGCACGTTGAGTGACGCCGGCGTCACGTGATTCCCGGCTCGTTCGCGCCGGATGGCTCGTTCAGCCCAAAAAGAACTTTTGGCCAGCTTGGGGGGGTCAGGAGGCCCCCCCAAGCTGGCCAAAAGTTCTTTTTGGGCCGAACGAGCCGTCCGGCGCGAACGAGCCGGGAATCACGTGACGCCGCGTCACTCGACGTGCCACCGACGTCACATGCTTCTCGCCAAGGATTGCAGAAATGACGTCCTCACTCCTCGCTCGATCACCAGGGAGTTGTGGTAAGTCTGGGGGGGGGATTAAGGAGGGTGAGGGGGTTTAAATTTTTTTTTTGCACATATGTACATATACCCAACTCATTGGATTTTTTTTATGTCCATATTGGCCGCAAGTGGGACCCCCTTTCGGACATAAAAAATATGAACATAAAATTTTGCTCTGCACATCCCTAGCATACATAGAGTTTGTGCACCTATATGTCATGTACAATCTAGGGGCAGGGCTTGCTAAGCATTTTAGGTGCTTCACTTGTACACTAAGTTACCTTTTCCTTCCACACAGCTGTGTACTTGCTGAGTGTTGGAACAGAGTATCAGCTGCTCTATGACAACTAGGGAGGAGGAGGGAGGGAGTAGTATCTTGTGCAAAATGTCCACAGGGCTTAGAGGGATGCTGCTGTTTGGGACCAGGCAGACTTCCACCAACTGACTGCCATCCCTGTAGTGAACAGCCTTCAGTATGTGAATACTACCTGTAAGGTCCTCCTGACTGTGCACATTTTATACAGATATCCAAGCAATGCCAGCAAGTCTGTGGAAGTTTGCCTGGTGCCAAGCAGCAGCAGCAGCCCTCTAGGCCCTCTGTTCTTTGCCTGTGGACATTTTGAACAAGATACTACTCCCTCACTCCTACTCCCTAGTTGTCACACAGAAGCTGACACTCTGTTCCAACACTCAGCAAGTAGATGTCACATTTGGTTTAGTGTGAAAGCTACAAATGTTGATTTACAGATAGCCTTGGGTCATGATACAAGTAAGAGGTCTGAGGATCTAGTCTGGTATGATGATAACTCTAACTTCCCCTTAACACTACACAAGTTCTACATGCACACAATATACTGTGCTTGCCAGCTAGCTACAGGTCCATGTAAGCAGGCATTATCTAAGAGTACACAGTGTGAAGAAGGCAACAAGAAGCAATACTGAAGGTCCCCAGTAATAAACTTCTTCTTTATATCTTGCTGCCTTCCTTAGGAGCATTCACTGAGCATTGCATTGCATATGGTCTTGCCTGCTAGATAAGTGGCTACTTGGAATTGTAAGGGCATTCTAGCATTCAAGATCATGTGGAGGTCCAACCTTGTACCTAGTGAACCAAAAAAACAGCAGAGTTCAAGTTAAAGCCCCAGACAGTCCATGTTGAAAGAGTGAACTCAAGGGGACAGCCTAAGAGGCAAGGCAGCAGAGTTCAGCAAGAAGGCATCAGGACCAGGACCTAAGAGCACAGCAAGAATGCAGAAGGACCAGGAGGAGACCCAGCAGCATGGAGGCAGCAGCAGCAGGAACTAAGATGAGATGAGACACCAGCAGCCAGAGCTGGAGATGAGACATGATGAGTAGAAGCAGTAGCTGGACAGTGACTAGAGGCCACTTCAAGGAGGATGGAATATGGACAGAGAATCAAGGAGGGCTATTGAGTTAGGCTGCTGGACCACAATGGCTGACAGTAGACAATACCTTCTGCATGCTGGCAAAGCAACTGTGTAGTGAGGATGGGCTCAGCAGGCTTCTTATATATAGATAGCACAGCTATCTATATATAAGAAGCCTGCTGGAGGTGCTGGACCAGGATTGTTGGTACAACTAACTCTTCTTATTTGTCATTTGAAGGCACTACCTTTTGTAGTTTATGGCCCCTTGCCACGTCATGACTTGCCATTTGTGGGGGACATCATTTTTGGAGGCCTAACTTTCGGTCATCTGTTTTCTCGGGGACTGCTGTGGGGTGTAGACTCCATTGATGCTGGGAATGACTCAGATGATGGCTTGGGCATCCTTTGCAGGATCTGTGTGAGCACATTTTTCATGCTGTTGAAAGCTGCAGCCAGTGTCATCAAATTATGTGTGTTTGCAGCTGTTGATAACCCTCCTGAGGTGCACTAGATCTGCCCGTATATATCAGAGGTGTACCCCATGCCTCCTTTCCAGATGGTCCAGCTGTTCATGCATGGACTCCTCTGTTGCTGCCAGGGCTGATGCCAGTGCTGGTATGGGTGCTGGCACTGGTGCTGTGATGGTGGTGTTGAGTCCTGGAATTTGGACCTCCAATAGTGGCATGATGGAGCTTATTGGCTGCTCCTGCTGATGGCATGGTGCGTCAGGCTGGTGCTGTGGTGTATTGGATTGAGGGAGTGCAGATTCTGTAGACACCCAGTCAATGCTCTGTTCCTCCATGATGCCAGACAGATTGAGGGACTCATTGAATGGGCGGGGTGAACCCACAGCTTGCAGCATCACCAATGGCTCTTGAGCCTATGCCTGCTGCTGTTGCTGCTCCTCCTCTTCCTCAGTTACCTGGGTCTCTGCATCCATGAGGAAGGGTCTGTGCAAAGTTGGTGGTGGGCTGCTGGACCCTGGGACTTGCTGGCTGAAACTGGCAGCTTTGTGAGCGAGAACCGTGGAAACAAAATATAAGACATAAGTACCAATGCCAGCTAGTATTCTTTTTTCATTTGACATCAGAGGTGCACTTTGTTTCTTAGCATTGTGAGCACCTTATGCCAAATGATCCATTCCTGCCTGTCCATTTATAGGTGAGGTGAACTTACCGGCAGCGGCTTGCGGGTGTCCAGCCACTCATCCTTCCCCTCAAAGACCTCCAGTCCCAGCCTTACCATGAGGTGCTCCTCCATGTTGATGAGGTCTATGGGACAAAGGCTCCTCTGCTGGTCTGCCTTTGATATTTATTTCTTGCCACCACCTTGGCTTTCAGCTGCACCTTGATGTCCCAGTACCTATTCCATGCTTTATAGGACTCTGCTGCACGTGATGATGCCCTGGGCTATGTTGCATTAAACCTGGCTCTTGGCTACCTTCGAGGTCTTGGCCACCAGGTTGCCAAAGAGCACAGCATAATGTTGCAGGTACCCTGCAATGACCATCTCATTCTCTTGCATGCTGAACTTGAGAACACTGAGATGAGGGTGTCCTGCTGCCTGGCTTCCAGAAGGAGGTGCCACTTCCGCTTCCAGAGAGGTGTCCTCCTTTTCTCACTCTCCCTCCCACGCCTCTCTCCCCCTTCCTCCCCCTCTCCTGCCCTTGCCTTGCCAACTCCCTTCCCCTCTGCCTTCTCAATCTAACCCTAGCCTGCCATCCTCCTCCTTCCATTCTCTCATGCCTATCTCCTACCCCTGCCTGCCTCCTCCTACCCCTTCCCTCCTGCCTCTCTCTACTCCTGTCCCTGTCCTTACTCCTATTCCTCCTTCCCCTAGAACTCCTGCCCTCATCCTCTCACCTCCTCTCCTCCACCTTCCCCCTCTTCTCCTCATGCCTCTCATCTCCTCTCTCCCAATGCCTCACATACTTCATCCTCTCCACAACTCCACGCCTCCACTCACCTCCTCATTCCTTCACTCACCTCCTCCATACACCTCACTCCTTCACTCACCTCCTTCACATACCTCACTCCTCCACCCACCTCCTTACACTTCCACTCCTCTCCTTCACTCCTCTCCTCCATACACCTCTTTCACAGAAAAAGACAAACATTACAAACAAACAAAACCTTTCACACACACAGATAGACAAAAGACAAAGGTCAAGTTAAACAGAAGAAAAATAGTAAAGAACAGGATAAAACACTCAGAAACCACAATAAAAACTAACTCCTAATCCGCTAACCACCACTCACTTCCTCTCCTCTAACCCATGATTATACTATCTGTGTAAAATGATGCAGGACAAGCTGACACAACGTGCTGCGTGGTGACACAACGCGCAATGCGTGGATGCAGTGCCGTGTATGCTGACACAATGCCACATGCTCTTTTATGCAATGAGGCAAGCTGCTAGTTTTCCTAACCATGCCCCTTTTTATCGCAGGTGTTATTTTTGCTATATTTATAGCAATCTGATGAATCTAGGCCTATATTAGCCAAATTTCAGCTCTGTCTGGCTTAAGGACCTGATTCATCAAGATCTTTTTCCATAGACAAAGAATGAGAGAAAAGGTTTAGTGAATCAAGCTCTAAGTTAGCTGGATAACTTTCGGCCTACTTCGGAGCACTAAAATAATGGAAAAGTCTACTACTAGAAAGTATAATATACTTCAGCACTAAAATGTGTGCTAAAAAGGAAGAAAAAATAAAAGCTTCATGTTTCATGGCAGTTAAAAGGAAAAAAGTAAAGGGGCTGAGAACATATTGTTTCTGTTTGCTTAAACTTCTCTAAACTAAATACCAGCCTCTTGCAGGAAGTGCTTTGCTAGTGTTGTGTGGTAGATGGAAGCATGGGACTAGGCTCAGGAGGTCATGGTTTGTTTGTGAGAGAAGAAAGTAGGCTCTAAGGCCTAGATTAATCAAAATGCAATAAATAAAGCAGAAATATGGAGTGTTAATGTCTTGTAATAAAAAAACGGACCTGGTTAGGGAACTTATTGATATACTGCATCGTGTATGTACGTTTTACAACTCATGATACTTTATCATGTAGCGTGACACATTATCAATTCATATGTCATTTTACATGTCACACGTAATTTTATGTCTGGTGCACTATTTTCTTTGTTTATATATACCGGCTTCCTGCAGCTGCCTCTTTGAGGGTGTGTCAGGCATTGGATAGATTGAGGAGGGGTTTTGGTTAATTGGTTGGAGTTTAGGAGGAGTTTCCTAGAAATTTCAGAGTGAATTGTCCTGATTTTGTTTTCTCATATTTGTCTCTTGTCTTTCTATGTGTGTGGAAGTTTTTGTTAGTTTATCTTGTCAGTTTCTCTCTTTGTGTGATGGTGATGGAATGAGGAGTGATGGAAGAGTGGTGAGGTGTGGAGGAGGAGTAAGGAGTGAGAAGTGAGGAATTGTGGAGGAGTGGAGGAGGAATGAGGAGATGGAGAGGATGGAATGTGGAAGGAGTGGGGAGACAGGAAAGGAGAGGCATGAGCAGAAGAGGGATAGGAAGAGGGAGGAGGGCAAAGAGAGAGGGGAAAAGGAGGAAGGCAGGATTGGTAGAAGGAGGAGGAGGAGTTAGAGTAGGAGTAGAGTTAGGGTGATAGGAAGGGATAGGAAGAGATGGGAGGGAGAAAGGGTTAGGCAGACAAATGTGACAGGAGGAAGATGGCAGGGTAGGCCAGGACAGAGAGAGCAGAGGGCAGTTGGCAGGAAAGACATAGGATGGGAGAGGAAGGGAGATAAGCGGGGTGTGAGAGCAAGTGTGAGAAAAGTGTCACCTTTCTAGAAGTGGAAGTGGAAACCCAATCATCTGGCAGCCGGGCAGCAGATCAGCCTCATCTTTGTGCCTACAAGTTCAGCATCGATGATAATGAACTACTCATCTCCGGGGTCCTGGAATATTACAACTGTTTGGAAACAAGGCAGTGAAGACATCCAGGGCAGCTCAGGGACAGATATGATGCACCATTGCCCAGGCCATATTCCAGCACAACTGAATCAAAAAGACCAGAAATCATATGGCCTACCGCTACCAGTCCATAAAGACATAGTTGCAAAACAAGGTGGCAAGCCACAACAGATATTTGTTCCAGATGGGAAGAGGAGCTCCTTGCCCAATAGACCTGTCCCCAATGGAGAGTGTCTGATTCAATGGCTGGGAATGGATGTATTCGAGGGAATGAATGAGGCCCTGGACATGATGTGAGCCAGGGCCAGTAAGTACACATCACCCATAAATGCCAAGTCTGCTAGAAATGTCCACATATTTTGGAACAAGATGCCCACATTGGTTGATGCAAAGTGCACATCTTATGCCAAACAGTGCATGTGCACTTCTTAGCATTCATACTTATGCCTTCTTTTTGTTTTCACAGTTCTCGCCCAGGAAACCCCAGTTCCAACCATGAAGCCCCAGGGACAAGCAACACAACCTTGCAATTGGATTCTCAGACCCAGTGGAGGAAGGAAGAGGAGGAGGACTAGCAGCAGCAGCACCTGCCAGAGCAGCACCAGCTACTGCAACCGCTTGGCTCACAACCTCACTTCGACACCAGCCTAAACCTATCCAGCTTTATGGAAGGGACATCCCAGTCATGGGAGGAAGCTGGCTTGTCCCCACCTGCCTCCATCATACCATGTAACCAATGGGGTGATCCAAAACCCAGCCAAGTCATCCCACCAGACCAGCCATGCAAGTATTGGAGCCACAGATAGATCCTCAGCCACCACCAACCACAGTACCTGCAGCAACAGTAGCATCAGCAACACTGGAGCGTACAGTTCAGGGTTCACTTGACTGCATCAAGAGGAGGCATGGGCTCCATCTGCACCATATTCATGCAGAAAAGGTGCGGTTGAGGAGGACTCAGATCAGTCACACACAGGTTGTTCAGATGCAGACAGCAGTCCTTTCACAGGGCCTAATCCCCATCTAGACATCAACCAACAATTTTACAACACTACAGAGTTTATGTGCTGGCTAGATGGAAGATAACTGCTGAGCCCATCTGATTACAGAGTTCTTATGCCAGCTAGATGGAAGAAGACTACTGGGCAGTCCTGACTACAGAGTTCTTGTGCCAGCATGTTGATATGGATACTATACTGTCTTCCTGTGTTGTATTGCTGCTTACCTGTTATGTTCTCCCTCATACTCTGCCCATAGTCCTGCCTCCTTGATGCAGTATCCAGTCATGCTCCTGCTGGTGTCTCTTCTCATCATGTCCCATCTCATGGCCCTGCTGCTGGTGTCTCTTCTCATCTCTTCCTGCTGCTGCCTCCATCCTGGCATCTTTTCTCATCTCATCCTGCTGCTGCTGCCTCCATTCTTGTGTCTCTTCTCATCACTTTCTGCTGCAGGCTCCATAATGCTGTCTCATCTCCTGGGGCTCCTGCCTCCATGCTATGTTCTTCAATCCTGGTCCTGCTGCCTCAATGCTGCACTCTCTGTTCCTGGTCCTGCTGTCTCCATGCTGCTTTCTCTGGTCCTGGTCCTGCTGCCTCAGTGCTGCACTCTCTGGTCCTGGACCTGATAACTCTATGCTGATTTCTCCAGTCCTGGTCCTGCTGCTGCTACTTGAACTTTGCTGCCGTGGCCATTAGGCTTTCCACTTTGAGTGTACTCTTTCAACATGGACTGTCTAGGCCTTCTGTTGAACTATGTTGCTGTGGTCCTTAGACTATCCATTTTGAGTGCACTCTTTCAACATGTACTATCTGGGTATACACTTAAATTTTGCTGCCAATGCTTTCAACAGGAATTGTCTGGGGTTTCACTGACATCAGCTCTAACATTAGAGATTTAATGTAGCTATTGGGTTGTTACTTCCACTTTCTAGACTCTTTGCAGTAATCACAATTTTTCAAGGAATAATATCATCATTTTATAAGGGGATAAGATCATAATACTATATATGTCATCCGGTCATTTGTAATAATGTATGTTCATGTCTCCATTAAATGTGCAGGTTATTTCAGTAAAAATGTCATGTGCTATTTAATATCTTACTGTTGTAGAATGTGATTACCAAAGATGTCAAATTGCTTTGATTCTGGTTGTGTCTTTTCATTGTGTGGTTTTTGTTTTAAAAGTTCACTAGGTAAAAGATTTGGGACCCACATGACCTTGCATGCTAGAGTGTCATTGGCCAATCGACCTTGGTGCATTTCTCACATGGAGGACCATATGTCCTAGGCATTATTATTGAAAGCTCATTGTATGCTCCCAAGAAATACAGCAAGAGTAAACAGGAAACTCCTTATTGTGGAGCTTCACAAGTGGTTGTGTTGTCTTTTCCAGAGTGCATACTCTTAGCTAACTCTTGGATACATGGGGATGCTTATGAGACGGGCCCTATCTAGCTAGTGTTCATCTCCATAAGCTGTCCAGTGAAAGAGATGTAGAAATGTTTGACTAGATGTGTTGTAGCAAAAGCATATAGCTGCATTGAAGAAAGTGCAGAGAAGGGCAACCAAAACGATAAGGCACATGGAATGGGTGCCCTATGAGGAAAGGCTAAAGAAGTCAGGGCTGTTCATTTTGGAGAAGAGACAACTGAGGGGGGATATGATAGAAGTCTGCAAAATTATGAAAGGACTTGAACAAGTTAATGTAAATCAGTTATTTACTCTCTCAATGAATACAAGGATCAGGGGCACTCAATGAAGTTAGCAAGTAGCTAATTTAAAACAAACCAAAGAAAATTATTTTTCACTCAGCACTTAGTTAAGCTCTGGAATTCATTGCCAGAGGATGTGGTTAAGGCAGTTAGTGTAACTGGATTTAAAAAAGGTTTGGATAAGTTCCTAGAGGAAAAATCCATAAACTGCTAATACGGTAATTAATAAGCAATAGTAGCTTGTGAATTATCGAATGTTTGGGTACTTGCCAGGTACTTATGACTTGGATTGGCCACTGTTGGAAACAGGATACTAGGATTGAAGGACCCTTGGTCTGACCCACTTTTGCAATTCTTATGTTCTTATCTTCTTAATGATTTCACTCTGATATGACCAATAGGTTGTATAACTACCCGAATGTCATAGTGCAGCTATAACAAACCATTGACCTCTTCCATTGTTAAGATCTATCACCTCTGACCGAACAATGGGCCTTCTCTCTTGGTCTAGCAGCAAATGCTGTCATCACATAAGTCTTTAGTCAGAAGCCTACTTGAAAAATACACAAAGCCTTAGGTCTTGTTCATCTCTAGGGAGCAGAAATGTGCAGCTGAAGATGCTAGTCCCACAAAGTATATACTACATATATAATCCTTGTGTGATGTTTGGTGAAGTGACACTAATCACTCCACAACAGATTACTTAGGGCCCCTTACCTGCGTCCTCACTCCACTTAAAAGTCGCTCAATAAAAAAAAGTTTTATTAGGTATGACAGTTTAAAAAAAGGTGTCATCTACTTGCAGGCTGCTAGAATACTCTTATTCCAGAAAGTGGCCTCTAGTTAAAGCTCATAGAGGCTGCTATGTGACCACTGAGGAGGAGTCACAGAGGTGTGGATGAATGGGTTAGGACTTTTCAGCTTGGAGAAGAGACAGTTGAGGGGGGATATGATAGAGGTGTTTAAAATCATGAGAGGTCTAGAATGGGTAGATGTGAATCAGTTATTTAGTCTTTCAGATAATAGAAAGACTAGGGGGCACTCCATGAAGGTAGCATGTGGCACATTTAAAACTAATCGGAGAAAGTTCTTCTTCACTCAACGCACAATTAAACTCTGGAATTTGTTGCCAGAGGACATGGTTAGCTCAATTAGTATAGCTGTGTTTAAAAAAGGATTGGATAAGTTCTTGAAGGAGAAGTCCATTACCTGCTATTAATGAAGTTGACTTAGAAAATAGCCACTGCTATTACTAGCAATGGTAACATGAAATAGACTTAGTTTTTGGGTACTTGCCAGGTTCTTATGGCCTGGATTGGCTACTGTTGGAAACAGCATGCTGGGCTTGATAGACCCTTGGTCTGACCCAATATGGCATGTTCTTATGTTCAATGAGGTGAACCTTTTGTTATGTGACATGTGGGTGCTGTTACTGTCATTAATAAATAATCTATACATTTCAGAGGTGACATTCGGAGAACATGTGAAGGCATGACACCATCCTGTTCCCAATCGAGCCTTCATATAGTCAGACTAACATCCATGTATATCCTCCTTGAGCAGCTAACATAACCAGCATGACAGTCCAAGGGCCAAGGCCATCACCATCTTTACATGAGAGTTGACTATTTGATTATCTAGTTGTAGCAGGGCCCATGTTACGGTTTTGGGCTGTGTCCTGATATGGTGAACACCACCTACAGGAGTGACACAGGACAGGAGGATGGGAGCAATAGCAGATGATCTGGTGAGACTGGGTGGAATCTATGGAGCCGGGTGCAGGATGATAAGAATCCCTGGAGCTGGATACCGGCTGAGAAGGCCATCTGGAACTGGGTGCTGGCTGAAAAGGGTCTCTGGAGCTGGATGCTGGCTGAGAGGAGTCTCAGGAGCTGAGAACGTGTTGGTAAGGGTGAACTTCAGGAAACACTGGAACAGCTTGTGGGTATGCGTGAATGTGAATGCAGGTAAGCATGAACTGTTACACTGGAACTGAGTGCAAGTAAGGGTGAAATCAGAATAGTGTGCAGGTAAGCATGAGAATGGATACAGGTAAGCATGAGCTAGAGACCTAGAACCAGAGCAAGGAAGACAGACAATGACAGAACTGGACAAACCAGGACAAGGTCTACACTGAACATGAAACACTAAATGCCCGAAGCCAGCAAGGCAAAGAAGTCCAAAGGAAGCAGGAGGAAGCAGAAGAGTAATAGTACAGCTACAAAGAGATTCAGGGAGAGAGGGGAAAAGAAGGCAAACAAGAACTAGAATGCATGTAGACCATAGAGCAAAATCAGCAAAGAACCTGGAAGCCCATAGGCCACAGAGCAAGGCAAGGCAGGAAATCAGGATGCCTGAAGGCGCACAAGGCAAGGCAAGGAACAGATGGCTAAAGCAGGGAGCCCAAAGGAACTTAATGCGTAAGCACCGAGGCATGGGCTAGGTGGGGTTAAATAGAGAGTTCTGGATATGGGGCAGGTAGGCAAGGAAGGCTGGGCTAGCCAAGGTAGCATGCTCATGGGGGGCCTCTGGTGGTGAGGAGGCTGCACAACTGCCAGAGTCGTAACAGCCCAGCTATGCATTGTCATGTGTGACACCTATGAGATATCCTAGCTTACAATAACCTGTCACAATATTCGACATGTACTTCCCAAAAGGCTATGAGTGAAGACCTGCTATGTGAGCACTCAGATGTCAGCACTGATTCAGAAACAACTAAGTCAGTGCTGATATCTATGTCTTTTCAGGTCCATGTGACACTATGCATCCAATGAACATGTGGATATATTCAGATGCACATAGATGTTTGCTAAGGAATCTGGCTGTAACATTTGAGTCTGTAATTTATGACAGTAACTGTCAACTTTTAGCTTCAGGCTGTGCCTTTAAGCAGCTGTGCTACTTGTGATTTTTCTAACCTATAGAGTATTTGGCTCCATGGCCTAGGCCCTGCTGGAGTTCCATCATACCTATCTCTGAAGGTGTGTTCTATGACACAGCAAATATAACATAAGACCTTGTTGTACCTTGTCTCTGCTTGCATGTATGGAAAAGTGGCAAGTGTGAGAAGCAAGTTCCTGCAACCACAGCCGAAATCTCCTGTGCCAAAGAGAAAATGTCAGCATCACTCACACCTCCGTGACTTAGCTATCTCATGGCCAACCCACAGCATGCTATTAGACACTAGAAGCGAAGCTCTAGCTTTACGTGAGTCATTAAAAATTATTTCCAAACCCTTAGTCCATGCTGCCTTTTTCTGTAACACGATCAAACTGATACAATATTGGCACATGGAAAACAGCTACTCACGATTTAGTGCCTGCTCTCCTAAAGCAATGTTATAGTTGAATGAGCTGCCACAGTAAAAAGGAGGTTCTAGGGGAAAATTGTGTGTCTCTAGTATCTCCTTAGCAGTGGGCACCCAGGAGAGGTGTCTGTCAGCATGTTAGGAAAATGGATGCTTGTTACCTGAGCATCCCTATTCGTAACCTGACTACCAGCACAATTTTTTTTTTAATTTTTATTTTTTAGAGATAGCCTTTTTCAATTCCTCCTACTTAATATCACCATGATATTATGTCAGAGGAACTACAGAAAAGCAGTATTTTCTGCTTTTCTGTAATCTTTTTATGCTCCTCAAGAATTAATGCCTGCTCCGGGACAGGCGTTAATTTTTTAGAGTAAAAATGTGCACATCGGGGGCACATTTTTTTTTTTTTTGCATTGGGGAGAAATAGCTAATTGCCTCATCAACATAGATTTACATGTGATGAGGCATCAACATAGATTTACATGTGATGAGGCTATTAGCTACACGTTTAGTTGGACGTGCGTTTTGGATGTTCTACCCCTATTTTTACATCAGGGGTTATGGACGCACATCCAAAACATGAATACAATTGCATGTTGAGCCATACACTGCTGCCAGCGCATGGTATTGCATCGGCCTGTATATGTATGCTATAGCACACTGTTATGTTGTGTCAGATCTTCATGAATGGAAACATGCATCTGGAGTGCATACAAAATGTGTGCTTGTCACTCACAATCAAGCAATATCTACCCGGTTCTAGTACTCCTGTAACACTGAAACTGTGCATCACAGCTGCCACGCAAATCATTGCAGAAAGACGTCAACCTTGTAATATGATTTTTCATGTCCCTGACTGTTCAGCAATTTGCCCTCCAGAGATACACATTTGTCAGACATGATTCACTAAATAGGATTGTCCCAAAAGACTACTCCCATGGCTTCCATTGAAGCCATATATCCCTGTGAAGGTGAAGACAATCTGTAGCTGACTTCCAGTCTGTCAGAGCTGAAGTGCTGCAGACAGGATACCGAAATGGGTGCTTGACCTGGGAGTCCCTGAATCATGCACCAAAAAGGTTTGGGTAGACAAGTGACTTTTCAACAGCTCCAAGAGAGAGAATTTTAACTTCCACTTGTTTTATGTTGACCAATTGAAAGTCTATAGTGCTCAGTCACACTCTGACCTTAGTGGAAAATGCTTTATAGGGAGACATAACATTAGTAAGCCTCTTCAGCATGGAGAGAGAAAGCTGGGCCCTGGCACAAAGGCTTATTGACCTATCTGTGCAAGCTACTTGTCATGTAACTGATGCAGTCAGTCACATCCTCAACAGCCCCATGTGTCACCACCATTTGCTGCAAACCCATAGCTGGAGAGATATGATAGAAAGAAGAAGTGCTTTTACCTATGAGCCAATCATCACTGAAGGAATCATGCGCAGTTCCCAGTTACCTGATGACCATGTCAAGGATGTTCATTTGAGTATCACAGACCACTTGCGCACAGATGGAGAGAAAGAGCTTCCTGTTGCGGTAGATCTCCTCCCTGTCACGGGGTGGGATGATGGCTACATGAGTGCAGTCCATAGCTCCCTGGACATTTGGAAAGTTGACAATGACATAAAAATGTTTCTTCAAGTCCAGCAAGTCCTGCCTTTCATGAGGGAATCTTATGTAACCATTAATGTGGCTATGTACAGCTGTTATAACTTGGCCCAGACAATGGGAACAAGATGTTTTGGACCTTTCCCTGCTGACCCCAACTGTTGTTTGGAATGAGCCGCCATAAAATGCAGGGCACACAACAGTTTGGAGAGGCCTGGTATATCATGGGACCTTTCCGTAATCAGATCTAGATCCCTTCTACTTCTTGATATAATTCCATGATAGCCTGAGAGCTGAGGCAGTACCACATAACCATGTGGTTCTCTGGGATCCCCAGCAATGTGGTTCATGGATGAAAGATCTTCTTCTTGTACTGCCTGCATGCCCTCTTGTATGGGAAGCCCTGACATGGCCCAGGACGCTCCACTGGCAGGGTTTGCGTCTCTGGCTCTGGTGCAGGTACTTCCCTAAGAGGCATTGGGAACTCCCTTGCCTGTAGTAGTAGTAGTTGTTGTTGAACAGTCTGAAGTAGCCAGTATCCCACTACTAGTAGAATTCCCCCTAAAAGTGTAGCTTTTGGAAGACAGGATAGGTTACAAAAGCTGTTTTTATTGGGCCTCAAGAGCTGTACATGTGTATCTGAGAGAAGGCCTCAGTTTATCATGCGTGATAATAGCTGCATCTATGATAATGGTCACTATGGTGCAATAAAAAGTTTTTTCACACTCTACAACAAATTAAAAAGGTGTTATTTCCTATGTTAAATCCAGCATTATTATGCATTATTTTTCTACGAAATGCAGTAGGAGTCCCTCATTTGCATAATTTTCTAGCTTTTGCATATTCATTATCATATTTACATATTAACACATGGTGCAATCAATATCGCATGTCTATCACACATTAGATCCCATTTATCGTGCAATGAGGCCATAACACGGTTTGATGAATGATCCAGTAAGTTTGCAACTTCTGAATTTTGTGTCCCGGTGCTTTGTCTGTCCATCCTAATTAAGTTCTCAACTTACTGAGATTGTTTATGTTGTCAAACTGGTCTGTGAATTTGTCTATATCTGTCTATTTTGCATTGTTTAAATGAGTAAGGCATTGTAAAAAGGGTCATGATTAACATATTGCTTTAATACCTTGTTTAATACCTTGTTGTATGTATTTATGGAATTCACCAAAAACACAGGATTGAGTGATAATTGTTTCAAATAAAATCATCTGTTATACCTGATGATTGGAAGATGGCCAATGTAACCCCGATATTTAAAAAGGGTGGTAGCGGTGATCCAGGAAACTATAGACCGGCAAGCCTGACTTTAGTGCCCGGAAAAATCGTGGAAACTGTTACAAAGAATAAAATCACAAGACTTTTAGATAGATATGGTTTAAGGCTAGATTCATCAAACTATCACATGTGATAGGAAGAGGGGTGTGTTTTATTGTAATAGATTATTTATCGCAAAGTGCACTATCTTAGCATTTCGCATAGGTATTACCGCAGAGTGTGATAACTTTTTGCACTTTGCAGTAAGTGCACAATTGTTGTGGTTCCTATCTACAACCACTGGGGGGGGGGGAGAGAGAGAGAGAGAGCGAGAGAGACTCTCTCGCTCTCTCTGACATGCAAAAAACACCTTAACGTGTGCAAAAAGCCTATAATGCAGCTTGGAAAATAACCCCCTTAATGGGACACAGCCAGAATGGATTTACCGAAGGGAAGTCTTAACTCACAAATCTCCTATATTTTTTTGAAGGGGTGAATAAACATGTGGACAAAGGTGAATCATTTAATGTGTATTTGTATTTTCAGAAGTGTTCAACAAAATCCTGCATGAGAGACTTCTAAGAAAACTAAAAAGTCATGGGATAGGAGGTGATGTCCTTTTGTGGATTGCAAGCTGGTTAAAAGACAGGAAACAGAGAGTAGGATTAAATGGTCTGTTTTCACAGTGGAAAAAGGTAAACAGTGGAGTGCCTCAGGGATCTGTACTTGGACAGGTGCATTTTAATATATTTATAAATGATCTGGATAGGGATATGACGATTGAGGTGATCAAATTTGCAGATAACACAAAATTATACAGAGTAGTTAAGTCTCAAGTGGATTGTGATAAATTGCAGGAGGATCTTGTGAGACTGGAAGACTGGGCTTCTAAATGGCAGATTAAATTTTACATGGACAAGTGCAAAGTAATTCATATAGGAAAAATAACCCTTGCTGTAGATACATAATGTTAAGTTGTATCTTAGGAGTTACCACCCAGGAAAAAGATATAGGCTTCATAGTGGTTGATACATTGAAATCATCTGCTCACTGTGCTGCAGTGTTAAAAAAAGCAAACAGAATGTTAGAAATTATTAAAAAGGGAATGGCAAACAAAACAATGGATGTCATAATGCCTCTGTATCGCTCCATGGTAAGACCACATCTTGAATATTGTGTGCAATTCTGGTTGCTGCATCTCAAAAAAGATATAGTTGCACTGGAGAAAGTGCAAAGAAGGCGACCAGAATGATAAGGGGCATGGAACGGGTGCCTTATGAGGTAAGGTTAAGGAAGTTAGGGCTGTTCAGTTTGGAGAAGAGACGACTGAGGGGGGATATAATAGAGGGCTACAAAATCATGAAAGGAATTGAAAAAGTTAATATAAATCTGTTATTTACTCTCTGAGATAATAGACTAACTAAGGGGCACTCCATGAAGTTAGCAATTAGTTTATATCAAACAAATCAAAGAAAATTATTTTTCACTCAGCACATACTTAAGCTCTCAAATTAATTGCTAGATGATGTGGTTACAGCAGTTAGTGTAACTAGGTTTAAATAAGTTTTGGATACATTCCTAGAGGAAAAATTTATAAACTGCTATTAACTAATAAGCAATAGTAGCCTGTTTGGGTACATGCTAGGTACTTGTGCCTTGGATTGGCCACTGTTGGAAACAGGATACTGGGCTTGATGGACCCTTGGTCTGACCCAGTATAGCAATTCTTATGTTCTTGTGTTCTTATATTCTAAAAAATAAGTCCATGAAAAAGAGAAGTGATAGTTCAAGATTGGTGTGAGAATGGAATGTAAAATTAGTGGTTGGCATGAAGGAGTGGATAGGTGTAACAGGATGATGAGTGAGGAAAAATAGTGTAGTAATGTTGTTTTATATACTGTTATTATGCATGTATTATTTTGTTCCCTGCCCCAAATTATTGGAGGGTGTGGACTATAAATTATTTTAAATAAATAAATAGATGGCATGTGGCATATGAAAAAAGACAAGATGGGAGATGGTAAGGGTGGAGGGAGGGACATGAGTCAGCAGTGCTAGAGGAAAGGGCAGTGGGAAGGAGGATAAAATGGCACAGGAACAAAGAGGAGCAGGTGGGTGACTAGAAGCAGAAGCAGGAGCAAGTTAGTAATATGGGGGGAAAATAAGACAGGTGGAAGAGAAAGGAGATTTGGAGAGGACAAGGACTGGGAGATGGTCAGGAAGGATGTCAGTAACCTTGGAGTCTGCAACTTGACCTTGCAACACTGTTTGCATTCATTTCCCACCAGGGAATGAAGTCAAAGTTGGCAAAATCTTTGGATTTCAATGTCCTACCTAAAAGTTTGCATTTTTCTTTGAGACAGGAGCTCTTTGCACAGGTGCACACATTCAACCTCTCACTAACAGGTAGATAATCATACATGTGGAACTTGGTGCAAAAGACTGAGTAGATGCCATCCCACTGCTGGACTGCAATATTTATCTTAATGTTGCTGAATTGTTAAGGTTGTTTATGGGGTCGGGGCACTTAATCCAATTTAAAATACCCTAATAAATTTAAGGGTAGTCTCTTTGTTAATGACCTACAATAGGACTACAGTTAATTACTAAGTTCAGGGTTAATTATTCCCTTGCTGATGTAAACCCCGAACTGGCTTTTATTTTGAAAAATGTCCTTCCTTACGTTCTAATATGTGTAACAGTCTACATATTAAATTATGTGACAGGAATCAGTGGTATAATCAATTACCACTGATTATTTCTCCAGGAAACAGCTCTCACACCTTCCCACAATAATAGAATTGACTTTTACAAACTATTACAGCACACAGAATAATTTGAACTCTTTATTTTCCTTAACACACTTTATAGATACACAGATTAACTTTAACCCTCTATTTTTTTTGCAAGTTTTAGACACACATTTTCCCAGCAAACCAATACACAAATATTGCTTACCCACCAGCAGATAGTGTTTTTGCTATCAGCACTCTCCGAGGACTTCAGTAAATAGGGAAGTGCACAACTAAATAAAATTGTCATGCTGAATACTTGATGTACTAGATGACACTCAATGAAAATTCAGTGGAAGACCAGAGCATTCCCCATTTTCTTGCTTGATCCCACACTGTTTCCTTTCCCCTCTCTTATCTATGGTTATACTTTCCAAACTTGTGTATCTCCACCATCTTGCTGGCTTTCTGCCACATGAATCGGGAAGTTTTCCCCTCCCTTGTGTTCCAGCCTTCTGCTTCCAGCTTACATGGAGATGCTACATGCGCGGATATGTATTTGTGCCTATGCATGCTGGATCCGACAAGCAGACTTGACTCGGTTTAAGACAGATATTTCTTTATTTTCTGACATGAGCCTTATGTTAAGAATGTTATGGTGTAGCACAAAACCCCTGAAATATTCTTTCAATAACTCTAAAATATGCCCATCAATTCGGTGAGGGCAATGGGAGATATATTACAAGTTGTCATATGCCTAATAGGAAATATAATTTCTGCAGATTTTTTCTATAGTGCTATTTAACAAGAGGAGAGTGAAGTATTTGTATCAAGTTCAAATTTAGGGTTTCAGCAGCCCTCTTTAGTCCCACTATGGATGAAAGCATCATAGGGTATGTGAGTTAATTTTAGTCTCATACCTCTTTCTTTAATCATAGGTCCAGTTCCACCAAATGCTGCTGCTGATTCCAGGCTCAGAAGCTCAGTCTGCTATCATAGAATTCAGGAGTTGTAACTCAGTCACTGAAAGTTAGCTTTCCAGGCCACTGACTATTTCAAAGATAAATCCAGTCACTGTTGAAGGACTGCTGAAGATATATGAACTGGAAGTTGAGTGAGTGCATGACATAATCTTTCTTTTCTGGTGAGTGACGTGTATTTATGGAACTGTATGAGTGACTTCACCTGATTCCATACAGATGGCTAATTGACTGAGAACAAATGAGCACATGTTGGAGAGAGGGAGTTTATATGAAAGTTTCTAAGTTAGTAAATGAGGCAGTGGAGTAGCTTTATAACAATGAGACTGCATAAGAATAAAAATTCATAGCAGTGAATAATGAAAGAGACATGTTCTATGGAAATGTGTGTTAATTGGTAAGGTGCCTTTTAGCATCATAGGACCAAAAGAAACTTTAATTATATTAGGACACTGTAAGAAGATCCCATCCATTTTCACTTCAAAATCCAATCATTAATGGAATTTTAGTACCTCATTCTTAGGACCCAAAGACTGATGTTCTTTTCTGCCAATTAAATTAACCTCAAGGGCCATGTATGGGATATCAGTTTCTCATCATCAGGCATCAAGAGTATTTCTTATCACTGCTAGAATGGCTAGGTTTGGAGACCTGATCTACAGAATTTGAAGGGTGTCTAAGAAAACAAGAAAGAAAGAGCTGGGAATTATGAGAAGGAATCAAATGATTAGAGAAAGCAGTTGAGAAGAGAGGTGGTAAGTTACTGGTTAAACAAGAAATTCTACAGGTGTCAGGGAAAAAGATAGGGATTTGGTGAGTTGTAGGGTGCTGGGGAAATGAAATGAAAGAGGCACTGAGGGACTGAGAAGGTGGGAGATAATGAGTGACTATGGGCCTGATTTACTAAGGCTTTTTCACATTGTGCATTAAGATTAGTAAATGAGACCCAATGATAGTGAAACTGACAGAAGACGACTGCACATATGATAGAGATACTAAATGTTTGGGATTAAAAAAGACATAGGACTTTTGTTTCTTATTTTATGCTGTTCATTCCACCATTACTGCTAAATAGCCCTGCACTGCTCCAGAATGAATAATTTAATGATGGATTTAGCATGAATGAAGTTCAACACAAGTGCTTTCTAAAATCTGCAGGTCAGAGTTTGGTACTATAAACAGCATTAGATCCACCACTCAGGGAAGTAGAGTAGTAGCACAATGGATTTTTGGATCAGAAAAGATAGATAGGAAGTCAATAAGTCTGCCATGAAGTGAACAGTTTTGTATGGTGAGTCTCAATTTTTTTAATACTTGTTTTAAAATTTTAACAGGTCTTTGAAATCCATTGTGAACCAATTTGCTCTGGCTTTGTAGGAGAAGGTAATCTGAAGCACAAATGGAGCTCCTCTGCAGTGCCTTGCATTTCATATTATGCAATGTTTAACTATTGTGTTGCGGTTCTGGCCGCGAGCACCGCTGCCAGGCAGTTACCTCCGGGCTCCCGGACCTGCTCCCGCTTCCAGAGGCCTGGTTTGCAACCTGTTTGGCGGCGTCCCCGTTGGGGCTGCGCCGCTGCGATGTTTCCCATGGACGCCCGGCTCCTAGGCGCGCACACACGCCACTTGGGCGCTTTTCTAGGCCATTTCCCACCAGTGGTGACTCCGCCCAACTCCTGACGTCAGACGCCGCGGTCTTGATAAGCCGGCCGCGGCCATCCAGTCTTTGTCTTGCAACGGGTTAGCCTCCCGGTTTCCTGTTGCGCTGTGCCCCGGAGTGACTCGCTTGGTTTCGTCGCTCCGTTCCTGCTATAGTACCTGCCTGGTTACTGCTTGCCTGCTACAGTACCTGCTTGTTTCCTGCCTGCCTGCTACAGTACCTGGTTGGTTCCTGCTTGCCTGCTACAGTACCTGCCTGGTTCCAGTACCCGAATCCTGCTACAGTTCCTGCCTGGTTCCAGTACCCAAATCCTACTACAGTTCTTGCCTGGTTCCAGTACCCGACTCTTGCTACAGTTTCTGCCTGGTTCCAGTACCCGAATCCTGCTACAGTTCCTGCCTGGTTCCAGTACCTGACTCTTGCTACAGTTCCTGCCTGGTTCCAGTACCCGAATCTTACTACAGTTCTTGCCTGGTTCCAGTACCCGACTCTTGCTACAGTTCCAGCCTGGTTCCAGTACCCGAATCCTGCTATAGTTCCTGCCTGGTTCCAGTACCTGACTCTTGCTACAGTTCCTGCCTGGTTCCAGTACCCGAATCTTACTACAGTTCTTGCCTGGTTCCAGTACCTGACTCTTGCTACAGTTCCTGTCTGGTTCCAGAACCCGAACCCACTTACAGTATTGCTACTGTCCTAGTCTGGTTCCAGTTACCTGTCCTGATCTACAACCCGCTTAAGTCCCAGCGGCCGGGCCCCTTCGGGCTCCTCCCGGGGGGGCTTCAGCTTCCAAGGGTGAAGCCACCTAAGTCCCAGCGGTTGGGCTCCTATGGGCTCCTCCCGGGGGAGTACCAGCTTCCAGGGTGAAGAGCATCTACGTCCTGCCTGAACATCTGCCTCCCGGCCTGCTATTCATTAGAAACAGTTAACACCTTTCCCAGTCTCCAGCAGGTCGGCCCAAGGGTCCACTAAACAGAGACTCCCATAACAGATTGTTCCACTTCCTTAAAAATATATTAACTGCTTGCCATGTTTCCTTACAAGGAGGGTAATTTTCAAAGGGTCTTCTGGAGGAAAAATAGTCCTTTACCTACATAAGAACATAAGAACATAAGAACATGAAATACTGGGTCAGACCAAGGGTCCATCAAGCCCAGGATCCTGTTTCCAACAGTGGCCAATCCAGGCCACAAGAACCTGGCAAGTACCCAAAAACTAAGTCTATTCCATGTAACCATTGCTAATGGCAGTGGCTATTCTCTAAGTGAACTTAATAGCAGGTAATGGACTTCTCCTCCAAGAACTTATCCAATCCTTTTTTAAAACACTGCTATACTAACTGCACTAACCACATTCTCTGGCAACAAATTCCAGAGTTTAATTGTGCGTTGAGTAAAAAAGAACTTTCTCCGATTAGTTTTAAATGTGCCCCATGCTAACTTTATGGAGTGCCCCCTAGTCTTTCTACTATCTGAAAGAGTAAATAACCGATTCACATCTACCCGTTCTAGACCTCTCATGATTTTAAACACCTCTATCATATCCCCCCTCAGTCGTCTCTTCTCCAAGCTGAAAAGTCCTAACCTCTTTAGTCTTTCCTCATAGGGGAGTTGTTCCATTCCCTTTATCATTTTGGTAGCCCTTCTCTGTACCTTCTCCATCGCAATTATATCTTTTTTGAGATGCGGCGACCAGAATTGTACACAGTATTCAAGGTGCGGTCTCACCATGGAGCGATACAGAGGCATTATGACATTTTCCGTTTTATTCATCATTCCTTTTCTAATAATTCCCAACATTCTGTTTGCTTTTTTGACTGCCGCAGCACACTGCACCAACGATTTCAATGTGTTGTCCACTATGACACCTAGATCTCTTTCTTGGGTTGTAGCACCTAATATGGAACCCAACATTGGGTAATTATAGCATGGGTTATTTTTCCCTATATGCATCACCTTGCACTTATCCACATTACAGAAATTACACTTTAGAAAATGTCATAAATTATATGTGCATAAAATTACTTACATATACGCTATTCATGAACTTAAGTGCATAGGAGAGTGGCATTTCAAGGGTAGAGATTGGATGGAGATGGGACTTACATACGTTTTGATTTTAAAACATATGTGTGCAAACTCTCTCAGTAAAAACTATGCATACCATATAGCAGATGCAATTGTGAACATGCAGTATTACAAAAATAAAATTCAAACAAACATAAGCATAAGTCTACTTTAAAAATTAGTGTAACTTATGTGCATACTTGCCAGCTAATTTATGTACAATGTTACAAAATTACCTCCAGAAAGTGAAAGGTAAGGATTCACAAATTGCAGGCAATTTGTGCTCTTTAGTAAATCCTGTGCTCATCTGTTAACACTGATTAGGAAATTGCTTAAAAAAAAAAGTACATTGGTTAAACTCTTAGCATTACCACTAACCATTGATAAATGCTCCCTTCAGTACAGTGGTTCCCAAAACTGTCCTATTGACCCCATGGCCAGTTAAAGTTTAAGAATGTTTACAATGAATATACATAAGATAAATTTGACTACACTGGAGACCTATTCATGTATATTGTGGGGCAGATTTTAAATGTTACGCGTGCGGGGTACATTTGTGCGCGCTACCAGGTGCGCACAAATGTACACCCGATTTTATAACATGCGTAGGTTGCTGTGCCGGAGCACTCGGGACCGCCCCCAGACTGCCCCCGGCCCGCCAGCACGCCCCCGGCCCCGCCCCCGGACCACTCATTTTGGAAAGTCCCGGGACATACGCGCGTCCTGGGGCTTACGCGGGCCACCAAGCCTATGCAAAATAAGCTCAGTGCGCGCAGGGGTATGTTTTTGGGGGTTAAGAGTGTATCTTACTCACGTAACCCTTTGAAAATCTTCCCCTGTGGGTATTGTCCAAAACTAACTGGCTGTGTATGTTGCGACCCCAGTCGCCTACGCGGCGACCGGGTCCTTACCTGGCCTCTGGACTCTCCAACTGCACCCCGAGCCGCGTGGCGAGAGGCCTTCCTGGCCGCATGGCAGCGGCGTCTCCCTCGTGGAGACGCCGTCGCGGCTTGTACTTGGCCCCTCCCCCTGCTGGGGAACGCGCGCGCGCGAAGAGCCAGCATTTGTAGGTCCAGCACCCGGAAGTGCTGAACCGCCCCTCTCTTGACGTCAGACGCCGGCAGACTACTTAAACCGGCACCTGGCTCCTCAGCTTTGCCTTGCAACGTGGTCACTCACTGGAGAGAGTAGTTGCTGTTCCTGAGATCCTGTGTTCCTGATCCTGGTTTGTCTCACGATTCTGCCTGATTGCTGCCTGTCCTGATCCTGGTTTGTCTCTCGATTCTGCCTGTCTGCTGCCAGTCCAGACCCCAGTCTGCTCCAGGTTTTCCTTCACGCCAGTGACTCTCCTAAGTCCCAGCGGTCCGGGTCCCTACGGGCTCCTCCTGGGGGGACCTCGGACTTCCAGGGCGAAGCCACCTAAGTCCTAGCGACCCGGGCCCTAACAGCTCCTCTGGTAGGGTCACGGGTTTCCAGGTGAAGATCCATTCCTCGCTGAGTGTGTCTGCCTTCCGACCGTCATCTGCCGGTCGGCCCAAGGATCCACACCCAGACCGTAACAGTGTAGTCATGAAGATACTGCCTTAGTATGTGAAAGGAAATGGATGGGGAAAATAGGCAAATCGAGACAGAGATGGAGGAAGAGAATAATTAGGGAAGTGTTTACATTTCAGATAAATGAGTGAGAGAGAGGTAAGACATATACCTTGTGTGTTGGGACGGTCTTGGGACATTAATCTGTCACTGACTCACTGCCGATTTCTGGGAGATAGGACACTAGAGTACCAAGGCAGGCAAAACGTGTTGTTCTTTGTGTCATCACTTCAAACAAGTTGCAGTTTAAGTGTCAAGGCAGTCAGAAAGTGTCCTTTTTTTTCCTGTATTTTAGTCAAACAATTTTTTTACTTTGGTAGCAGGCTCAGTAAAAATGAAGCCTGCCCTTGCATAAGAGCATTTTTTTTGTTGCTGAGACTGTTTGAGTTGTAAGGGAAAGAAACTGAGAACAAGTTTTGGAAGAGGATTGAGAGTCTATGGTTGCAGAACAGAGAGAAGAGAGAAGAGAGAAGTTATTTCAAGGGTTGCTGGGAAAGGTTGAGAACATCTTAGCATTTGTAGAACACAGGAAAAAGCAGCAGTGTTCTTCAGAGGGTATCAGCATTGGCTAGTCTTTCTCCAATATTTGGAGGTTGAGAAAAGACATATTTGAATTTGAGGAACTAGGGAGAAAGTGTGTGGGCAGGAAAAATAGTAGATGTTTAGAAAAACAAGAATGTGTGTGATTGTTTGTGTGTGTGTGTGTGTGTGTAAATATGCATCTGGGAAGGGAAAGATAAACTTTGGCTTGGGGAATGGAATGTTCTTCTTTTCCTTGATAGCGCTAGCTTTACCCCTCCCCCACACCCCCCACACCCCTCTGCCAGAATACTGGGCAGTTATAGGAACCCTCTGCCTCAGAAGTTGGAAGGACACCTTCTCCAAAGTGCGTCCTTAGAACTGCTTTATGACCACTGGAGAAGGCCTTAGAAGAGACAATGGTTGGCTTCTTTTCCACCCCAGGTTTAAGCATTCAGGCCAATGCATCTCCAACATCTGGGGATCTGCACCTAAACACTCAATGCCACAATACTTCCAAGACATGGGATTGGCATACTTTCTTCATCTTTTTTCTAGAAGAATAAATTCAGTCACATCACGTGAACTACTATATATAGATACATCCCTGTTCTTTTCGAGATTGCATTGCTCCTGAATCAGAATTATTGTTCCATATTAATAAACAAGTCACTGTATAACAAGGAAAAGACTGCCTGATTCTGTGCATTTCATGATTTTGTATTTACCTGCCAGCTGCCAGTGTTCCTGGCATTTTGTCAGTACATTTAATCCATCCACCAAGCTTGTTTCTCAAAATGGACAAATCTAAATGACTAGTTATTTATCAAGAGGATTTGAAATGGCCACAGCTGTTACGACTTGTGTACAATCTAATTAAATTAATTTTGTAAAATCATTGGTGGTAGGATTTCTAATGTGTTTTGGAAACTCCAGGCACTGTAGTAAGCAGACAATAGGGATAATTTAATGCAGATTCCATATGTTTAGGCTGACATTTCCTATAAATAGATCTTCATAGCTCCTCCCCCTACTTCTTTTTCTAGGTTTTTGTTTTTTTGATTCTCTTTACACTCTTCCCTAAAACCAAGCTCTTCTAGCATGTGAATGCTCATTGTAAGGACATGTGTATCTATTGGGATAAAAGGCACCAACCACAAGACATTACAAGAAACACACAGTACATATTGTATAGGCAGCTAGCTTATAATTCTCACAGCATTTCATTTCCTCTACAATTGTGCTGAAACAAGAAAATATTGTTTATTTACTCCACATATTTCTATGGTAGATTTATCAAATATTTGAGACTTCTCCCCCATAACCTTTTGCTTCTGGTTGGTGTGCACTTCCTCTTCAATAATTTACAAACTTTTACACTGTCTTCAAGAGTTATTCATTAGTTTTTCATAGTGCAATCTTGTATTCTTTCTAAAAGAGTAGAGCAGACATTTAAATTGGTTTAGTACAGACCTTTCAAAAATCCAGAATAGAACCCCTCAACCCCCTCCCATCCCCCCATCCACCACCACCACCACCAATTGCTACCAGTTTGCATACCGACTGAAAATACAATAGAGACATTCTGTAGCATGAATTAATGTTTCCTATATTGCAAACCACTCCTCCTTCTGACTACATCAATTATACAAATGCAGCTCGAGCGATGGCTCACATTCCGAAAGATAAAAGGCATAAAGACACAAAATAGCATAAACGACTATTACAGGGAGAGGAAAGAAATGCATTTAAAAGAACGATAAAAAATGGCGAGCAGTATAATTACCTCAAATTGCTATTCGCTTGACACCATGACATTAATTTTATTCATGTTCCTTGGGAAAATAAATATAGTCCTCACGAAAAACCAAGGTAGGGGGTTGTAAAAAATAAATATTAAAATAATAACAATGGTGATAATCATAAGAATCCATTTAGGATCGACAGCTATTAATGCAAAATTTTTAATGCTTGCCCTGTACGTAGATTGATTTTTTTTTTTTCGGCATTCCCTCAGCAGATGGATTTTTGCCACTGCAGCTCAGCAGAGGGTGTCAGATCTTTCAAAGTGCACCAGGCTGGAACAAGCAGAGCCTCTTAGCAAGTCTCTCTCTCTCGCTCTCCTTCTCTCTCTCTCTCTCTCCCTCTCCTCTCTCACTCTCTCTCTCTCTTTCTCGCTCTCTTCCTCTCTTCTCTGTAATACAGACACACACAGTGTAATTCAGAAACAGACGAAGAGGAAGATGAAAAAAGAGGGAAGGCGAGAGGAGAAGAGATCAGGAGGGTGAAATGAACAACAAAAAAACGCAGTGATTGCGGAAATTTTGCAGCGCCATTGGCTCGGCGGCGAATCCTTATGCTGGGGCGTGATTTCAGCACCAAGGGGGACTGAACAGCACCAGAGGGACTTCGGCTGGGCAGCACCGGGCAGCAGCTGCAGCCTGGAACCAACAAGCATCAAGCAACGACCCTGCTTTATTAAAACAAAACTAAAAAAAGGGGACGAACAGCAAGGTCAGTGCTTCACTCCTGAGCAAAGCCATGCATAGCTCGCCTCCACACTGCACTCTGCCCGATTGTCTCGAAAATGCCTTTGCTTATAATTAGCAGAACCATTTCTACTCTTATGAATACTGAAGCCTGCCAAAGAACCGGTTAGTTCCCCCCTCCCCTTTGTTGGGGGGAAAGGGAGAGGGGTTTTCTTTTCACTTTTTTTAATTTTGTGTGGTTTTTTTTTTTTTTTTTGCGTGCCTTGCAGTACGTGCCTGGATAGTTTCTGGATATAATTATTGTTTGTGGATATTATTGACTGGCGTCTGGGCTTGTTGCAGTGGGGGGGAGGAAAGAAAGGAGGAATGAGTCTGAATTAATCCTTCCCCACTGACATTTATTTCAAATTAACTTTATTTATTTATTTGTTATTATTGTTGCTTTGCGATGACAGTGATGCTTGCCGTTACTTTGTGATGAGATCGGGGATGACTTGCTCTCTTTAAAAATGCTGCTTTGGATTTTGTTGCTGGAGACGTCTCTTTGTTTTGCCGCTGGAAACGTTACAAGGGACGTTTGCAAAGAGAAGATCTGTTCCTGCAACGAGGTAGAAGGGGATCTTCACGTAGACTGTGAGAAAAAGGGATTTTCAAACCTGCAGCATTTTACCGCCCCCACTTCCCAGTTTTATCATTTATTTTTGCATGGAAATTCCCTAACGCGACTTTTCCCTAATGAGTTTGCTAACTTTTACAATGCAGTCAGCTTACACATGGAAAACAACGGCTTGCATGACATTGTTCCGGGGGCTTTTCTTGGATTGCAGCTGGTGAAACGTCTGCACATAAATAACAACAAGATCAAATTGTTCAAACGGCATGCCTTTCTGGGGTTGGACGATCTGGAATACCTTCAGGCTGATTTTAATTTGCTAAGGGATATTGACCCCGGAGCGTTTAGGGACTTGAACAAGCTGGAGGTTTTGATTTTAAATGATAATCTCATCAGCACCCTGCCTAACAACGTGTTTCAGTACGTCCCGATCACCCACCTGGACCTCAGGGGAAATCGACTCAAAACCCTGCCTTACGAAGGGGTCTTGGAGCAGATACCAGGCATCGCCGAAATCCTTCTAGAGGATAACCCCTGGGATTGCAGCTGTGATCTGTTTTCTCTGAAAGAGTGGTTGGAAAACATCCCTAAAAATGCCTTGATCGGTAGGATCATCTGCGAAGCGCCCACCAGACTGCAGGGCAACGATCTGAATGAAACCACCGAGCAAGACCTGTGTCCCTCGAAAAACGGAGTGGATTCCGGTCTGGCTGCTCCCCCTCCCCAGGAGGAGACCTGCGACCCTGGCCCGATACCAACCCCCTTTAAAATAAATAGCCAGAACGAAGCAGCTACCCTGGGATCCGCCGCCAACGGGGGCACAAAGATCCCAGGCAACTGGCAGATAAAAAACAGACCCACTCCGGCTATTTCCACAATTTTCGCAAAAAAGATGTCGGTTAACATCCCCTGTCCCTCGGTTTGTAGCTGCGGTCAGCAGATCCCCGGCTCGGGATTAAAGGTCGATTGCAGTAACAAGAATGTGAACAGTTTGGCCGATCTGGAGCCCAAGCCTTCTAATGTGCAGGAGCTGTTCCTGAGAGAGAATAAAATACACACCCTCAGGAAATCGCATTTTCTGGATTACCGAAACCTCAGTCTCTTGGATCTGGGAAACAACAATATCGGAATCGTAGAGAATAACACCTTTCAGAACCTATTTGAACTCCGATGGTTGTACATGGATAAGAATTGCTTAGACACGTTAATGCCTGAAAAATTCACAGGGCTACAAAACCTGGAGTATCTCAATTTGGAGTTTAACTTTATTCAGTTGATTCTTCCGGGCACCTTTAACCCTGTGCCTAACCTTAGGATTCTGATCCTTAACAACAATCTCCTGAAATCCCTCCCTGTGGATGTGTTTGCAGGTATTTCTCTTTCCAAACTCAGTCTGCACAACAATTATTTTATGTACCTCCCTGTGGCTGGGGTGTTGGATCAGCTGACCTCCATCATACAAATAGACTTACATGGCAACCAGTGGGACTGTTCCTGTAATAATGTGCCTTTCAAACAATGGGCAGAACGACTGGGGACCGAGGTGATTGTGAGCGATCTCAAGTGTTATTTCCCGGAGGAATTCTGGGGGAAGGATTTCAAGTTCCTTTCCAATGAAATGATGTGCCCTCTGTTGTATGCAAAAATCTCGCCCACATCCAGCTCCAATAAAAACAGCACGGGGCTTGCGGAGACAGGCACTCATTCCAATTCCTACTTAGAAACCAGCAGGGTATCTATCTCTGTTCTGGTACCTGGACTCCTGCTGGTGTTTGTCACCTCTGCCTTTACAGTGGTTGGCATGCTGGTGTTTATCCTAAGGAACAGAAAGAGATCAAAGAGAAGGGATGCTAACTCATCTGCATCTGAAATCAATTCCTTGCAGACAGTGTGCGATTCTTCATACTGGCACAGTGGCCCCTATAATGCAGATGGGACCCACAGAGTATACGATTGTGGGACGCATTCACTGTCAGACTAGACTTGAGTGGTAGTCAAAATTGCCTCCCAGTTTAAGACAACCCAGTGTAAAACAAAAAATAGACACATCAAACAATGATTCGTGCGTTACTATTTCATCTCCTGCCATTGTGTTATTGATATTAAAAGGCCGTTTCTACATACAGCAGCTACCTTCCTCTAAAAAAAGCTATGTAAAACTGGCATTCAGTGATAGTGAAGCACACTCATGTGAACAACACAGCCATTTGAAGGCAACACTGAGCAGTGATTCATGCACTCTTCTGCACATACTGCACTAGGTCGGAATGAAAAACATGACGATGGATCAACTGTAAAAAAAAAAACAAAAACAAATGTAAATACCTATCTCTATATACATATGTACTATTGCAAGGGTTGTTGTCTTTGTGGATTAGAAGCCTGGTGTGAGGGGACATCCTGCACAGTGTCGGATGTCGATTCTGGCAAACCCGGGAGGGACAAAGTTGCACGAAAGCATGAATGTATTGTAAATAAGTGACTAATTAAACCAAGTGCTGCATGGCTCGCATGGATCCAACAGTCCAACACACCACCGGCAAACAGGAGACAACCTCTATTCATACCAACTATTCTCTCTTTACCTGATAAGTCCTACCGTATCCAACTTTCTCTATGCCGTTCAAATATAATTAAAATGCCATTTCTCTATTTTTCTGTGTTATGGGTACTCAGTACAGATCGTACTTTTACTGTGAAGCAAAACAATGTATGATTTTATTTAAAACACTTTTGCATGGATGCTCACCAGTTCACTTTGAGTTATTCCCCTGCTGCATCTCCTCAGCAAATATTTTGCAATGCGATTTTTATTTTATTTACAACGTATACGATCATGTCTTTTCATTCGAATGCAAAATTAATACCCTTAATTTATTTTTTTTTTTAAATTATTGAAACAGTGTAAACATTCAGAAAATTCCGAAGCAGTTGAGCATGACCAATTAATGTCACTCCAACGCTTAGGCTACAAAGTTAATGGTAGAAATTCTGTGCTGTTGTAAATCATAATTTAACTGAGGAAGAAAAACTGAGTACGCCAATGACGCTCACTAATTATATTCGCGAATTTTATAATGGCATATTTTTTCAGTATTAAAGTGAAACTGTTTTCAATATTGAGTTGTTAATTGCTGAAGCATTATTCAATCTGAATCTAGATTGATTGGTATTGGGGAACCGATACACTGCTGCATACCTAAGATGAACACAGAGGGTCTGGCTACAATGTAAATATGCAGGGATGTCTTTTCCATGCGACAGTGAATTAATCCTTGTACTCATAACTGCCATATCCCTGCATTCGCTGCAGATATATTGAGGATGCTACTCTAAATTTGATTTAATTGACTCTGCATAGATCACTCTCCTTAAGCTGATTCTAAATTTCATTGGTCAGCACTTCATACCGATATTATGCTGTATAAATGATTGACAGTCTAGTCTTCTGATAATTTGGCTTCAACATCTGTTGGAAATTTGAAAACTAATTAATAATGAGTAGTCTCCTGCAGCATTACCTTTAATGTTATTGCATAGAACTAAATCTTAAATACTGTTGTCCAATCTAACTCAATTCTCTTTGATTCATCCAGTATCAGAAGGTGCACAAACCTGATAATACATGTAAAGACAGAAAGCCTCTTGAAATCCAATGCAACCTATATCTGGAGATCCAATGGGAAAAAGAAACGTTTCAGTCACATTGCTTCTGGCTTTCTTCGGGCAGAAGATTTTTTTTTAAAGAGTAAAACACCTTAAGGGACTAAGGAAACTTCAAATACTGATCAGGCATGCTTTTATAGAAAATGTCCATCTTGGGGATACCTAATGAGAAAACAGAGAGACAGTTCAGACAGCAGCTTAAAAGGATGGTAAAAACCTAAGCCCAGGCATTGAAGAACATCCAAAGAGCAGTGTGAGTTCTTATCTAGAACCACAGTATCATAGGCATAATCATTTGTAAATCAAGTGATCTCTAACAATGGCTTGTGTTCTATTTGGTTTGTAAAACATTTTTTTTTTGTAATAAAATGGTCCTTTTTGCTAGAAATTATGATTTTTTTTCAGTGGCCTTAAGCCATACTTGCTCCCTGTTGCTTATTTGGGGACCCCCTATGTTCCTGTCAAATCACTCTATGTGTCTTAAGTAATAGAACAGATGTTTTTTAGTCACAAGAGGTGTTGATACTATTATTCCTAACTAAGCTTGAATGGTTCAAAAGAGTCCTGGAGAAACCTGAAATCTTTGTGGGTTTGAAAAATATTGTGCTGCCTGAGTTTTAGAGATTTCACAGGCCTGCATAAAAAAAGAAGTGTGCACGATCTTCAAAGTGCATGAAACCCAACATCATTCTTTTTAGTCCTTTAAAAGTATTACAATTTGACAAATATTCAAAAGTGAAAGCAGAGATACAAATGTTTTATTGTGCCTAGTGGGCCTTAATTTTAAAGTCAAATGACATTCAAGGAAGAGCTAATATTAAATTGCCCTGTACTGAGCTGAAGCACAATTTTTCCCACCAAGAAGATTATGAATCACGGAGCAAGTCGTGTACTCTTTAAAAAGAACCAGCACTATAAATAGTACCAGCACCAGCATTTGCTTCAGCCCAGCCCCCATACATTTCCTTTTGAGCTCTACCCAGATAGGAAGCCCATAATATTATTACAATATGGATAGTTTTGAATGGCAAAACTGAAAAAAAAAAAATCAAAGTTGAGACCATTTTCAAATATAACCTGATCACATTTAACCATGCTTTTCAATCCTCAGAAATATAGAGCACAAAACAAAAATAGCCAAGACAGAATTCCCTTCCCACCCCCAAGATCTCATGGAATTCCATGAGGCAATTTGCCCTCACCTTACTGTTCATGCTCATATAATTAGAATAGTATGCATTCATTTCAATATTCATAGTATTCAGATGATATAGCAGTGTTATTAGCTTCCACCTAACAGCACAATTCTATTTTCAGCAATAGGGGTATTAGCACCACTTTGTAAATATGCTTACAGTGTTAACATGCAGAGTAAACTCTTCTCTCCAGAATTAGCACTTTGTAAATGAGCCCTATTGAACTTATGTTTACAGAGGCCCTATTCACTTAGGAGAGGGGTAGGCAACTCTGGTCCTCGAGAATTGCACACTGATTGGGTTTTTAAGATATTCACACTGAATATGCATGTGATGCATTTGCGTGCACTGCCTCCACGGTATACATGCCTCCACGGTATAACATGCATGCACCTGCACGCGCATGTTATAAAATCGGGCGTACATGTGCACGCACCGGGTAGCGCGTGCACATGTAGGCCGCGCGCTCTTCTTTTAAAATCTACCCCAGAATGGGGGAAAAGCCTTGGTTAACTAGGCCCTTAATCAGTGGTTCTCAGCCTTGTTCTCAGACGAGCACCAGTCAGGCTTGTTTTCAGGATATCCATAATAGAAACCTTTGATAAATATTTGTACACGCTACTTCCATTGCATGCAGCTATACTTATCTATAGTAATTAAGGAAATCCTAAAAAAACAGACTGGCTGGGTCTGGGTTGACAACCACAGCCCTAAAGCCTGATGTACTAAGTATTTTTTGCATAGATAGAAAATGGAAGGGGTGGGGGGGGGGGGGGTGGAACGGGACCCATTAATACATCGAGGATCCTAGCTCTTAGTCATATAGGAAAGTATGATGAGAATAGAGTACTATGGATTAAAATTGCCTTCCATTCCTCAAATTAATCTAGCACACATAGGATAAAATCATAATTCAATGACAGCAGTGAAAGTCATTCCACCCAATGCTACAAGATAATGTCAGATTTGTTAAAGTATTTTTAGAAGAAATGCAGTAAAATGGGAAATGTGAAGCCACCATTTCATATACTAATATCAAGCACTGCAAAACATTTTCATATCAGTATATGTAACATTAAATAATCTGTATATATATTTGCCACTAAAGACACGGTCTAGCAGCGTTAGACATTAAGACCATTTTGCCATACACTACTTTAATTCATGAGTCTTTTCAGAACTGATCATGAAAAATGGCAGTTTGCAACATTGCTTATTATGAATATACAAATGTGTGCCTCAGAAGACATACTGTTTATTAAACACATTGTAACCATTCCTTTACATGTACAGAGTTGCAAGATGTAGAAACAGTATATTCATAAAGGGAAGCATCTCGGTTTATTTGACTTCATTCAACATAACATAAAATGCAGAAAATAATAGCCAGTTCTGAAGCCTATTATGCAGTCATGTCTAACAAGAGTGAACTTGAGCAAAGAATATAAGGAATGCCAGTGGCCATTTAAGAATTGTAGGTATTCCATAACCATTTATAAGTAAGATAGCTATATGGACAATTAGAACTGTTTCTGTGGCTTTTCAAGATTTATATATAGAAAGTAAAGATGTGATAACAAAGAAAAGTTCATTCCTCTGGAATACTGACATATATAATGAATTAACAGTTGATTTATGCAGTTCATATTTGTTATGCAAATGTATAAAATATTTTATTGCTTTTATAAATGGAAACTATAGACATTATGCTTTAATCCTCCAGTTCTCATATTGGTACAGCTTTACTAACTTGTGAGTGGGTTCACAGGCATCATCAGGTAGCATATACATTGTTTCTTGTGATACTGGCTCATTTAAATAGCTTTAAGGGGATTATTTCACTGCAATAAAGTCTACATGGAAACACAGACATTACTGCTGAAAAGTTTAATTACTTCTCTCTGAGGTATACAATTACACATGGCAAAATAGTCATGTTTCACAATTTTCCATGTGTAACTGTGATATAGTAATTTGCATGACTTTTCAGCTCATTAATAATTTTACACAAGGTTTACAAATGGCTACACACACACAAATGTACATGAGGGAAAATGCAAATAGCTTCATAGAAATTTGAAAATGTGATTACATGTGCTATCTGCAGTTTTTTCCTTAAGTAATCATGTTTGTGAGGCTGTAGTGTTCACAGGTTAGTGCACCAGGCTTTTTATTTGCTGCATAGTATTCTTCTGGCTAACTTTCATGATCAGTATTTCCGATGCTATAAGCTCTATGTGAAGTATGTTACTTCCAGTTGAATTGCTCTTCAATTTATCAAAGTAAAGGAGATTTTGCTAGTGGCAGATAGAAAAGACAGAATTGGAGATCTTGTTTAGTGCTATTTCTAAGAATTAAGCAGTTTCTGATTGGCTTGTTAAGCCATAGAAAGCTTTAAACACAACCCTTTACCATAAAGCAAAAAAGCATGGTTAAGTATTTTACATTTTGATTGGGTCAACTGTTATAAATGTTTATGTTTTGATGCAATTTTACACACATACACACACTCATAGATAGATAGATATCTGCTTACTTTCACCACTGTTCTGCAATGAATTGACATGTACATTTTATAGATTATTTTCTTTTATTTCACTTTTAAATATAATTTAAAATATGTTCCAATGGTTTAGACTCAATAAATTTTATTGAATATTATAAGAAAACATGAAAATCTAAAATAATGAAGGAACAAAAAAGGGGCAATATATTTTATTATAGTGTTAGACTGAGGTTGAATGTCTTGCTCAACTCTCAATTAGTTGTCAGCAATGGAGCACTGTTTCTAAGCACTTTCATTATTTATTGACTGAAATTTTGAATATATATATATATATACTGTCTTCCATGATTACATTGGGTTGTAGAGGCCCCAGATGTAACAGACCTGTAGCAAGAAGAAGATGATACTATGTTACATTTAGATATAATTTAGCATATTATGAAATATAATCTGCTAAACCTACCCTGAACCATCTCAATGCTGAAAAATTCAAGTATTCAGCATAATTTGAAAAAAACAAAACACAAACGTGTAATGCTAATTTTACTTCTGTCCTCTATGTGGGAGTCATGCTACATGTACATGAAAGCAGGCTTGTGATTCATAGACAAGATGTAGGGCTTTTTCTACAAAGAAGGACTTTAACTCTTTCCCTTCTATTGCACAATGTGCTGTACCAGATTTGAATAGATATGGGTTAAGTTTTCTTCAGTGACTCAAGCATTTAATGATTATAAGTCAACAAGAAAAAGCTATAATAAGTATCTTTTGACATGAAAGGTTACATTTTGAAAACAGTACATTTATATTAATGTGTATGTACATATATAGGTTTTGCAAAGAGCAATACTAGTGTGTAACTGTGCATATATTCTTCACAAATGTATAGTTTGTGTCCCCTCTCCTTTTTTCCTTTACAATTATTGTTTTTTGAGGCTACACTTGACTCTCCTTTTTGCTTTCATATATTCTTCACACCATTGTTATGCATTGAATTACATATACAATAACAGATGTGATCCCCTGATCACAATGCATAATTAAATGATTTTCACAATAATGATTTTAGAATTATCTTTTTTAATGAAAAAAAATCATGCTAATTTTGCACTTAACACATCCCTTGAGAAGAGCGCACATATTAGGACTAGTATGTCATACCAATATTAAAGAAGCTGTCACTAGCCAAAACAGCATATCAGTACACAACATGAAACATTTAGCTCCAGAGGAATGTGCTCTGTGCAGTTAAATTAATTAGAGTTAGTGCAATGCAGGTGCTGAAGCTAGATAGAGAGGAACTGCATAGAGAAACATAGGCATATTGCTCTGATATAAGAAAATATAGTCTGAGATAAATGCAATTAACTCTGTGGAAAAAAATGTTTTGTTGGCCATGATTTTACAAGGGCCTTTCTGAAATTATGATATCTTAAAGAGAGAGACAAAGGAAGATAGAGAAAGGGAAATGTAGAAAAAAAGAAAGAGAGATGCTTGCTGCATTCTTGGTATATTACAATACTGGAGTGTTTGTTTAAACTCTATATCATGGGTAGCCATGACTCTCTTTGTTTTGCATGCACCCTCCTTCACATAGGCCTGCATCAACATAATCACTTAACAAAATAGTGCAGACATGCAAACTGGTTATCCAGAGTGCTATACATAATACAGAAGCCTCCTTGCCCTCTCTCCTTCCCCCATTCTAGGGTAATCCATCCACCACAACCTAGCAAGAAGGGATACCTTCAGGCCCTACTGACTTTTAGGTGACTCTTGGACATTCTGCATGCTGAGCAATAGAGCCCTGTCAACATCTAGACTCCCTGCTACATCCCAGATGGGCCACAATTACACATACACTACCATTATCCAGTGCAATGACCTCCAATCACACCAATGGCTCTCCAAGTTCACCCGTTGTTCTTCACTGCCATCCATCAAGGCAGATCCACAGTGTTCTGAATGAATAATGGTTCAGGCATCCCACTCCCATTCATTTAAGACATAAAGCAAGCACGAATTATAAATATATGGCAATTGATAATAGGGGCATGGGTAGGAGGAATTCTTATTTTCTTAATGCTTTGGGGATAGCAAAGATGGGGGGATGTCCTGCTTTCCCTTCTTGTATCCCCTCAGCTGGACCCACCTGTCCTCCATGTCACCTTACATTGACCACAAACCAGTGGCAGGGATTTTTCCACTGTGAGGGATGAGCCATATAGTGACCATTGATCATTACATCAATACAGTTGGGAGGAGTTGGGGGCTGGAACTTGTTCAGCTGCACTCATAAAACTCTAAAAGGCACCCTATTAGGAAGAAAGTTAACCAGTTGATGAAAAATAGTTAAAGCTTTATTTGTAATGTTTTTTATTTGTTGGTTTATTTATTAAGAAGTTTCACAGTAAATGTTGGCCACATGTTGCAGTCCAAATAACTTTGTCTCCAAGAAGCATTAAAATTAGATTTATGGGTATGTGTGTGCAACTATATATAAGTGTGTTTATTGGTGCTTTTTAATGTTGGAGTTCTCCAAGGAATATAATAGCTTCATGTTTTTCATTCACCTTTATATATTCAATAAGAGTAATAACAGGAGGTTCACAAGAACCAGAATTATTGGTTGTTGGGGGTGGGACTCATAAGATTTAATCTTTCCGGTCCTTATTTCTGATTTATAAAATCTCTCTCCTATGACTCTCATATCCTGTAAACAGACATGGATTTCCATTTGGCCATGTAGGCACATACCTAAGTGCAACATGCTGAAGTAAAAGCTGTCCCTCTGTCCCAGAAACACTTTAAGGAGCAGAGGCAGACACAGCATTTTAAAGGCACAAAGACAGTGGCATTTGGATTGTAAAACAAAATCCTACCAACTCATTCTTGAGGCTTTAGGAGATCTGGTGCAACATGATGCTGCCTCTCAGGAAAAGGCAGGCAGGAGGGCGGAAATAGCTTTCCTTTCACTGCCCTGTAGAGAATATACTCCTTTTATGGTCTCGCTATGCATCTCTGTCTGGCTCCTTCCTCCTTTGCTTCCATGCTGAAAGAAAAACTCAACCTTGCCTGTAACCCTACTTTTACCATCAGGAAATATGTTTGCTGGTATTTGTAAATCTATATTAGTATGGGTCATTTTATAGCTGACCATTAAGTAAAATGCTGGAATTCACTTCTACAGGGGATTACTTGTCTGTTTTTCCTATGATAATTATAATATTTAATTTTTTTAAATTATTTTATAACTGAATGGATTGTGGTTGCATTTAAATTCATTCACTCATTCACAGTTTCATTCTTTTTATTCAAAGTATATTTTCTGATCTGAAGAACTTTGTGGCTTATTAAGAGAAGGCAGATATTTTCTTTTATTTGACAATCATGATGTAAAAGCTATTTTAAATTATATTTATCTATGAAGGACCAGTATCAAATGCTTCACCTAACTGTGTGGTGATTTGAACCACCTGGTGTTTTTGGTGTGTGTGTGTGTGTGTGTGTGTGTGAAAATCCCTCTCCCTTGAGGTTAATCTGTATTGAAACTTTCCTTTAATGCAGCCTCTCTTTTGTAGTCTGCCCCTTTTCCTCTTCATTACCAGCTTGCCCTGCCTTCTCTTAAATATTCTATTGAAAGTAAAGTGCAATCTAGGGCTCTTTTTATTCTTTTTAAACAACAGCCTTTATTTCAAATACTTTCTTTATTAGCACCTGTTACTACATCAAAGACTACCATTAGCCTAGGCAACAGAGCTTGATACAGATAATCTTTTATTATTATTTAAAATTTGAAATCCTCCAAATATTTCTGAAACTGAATTTCATTGGCTTATTCTACAATAACTATAATAAAATTGCTCAGCACAAATGTTCTCTGGTATGCACATTGAGAGCCACCCTTTCTCTCTCTGTACTCTCCAGCTCCTTCCCCCCCCCCCCTCTCTCTCTCTCTGTATGAAACTTTAACTGACCCTGGAATATCATTATTGCCAGTGGATTGGTGCATTTATCCATTGCCTCCTACCTGGTCTGGAAAAAACTTATTGGTGGCAGTCGACAGCACAATCTACTCTCCCTTCCCACTCAGACCCTCCTATTTGCAATATAGGAGGAGAAGGAGGAGGAATGCGATCTTGCAGTTCCTCTGGTGCATCCTCCCTCCTCTGCTGCTGGGGCCTGAATGGTGCACTTTGAGCCATGTGGTTCAAATCATGACATCCACCACCTTCTCCTCCTCTTTGACCAATAGGAACCATTGCCTGCAAGGTATTTGGAAGAGAGGGGAGCTAGGGGAGAGAGTAAACCAGAGATCACAGGGTGTGGGGATGGGAACAAACTGACCTGAGATCAGGAGGAAAGTGAACCACGGGAAATTGTGGAGTGAGTGAGTGAACTGGAGATGGGGGGGGGGGGAAGTGAACCAAGATAAGTGAGGAGTTCATGGGGGTAAGGGGAGGGATAGAACCAGGAGAATGAGGGGTAGGGAACCTGGGTGAGTGAGAGGGGATTGGGTGGGGAGGATGTGAAAGAGAGAGCATGGCTGGATCAAAGGAACTTTCAAAAGGGAAGAGGGGTAAGGAAAAGAGGGGATGGGGTGTGATTCTCAATTATGCACTTTCTACACTTCACAGTATTTCCCCATCCTTGGATGGGCTTTTACTTCTGGGGCCCACTAAAAAGGAATTCAAGTTGTCCTACAAATCTACCATGATCCATGTTTTAGTCAAAATTAAAGGTAACTCATGAACTGAACTGATGCAGACCTCTGTTCATACAGACAGAGTGCTTTCTTAAATTAAGAAATAATATAAACACAACTTGTAGAATCCAGGATTGCACCGCTGACCTATTTTTCTAAATCGAAAGTTTGTCATTCATTGCCCATTAATGAAGCTTGTTATTTTAGTTGCATGGCATATAACAGTAGACACAATAATTAATTTTCAGCTATGCAGTCAAGGTAATTATTGTCCATAGAAAACTGAGGATAAAAGTGAGAACAAACTCATTCCCCATGTTCAGACCCCACTAAAATATCTGATGTAAAATTACTGCTGGTATTTTAGTAAAATCTTAGGTTTGATGCTTTTGCTTCTTGAAAAGAAGACATGTCAAACTTCCAAGTAATTTTACATATGAATAAACATTTTAAATCATTGTAAAGGTACAGTAGCATCACAAGTGAAGTTGTAGTTTATCTCATGATACTGAACAGTGTTCTGTGCATGTTGCTTAATGCAACATGTTACAGAGCTTAAAAGTAAGTAATTCTCACAAGTATCAATAATTTCTGGCCATGTTAACAAACTGGAACACAATATCCTAACAAATTTGTTATTAATCTTCTGTTGCTACTGCAATTACAACGAAGACATTGCCACAAACTGTGCTTTACTAAGTATTTTAAGGCAAATCTTTAAAGTTCATGAAAGTTTATGCAGATTTTTTAAACTCCATAATGTCTTTGAAGCGAAAAGTTAAACTTTGTCAAAAGCAGGTTAAGGCAGTATCTAAGAGTTTCTTAGTACAACATATTTTGCAAAAATGTCTTCTTTGCCAGTAGATTGGACAAGTTTATTATCACACTAAAATTGTTGTGGGTATGCAGACGAATCCAGTGAATGTTAATAATAGATAGACTTGCAATTTCCTTCAAAATAATTAATGTTGAGAGAAAAGCTTGTATCTTATAACTTTTGTAATAGGGACCATCATAATACCCCATGGTTACTGGGGCCAGTATGGCTTTCAGTTTTTCTCACCGCTAAGGGTGCACTTTAATCATTGGTCCAATACATAAGCATTTTCAATTTTTTAACTTTTTAAATATTTAATAAGACGAGAGATACTTCCCCCATCTGGCAGAGCCCGACATGATGCCTCGTTTCGCAAGTCTATTATGACCCAGCTTAGATGCTACCTTGTATTTTAACTAACAGGGACCACCAAACATTTTAGATCTGATATTACACCAACCTGCTTTTGATAAAGTTTGACCTTCCCCTTCAGAAAACTTATCAAGCTTCAAAAAATTACAAACACATCATGAATTTTACAGATATACCTTGGATGCAAGGTCAAAATGTGGCCTCCTTCTTCAATAAATACCATTAATGTTCATACAAATTGCTAGGAAATACATCAAAATTTGAGACTTGCCAGTGAGGAGGTTTGACTGACCTTAATCTTCTGCGTGAAAACCAAATCTAATTGTGCCTGAAGGAAGAGAATTGTTTTGGATTGAAAACCTTTCTTCAAACTCTCATCAGAGACCTCTCTGTGGCTAAAGATCCCTTATATTTAAATTATTTTATTTTCCAAAGGTACAGAGTAGTTTTTCTATCAAGACCCCTGTTTCTATAGTAGCCAATGGACTATAAGGTCCTTATTCAGTAAACAGTTTTTCCATATGCAAATTATAGGGGGAAGAGCTTTCTGAAACAGGCTCTAAAATGTGAGTTTCTCAGGATATTTCCAAACCCATTCTTCCCAAACCCATTCTGACAAAATACTGTTTATTTTTAAGGACACATTGATGTTGAAGGAATGGCAGGATACAATGTTTTTTCTTTTTCTTTCATTTTCTTCTTTCATCTATCAGTTTAATTTTGTTTTACCCATGCTATTTTGAAATAGTGTGCAAATAAAAAGAAAGTAGCATACACTAAAAATGAAATAGTGCATGCTAAAATGTAATAGCAAGATTCAGATAGCTTTATTGGCATGCCAATTTTACATGTATTGCCAAAGTAATGTACACAATGATTAAAATAAAAGGGTAGGAAAAGAATTACAAAATTGGAATAAGTCAAGTAAAGGTACATGTTACAGAAAGTACAGCATTAGTCTCAAGTTTTGGTGCTGGCATGTATTGTCCTTGATTAGATTTCATTTGTTGCCTGGTGGAAAGATATTGCATATTTTACTGTGATAGCTGCTATTTCTCCTCTTTCCCCTAGGATTATACAGAGTTTTTCTTGCTCATTCTTTTGTAGGAAGTATTGGATTGTCAGCTTTGGGAAATGTGCATCTCTGATTCCTTATATTTTACACAGCATTTCTGTTTCTGTGTCTCCAGTGTTGGGACTGCTTGCAGAGTCTGCCTTCTTGGGGGTTTCAGTTTAGTTCTTATCTAGTTCAGTTATTTTCTATTTTCAGTCTGGGATCACTAAACATTTGGGACTGCATTTTTAAATCATATACAAAAATAAAACACCATTTTACATGTGTGATTAATCTTTTGAAAATTACCCAGGGGGTTGTATGCATAAAAGTACTCGTGAAAGTATTTTCACACATAATTTCATATGTATTTGAAGGATGTTATCACAGGAGCAGAGTTAGGGTGTGGAAACTATTTATACACAAACTTGAAAGTCAAAAGTATGTGCATATTTGTATACATGAGCATTTACACCTGTCCCCATGCAGGAGTAAATGTGCACGTGTTTTTATTTTTATATTTATTTATTTAACACTTTTTTATACCGGCATTCGTAGGACACATCATGTCGGTTTACAAGTAACTGAGAAAGGAAATTACAATGAACAAGGGAGGGGTTAACTGGGTAATATGCAAAATACAATGGAAGAGAGTCAACAGCTGAATTACAACTTTTTGCATTCAAGTTAGGGTTAAATATGCAAAATAACTTATAAACAAATTAAACCAGGCATGTACACTTGAGAAATTAGCATATGAGGGCTTATTTACAGTATGAGGAGGCAAGTGCACATATGTACAGTTAAAAGCTAGTGAGGGGGGAGTAAGGAGGGAGGGAGCAGGGGGAGAGGGGCGGGTGGGGTAGAGTGAAAAGGGGTACATTAAGGCACGGGTACTTTCAGGGAGGGGTTGCTAGGGGGTGAGAGGGAGGGGTATTGGGGGGCTAGGAGTGCAAGGGAAGGGAGCAGGAGGGGTGGTGGGAAGGAGAGGAGGATGCCACGTGTATGCCATGCAAGGGCCTGGACATACTTGCTATTTTTCAAAGCAGATATACACATGCAAGTCCATTTTGAAAATTATGGTTGAAGTCCTCGTGTAGTGTCCTGAGTACCATGTTATAAAGCAGGGCTCAGAGAGGATAACTTTCAAACTGTAGGCGGCAGCACATATGCATGCATATGGCTGCATGCATATTTGAGATAGTATTTTATAATACAGAATATGATATGTGCACATTTTATAAAATATGTGTAATTCTACCTCACAAAATAGGCGTTTATGTAGGCTTACAAGTGAATACAAGCAATGCATTGAAACCATGTATATCAATGGATTGAACGTAAATATTTTAACCCACCTATTTTAAATATATATGTGAGCATATTTTATGCATGAAAGTAAACTAGGACTTATACATATATATCTCAATTTAAATGTGTAATTTCGCCAATTCAAAAATCTGCACACATTGAAGAAATTAACCAGTTACCAATTAGTCCACCTGACTAATATGTGCGTAACTTAGCGGCTTTTAAAATCCACTTGGCATGTGCGAGCCTGACTTCTTCACAAATTCCCTAATTAACCCACATTTCGGGCTTTTAAAATTCATCTCATAATTTTGTATTTTCATAAAATGCAGAATAATGCAGATGGACAGGCTACTTACTTGCATATATGCTATATGTAATGTTTCAAAAATTCACCTTTAAGTATGTACAATTTCATTTTAGCAAACACAATTTTGAAACATAGTTCATGCTATTTATTTTTTTTAGTGCACATTCTTTTGAATGTATGTGTACAAAAATTAAGTAAAACTTACCATATTGACAATGCACATCCCTAGGTCTAACTTTACTGTGTTTTGGAATGAAGATACCTTGATTCAAATATGTCCAAATTATGAAGACCACATGCAGAAATAAAATTGACCTCATGAGAGGAGATTTTTAAAACATATAGGAAACTACTTTCTATATTGTTGCTTACCACTAACCATGAAACTAGTAGGGATGTGAATCGTTTTTTGACGATTTAAAATATCGTCCGATATATTTTAAATCGTCAAAAATCATTAGGGCCACGATACAATACCAATTCCCCCGATTTATCGTTAAAAAATCGTAAATCGGGGAAAGGGGGAGGGCAGGAACTTACTTACTTGCCCTAAACCAATGGCAGGAAAACCGGCACACTAAAACCCCCTAAAACCCACCCCCGACCCTTTAAATTAAATCCCCCACCCTCCCGAACCCCCCCCCCAAATGCCTTAAATTACCTGGGGGTCCAGCGGCGGTCCGGAACGGGCTCCTGCAATTGAATTGTGTTGTCTTCAGCCGGCACCATTTTGCAAAATGGCGGCCGCAAAATGGTGGCGGCCATAGACCAACACGATTCGACTGCAGGAGGTCATTCCGGACCCCCGCTGGACTTTTGGCAAGTCTTGTGGGGGTCAGGAGGTCCCCCCAAGCTGGCCAAAAGTCCCTGGGGGTCCAGCGGGGGTCCGGGAGTGATCTCCTGCCGCAAATCATTTTCCGTACGGAAAATGGTGCCGGCAGGAGATTGACTGCAGGAGGTTGTTCAGCGGCGGTCCGGAACCCCCGCTGAATGACCTCCTGCAGTCGATCTCCTGCCGGCACCATTTTCCGTATGGATTTAATTTAAAGGGTCGGGGGTGGGTTTTAGGGGGTTTTAGTGTGCCGGTTTTCCTGCCATTGGTTTAGGGCAAGTAAGTACTTCCCTCCCAAAGTTGATGAAGTATTAAGGCATTTGGGGTGGGGGATTTAATTTAAAGGGTCGGGGGTGGGTTTTAGGGGGTTTTAGTGTGCCGGCTCACGATTTTAACGATTTTCACGATATTTTAAACACCCAAACGGCAACAATACGATTCCCTCCCCCTCCCAGCCGAAATCGATCGTTAAGACGATCGAGGACACGATTCACATCTCTAGAAACTAGTAACAAGACTGATATACAAATTAATTGTTTATTAATATATCAGATATGAATAAAAGAAGTAAGTAAATAAATGTAGACTGATATCTGTGGAAAATAAAGGATCTATGGATTTATGAAATGACAGATGATGGAAATTTAATGTTCAACATCACTGACTGAGGATAATATTGTCCAGTGAACTTCACATTTGGAATCCAAGAGGCTACAGTTAGTTTCCTATTATATTAAATCGCCACTATATATGACTGATGATTTCATTCAAAATGGAAAAGTTTTCTAATGTCCTTATTATCGCTTTCCCCCATATTCAATATCTGCTGTTTATACTCCTTTCATGATATTTTTCTAGTTTGTTTTGTATTGAACTTGTTTTCTTTTCCAATTATTTTTCTAACCTAAAATATTATTTTTCATATTATTCTGCATAATCTTTTTACATGTAATTCATAATTTGATATTTCCTGTGGTCAGACACTATCAACCTTTATCACAGAGGTTCTAACAGGCAGCATAGATAGCAAAATTAGAGGTGAATAGACCACAGGATTTACACTGTAGTGTAGATAAACTATATCCTGTTTGGTTGTCCTACACCATGGGGTTTATTTATCAAAGGTTAGAGTTTTACTTTGTCTTAGCACTAATTTGGTACAGAGATTAACACTATAGTCAAAAAAAAGTATAAATCACCTGCAATTTGCAACTACTTACTCTGTGTCTTTATTATAGAGAAATGAAAAGGTAGGGCAAAAAGTTAAGACATTAAGGCCTGGATTCTCTAAGGTCACAGACCTTAGAGAATGACCCCCTAAGTTTTAAACAGCCATGCAGGCACATATGTACGTGTGTATGCTGGCTCGTGCCAAAGGACACAGCCATTATATAACATACACATGTATATATGCACACGTTATAAAATAGGTTGAATGCACGTACATGTGCACACAATTTTCAATGGACACACATATGTACTTGCAATCCCACATCTAGTGCTTAAGTTGGAGAAATTTTCCAAGGGATGTGCGCCAACACCAAAGGTAGTTTTCCCAGTTTGTTCCCCATTTACCCAGTTTAGGGATGGGACTTGCAAACCCCCCTAATTTTATAGCCACCCTTTCACCCTGTTAGCTCCAACCCTCAAAACCCCACTGCCTGGCCTAAATGTTTTTATTTTACTACTTACACATCCTCCTTAGCAGAAATAAATTTATGCAACAAGGGATCCTGATGCACACCTCTGTGCTCAAGTATTTACAAGTACATTTTTTGTCAAGGCCCTGACACGTCCATGTTTGCCCAGACCATGGCTACACTCTGCTCTTCTTTAGAAACGTTTCACTTGTGCACACAGCGGGAGATTCTCGTGTACATGGGTGACTTATAAAATCCGCTTGGTTCGTGCCGGCCCCACTTGTTGCATGTATCTCCCACTTTGGAGCCTACAGGGCTTTTAAAATCTACCTATAATGAATGGAAAAAAATTGTGGCAGAACAAATGCTAAACTATTTAACTTTTTATGAAATATTGAATACTGAAGAAGAGTGCTCTATATTTACAGCTGCTGCAAAGCAGGATAACATTTATTTGCCATGGATTTTAAAGCTTGATCATGTTTGAATTTTTTTTTTCAAGATTTGAGGCTTGCCTTGAAAAACTCTTCAACTCATGATATTTTGTTGACTTTTTGCTTATCTGTGAAATGGATTGGGAATATAAGGAGCAAGAGAGAAAGGTAAGCCATATCAAATAATCTGCTTACCAGTCAAGATTTCTAGGAAAGGAATCTATTGATTAGCTAATATGTGATCTGTGTACTAAAACTTACATTGCACACTAAGGTCAATTAAAAGGTAATTCTCAAAGAATTATGCCACCAAATTTGTGTATAAAAAATTAGCATACATACAGATAAGTAACATATATGTGCATATATACTATTTTATAAACCTTAAGACTATGCATGTGCTTGTAGAGTCACAGGCATCATGTTGGGGGTGGGGGAAGGATGTTTAGGGATGTTCAGGGGCAGCATTCAGAAGTACACACACAAGTCTCTATTTTGTAAGTAATATATATGCATACATTACTGAATTTAAACACTTTTATAGCTGCTTATTGATGTGTTCAATTTAAATTGCTTTTATTTTCTGTCTGTAGTTTTTGAATGGGAGGTCTGAGTGAACTTGAAGTGCAGGAGAGTCTAGGTGAACTGGGTAGTTCTGGGTGAACTTGTAAAGGTATTGGTGAACTGGTGATTCCAAGTAAGCATGCAAGTAAGTATTGTCACAAGTGGAGTGCATACAACCACATTTAATTCTTGGTTACTACTCATGCATCATTTTGATTTTTATGCATATAAAATATATGTGTGGAATTTTATAAAATGAGTAGAGACAGCATACATGTTTCTGCCTTACAAATATATACTCATAGTCTGACATACAGTTAATGCTACTTTTTGGAGCAAGATCATATGGTATTTTTTTTAACTGTGCAGATCCTGCTACACGGTTTATAAAATACTAGCATACTCTGAGCATTCACTTATATACCCACATGATGTAGCGTGGACAGTTTTGAAAGCTGGTCTCCTAGTGTCCATGCAAAATTGTATACAGTGCTAATCCCAGATGATTCCATTAGCATATGTGCACTAAAATACTGCCATGTAAATTAAGGTGAAAATGCATAAATAGTCATTTTCATCGTATTAATTTCAGTTCATGTATTACCCACCCACTTCTATTGGAGTGGAGGAGTAGCCTAGTAGTTAGAGCAGTAGGCTTTGAAACAAGGAGCCCAGCATTCAAATCCCACTGCTGCTTCTTGTGATCTTGGGCAAGTCACTTTACCCTCCATTGCCTCAGGTACAAACTTACCCTAGATTCATCAAAATTCAATAATTTCACATGGATAACAACCACAATAAGAAAAGGGGTGAGTACTTCATGTAAAGAGTGTATCAAAGGGTGCATTAAAACTTTCACAGAGAGAGAATTCAAGACTCTTTATAAAGCCTTCATAAAAGTGAGAGAGAGAGAGAGCCTCTGGGGAGGCTGTCAGAGTATTTAACTATTTATATCATTATAAGAGGGCCAGCTAATAACTCGAGGTGAGGTTTTGATGGTGGTTTAAGGTTTTGGGGCTAGTTTGACAACCAGAGTGAGACATATGAGCAGCAAATTACACCTCAGTGAAGATTTGATGTCATTTGGAGTGAGGAAAGTCTCACAAAGATGAGATTTCTACAATGTTCTCTCGCCCTAGCTTGATGAATTCTATAACATGGTACTATCAAGCAAGGGTGAAAGAACATTGTAGAAATCTCATGTGTGTGAGACTTTCTTCATTCCAAATGACGTCAAATCTTCACTGAGATGTATTGTGCTGTTCATATGTCTCACTCTGCATGTCAAACTGGCCCCAAAGCCCTAAACCACCATCAAAACCTCACCTCAAGTTATTAGCTGGCCCTTCTAGTAAATTGCGTTATGGCCATTTCAGGATTAACACCAGGAAAAAAGGTGTAGTTAAAAGCATACATTGGCCCTCATTTTCATTAATCCCACCCAGTCCTGCCCTTCCAAAAATTTTTCATTCACGCCATGTGGTAACATAACTTTTGCATGCATTATGGTGTTAACACCATGACGCATTTTGATGAATGAGCCTGTTAGATTGTGAGCCTTCTGGGGACAGAGAAATAACTACAGTACCTGAATGTAATCCGCTTTGAAGCACCAAAAAGCAGAATATAAAAATCAGATATTGCTGATTGTTCGATGTGAATCTCTGAAGTACATTCATAATTAAAATATCTACAATTTTATAGACACATATCTAAAACACAACTGAAAGTAAACAGAACAATAAACTAATTTATTCTATGTAGTTTTTGCATATGTTTAGAGATTTCTTTTGCACAGTTAGTTGTTGAATTAGGAAGTCTTCAGCCTATGTACTGTCTCTTAAAATGTAGCATGAAGTCCTTTGAACTATTATTTTAACTTCTGCCCCCATGCTATATGATAAAGTTTAATGACATATTATCATTTAACATTGGGACAGACCAGGTCCTTTAGGCCATCCTAAAAACAGATTGGCATCCCTGGCCACTGGTAATGAGCAGAATTTCTGTCGATGATTGGATTCCCTAATCATGATTGAGCAGAGTCCCTCAACACTGAGTGGACTCAAACCCCAACTATCCCAGTCGCCTTCCATCCCCCCACAATGCTGTCTTTCTTATCCTAAGGATTCACATTTTCATCAGCAGAAGGAACCAGAGAGTCCTGCTGGCACTGCTGTACAGCACAGAATGACCCAGCCTACTGATGTTTCACCATTATTATGCCATGTGATTTTATTTACTTAATTTTATTTTACTAAGACGTTATATACTGCTTGTAAATCATGTTAGCCAAGTTGATGTACATAAAAAACAAACTCAAAATTTAAAATTAACAAGTTAACAATTATATAATAAATGAAACAGGAATCACTAAAAACAACTAAAATACAAATTGAATTAAAAAAATAAAAAAAAACAAAATCAAACATATGTAAAATCAGTAAATCATGTATTGACATAATAATAAAAAACAATAAAACAACTGGAAAACATGCCTTAGAATATTAACAATCACTAATATGTGCCTTGGTAAAAAAGCAGGATTTAACTGCCTTCCTGAACTTAACATAAATCGATTCCAAACAGATATCTGTGGTAAAGCATTCCATAATAGAGTGGTTCTATAACTAAAAGATGAATCTCTAGTTTACGCCAAATGAACCACAGATAAAGATGGAAGAAACAAAAAACTTTTCTGAAGAATGTAAAGATCGAGCAGGGATACAAGGAACAAAAAACCAGGAAAGATATAAAAAAAATCTAGAATGGAAAGTATGGAAAGTGAGACACAAATTCTTAAAAGGAATACTATAACTGACCGGAAGTCAATGAAGCTGTTGTAAAATAGAAGAAGATATGTTCAAACTTTTTAAGGTCATAGACAATTTTGGTAGCTATACTCTGAAGAACTGTAACCTTTTCAACTGATAGCTCAGAACACCAAGTAATAATGAATTACAATAATCAATCTTTGACAAAATAAAAGCATGAACTAAAGTTTTTCAATCATGAGACACAAGATAAGGATGTAGACGATGCAAATATCTGAAATAAAAGATTTTAAAGGGTTATGTGTGTATATTACGTCCATAACCCTTTTAAAATCCACCCCTTACTGTACTATTGACAATTGTGGGTCAAGTATAACTCATAAGGTAGTAACCATATTTTTTAAAGAAATAGAAGTGCCAGTCATAACAGAAGTGAACACTGGAGGGAAGGCTCTAAGACTAAACCATTTCAGGATTAACTTGCAAATGATGGCCAAATAGCCAGGTGATAATATGATTCAAACACAAATTCAGATTTTCATGATAAATGCTGAACCCATCCTTAAATATATAGGGGCCAATGCAAAAACAATGCACTGAAAGTGGGCGCAGAGTGTTCAGCGCCTGCTTTTCTAACACGTACCCAGGCACCTCTTCTGGGGCGCCATGCATTATTAAAATTAGGGGTCATGTTGTCAAGGAGGCACTAGGGTCAAGTACATGACTCTAGCACCTCCTTGACAGTGGGTGCCCAGGAGAAGTTGGCTGTCCGCAGCTGTCCTCTGGTTAAGAAAATGGATGCTGAGTTTATCGGCGTCTGTTTTATTAATTGGCACACAGCCACAGGTTCAGAAAATGGATGCTGGTTAACTAAGCGTCCGTTTCCTGAACCTGAATGCCTGCAAACATCCTTCAGGCCCGGGGCACCAGCTCCACCATCACCACCTGGGAGAGTGGGTCAGTTGACCCAAGGAAAACCAGGGGTTAATCAAGAAGGTATATTGAGTTCTTTGGAAATACATGATAAAAATGGAGGTCAGTCTAATGATTTACATATAAAAGAGTATGAGAATGTGAGTTTGAATTTGTTATCAAGCCCAACTGAGCTTCCTATTGAATCAAGTACACCAAGAATGTACGAATCATTAAAAGATAGTCAAGAAAATATAGAAGTGGTTATCAAATCTAATACTTTATTGGCCAAACCAAGTAATATAACTATGGAAAGTCTTTGGAATTGTTTGGTGAAATTAGATTCATCTATAAATAAATTGACTGAGGTAGTGTTGAGAACTTCTAACTCCTCAGTAGTTAATACAGCTGAATTAGAAAAGCAAAAACTGGCAGTAGAAAAAATTGATAAGATAATTACTCAGGTAGAAAAGATTCAAAGTGAACAGATTGTGGAGGGTGAAAATGTAAGTAAGAGATTGGAAAAGTTGGAAAATACAGTGAGATCACTTAATATTACAGTTAATAATTTTCCAATCATTAAGAAAATCAATCCCACAGAGTTGTTCAGGAATTACTTATTACAAATATTAAAGATACCTGTTATTGTAAGGACATTCTATTTAGGGGACAAAAGAATTGAGGTAGGACAAGAACAAAATGAATTAAGGGATGGAGTATTAGAGACTATAAGTAGATCTATAGATGTATCATATTTACTCCAGAAATCTCAGGATGAATTAGATATTAAAACAAGGGGAACATTGTTGGTCTAATTAGCGGCGATGTTTCCCCACTGCACGAAAAATGCCTTATTTGCATAGGACATGCCCACTCATGCAACGGACAAAGATAATATTATGAGGTCCTTTTTTCGGAACAGAACAAACACCTTTTATGGCCAGAAGGTCTGGATTTTCACTGACCTTATTAAAATTACACAAGTTCGTAGGAAAAATTTTCTTCAATGTAGGGCCTCATGTAGATATCTGGCACCGTGGGAGAAGATAGATGTTAAACAACACTGGTAACAAAGAGGACCCTTGTGGGACCCCAGTAGTTTGAGTGTAAGTTTGTGAGGATTTACCTTTAAAATGTACTTGCACAGAGATCAGTGACCACAATTGAAGTATCTCTTAAATACATTTCCAGATAATGTGTTTTGTGTCTTCTCCTCCAATGCAGAAAACATAGAGGGACTAAGGTATTCTCTCATATTTCTGTATCCTGAATATGCAAATCAGATATTTTGTTATCCAAAACATGGAAGAATTGACATCACTTGCCAGCATGCCCTAATGATCTTGGCTATCTTTTTAGAAATAACTTAATGGTGAATTGTGAAAATGAATGTATACTCTTAAGAGCTGTATCTAGAAGAAGTTGAAAGTAACAGTTCCTGATTGCAGTACAGTGTTCTTTTATATACCCAACAATTACAATGATCCAGATAGCCTCTTCTCACCAGATTAGCACAAAAAACATTTCACTCCCATTTAAATTCCACCATAAAAGAGAAATAAATTATGCCTTATTCAAAAAAAACTGGGACACAGGAAGACTATTCTTTAAAACATGTGGATGGGAGTTAGAATAATGACACAATGTATTGCAGTCCATAGGTTTCTTTATATTGTGGTTCGCAAAAAACCTGTTGAAATCTTTGCAACAAGTAAATCCAAAAATAGTACAGACACTTGACCATAGTTTAGTGTAAATTGAACATGATCATAGTAAGTATTAATGTAATTATGAAATGATATGAGCTCGGAGCTCCTCAGTAGTATCATTCCAAAATAAATATAATAAAAAATAATAATCTATAAACCTTTTTTCAGAATTTCATTTATTCAAAAAACAGTGAATGATAAACCTGTGTGGATTCAAAACAAGACATATAAATTGGCCAATGTTGGTGCTTTATTATCTTTCATCATTGTAGCTGATATTTGTTGGTAGATAGACACTTGAAATACAATAAAATCTGTTTAAGGGCCAATTGCAATTTAAATTATGTTGGTACTGTGGCTGAGCTCTTAACTGAACGACATTGTATGACATGTAAGGCATCATCCTGAGGTATTTTAGTATAGAGGGACCTAATATCCATAATTACCATAATGCATTCATGTCTCTTAAAAACTTCTATGATACACTCATAACTCCTTTGAAAATTTACCTGAAAATGAGTAATTAAAGACAGATTCTTAATTACAAAGTGGGATAGATAGTCATAAATATTAGGGATGTGAATCGGGCTTTGGACAATTGAAAATATCGGACGATATTTTCAAAATCATCAGAAATCGGGGGCTCCCCCAAAACGATAGCAAAACCCCACAATATTGACCGTGGGGGTTCTCTTATAGTTTTGGGGGAGGGCGGGAAAACGGCACACAAAAATAACCCCTAAACCCACCCCGACCCTTTAAAGCTAATCCCTTAGCTTCCCCCACCCTCCCGACCCCCCAAAAAACTTTTTACAGGTACCTGGTGGTCCAGTGGGGGTCCCTGGAGCGATCTCCCGCTCCCGGGCCGTCGGCTGCCACTAATCAAAATGGCGCCGATGGTCATTTGCCCTTACCATGTGACAGGGTATCCGTGCCATTGGCCGGACCCTGTCACATGGAAGGAGCACTGGATGGCCAGCGCCATCTTTTGCTCCTACCATGTTTTATATTGAACTTGTTTTCTTTTCCAATTATTTTTCAAACCTAAAATATTATTTTTCATATTATTCTGCATAATCTTTTTACATGTAATTCGTAATTTGATATTTCCTGTGGTCAGACACTATCAACCTTTATCACAGAGGTTCTAACAGGCAGCATAGATAGCAAAATTAGAGGTGAATAGACCACAGGATTTACACTGTAGTGTAGATAAACTATATCCTGTTTGGTTGTCCTACACCATGGGGTTTATTTATCAAAGGTTAGAGTTTTACTTTGTCTTAGCACTAACTTGGTACAGAGATTAACACTATAATCAATAAAAAGTATAAATCACCTGCAATTTGCAACTACTTACTCTGTGTCTTTATTATACAGAAATGAAAAGGTAGGGCAAAAAGTTAAGACATTAAGGCCTGGATTCTCTAAGGTCGCAGACCTTAGAGAATGACCCCCTAAGTTTTAAACAGCCATGCAGGCACACATGTACGTGTGTATGCTGGCTCGTGCCAAAGGACAAAGCCATTATATAACATACACATGTATATATGCACACGTTATAAAATAGGTTGAATGCACGTACATGTGCACACAATTTTCAATGGACACACATATGTACTTGCAATCCCACATCTAGTGCTTAAGTTGGAGAAACCAACAGGGGCTGACCAATGGCACTGGTAGCCCCTGTGACATAGTAAGGGCAAAGGCTATCGGGCCATTTTGAATACTGGCAGCTGACGGTCTGAGTGCAGGAGGTCGCTCCTGGACCCCTGCTGGACTTTTGGCAAGTCTTGTGGGGGTCAGGAGGGTCCCCAAGTCTTGCCAAAAGCCCCTGGTGGTCCAGCGGGGGTCCGGGAGCGATCTCCTGCACTTGGGCCATTGGCTGCCAGTAATCAAAATGGCGCCGATAGCCTTTGCCCTTACTATGTCACAGGGGCTACCGGTGCCATTGGTCAGCCCCTGTCACATGGTAGGAACACAAAATGGCACTGGCCATCCAGTGCTCCTACCATGTGACAGGGTCCAGCCAATGGCACGGATACCCTGTCACATGGTAAGGGCAAAGGGCCATCGGCGCCATTTTGATTAGTGGCAGCCGACAGCCCGGGAGCGGGAGATCACTCCAGGGACCCCCACTGGACCACCAGGTACCTGTAAAAAGTTTTTTGGGGGGTTGGGAGGGTGGGGGAAGCTAAGGTATTAGTTTTAAAGGGTCGGGGTGGGTTTTTTGTTTATTGGCTTGGGCGCAGCCAATAAACAAAACCGCGATCAGGCCCGATGAAAAAACCCCCATCTCTAATAAATATCTGATTAAGTAAATTAGCTGGAAAGAATTATATGCATCCAAACCTCCACCTACAAGACATCCAGGATCATGTGCTTTTTGAGACTTAAAACAAAGTTTCCAACTGAGAACAGTCACTCCTGAGTGATCTCATTAGCTGGCCCTTCACCCTATTCCACCAGTGGTACATAGAATGGACTAGAACACTGACCTTATTTTATGGAATCATAAAAGCTTGTCTGGCATCTGGATGTTGGCCTGAGACAACTATTTCTCATTCATTCTAATTTAAGAGGACAAAGGGTTGGGGAGGATTGAAGGAAAGACAGAGTTTGAATAGAAAATCTGGGATAGATATTTTGTGGAACACAGGACACATAAATGGATAGCAATACATAGTGCCAAAATTAAGGTCCATTTGCAGTCAGAGAGAAATAATAATTCACTAATTCTCAGGAATAAGGCCCAGGTCAAAATAATATTAATTCACAGTTCTGATGGCTATGGGCCGGATTTTCAAAGCCCTACGAGTGCAAAAAAAGGCACTTACACGCATAAGTTGCCGGGATGTGCGCAAACCGAATTTTGCAAAGAGGTATTGGTGCACGTAAATGACCCAGCACGCACAAACTCACACGCATAAAAAAGGGGCATTTTGGAGGCATGTTGGGGGCATGTCGGGGGCATGTGCATGACTTACGCGCGTATGACATATTTTATAAGGGACACACGCAAATCCCCCGGCGCGTTCAGTTATCTCCCATGCGTATATTTACTACTGCCTGCCTGTGTGTGCAAGGGACTACTAAAGTGTCCTTGGTTGCTTGTGGTTTCTTGGGATCATCTCTCAGGGACCCTCAATTCCGGAGAAAGGCAGAAAGTGGAAGGAAGAGCTTGTGGGGCTTACTGGTGTTAACTGGAAAACAGCAAACTATTTCCCTAGGCACTTAATTTGTGTCTAATCGTAAGGGCCTGCCTCAGGAGGTGATAAACAGAAGGAACAGCTATTCTTTTGGGCATTCCTGTTTCTACACATGATTATAATAGCTGCATGGGTCCTCTGATCTATACGGCTCAGAAGAGAAAGAGAGAGGAGAAGAAGAATTTTGAGACTGAGGAGGATCCTTTACATAGAGTTTACAGGACTCGCACACAATTTCTGCAGCTGTCTGAAGAGGAGGTACTGCGCAGGTTCAGATATAATTAGGAAACCATACTGTACCTCTGCCAAATGTTAGAGCCTGACCTGCAACCTATCACCCAAAGGGGCCATGCCTTGCCAGTACACATCAAGGTGACTACCCACCTGGCCTTTTTTGCTACCGGAACCTTCCAAACACCGCTCGGAGTGACATCTGAAATCACTCAGTCTGCCACCTCAAGGTGTGTAGAGCAGGTCCTGCCTGCCTTGCTCTGGAAAACACAACACTTTATCTCCTTCCCCTTCAGAAGACAGGATCAACAAGAAATAATGACAGTTTTATCAAATTTCATGCTTCCCCTCAGTCTTGGGAGCTATTGATTGCACTCATGTGCCCCTAAGGACACCAGGAGGAGATGAGGCCTCCTAATGCAACTGCAAGGGATTCCACTCCCTAAACATGCAAGTGGTCTGCAATGCCAAGGGCATCATCACGGATGTGGTGCCCCACTTTCCAGGATCCACTCACGATGCCTACATTCTATCACAATCCAGAATTCATGACCACTTCCAGCAATGACACATCACTGGGGGATGGCTCCTAGGTAGTAAGCTAACCAACACTTCTAACATACATAGTTCCCAGCTATCTTTTTGTTAGCCTTATATTTATGGTCCACAGCAGGGCTCCAGTTTACTTGGCCTGTGAGCTGTGCCACAATGAAACACAGAAGGAATATGTTACACAGATTTTCTGTGTCTTCTCCTTCAGGTGACAGAGGATATCCACTAAAAACCTGGCTGATGATCCCCATTGTCTCCCCTGCAACTGCCGCTGAGGCTTGCCACAACAGAGCACACCGTAAGACCAGGGCTGTCATAGAGAGAACATTTGGCTTACTGACTTCATGCTTCTGATATCTAGAAAGATCTGGAGGATGCCTTCTTTACAGTCCCCCTAAAGAGTGTGAGATCTTTCTAGCCTGCTGTATGCTACATAACCTTGCACTTAACAGACACATCCCTTTGCCAGAGGAGGCCCCTCAAGAGAATAAGGAGGAGGAACATCTGACTCAGGAGGAATTGCAAGAAATCCATCGCTTGAGTCAAAGGCAGGCTATACAACAAAGGAACACTCTCATAGAAAGCCATTTCATAAGGTAAAAGTGGATTTATTTACAATAAAGTGCAAATTTAAATATAGTGCATGTGTGTGCAAAAAGTGCAGATAAATAAAAGTAAGCAAACTAAAAAATCACTTCCTTGGCAATCCTCTCTTTCTGGCTTCAAGAGACTTAGGCTGCCCCAACCTGGAGCTCCTGCGCAGTGGACTCCTCCCACTGCTCACACTACCCTCAGAGGGTGGAGGAGATTGGGGAAGTTCCAGTTCATAGCTGCAGGAAGGTATAGCCAGTGGCAACAGCGGCTCTGGTGGTGGTAGGAGAAACATGACAGGTGGTACAGGCGGGGGTGGTGATGCCATCCACGGATAGCCTGGGGCAGGCTGAGGCGCAGGTGGCTGTCCCACAGCGGGCTCTTCTGCATCAGCAGGGCCCCTTGAAAGGCCATGGCGCCACTGGTGGCTGCAGCTGCACAGGAGGCAACCTCTGCAGCATCTCCTTCCACACCTCAGTTTGTTCATCAGTAGCCCGGCAAAGGTCCCAGATCACCTGCTGAATCCCCTGTCCTTCCTCCCTGATGATATCATGGAGGGCTTGTGATTCCTCCCTGATGGTATTATGGTGGGACTCTGCTTCCTGCCAAACCACATCAGGCAGGCCTGAGATAGTGTCCAAGAACCTGGCACTTTGCTGTAATAGCAGTCTCTCAGCCTGACTGGCAACCAGTTCAGGTTCGGGCTGGTCTGACGCACTGCTGTCCTGCGGGCGATCATGAAGCAGATCAGCCAGTGTGTCCTCCAGCTCCTCTCCCTGCCACTGCTGCTCCTCTTCCTCTGCAGGCTATCCCAGCTGTTCACGGGCTCCCCTTTCCTCCTCTTCCAAGGAATCAGAGATTACCCGCAGACGACGGTACAGTCTTTGGGATTGTCTATATGCAGGTGCAGGTCACTCATCATCTGGCTCCCCTTAAAAAGATCATAAAAAATGAGCTCACATTGCCAATCGGTGTGTTATGTACTTGGGTTCATATGGGATGCATGCTACAGTACATAGACCTCACTACTACTTCAGTGGTATAGAGCTATGAATGCCGCAGGCATTCTAAATAGTCCACAACCCAGCTTTATACTCCCAGTGGTATTCCTTGTGGCAGAGGGAGGGCTTAAGGCATGCAACAGAGCACTTGGGAAATATGACTTTCAAAGGAGACAGAGCATTGTCACTGTGCTGCATAGAATTGGGCCATAGTCTACCAGTTCCACAAACACAAGGCCCTGTCCTTGGAAGAATCCAGAAAGTGTCTAGATACCTTAAAAAAATAGCTTAAATAAACCCCAATGATATTTCTTATATGCTGGGGACCTTGTAAGGTGTGAAGTGGCCAAGGAGCTAGGCCTAGGGTGAGCATACACATACAGCTCCTTGTCAAGGGGGACAAGCCAATCCAGTGCAGGTTTGACCACAATTGCTTTCATCGCAAACCTGTTCTGATTTCTCTAGTGATCTCCATATGAAAATCTGAACACTATCTCATAGCATATATCGTGGAAAGCCAGGAGCATGATCCTGGTATTTCAAGTTGAGCAGCAGCTACTCGGTCAGCCTATATAGGCCCTAACAAAGAACCTCCCCTATGCATTTTAATATACAGGCTATGGAGGAAACAAGATGGCTGCCAGAGAGGTCACATGTTGAGCTGCTCCATTTCTGTGCTTCCTCTAATCGTTGTTCCCTCTGAAAATGCCTCACAAAAGAAAGGGGAAGATTCGAGTTTTTCCTCCCGTATCGGAGAACCCAGAAGGGCAGCGTTTGATATCGCAATATGCGACCCAATTCTCAGCATTGAGGACATCTAGCCCCATTGGAGAGGAGGGGAAAGGAGCCCTTTACTCACCCGGGGAACTATCTTTGTCGCCTCCGGACCCCATGACGCCACTGCAGGCTGTTCTACTGCCTGAACCAATGGTTTCTGGGATGTCGACGGGAGAAAACGTCGACTTGCTTCAGATGGGAGGTGCCGCTGGTGGCGGGGAAGAGGGAGGAGCTGGCCAGTCCTTCGCAGAGCCCGTGGAGTCCTCAGAGACAGAGTCAGAGGAGAGAGGATTCAGAGGTGTGCTAACAACGACCAGCAATAATACCGGAGAAGGACAACGGTTTGGCTCCTTTACCCCGAGGAAAATTACAAAACCAGCGGTGGTAACACTCAAGTCCCTTTGGGACTTGGTTGCAGGAAACGCAACGAAGCTTGATGAACAAGCCTTCAGGCTGAAGTTAGTTACAAAACGAATGGATAAATTTGAATCAGACCATAACCAAGAGAAGTTGGATCAAAAGAACGCTATGGAGAAGGTAACCAAAGAAGTTCAAAAATTACAAGATTTAAGTGTGGTTACTGTGAATGAAAGACTATCATCAATGAGAAGGCTTGAGTCTGTTGAAAATTATTTAAGACTTTTAAAAAATATGCGAAAGAGATCCTCAAATTGCCTTCAGACAAAGTTCCTTCTTTAAAGAAAATATTCTTCTTGCCTCAAAAAAGCATGCCTATATTGCCTAGTTTAGGGTTAGATATATCTAATCTTTCTAGTTTCCTTGAAACTTCTGGGGTTGAAGTAATAGAGAGGTCTGCTTTGTTTATTACCTTTTTCTCTGAAAATGACTTAGGAATAATTATGAAGAATTATTTCAAGAATATTAAATCTCTATTCTTGTGTGGGGAGGTTCAGATTTTTCCGGATTTAGCTAAATCCACGCAAATGGAAAAGATTTATTTCTATGCGTGTAGAGGTTTTGGCATTAGGGGGTACCTATGTTTTAAGATATCCCTGTAAGTGCGTTATAAATCTCTCTGGGAACACATATATATTTTTCAGCCTGGAACAGCTACAGGCTTTACTCGAGTCACGAGCGCAAGAACCTGTATGAGATAGGTGGTGGTCTACAATATATATGTATCTGAGATGTTTGGCAGCCTTATGTTAATTGCTTAGTTTATTTTCTTAAAGTTCTCCTTAATTTCTGTCCTCTCCATGTTGCCTACATAAGAAAGATACAGTGATAAGATTAAGAATCAAATATTCTGAATTACTTTAGAATTTGTTAAATGTAAAGGCAATTATGTAATCTTGTCATTGTATATCTTGTTTTGCTTTGCAAAGGTTTTCTTTTGTATTAATTATCATGATAAATAAAAAAATAAAAAAATATATATACAGGCTATGCAAGTACACCTTAAAGATTCAGCTTTATTAGCCTATAGTACATACAGATTGCATTTTTTCATACACACATGAAAGACCATTGCACGCTTCGATCTAGCTTATATGACCAAAGCTGCAGCAGTTATAAGCTGTGTGCTGATTTGGTACATACATGTGAAGCTCATGCATTCCTACTATCCTAGGATAATGAATGCTCAAAATACAAGGGCCCCTGTATTCTTTACAGAACCTAACATAAACTGCTGTACTCTATACTATGTACATACAGATAGTTACAGATGTCACCAATGTTGCTTTCCATACAGTACATGAAGACATTTACTAGGTGAGTAGCTAGAAAAAGGCATGGTTAATTAGAAGTGCTAGATGGATATGAGTACAGACTACAGAAAAAGGTGGAGAAGCAGGAAACCTGGAAACAGAATGAAGAGCTGGAGATGGGGAACATCAGGACCAGGACTGGAACATCAGGAACATGGAATGCTGGAACATGGAACATCAAGATCTTCAGGAACGTGGAACATCAGGACATGGAATAAGCGATGAAGGAACTCCAACGAGGAACAAGACCAGGAACATCTATCGAAGAGCCATCTAGACACGAGAAGACCATGGAGGACCTTAACTGGAAGGAAACCACAGGCCACTGTGAGACCCATTGCAAAGGCCCTGAGGAGAACAAGCTGAGCCCTTTTCTAGAACTGGACAAGGCACAGGCTGAAGACGTCATCTGTTGGGGCCATGGGCTTTTCCTGCCTCTGGCCCTTTAAAAGAAGACAGAAGGCACACATGCACGCCTAGAGGCCTGGGGACAGGCAGGAGCAGGCATTGTCAGCATTCCTGCTGCATGTAGGAGGCAGTCAGCGGTGGCATCAGGGCCGCGAAAAAGATGAAGACAGTGGTGGCTTCCATGCCACAAGAAGAGGCGTTGCGGCGGCGGCTCTATGCCACATGAAGAGGCAACAGTGGTCCCTCCTGCTGCTTACAGTGGCTTCAGGCTGTGAAGAGCGGCAGCAGCAGTCCGGGGTGGCCTAGGCCACAAGAAGAAGGAATCAGCAACGGCAACGGTGGTGGCTCCCAAGCCGCTTAGGGAGGACAGAGATCTGCCATAGTATCGGGCAGGGAAATGGTCGAGTGCAGGCCGGCGCAGAGATGTGAGGCTGCTTGTGGGATGGGCTCCACGAACAGCATTGTAACAATATGTATGCATATCTGAAAATTTTAGTCAAGTAGGAATAGTAAATAAAGATGTTTAACATTGTATGTGATAGCATCGGTTTACAGAGAAAATAATGCAGCAACAGGCTTTACATGGAATACTTAATACGGGTAATAATATTAGTGGGAATCTAAAGAACAGGAGAGGAACTATAACGCATAATTGACGATAATATGATAGCTGAATAACATATATACATAGGCAAACAATGAACTTGAATAATGTACATTAAGTACATTACAGTGCAATGATGGTCAAGCCCTTGACTGCAGTTTTAATTTGCATGCTCAATAAGCAGAAATGAAAGAAAGTGGTGGCACTCCCCAACCTAGTAACCTTAAACACAACACACATCAATAAGGTTCCCCATTATTGTCCTACTGTACTGCCAGTTTACACAAACATATTAAATATGTACATACACAACTATAATGAAAAGGAGAGGTCAGAAACATTCTAATGTCTAATAAGTTACAATACAAAGTCTGTATATATACACAAATTCATAGGATTGTATAACCTCCCAGTCACACTACACAGAATTTGCACTACCACATGTCTGCAGCTCAAGATTAAAGCATGGGTTTATCTTCTGAAGATGCGAGGAGAAACTAGCACAGTTTTATTTTAAACGCAGACACTAGTACTAGTCAAACACAAGCTCCTAATATGGTGCTCCAAGGGGAAATCAAAGTCAGTTTCACTCAGCTTTGCAGCCATGTCCCAAAGGTTGTGGGTTTAGGCAGTCTGTACATGGTGCCCCTCCCAGAAATTGTACAGTTAGCCCCCAGAATGCCAGCCAACTCACTCCAGTACTCCCGCTTTCACATCAAAATACTTCTGCAAAATCTGAGAGCACGTGTGGCCATGCTGCTGATTTGCACAGCATGCTTTTCCAGCATGAAGCGTTTCTGCAGTCTGCATGAGACTAATTGCACAATTGAATATTTATGAGTAGAAATTAGAGATGTGAATCGTGTCCTCGATCGTCTTAACGATCAATTTCGGCTGGGAGGGGGAGGGAATCGTATTGTTGCCGTTTGGGTGTTTGAAATATCGTGAAAATCGTGAGCCAGCACACTAAAACCCCCTAAAACCCACCCCCGACCCTTTAAATTAAATCCCCCACCCTCCCGAACCCCCCCCCCCCTGAATGCCTTAAATTACCTGGGGGTCCAGTGGTGGTCCGGAACGGCAGCGGTCCGGAACGGCCTCCTGCAATTGAATTGTGTTGTCTTCAGCCGGCGCCATTTTTCAAAATGGCGGCGCAAAATGGCGGCGGCCATAGACCAACACGATTCGACTGCAGGAGGTCGTTCTGGACCCCCGCTGGACTTTTGGCAAGTCTTGTGGGGGTCAGGAGGCCCCCCCAAGCTGGCCAAAAGTCCCTGGGGGTCCAGCGGGGGTCCGGAAAATGATCTCCTGCCGCGAATTGTTTTCTGTACGGAAAATGGTGCCGGCAGGAGATCGACTGCAGGAGGTCGTTCAGCGGCGGTCCGGAACCCCCGCTGAACGACCTCCTGCAGTCGATCTCCTGCCGGCGCCATTTTCCGTACGGAAAACAATTTGCGGCAGGAGATCATTTTCCGGACCCCCGCTGGACCCCCAGGGACTTTTGGCCAGCTTGGGGGGGCCTCCTGACCCCCACAAGACTTGCCAAAAGTCCAGCGGGGGTCCGGAATGACCTCCTGCAGTCGAATCGTGTTGGTCTATGGCCGCCGCCATTTTGCGCCGCCATTTTGAAAAATGGCGCCGGCTGAAGACAACACAATTCAATTGCAGGAGGCCGTTCCGGACCGCTGCCGTTCCGGACCGCCGCTGGACCCCCAGGTAATTTAAGGCATTTGGGGGCGGTTCGGGAGGGTGGGGGATTTAATTTAAAGGGTCGGGGGTGGGTTTTAGGGGGTTTTAGTGTGCCGGTTTTCCTGCCCTCCCCCTTCCCCCAATTTACGATTTTTTGACGATAAATCGGGGGAATTGGTATTGTATCGTGGCCCTAAAGATTTTTGACGATTTAAAATATATCGGACGATATTTTAAATCGTCAAAAAACGATTCACATCCCTAGTAGAAATCCCTTGTGTGTTTGGAAAGAGTATAGTTATAGGAATATACCACTGTCCACCTGGCCAAAATGGTGAGACAGACTGTGAAATACTAAGAGAAATTAGGGAAGCTAACCAAACTGGAAGTGCAATAATAATAGGAGATTTCAATTACCCCAATATTGATTGGGTAAGTGAAACATCAGGGCATGCCAGAGAGATAAAGTTCCTGGATGAAATAAATAACAGTTTTTATGGAGCAATCGGTTCAGGAACCAATGAAAGAAGTAACATTGTAGATCTAATTGTCAATGCAGCACAGGATTTAGTGAGAGAGGTAACAGTTCTGGGGCTACTTGGCAATAGTTATCATAATATGATCAAATTTGAATTAATGTCTGGAAGGGTACATACAGTAAGTAAATCCACTGCTCTAGCACTAATCTTTCAAATGGGAAACTTTGATAAAATGAGAAAAATAGAAAAAAATGGAACAATGCAGCTACAAAGGTTAAAAGTGGGCAACAGGCATGGACATTGTTAAAAAATACCATCCTAGAAGCACAGTCCAAATGTATAGCATGCTTTAAAAAGGTAGAAGAAAGGCAAAATGATTACCAGCATGGTTAAAAGGTGAAGTGAAGGAGGCTATTTTAGCCAAAAGATATTCATTCAAAAACTGGAAGTAGGATCCATCAGAAGAAATTAGGATAAAGCATAAGCATTGGTAAATTAAATGTAAGACATTGATAAGACAGGTTAAGAAAGAATTTGAAAAGAAGTTGGCCATAGAGGTAAAAATTACAATAAAAACTTTAAAAAATACATCTGAAGCAGAAAGCCTGAGAGGTAGTCTGTTGGACCATTGGATGATCAAGCAGTTAAAGGGGCGTTACAAACTTTAAGGCTATCGTGGAAAGATTAAACAATCTCTTTACTTCAGTGTTTACTGAAGAGGTTGTTGGGAGAGATAACCGTTCTGAAAAAGGTTTTCATGGGTTATAATTCAGATCAACTGAAGCAAATCACTGTGAACCTGGAAGATGTGGTAGGCCTGATTGACAAACTAAAGAGTATTAAAACACTTGGACCGGATGGTGCACCTCTTGGGGTTGTGAAGGAACTAAAAAATGAATTACAGACCTATTTCAATTAATTTGTAACCTGTCATTAAATTAATCTGATGAACCTGAAGATTGGAAGATGGCCAATGTAATCCCTATTTTTATAAAGGGATCCAGGGTGATTTGGGAAACTATAGCCCAGTAGGGGTGTGCATTTGGTCCCTACTTATTGGCAATCCGCAACAGATGTGCCAATATTCGTTGTATTCGTGGGGAAGCGAAACGTATAGTGATTCCCCACGAATACAACAAATTTTCCCTGAATTATTCGGCCTCCAATTTAAACAACCCTCCCACCCTCCTGATCCCCCCAAGGCTTACCAAAACTCCCTGGTGGTCCAGCGGGGGGATCCGGGATCCATGCCCTACACTCTCACACCCTCGGTATGTTTCAAAATGGCACCTGTAGCCCCTGTGACATAGTGAGGGCGAAGGTAGCGCCGGCGCCATTTTGAATGCTGGCAATATGGCCCGAGTGCAGGAGGTCGCTCCCGGACCCCCGCTGGACTTTTGGCAAGGCTTGTGGGGGTCAGGAGGCCTCCCCAAGCTGGCCAAAAGTCCCTGGGGGTCCAGCGGGGGTCCGGGAGCGATCTCCTGCACTCGTGCCGTCGGGTGCCAGGAATCAAAATGGCGCCGATACCCTTGCCCTTACTATGTTACAGGGGCTACCTGTGCCATTGGTCAGCCCCTGTCACATGGTAGGAGCACAAGATGGCGCCGATGGCCATGTGACAGGGGCTGACCAATAGCACCGGTAGCCCCTGTGACATGGTAGGTCAAAGGCTATCAGTGCCATTTTGAAACTAGTTCGAGGGTGTGAGAGTGCAGGGGATGGGTCCCGGACCCCCCGCTGGACCACCAGGGAGTTTTGGTAAGTGTTGGGGGGATTCAGGAGGGTGGGGGGTTGTATTAAATTTAATTTTAACTGGGTACCGAATAGGATTAGACATAAAACCATATCGAGGCGCCATACGGACGTATGCAATGTATTTGCCCCCCGATGAATACGTATCCCGAATGCAATGTATGGCGTCCCTCTGCACATCCCTAATCCCGGTGAGCCTGACTTCAGTGCTGGGAAAAATCATGGAGACTGTTATAAAGAATAAAATCACAAAACATTTAGATAGACTTGGTTTGACAGGACACAGCCAACATGGATTTATACAAGGGACGTCTTGCCTCAGAAATCTCCCTCATTCTTTTGTAGGAGTGATTAAACATGTGGACAAAAGTGAACCGGTAGATGTGGTATTTGTATTTTCAGAAGGCATTTTGCAAAGTCCCACATGAGAGGCTTCTAAGAAAACTGAAAAGTTATGACATAGGAGGCAATGTCTTTTGTGGATTGCAAGCTGGTTAAAAGACAGGAAAAAGATAGTAGGATTAAATTGTCAGTTTTCAGAGTGGAAAAAGCTAAACAGTGGCGTGCCTCAGGGATTTGTACTTGGACCGGTGCTTTTTAATATAATTATAAGTGATCTGGAAAGGGGTATGCAGAGTGAGGTGATCAAATCTGCGGATGACACAAAATTATGCAGAGTAGTTAAATCTCAAACTGATTGTGATGAATTGCAAGAGGACTTTGTGAGACTGGAAGTTTGGGCTTCCAAATGGCAAATTAAGTTTAACATGGACAATTTGCAAAGTGATACATATAGAGAAAAATAATCCTTTCTGTAAATACACAATATTAGGTTCTATCTTGAATTACCACCCAGGAAAGGGATGTTGGTATCATAGTGGATATGTTGCGCTCGGGGGTGGACCCTTGTCCTAGGGCAGGGATGGAATGGCTCGAAAAAGGGAACAGGACGTTACTGCCCCCAGGGGGTGGAGCACTGAAGGAGACAGAGGCTAGGAAGAGCTTCACCACTGGAAGCCCGAGGTCCCCCCGGGAGGAGCCCGTAGGGACCTGGGCCGCTTGAACTTAGGTGGGCCTCGCAGGGTCTCCTGGGAGAATGGAAGTCCGGCGTGCCCACAGACACAGAAGGAGAGCAGTCGGGTTTGAGCTGGAGCAGGGAGAACCAGAACAGAGTTGATGATGACAAGGCGAGGAACAGAGCCAGAATCTGGAGGCGAGGTCAGGCAGGCGAAAGGTCAATGTCCAAAGGTCAGTCCGAGGAGTGGTCAATGAAGCAAGGGTCAGATCCCGGAGGTCAGACAAAGTCAGAGGCAAGCAGAGGTCTTGAGGCAGGTGGCAGATAGACGAGCGGGTCTGGAGCAGGCTGAGGTCTTGAGGCAGGTGGCAGACAGACAGGCAATTCAGGAGCAAGCTGAGGTCATAGACAGGCGGCAGGCAGGCAGGCAGGTCAGGAGCAAGCCGAGGTCAGTACCTGGGTAGACAGACAGACAAACACAGGAACAGGCAGGACTCAGGAACGAGGATGCAGGAACAAGTCAGGAATGAAACTGGAACAGAAGGATCCTGGAATGAGACTAGGAACAAGCAGGAACAAGCACAGAGACAATCTAGCATTCAAGCTGACCTGATTGCCAAGGCAAGGAAGTGGAGACAGGAACTTACTTATATTGTTAGATCAATCAGGATGCGCCACAGAACCAAGACCCGCCCTCAGCCCTACAAGTGGCTGAGTGGTCCGCGCACATGCGTGTAGGGGCATGGCTAGCATGTTAGAAGACGACAAACCTCGGTGTGAGGTCTGGCATGCAGTGGAAGGCCCAGCGACCGCCGCCACGGGATGCCGGGGCCTAGCTGGGCTAGCAACTACCGCAAGGGAGGTTGTCCCGTTACCCGCTGAGGAACCATGCAGATGAGTGGTCCCATGCGCGGGACGGCCGCGGGCGGGGCACGTAACAGGATAATACATTGAAATTGTCTGCTCAGTGTATTGTGGTGATCAAAAATGCAAACAATGTTAGGAATTATTAGGAAGGGAATGTCAAATAAAAAGGAAGATGTAATAATGCATCTGCATCGCTCCAACACGTTCAATACTGTGTTCAATTCTGGTCACTGCATCTGAAAAAGGATATAGCTGCAGTGGAGAAAGTGCAGAGTAGGGTGACTAAAATGATAAGTGGCATGGAACAGCTGTCCTATAAGGAAAGGCTAAAGAAGTCAGGACTGTTCATTTTGGAGAAGAGATGACTGAGAGGGGGATATGATATGCATGGTTCCTCAGCGGGTAACGGGACGACCTCCCTTGCGGTAGTTGCTAGCCCAGCTAGGCCCCGGCATCCCGTGGCGGCGGTCGCTGGGCCTTCCACTGCATGTCTAGAAAATTAAAAAAAGGACTTGAACAAGTTAATGTAAATCGGTTATTTACTCTCTTAGATAATAGAAGGACCAGGGCCACTCCATGAGGTTAGCAAGTAGCTCATTTAAACAAATCAAATAAAATTATTTTCCACTCAGCTCATAGATAAGCTTTGGAATGCATTGCCAGAAGATGTGGTTACAACAGTTACTGTAACTGGGTTTAAAAAATGTTTGGATCATTTGCTAGTGGAAAAATCCCAAAACTGTTATTACGGTAATTAATAAGCAATAGTAACTTGTGATTTACCTAATATTTGTATACTTACCAGGTTCTTGTGACTTGTACTGGCCACTGTTGGAAACAGGATACTGGGCTTGATGGACCCTTGGTCTGACCCAGTATAGCATATCTTATGTTCTTATAATTTGCTTACCCTTCCACCTCCATCTCTCTGTCTCCTTCTTGCAGGCTCCATGATCAACTGTTCCTGCAAGTAGCTTAAATTATTATTTTTTTGTTTTTTTTTAATCACTGAAAATCCAGCAGTGTGCCTGTGATGAAAAAGTAAGATCAGATGTTCACTAAGCATGGTACCAGCAGGTAGGAGGTATGAAGAGACAACCTTCAGCTTTCTGGCCAGATCTGAACCCTCCTTCCTTGCTAATAACCTCCTGTAGCTGGCAGACTGGCAGAGTAAAAGAGCCATTACTTCCATGCAGCAACCGCACTGACAAGCTCCTTGATGTCTTCTTGTCTAAGCCTGGTCTCTGACCCACCACAAATTCCCTTTATTTTTATTTTGTCTATTATTGGTTCAGTTTTCTTTTCTTTCTTTTTTCATTTTTCTTTTAATTGTCTTTCTTTCTTTTTTTTGCCCAGGCATCATGATGTGAAACCCTCCCTTGCTCTTCTATTGAAGCTGAGGTGGACTCTTCCCCCACCCCCCTACACAGACACACACATACACACTCTCTCTCTCTCTCTCCCTCATACACACACACACACACACCTGCACCAAAGCCTGCAAGAGCCATAAATTTGGCCCTCTAAAGAAAAATTTGCCCAACCACTGATATAAATGATATTGTCTCTGGGGAATGCCTCATCGAAAGAAACAATATTTTTTATTTTATTCTGTAAGTTACCTTCTATATTTTGTTTTCTGAAATCATATTGAAGGAGGCAGTAAAGAGAACACACAAGATGATATAGGCATCTAATTTGTTTATGTCTTTAACATAATCCACAAGGGATTAATTTTGTGGCTATATTGCAACAGTCAGCATTCTAAGCACAATATCACAAATAATAGGGTTTTTTTTCTCTTAGAGTAAGCATAAAAACTGGTTTTGAAAAGTCTCTAGTTAATAGCAAAACAAGGTTATTTCATTAAAGTCTGATCTTTTTATATATGATGGGAAAGCTATATGCTTAAATCATTTTGTACAAATTGAATAAAATAATTTTTGGAATTAGTTTTAATTATTGCATAGATGAACTTTGACTTTATGTTTTGCACCATATTGCTTTATTTTAAAATTTAATGAATGTACAAAAGACATACAAAATGTTTTCCATTGATTAAATTTCAAATAAAATATATTATATATTATTCTCTGTTTTGTTTTTCTATTTAGCAAATCATGATTAAAAAAGTGGCTGAAATAAAGGTCAGCTAACAGGTTGAATGTGATAACCTTTTATTGGACTAACTTAAAAGACCAGTGTACTAAGGTTTGATGGATTTGTGGATAAAGACTATGAATGTAATTTCATGCAAACACCATGAAAGGCACAGAAATGTGAACATTAAGAAAATGTGTGCATTGTTATATGTGCAAAATGGCCTCTTCGCACAGTAAACTTGTGCGCATAGTTTACTTTCTACATAAATTTACAGAAAGTTTGTATTAATATGTTGCTGTGAGGCAATATCATGGAAAGCAGTTCATTAATTCAGAATTCAACTAAAACCAGCATATAAAGACATCTTCATTTTCTGCAATAAAATAGTTACTCAATGGGGTATAGTTATCTTTTTTTCAAAGTGAATGATAAGAAAATTAGGCATGCAATTTTTCTACTGGGCTCATTTGCATGCAAGCCTCAGTATAAAAGTTATGCCTGGAAAATAGTAACTTCTGCATGGAAAATTGTGCAGCTTAGTAGAAACCCTCACCACCTATGGGATGAACCACACAAATGACTCCACCTCTCATTTGTGTGATTTAGAATGGGCATGCCCACACAACTAAAGGGTCAATCAGGGATGGGGAGGTAAGACTGCAGCAGAAAATAAAAATACGGTGAGGCACCACATAGAGTACTGTGTGCCATTCTGGTCACTGTATCTCAAAAAGGTAAAAGGGATGGAAGGCTATGAGGTGAGGACTGTTCAGCTTGGAGAAGAGATGATTGAGCAGGATATATAATAGAGGACTATAAAATAATGAATGGAATAGAATGGGTAAATGTGAATCAGTTATTAATTTTTTCAAATAATTCCAGAATTAAAGGACACTCAGAATTTTTTTTTTTTTTTAATCATTCAATGTACAATTAAGCTCTGGAATTCTTGCCAGAGGATGTGGTAAAGGCAGCTAGCACACCTGGGTTAAAAAAAAGTTCTTGAAGGAGAAATTCATAAACTGTTTTTAAACATTAAAAACTTGGAAAAATCTACTACTTATCTCAGGGTGTTTGCAGCATGGGATCTATCTATTGTTTGGTATCCAATCAGGTACTGGCAACGTGGAATAACCACTGTTAAAAACAGGATACTGAGCTCGAGGGAGTCTTAGTTGGACTCAGTATGGCGATTCTTATGTTCTTAGAGTATGTTCATACATAAAATAAAATAAACACACAGAGGTGAATTTTCAAAACATTTACATGCATACAATTAAAATACAATATGGGCCAGATTTTCAAAGGGGTACGCATGTAAGATATGCACGTACCCCCGAAAACCTGACCCAAACACCCCTTGCGTGCACCGAGCCTATGTTGCATAGGCTTCCGGCGTGCGCAAAGCCCTGGGACGCGTGTAAGTCCTGGGAATTTCCTTGGGGGGGGGGCGTGACAGGGGCATGTCGCAATCCACACATCATTGGGGGAGGTGTCGGGGGGCATGACGCGGCCGGCACGTCATCCGGGGGCGGCGCCGTGGATATGGTTTTGGCCCGGGGGCATTCTGGGGGCATGGCTGTGGCCTCCAGACCAGCCCCCGGCCCGGAACACGGCGCCCGGCAGCCGTCCCGGCGCACGCAAAGTTACACCTGCCTCGAGCAGGTGTAACTTTCGCGACAGAGGTTGGGGGGTTTAGATAGGGCCAGGGGGGTGGGTTAGGTAGGGGAAAGGAGGGGAAGGTGGGGGGAGGCGGAAGGAAAGCTCCCTCCAAGGCTGCTCCGATTTCGGAACGGCCTCGGAGGGAACGGAGGCAGGCTGCGTGGCTCAGCGTGTGCAGGCTGCCGATTTTGGGCAGCCTTGAGCACGCCGACCCCAGAATTTAATGGATACGTGCGGCTATGCGCGTATCTATTGAAATCCCGCGTACTCTTGTTCGCGCCTGGTGCACGAACAAAAGTACGCGTTTGCACAAGTTTATGAAATCTACCCCATATGCATGCAAGTAGCTTGTACTTGTGCACACAATATTTTATAAACATCAAAAGTATCAAGTATTTGTGGTCTTGTACACATTTATGCATGCAAGTTCAGTCTAGGGGTACTCTGGAGTAGGGCCAAAGAGTACACATGCTATTTTGTAAGACACTTATGTATGAACATTTGGCAGATTATTCACATAATTTTACACCTGCTAATTATCTTGCACAATTGATATCAGATTCATCTATTGCTCACTATTAGTTGGGTGAAAGGTCTGGATGAACTGGAAGGAATTCAGATTGAAGACCTAAGAGGATATCAATAGGGATGTGCAAAGCCTCAACCTTTTGGTTTGGGATTTGTTTTTGGCCCGCCGTGAGAAATATATTTCCCCCGGTTCAGGCCTTTGAAATTCGGGGGGACCCAAATTTCGGGTTAGTGATCATTAACAGGAGTTAGTGTGTGCTAACTCCCATTAGTGCATGCTAACATTTTTTTTATGTTAGCGGGCACTAATGGGAGTTAATGTGCACTAACCTGAAAACAAATTTTTCATCTTTAAAAACTAACAAAAAGTAACAAAAATAAACTACTTCAAGCCTTCCTTCTTGCTCTGATATATCTGAAAAATGTTTTGTCACTTTGCTGTCATGGTTTTGCCTGTTTCACAGGCTCTGCATGCCCTGGTTCTGCCTTCCCTCCACCAGGGATACTCAGCGATTCTCACATCCAGCCTTGCCAAGTTCCTCCTCACTGCTCACACCACACCTAAGCTCCAGCTCCATTTAACCCTACCTTAAAAGAACCTCAATGCTTCTTCATGGAGTCACCCTTGACTCTCTGATCTGGCTGCTCTTATCTTGTTTCATGTGTTGTGGCCTCCAGGCATTCTGTTATCTTGCATCTTTCTCTGTGGCCTACTCAGGCCTTACCTTGCCTTGTGGCCTCTGGGCCTTCTGTTTCCTTCTTCTTTGCTCTCTGGCCTATTCAGACTTTACCTTTCCTTGTGGCCTCTGGGTCTGCTCTTACCTTATACCTTGCTTTGTGGCCTACTCAGGCCTTACTGTGCCTTATGGCCTTCAGGCCTTATGTCCTGCTGCCTATGGGTCTTCTGTACTGCTGCCTTTGAGCCTTGGTGTTCTCTCTTTTCTGTTGTACTTGTCTTTCTTGACTAGCCCTGCCCTTGTCTGCCTTGTCCTGCCTTGCTCTTGACTGATCTTATTGTGCCCTGCCCAGTCCAATCCATAGTCTCCAGTCCTTTCTCAGTATCCTGCTCAAGCCTGTGTCTGTATCCATACACAATCTCTGCTCAATATTTTGCCCAAGCCTTTGTTTGTATCTAGTCCCAGTCTCCTGCCCAGTCTTCAACTATATCCAGTTCCAGCCTCAGCTTCTCCAGCCTCATTCAGCCTACCAGCTGTCCAGCCTCATCCAGTTTTGTCCATCTTGTCTAGCCTATACTATGATGACCTGCTGCCAAAGCCAAGTTTTACTAGCCCCCAGCCATTTCTGATGGGTTTAAAGGGACTGAGGTAACTGGAGGAGTATATGCTATTAAATAAGGGGGGAAGGGGTTAATGACCTAACTCTCAACTGTGATAACTAGTGGATGAACTGGTGAAACTGGCAATGGCAAGGACATGTGCCAGTTATAAAATTCTCTAACTTATGTTGTAGAAACCTGATTTAAGTGGCTAGGCTTGCACACACATAAAATTGTGCACACTTGTTCACGTGGCCAAGCTAGTTCATAACATGTACATATGTGCACACAAGTTATAAAATGGCCACATAAATCTTCACACACAAAGTTTATCTGGAGGTGTAACTTTGTCAATGAATGTCAGTGATTGTACAGAGGATATTCATGAATTTTAAAAGTGGATTTATGCACATATGTCTGATTTTAAAATTCACACTAAAGTCTGAGTAGAAAATACCCACAGGGGTAGATCTTAAAAAAGTACACGTGGGTGTACTTTTGTTTGCGCAACCGGCGCAAACAAAAGTACGCCGGATTTTATAAGATACTCGCTTTGTTTGATTTATTAAAATGTGCCGGCGGCCTACGCAAAATAGGTGTGCCGGCACGCGAGTGCCCTATGCGTGTAAATCTGGAGTTGAATGAATGCTGGTACCCCAGAAAACTCATGTACCAGCTTTTTATTACTCCTATAATGGCTCAATTAAAGGTATCATAACCAGCCAGATTACAAAATTTTATTTTTCTTCCATTATTTTAATGAATCAAACAAAGCGAGTGGAAAAACAGTTTAAAACAGGTCAATATCAGGAACCAACAAGGAATTAGCATTACCACACAGCATTATTTGTTGAAAAGCACCTTTACTCCTTGCATATGCAGGTTTTCAAGATAATGGGGAAATGGTCTTTCTCCAGAATGGAAATATATATATTGTGGTCACCTTGACTAGAGTTGTCACCTTGCCCCAGGTAGAGATGTGCATTCATTTCTGACGAATTGGAAAATTTCAACAAAATTGTCCAATTCAGCATGTTTTGGGGAGCCTGAAAAACGATCGGAATTTTCCTGTTTTTTCGCGAAAATGTGTTTTTCGGATTAGCGCGTGCGCGCTAACTCCCGTTACTGCGCACTCACAAAAACCATTAGATTTTGTTACTTTTTGTTAGTTTTTGTGAGTTCGTACTAACGGGAGTTAGCGCGCACACGCTCATCCGAAAAACAAATTTTTGTGAAAAAACTGGAAAATCCCGATCATTTTTCAGTCACCCCAAAACATGCTGAATTGGACAATTTCATTGAAATTTACCAATTCGGCAAAAATGAATGCACATCTCTACCTGGTGCAAGGTGACAACTCTAGTCAAGGTAACCATAATATATATATTTCCTTTCCGGAGAGAGACCATTTCCCCATTATCTTGAAAACCTGCATATGTGCACTAACCCAAAAACCAATTTTTTGCGAAAAGAAAACCTAAATCGCAAACAAATGACATTTCCTGCGGTGGCTGAAAAACAAAGAAAGACACGAACACAAAAAATGATTCACATCTCTAGCCCCAGGTCACTAAAACAGGCTGAACCAATCCTATATCCTCCCCTTTTCTTCCCTATTAAATGTTCTAAGAAAATCAGAAACACAAATCAATGTGCCTCACCATGTCACAAAAAATTGAAATCTAGACACTGTGAGGTCAATATGTTTTTGTACACCATTGCAAGTTGGTGCACAAAAACTAATTTTTTAAATTTTACATTGCTAACTGCATAAAGTTTTACATTGCTAACTGCATAAAGTTTCTATGTGCACAAAACGTATCCAGATGAAAAGGTCATCAAAACTTTAGCAAGTAAGCACACATAAAGTTGAATTTTAAAATCCTGATGCATGCATCAATTAGGGGATGCATGAATATGTTGGGCTGGCATAAACCGAGCAGATTTTAAAAGCCACCCAGATATGTTTGTATCTTCCACACATGCACAACTTGTAATTTTTCAGAAAGGGGCAGGGTGTGGCTGTGTTCTGGGTGGGTCATGGGTGGTTCAAGACTTTAACCAGAAATGTGTGCATAACTATTTACGTGCTCCAACGCATGCTAAGTTCCACTCGCGGGCAACTTTATTTCTGCTATGGATAGCATGTAAGTATAGAAAATAAAGTAACATGCCATTTTGGAAAGATGTAAAAGGTCTGGGGTATCTGGGAGGTGTACAGGCTATCAATCTGGGAGGTTTTAAAGACCTAGCTGGTAACTGGGTGAACTGGGGAGGAACTCGTAAAACAGGCACACGTCCTTTTTAACATTTCAGCACTTTCACAGTAGAGGTGGCTTTTGCATGCACAGGCGCATATCTACTTAAAATTTGGCACACTTGTGCATGCTGCCAGGCTATTTTATAATAGGCTATTTTGTAACATGCGTGCATATACATGCATATGTTATAAAATAGCCACGTCCTTGGGTGTGGGCCTACAAATCTGCACACATGTGTGCCTGCACTCTGGTTTGAAAGTTACTGTCATTCTCTCCAGCTAAAGTTATGTTGACAAGTCTGGTTGGAAAAATAATATATATAATTCAATTATATATATCATTTTTTATCTAATAGACAACAACATATCTGCATTACTATTGGGATTCCACAGGGATCACCCTTTCATCTAAGAACATAAGAACATAAGAAATTGCCGTGCTGGGTCAGACAAGGGTCCATCAAGCCCAGCATCCTGGTTGCAACAGAGGCCAAAACCAGGCCACAAGAACCTGGCAGTTACCCAAACACTGAGAAGATCCTGATGCAATTAATAGCAGTGGCTATTGTATTCCCTAAGTAAAATTGATTAATAGCCATTAATGGACTTCTCCTCCAAGAACTTATCCAAACCTTTTTTGAACCCAGCTACACTAACTGCACTAACCACATCCTCTGGCAACAAATTCCAGAGCTTTATTGTGCGTTGAGTGAAAAATAATTTTCTCCATTTAGTCTTAAATGTGCTACTTGTTAACTTCATGGAATGCCCCCTAGTCCTTCTATTATTCGAAAGTGAAAATAACCGAGTCACATCTACTCATTCAAGACCTCTCATGATCTTAAAGACCTCTATCATATCCCCCCTCAGCCGTCTCTTCTCCAAGCTGAACAGCCCTAATCTCTTCAGCCTTTCCTCATAGGGAAGCTGTTCCATCCCCTTTATCATTTTGGTTGCCCTTCTCTGTACCTTCTCCATCACAACTATATCTTTTTTGGGATGCGGCGACCAGAATTGTACACAGTATTCAAGGTGTGGTCTCACCATGGAGCGATATAGAGGCATTATAACATTCTATTTGCTTTTTTGACTGCTGCAGCACACTGAGCTGACGATTTTAAAGTATTATCTATCCACTATGATGCCTAGATCTTTTTCCTGAGTGGTAGCTCCTTATATGGAACCTAACATCGTGTAACTACAGCAATGGTTATTTTTACCTAAATGCAACACCTTGCACTTGCCCACATTAAATTTCATCTGCCATTTAACAACTCCATGGACCCAAATTGTAGGCTGCTTTCTGTGCTTTGTGCAAGCTATAGTTTATGTATGGATGATATTCAGTTTTTCATTCTAAGAATGTCTTCCTGGAATGCCACTTTTAAACTAGCCTTAATTTGTCTATCAACTGTCAAACAGTGGCTCCTTCATAATAAATTTGCATTGAATATAGAGAAGACTGAGATTATGATATTGAAAAGATCTGCTAAGGATAAACCCACTACCTTTAGTTTTGAAGGTCATGACATCCATATTATCTCCCAGGTAAAAAGTATTGGTGATATATTGGAGTCCAGTTTATCAATGATCCCTCAAATAAGTGTTACTGTTAAATCCACCTCTTTTAAACTTTGAATATTGTACTAGCTAAAGGTTCTGCTGGAGAATAATGCATTTTATATAGGACTACAAGTTCTATTATTTGCTAGACTTACTTATTTTAATTTTTTATCTTATTGTCCTATCAGCAGCCCTTAGAGCATTCCAGATTACTCAAAAAGCAGCTGCCCCAATTTAGATAGGGTCTGGCATTAGGGAACCCATCGCCCCCATTCTTTTTTATTTTATTTTTATTGCATTTTCACTTAATATACAAGAATACTCTTGACATGAATTTACAGAGATACATGGAAATGTTTTAAACAAATAGAAAAACCTCAATAAACCAAGTAAATTTCTCTTATTCTCTGTAATACAAGTCCACAATAAGAAGTGGAGGCGGATATACTCAACTTAAAGAAATAGGTTTCCCCTTTGCAAACGGAAAATCACAGTAGTATACATTCTTTCCAAGCTCCATTGCCTTCCTTTAGCATGAAGAATGATATACAAAACAACTATGCTATTTCATAAACTTTTAGGGAAAATTGAACCTCTATGTTAATGATTTTTAATCCACCATGGGTTTTTAACTGCTCTCAATTAGGTCTGTTTGATGAACCCTCCTTAAGTGCTTCGTACTTTGCAGATACTCAAAATAATGCATTTTTTGAGGCAGGTTGAAGATTTCTTCTCAGTCTTTGAATAACTGCTGCTTGTAGTATAAACTCTACAGGTGTACAGATGAACCATTCAGTTTTTGTTGTCCTTGTCTCTGTGTGATATACTTTTATGTTGGTTGTTTTGTTACTCTCTTTGAACCTTTGTCTCGAGAGAGCTTCAATTGTTTTCAATAAAAATAAAGTTACATCCTTGAATTTATTTAAGTTTACTCAGAGGCATACTCATGCAATTAAGTCCTAACGAATATTCGGGGAAAGTTCTGGGTGTAATTTTTCCCAGATATTTTTGCCATTTCCCCAAAATATCTAAGTAGAGCCTATCCAGCCAGAAACCTATTGCAGTCTAAAACGCAACTCCATTGGAAACATGCTTAAAACAAGCTTTAATAAATTCTACTACAATCCATTATAAAATTACAAAAATGCTTCAAAGAACATACCATGCAGTTTTAGATACAAAGATGAATCTCCAATATGGAGAATCTATTTAAAAGCATTATTAAAACTTATAATTTCTTCACTGATGTTGTATTGTTCACTAGTTGGGCTCCTGCCTGAGTTTAAATGTGAGTCTGATGTATTTTGGAATTCACTTTGAATCATTTTGTAAAATTGATAACTTTGTTGAACAATTTATTATTGAGAGTTTATTTCAATATTTCTCCTAACTAGTCATTTTCTTTGAATATCATGCAACAAACTTTATCTAGTGTACTGTACTCTGTGGCTGCAAAATGTATTTCTTTACTTTGTGTATATATATACACAAAAGGTAAATCTGCCTATATGTGCAAATAAATAAAGCTATTTTGTTTTGTTAATCATTTAAAGATGATGAGCACTCATGCAGCTCTCTAACAGGCATATTGGAAATAAGTATAGCTTCAAGGCTGCTAATCAAGGTTGTTTCTATTCATGTATATTAAACTAAATAACTCAATAGATTAATGCAATGAATATTTTCAAAGTTATATGTAATGTTTCTAGATAACTAAGGAATATTACTATTATTTTTTTTTAAAGAAAATGCAGTTACAATGTTAGTCCACTTAGATGTTTTGAAATGTGTGAAATTATAGGCAATATCTTTTTATCAAACTAACGTTATACTTATGTGATATTTCTGACAACAGTTCGATAATGAATAATTTAAACAAAGCTTTGCATTTAGCAAACTGTCTGGAGGATTTATCATTTTGCTATAACTATAGCACAATGATCTGCTGCGGGGGGAAAGGGGGCGTGGCAATAGTGAGCAGGCAGCTACATCATTTTGGAGTGTTTCCGCCCACTGCAGTTGTGGGCATACTGCATTCCATTGTCCCTATAATGCCAATGAAATAGCTGTAGCTATTTCTGGTGCTAATGTGAGCAATAATGTGCGATACATTGTCTCCCGCAGTACTCAGGGCCCTAAATTTCCGTAGCACCAACTAAACCTCATCCAAACTCCTTCCCTTTTGCTAATTTGCATTTTCAACTTGCAATGCAGTAGTAATTAGGGATGTGAATCGTTTTTCAACGATTAAAATTATCGTCCGATAATGTTTATATCGTCTTAAATCGTTATAGAACACGATACAATAGAAATTCTAACGATTTATCGTTAAAAATCGTTAAATCGTGTTAGTGCGCACTAACTCGAGTTAGTGCGCACTAACTCGATTTAGTGCGCACTAACTGAAAATGATACAAATAAACACTTTCCAGGTCACTGAAGGTCAGTTAGGAATGAATATGTGTTCCTATTGGCTGGCTGCCCTCTTATCTATTGATGTTACCAAGGTTACCACTGAGGTGATGGTTGGGGGGGATGGGAAATGGAACTGGAAACTAACGAACACCAACAGAAAATGAAACAAAGTGTTCACACTTCCCAGGTCAGTAAAGGTCACTTAGGAATGAATATGTATGTATGTATTCCTATTGGCTGGCTGTGCTCTTATCTATTGATGTTACCAAGGCTAATACTGAGGTAATGGTTGGGGGGATGTGAAATGGAAACAGTTGGAAGCTTGACAAAAAAAGTAATGTAATGATCAGCACTCATGTGACTAGAACTTGTTTGTTTATTATTTTTGTTAGCAGGCACCTGAAATGCTAGTGCATGTTGAATTTGCCAATCACTGTGCATTTTAGAAAGGTGGTCCTGGCTGGAACTGTACACAGTTCAAATATATGTAATTGATTGTTGGTAAGTGTATTTTTTAAGTAGCCACACTGGCACAAGTATGTTTACTTTTCCTCCTACTTAACTCACTAGCTCAGCTTTGTAAGAAGGGCTTCTCTGCTTGTGTGTTGTTTTTGTTTGGTGTGAGGAGAGCAGAAACATCAGATCTTTATTCAATCTACTACAGTCATCTCTTACAGTGCCCTATCCCTATTAATACCAGGAGTGTTGTGATCTTCCTGCACACAGTGCCCTAACCCTGATACCAGTCTGAGACAGCTCCCTCCCTGCATTACTAGTGAGAGGCTGGCTTCACAGACAGGGGGGAGCTGCCTGACCCTCACTCCTGACTTCCCCCATGTCCCAGCTAGTGAATGGTGTGTGGGTGAGGGGAGGGGGGGGAGGATGGTGAAGTCTGAGACAGCTCCCTCCCTGCATTACTAGTGAGAGGCTGGCTTCACAGACAGGGGGGAGCTGCCTGACCCTCACTCCTGACTTCCCCCATGTCCCAGCTAGTGAATGGTGTGTGGGTGAGGGGGGGGGGGAGGATGGTGAAGTCTGAGACAGCTCCCTCCCTGCATTACTAGTGAGAGGCTGGCTTCACAGACAGGGGGGAGCTGCCTGACCCTCACTCCTGACTTCCCCCATGTCCCAGCTAGTGAATGGTGTGTGGGTGAGGGGGGGGGGAGGATGGTGAAGTCTGAGACAGCTCCCTCCCTGCATTACTAGTGAGAGGCTGGCTTCACAGACAGGGGGGAGCTGCCTGACCCTCACTCCTGACTTCCCCCATGTCCCAGCTAGTGAATGGTGTGTGGGTGAGGGGGGGGGGGAGGATGGTGAAGTCTGAGACAGCTCCCTCCCTGCATTACTAGTGAGAGGCTGGCTTCACAGACAGGGGGGAGCTGCCTGACCCTCACTCCTGACTTCCCCCATGTCCCAGCTAGTGAATGGTGTGTGGGTGAGGGGGGGGGGGGGGAGGATGGTGAAGTCTGAGACAGCTCCCTCCCTGCATTACTAGTGAGAGGCTAGCTTCACAGACAGGGGGGAGCTGCCTGACCCTCACTCCTCCGGGGTATTGTGATCTTCCTGCACACAGTGCCCTATCCCTGATACCAGGGGTGTTGTGATCTTCCTGCATGCAGTGCCCTATCCCTATTAATACCAGGAGTGTTGTGATCTTCCTGCATGCAGTGCCCTATCCCTATTAATACCAGGAGTGTTGTGATCTTCCTGCATGCAGTGCCCTATCCCTGATACCGGGATGTGTGCAAGAAGATCACAACACCCCCGGTATCAGGAATAGGGCACTGTGTGCAGGAAGATCTCAACACCCCCAGTATCAGGAATAGGGCACTGTGTGCAGGAAGATCACAACACCCCTGGTATTAGGGATAGGGCACTGTGTGCAGGAAGATCACAACACTCCTGGTATTAATAGGGATAGGGCACTGTGTGCAGGAAGATCACAATACCCCTGGTATCAGGGTTAGGGCACAAGTTCTAGTCACATTGACTGATCACATTACTTGTTTTGTCAAGCTACCAACTGTTTCCATTTCCCATCCCCCATATACTGTCAGTAGGAAACTTGGTAACATGAATAAATAAGAGGGCAGCCAATAGGAATACATATTCATTCCTAAACTGACCTTAACTGACCTGAAAAGTGTCAAATTGTATCATTTTCAGTTAGTGCGCACTAACTCCCAGTTAGTGCGCACTAACTCCCGTTAGTGCGCACTAACTCGAGTTAGTGCGCACTAATCGGAAAAAAAACGATTTTTAACGATTTTTTAACTAAAAAATCGTGCCTAAGACGATTTTCTTGCCCTGCCACACGATTTCTATCGTTAAGACGATATGGAAAACGATTCACATCCCTAGTAGTAATCATGTATGTTAGGACATTATCGCGTGTGATAACTTCCTAACGCACATGATAAAAGCTCTTATCAGAGTTATAATAAATCAAAAGAAGTAAAGATAATACTGTCCAATCACTGTGAACTAGTATTCAAAGTATAGTTTTCCCTTCTTTAATATTTTATAATGTGAAATGTTCTTGTTTGATACCACAGAATCTGTGTGTTTGCTTATTTGATATGTTTTATTTTAAATCTATTATAAATGTTTTTATTTCTAGAAAAAAAATTTTTGGTGGTAAGTTGAAAGTTTCATATGTTAATATAGGTATCCCCCGCACCTCATGGTGATTATAATCATTAACTTCCAACTACCTCCATGAACTTATTTTTTTGAAATTTTTCTGAAATGAATTAAAGTCCCAAAAGGCTAAAATACATTTTTATGTCACCTTCATTCAGCGATGCTTCACTCTTAAAATTATTAAGAATCTTTACCTCCATATGTAGGTTGAAAACTTGTGACTCATGCGTAAGTAAATACCTTCACCTTTTTGTAGATCTTAAAACTCTGTTAAATTCCAACTCATGCAATGATGAATATTTTCTGCCTTCTGTGGATGTTAAATCACTATGGCAATCCTGACATGTACATGTTTCAGACTACCCATCCTTCTTCAGGGGATGTTGACACTGTGAACATACTGCAGAAGACAAATTATCACCTTATTCTTGAGTGTTTGACAAGTCCTACTTCATTGTTTCTTCGGTCTTCTAACCCACACCTTGACTAGTCAGGATTTCCATAGTGATTTAACAGCCTCAGAAGGGAGAAAATATTCATCGTTGAATGAGTTGGAATTTGACAGAGTTTTAAGATCTACAAAAGGGTGAATGTATTTACTTATGCATGAGTTGCAGGTTTTCAACCTACATATGGAGGTAAAGATTCTTAACGATTTTAAGAGTGAAGCATCATTGAATAAAGGTAACATAAAATGTATTTTTGCCTTTTGGGATTTTAATTCATTTCAGAAAAATTTCAAAAAAATAAGTTCACGGAGGTGGTTGGAAGTTAGGGATGTGAATCGTTTTCCATATCGTCTTAACGATAGAAATCGTGTGGCAGGGCAAGAAAATTGTCTTAGGCACGATTTTTTAGTTAAAAAATCGTTAAAAATCGTTTTTTTCCGATTAGTGCGCACTAACTCGAGTTAGTGCGCACTAACGGGAGTTAGTGCGCACTAACTGGGAGTTAGTGCGCACTAACTGAAAATGATACAATTTGACACTTTTCAGGTCAGTTAAGGTCAGTTTAGGAATGAATATGTATTCCTATTGGCTGCCCTCTTATTTATTCATGTTACCAAGTTTCCTACTGACAGTATATGGGGGATGGGAAATGGAAACAGTTGGTAGCTTGACAAAACAAGTAATGTGATCAGTCAATGTGACTAGAACTTGTGCCCTAACCCTGATACCAGGGGTATTGTGATCTTCCTGCACACAGTGCCCTATCCCTATTAATACCAGGAGTGTTGTGATCTTCCTGCACACAGTGCCCTATCCCTAATACCAGGGGTGTTGTGATCTTCCTGCACACAGTGCCCTATTCCTGATACTGGGGGTGTTGTGATCTTCCTGCACGCAGTGCCCTATTCCTGATACCGGGGGTGTTGTGATCTTCTTGCACACATCCCGGTATCAGGGATAGGGCACTGCATGCAGGAAGATCACAACACTCCTGGTATTAATAGGGATAGGGCACTGCATGCAGGAAGATCACAACACTCCTGGTATTAATAGGGATAGGGCACTGCATGCAGGAAGATCACAACACCCCTGGTATCAGGGATAGGGCACTGTGTGCAGGAAGATCACAATACCCCGGAGGAGTGAGGGTCAGGCAGCTCCCCCCTGTCTGTGAAGCCAGCCTCTCACTAGTAATGCAGGGAGGGAGCTGTCTCAGACTTCACCATCCTCCCCCCCCCCCCTTACCCACACACCATTCACTAGCTGGGACATGGGGGAAGTCAGGAGTGAGGGTCAGGCAGCTCCCCCCTGTCTGTGAAGCCAGCCTCTCACTAGTAATGCAGGGAGGGAGCTGTCTCAGACTTCACCATCCACCCCCCCCCCCCTCACCCACACACCATTCACTAGCTGGGACATGGGGGAAGTCAGGAGTGAGGGACAGGCAGCTCCCCCCTGTCTGTGAAGCCAGCCTCTCACTAGTAATGCAGGGAGGGAGCTGTCTCAGACTTCACCATCCTCCCCCCCCCCTCACCCACACACCATTCACTAGCTGGGACATGGGGGAAGTCAGGAGTGAGGGTCAGGCAGCTCCCCCCTGTCTGTGAAGCCAGCCTCTCACTAGTAATGCAGGGAGGGAGCTGTCTCAGACTTCACCATCCTCCCCCCCCCCCTCACCCACACACCATTCACTAGCTGGGACATGGGGGAAGTCAGGAGTGAGGGTCAGGCAGCTCCCCCCTGTCTGCGAAGCCAGCCTCTCACTAGTAATGCAGGGAGGGAGCTGTCTCAGACTTCACCATCCTCCCCCCCCCCCTTACCCACACACCATTCACTAGCTGGGACATGGGGGAAGTCAGGAGTGAGGGTCAGGCAGCTCCCCCCTGTCTGTGAAGCCAGCCTCTCACTAGTAATGCAGGGAGGGAGCTGTCTCAGACTTCACCATCCACCCCCCCCCTCACCCACACACCATTCACTAGCTGGGACATGGGGGAAGTCAGGAGTGAGGGACAGGCAGCTCCCCCCTGTCTGTGAAGCCAGCCTCTCACTAGTAATGCAGGGAGGGAGCTGTCTCAGACTTCACCATCCTCCCCCCCCCCCTCACCCACACACCATTCACTAGCTGGGACATGGGGGAAGTCAGGAGTGAGGGTCAGGCAGCTCCCCCCTGTCTGTGAAGCCAGCCTCTCACTAGTAATGCAGGGAGGGAGCTGTCTCAGACTTCACCATCCTCCCCCCCCCCTCACCCACACACCATTCACTAGCTGGGACATGGGGGAAGTCAGGAGTGAGGGTCAGGCAGCTCCCCCCTGTCTGCGAAGCCAGCCTCTCACTAGTAATGCAGGGAGGGAGCTGTCTCAGACTTCACCATCCTCCCCCCCCCCCTCACCCACACACCATTCACTAGCTGGGACATGGGGGAAGTCAGGAGTGAGGGTCAGGCAGCTCCCCCCTGTCTGTGAAGCCAGCCTCTCACTAGTAATGCAGGGAGGGAGCTGTCTCAGACTTCACCATCCTCCCCCCCCCCCCCTTACCCACACACCATTCACTAGCTGGGACATGGGGGAAGTCAGGAGTGAGGGTCAGGCAGCTCCCCCCTGTCTGTGAAGCCAGCCTCTCACTAGTAATGCAGGGAGGGAGCTGTCTCAGACTTCACCATCCTCCCCCCCCCCCTCACCCACACACCATTCACTAGCTGGGACATGGGGGAAGTCAGGAGTGAGGGTCAGGCAGCTCCCCCCTGTCTGCGAAGCCAGCCTCTCACTAGTAATGCAGGGAGGGAGCTGTCTCAGACTTCACCATCCTCCCCCCCCCCCTCACCCACACACCATTCACTAGCTGGGACATGGGGGAAGTCAGGACTGAGGGTCAGGCAGCTCCCCCCTGTCTGTGAAGCCAGCCTCTCACTAGTAATGCAGGGAGGGAGCTGTCTCAGACTTCACCATCCTCCCCCCCCCCCTCACCCACACACCATTCACTAGCTGGGACATGGGGGAAGTCAGGAGTGAGGGTCAGGCAGCTCCCCCCTGTCTGTGAAGCCAGCCGCTCACTAGTAATGCAGGGAGGGAGCTGTCTCAGACTTCACCATCCTCCCCCCCCCCCTCACCCACACACCATTCACTAGCTGGGACATGGGGGAAGTCAGGAGTGAGGGTCAGGCAGCTCCCCCCTGTCTGTGAAGCCAGCTTCTCACTAGTAATGCAGGGAGGGAGCTGTCTCAGACTTCACCATCCTCCCCCCCCCCCCCTCACCCACACACCATTCACTAGCTGGGACATGGGGGAAGTCAGGAGTGAGGGTCAGGCAGCTCCCCCCTGTCTGTGAAGCCAGCCTCTCACTAGTAATGCAGGGAGGGAGCTGTCTCAGACTGGTATCAGGGTTAGGGCACTGTGTGCAGGAAGATCACAACACTCCTGGTATTAATAGGGATAGGGCACTGTAAGAGATGACTGTAGTAGATTGAATAAAGATCTGATGTTTCTGCTCTCCTCACACCAAACAAAAACAACACACAAGCAGAGAAGCCCTTCTTACAAAGCTGAGCTAGTGAGTTAAGTAGGAGGAAAAGTAAACATACTGGTGCCAGTGTGGCTACTTAAAAAATACACTTACCAACAATCAATTACATATATTTGAACTGTGTACAGTTCCAGCCAGGACCACCTTTCTAAAATGCACAGTGATTGGCAAATTCAACATGCACTAGCATTTCAGGTGCCTGCTAACAAAAATAATAAACAAACAAGTTCTAGTCAGGTGAGTGCTGATCATTACATTACTTTTTTTGTCAAGCTTCCAACTGTTTCCATTTCACATCCCCCCAACCATATTGGTAACATCAATAGATAAGAGCACAGCCAGCCAGTAGGAATACATACATACATATTCATTCCTAAGTGACCTTTACTGACCTGGGAAGTGTGAACACTTTGTTTCATTTTCTGTTGGTGTTCGTTAGTTTCCAGTTCCATTTCCCATCCCCCCAACCATCACCTCAGTGGTAACATCAATAGATAAGAGGGCAGCCAGCCAATAGGAACACATATTCATTCCTAACTGACCTTCAGTGACCTGGAAAGTGTTTATTTGTATCATTTTCAGTTAGTGCGCACTAAATCGAGTTAGTGCGCACTAACGGGGAGTTAGTGCGCACTAACTCGAGTTAGTGCTCACTAACACGATTTAACGATTTTTAACGATAAATCGTTAGAATTTCTATTGTATCGTGTTCTATAACGATTTAAGACGATATAAACATTATCGGACGATAATTTTAATCGTTGAAAAATGATTCACATCCCTATTGGAAGTTAATGTTTATAATCACCAAGAGGTGTGGGCACACCTATTTATTTATTCATATGTGATTCATATGTAATTTCCCTTTGAGAATTATTTATATAGTCCAACTTTACTGTTACATGGACTTTCCCAGCCATCCTTATGTCCTGAGAAACATTTACATACCAATCATAAATATAATGTAATCTTGCACTAAATTCATACTGATTTTATTATTTAAAGTTCCAAATATAAATTATTGTTCTATTATTGAATTATTTTCATTAGTACAATCTATTATATGTATTTAAGAACTATTCATATAGACCATTGACTAAGATCATATAACTCTGCTATGCTCCCACCACAACAGAATACTGTGAACTCTGAACTCTGAGAAGAAATGGAATTCAAAAAAATATTTATACAACACAAATTCCATCTTTAGGGGCAGTATACTTAATCCAGGACATACAAGTGAAATTTTGCTGCATTTTCAGAGTGCATGTATTAGTTTCTTTGCAAATTACAAAAAAGATATACGATGCTGCAATTACTCCATTTAAAAAAATATGCAGTCTAAAATAAAATTCTATGACCTCATGACCTATCAGAAAGAATGAAGACATTTCAGGCTTTGGAATGTTAACACTTTTATAAAAACTGAAACTGGTGAAATGGTTAGGTTATGGAGAAGAAACCTAGATCGTTTAAAAATGAGCATGGTATATATCTGTAATTTGCAGGACCAACATTTTTGTTTCAGTTCATTTTTCCTTTCTTGTTTTCTTTTTCATTTTTTGATTTGTTTTTTGATATGGTTCATTTATAAAACATTAACTCCACTGTCACAGGGTATGAGCCCTTTAGCTGTGGTAGGATTAATACTGCCTAACTAGCAATTCAGTTGGCCCCCCTACTGACAGTAGGTGGACTCAGTGGAACAGGGACAGGAGCTAGGATTTACCTTTAACATCCTCTTCCTCTGCAGGACTTCCTCCTCGGCTGGACTTAGGCAAGGATCCCATGGGCAGTGGTCAAGTAGAATCAGAAACCAGACCAAAGTCAAGGCAGGTGGAGGTCAGGTAGCATTGGTATCCAGGCAATGGTCAAGGCAGGAAGAGAGCAGGCAACATGACAATCCATGCAATAGTGAGATCCAAGAGGCAGTTAGAGAATGGAGGTAGGGAGGAAGAGACCAGTTGAGGACAGATGGAGGAGGACTGGAGCAAGGCAGGGCAGGACTGGAATAAAGCAGGCAGGAGAAGGACTGGAACAGAGGTGAAGCAAGGCAGGCAGGAACAGGACAAGAAGGAGTGGAACAAGGCAGGCAGGAATATAACATTCTAAGAGGCTTTGATAGTGGTAAACACTACATTCTACTAATGCTTGACCTATAAGCAGCCTTTGACACAGTAAACCATAAAATACTACTAAATAGACTGGAGGAAATCGGATTACACGGTCTAACATTAAAATGGTTCAGATCATATCTAGAAAACAGGTTTTTCCAAGTTCAGATCAACAACACATTATCAGAAAAAATTAATCTCAAAACAGGAGTTCCACAGGGATCAGCCCTATCAGCGACCCTTTTTAACATATACATGCTGCCATTATGCCACTTACTTGCAGGGCTAGGAATTATACACTACATTTACGCCGGCGATCCAACTAATTCTATCCATAGAGGACACTTTAGAGAAAACATTAAACCTAGCCAACATGTACCTAAGCATTATAAAACAACTACTGACACAAATGGAACTTGTAATTAATATTGATAAAACAGAATTTCTACACTTAGAACGAAAAAATTCTGAAATCAGTTAAACCTCAATAACACTCAAAGACAACCAGAAAATTGAACTAACTGGAAAAGTACACAACCTGGGAATAATTATAGATCCTGAAATCAATCTGAAACAACACATATCACTAAAAGTAAAGGAAGGTTATGCAAAGCTCATGGTACTCAGAAAACTTAAACCAATACTAACTCAAAATGACTTCCAAACAATTCTACAGGCACTAATTTTCTCCAGCATGGACTACTGCAATGCTAGGACTACCTAATATGACATTAAGACCCCTGCAAATATTTCAGAACACAGCAGCTCGAATACTAACCGGAAAAAGAAGGAGGGACCATATAACTGAAACTCTAGCAGAGTTACATTGGCTACCAATTGAACACAGAATTAAATACAAAACCCTATGTATCATTCACAAACTAATTTATGATGAGAAATCAGATTGGCTGAACACAGCATTACGGGTACACACTCCACACAGGAACCTCCGATCAGCAAATAAAGCACTCCTAACCATTCCATCAGTTAAAACAGCAAGACTGACACAAGTGAGAGAAAGAGCCCTATCACTAGCAGGACCCATAATCTGGAACTCAATGCCTCCAGAGATCAGACTACAAAGTGATCTCAAGGCATTCAAGAAAAGTTTAAAAACATGGTTTTTTAAACAAGCATTTTACAAGGAGACAAGAGAATAGAGAGAAATTATTCAGGAAAAGACAGAAAGGCACCGACACACAGAACTTAGAACTCTATAGTAGATTAGTCTATGAAGTCTACATCACAATAAGCATAACTATAATACTAGGTGTGATAAAACTACCCATGTAAGTACCTTGGTACAATTGGTCATGAACTACTTCGCTAAATAACTATGTATAATGATATATTGTAACCGAATCTTTGACGGCACCTGTTAGAATATACTATAGTACACTTTTACCTACATTAAATATGTGCCTACATGTAAACCGTTGCGATGGTATTTAACTTGGCAATGGTATAGAAAAGTTTTTAAATAAATAAATAAATAAATAAATAAATAAATAAAACATGCACTGCAGGCAGCAAGGCATGGAAGAAGGACCTGTTGTTGCCTCAAGTGCTGGCACTATTATGGCTGCACATATATATGGATTCTTTGTCTTCTTTTGTTGGTGGAAGGGAAGTTAAGGGGGGGTATAAAAGACTTGGAGAATGGCTGGGGTTTAATTACACGACTGTATGATGTCAGCAAAGGTTGCTACTGTTCATGTTCCCGCAATGGGGCATTTATATTTTGGTGTGTGCACTTAGGCCTCGATTTATCAAAATGTAATAAGTATCGCATGCCATAGCAAAAGGGGCATGGTTTATGCTAATATACAGTTTATCGCAATGTGTGCTAATTACCTAAGCAAAGAGCTAAGTGAGTGCTGCCAAATTACGATAACATTTTCAGACTTTGCGATAAGTGCCAGACCTGTTGTATTTCCTGCATTCAACCACTGGGGGACCATGAGAGAGAGAGAGAGAGAGGGAAGGAGCTGGAGAGTACACAGAGAGAAAGGGTGGCTCTCAATGTGCATACCAGAGATACATATGCTGAGCAATTTTATTATAGTTGAGTAGAATAAGCCTATGAAATTCAGTTTCAGAAATATTTGGAGGATTTCAAATTTTAAATAATAATAAAAGATTAGCTGTATCTAATGCTAGTCTTTGATGTAGTAACAGGTGCTAATAAAGAAAGTATTTGAAATAAAGGCTGGCTCTCCAAGAACTTAGACCTACTCAACATGGTCCCCTCAGTGGTTGTATGTAGGTAATACAACAATTCTAGCACTTATCTCAAAGTACAAAAATGTTATTGCAATTTGCAGTAACTTAGCGTTTCACATAGGTATTAGTGCAAATTGCAATAAACTGCCTATTACCATAAAACACCCCTTTTCCTATCACATGCAATATTTAGTGCATTTTGATAAATCCAGGCCTTAGTGTGTCCAATGTACAATTTTCAACATGGGCATTGGATGGCATATAACACCTGTATGGTATTACGCTAAAAAAATATATATTTCCTAAGCACAAACTGGATATTTAAGGTTGGAGTTCAAATGTCTGCAGAGAAAGGACATTTTCACATATAACATATTTCTGGCAGGATAACCATCCTGCTGATTCAACTGCTGAGTGGCTCAATTGTCTTGGTGCTGTGTTTACCAATTTGTTTTGCAATTTCAAACCTCACATGTAGGTAAACATTGGTTTACAATGAAAAATACTGTACAATTGTAAAACATGCCAGTGTGTCAAAATAATCTTTGATATTTGATCAGATTTCCTGGAAAAAGGGGTCTCACAAACTGGACAATCTGTGGTCTGATGGAATTGAACATTGAGCAGCAGATCTCTATTGGCATAAAGGCCCCATTTGAATGCTTGTTAATCACCGTCGATGGGTACCCTCTCTCGAGGAATTTCATCTGCACATGGCCTGCATTTTATATTCAACAGTAGGGATGTGAATTGTTTTTATAATGAATTGAAATATTGTACGATATTTTTTAATTCATTATATAATCGGTTAAAACAAGAAATGAACACTTTTCTCCCAAATTTTTGTGAAAATCATTTTTCGGGTTAGTGCGCGCTAACGGGATTTAGCACGCACTAACAAAAAAAACTCCCGTTAGCGCGCACTAAGCCAAAAACCGATTTTTCACAAAAAAAAAATGTTGATCCGAGGGAAAATGAGATTTTCCCGGCCAGGCGAACCCAAAAGCAGGAACGATCGGGCACCCAATTCACATCCCTATTCATCAGTATTGTCACAGAGATATCTGAGCCTCAAAAACTAACCCAATGGTTTATTAGTATGCAGGTTCCTGAGGTGATAACTCTCAAAATGTAGAAACATATTCCTGTCTGTTGGTTTTGTATGAACTGTGGTCACAGGTTTATTGTCCTTCTTCATAATCTGTAAATTAAGAAACATAATTTGCTCAGTATGGCTTTGTATATTTGTACAGAAAATTGTAAATGAGGGTCATGTGCATTAATCCATTGAGAAAACTAATGTAAAGATGTAACAAAATATGTCCAAATGAAAAAAAAAATATCATCTATAAAACAAACCACAAAGAGCATTATGTGACAACAATTTGAAGGATAGATATTTTGATCTTCAAAATATATATATACATGCCACTGATTGGGCCATGGTGGCTTCCATGACTATAACTCTGATGTTTTTAGAGCTGATGTTTAAAAGTAAAAACATTTTCTTTATGTGTCATTGTTGCCAAATGAAAGACAAAATCTCTAAAAGTTGAAGAAAAACTATTAATTAGCAAGATGTCATAGATGATTTGTAATGCTGTATTCTTGGGATACTGGTATAGAGCGATGTAATTTCCATTGTGGCCAAAATCCATGATCCTATGCCAAAATCATGAGACTGCAAGGTTTGTATGAAGTGAGATGAGTGACGTATATAAGACCTACTTGGGCACAAGTGGATATAAAAATGAGTTTAAATATTGTGAGGGTGGATCTAATATGGAACCAATCCCAGACACAATTGGATGACCCTGGGGGAGCTGTTAAAGATTTATATATTTTAAGAATAGTGTAAAAATCTGGTTATGTGGATGCAATTCTAAAAGGACATTATATTTTTTGAAAGAAATAAAATTCAATGCGAGACCTTCATCAAGCATGTGCTAGATTTGAATCTGTAGCCTCTTTATAGTATCTTCACCCAATTAGATATAAAATGTGGTGTCTAACAATTGGCCTAGTACTTCAATATTATATTCTTCAGTATTTTGAATAGAGATGTGCATTCGTTTATCACGAATTAGGCAATTTCGACAAAATTGCCTAATTTGTCGTGGTTCGGTTTCACCTGCATACCATTGGTCAGCCCCTGTCACGTGGTAGGAGCACAAGATGGTGCCGGCCATCCATTGCTCCTACCATGTGACAGGGACCAACCAATGGCACTGGTAGCCCCTGTGACATTGTAAGGGCAAAGGGCACCGGCGCCATTTTGATTCATGGTAGGTCCGACGGCCCGAGAGGGAGACATCGCTCGCGGGACCCCGCTGGACCACCAGGGTTTTTAGTAATTCTTGGGGAGGGATCGGGATGGTGGGGGGGTTGTAAGAAAGTAAAATTGAAGGGTTGGGGTGGTTGTTTTCCAATTTGTTTTTTTCCAAATTTGTTTTTTTTTGATTCGTTTTCCTACTCGTTTTCCCGATCTGTGGCGACAAAAAATGATCCGCGGAAAAACAAAAATTTCAACAAAGTACCCGAACCGAAATCCAACCCGATACGAAAAAACAAAGCTCATCTCTAATTTTGAACGACTAAACCACCATCTTTGACAGCTAGGCAGATGGTAATAGATCTACAGGCTTGTCTTTCACTAGGAAAAAGATTCAGAATATTGTGTCTCAATGCAATTAATGTCCCACATTACCAGATTTTCAAATGTGGCTATTATAGGATCAGCAGGACCCAGGGACATCCACTTTGACTTTCAAGCTAAGGTGGCAACTGATAATGGTGACATAGAGGAAGAAATTTTTCGGGTAGATTTTCAAACAGCGCAATTTGGCGTACTTTTGTTGGCGCATCAGGCACCAACAAAAGTACGCTGGATTTTAGTAGATACGCGCGTAGCCGCGCGTATCCGCTAATATCCTGGATCGGCGCGCGCAAGGCTACCGATTCCGTATAGCCAGCACGCGCCGAGCCACGTGCAAGGCTATCGATTCCGTATAGCCGGCGCGCGCCGAGCCGCGCAGCCTACCTCCGTTCCCTCCGAGGCCGCTCCGAAATCGAAGCGGCCTCGGAGGGAACTTTCTTTTGCCCTCCCCTCACCTTCCCCTCCCTTCCCCTACCTAACCCACCCGCCCGGCCCTGTCTAAACCCCCCCCTTACCTTTGTTGGGGGATTTACGCCTCCCGGAGGGAGACGTAAATCCCCGCGTGCCAGCGGGCCGCTAGCGCGCCGGGACGCGAACTGGGGGCGGGTCCGGAGGGCGCGGCCATGCCCCGGACCGCCCCGGGCCATAGCCATGCCCCCGGGCCCGCCCCCGAAATGCTACGTCCCGCCCTGAAAATGCCACGCGGATCGGGCCCGCCCCCCGACACGCCCCCGACACGCCCCCCTCGGAAAACCCCGGGACTTACACGAGTCCCGGGGTCTGCGCGCGCCGTTAGGCCTATTGAACATAGGCGCACCGGCGAGCAGGGCTCTTAAAATCCGCCCCTTTATTTTTTATTTTTAACTGGGAGATAAATTTAAATAACTGCACACTAGTAATGAAAGAATCATATTGAATAGTAGGTACAAAGGAAAGGCTCTTATGCAACAGATTAGTTTCATCTGCAGTATGTAATTGAGAAGATAAATTGAAAACTGTCTGAGATGTTGTCTCTGAGAACAGTTAATATGCTTCTCACACACTTGAACAAACATCTTCTGTCATTAGCAGTCTGTATTGTATCCTGGTTGATACCTACGCCTTGCACCTGTGGACAGTGGCATGCAGTGACATTTAAAGCAGTGGACTCAGTCTCACATCCCCTCACAATGGGTCAGCAACAGTCTTGCTTGTTCAGTTCCCCCTCCCCTCCCACAGGTCTCCAGCAGTCTCACTCCCTCAAGCCCTTCTCTCAAAGACACAGAAGATATTTAGAATCCATATGATATGCATAACTATAATACTATGTGTGATAATTCTACCCGTATAAGTACCTTGGTACAGTTGGTCATGAACTACTTCACTAAATGTCTAATGATATATTGTAACCGAACCTTTGACGGCACCTGTTAGAATGTACTATAGTACACTTTAACCTACATTAATTTATGTGCCTACATGTAAACCGTCGCGATGGTATATAACTTAGCGACGGTATAGAAAAGATTTTAAATAAATAAAATAAATAAATAAATATGACATTAGGCCCATTTTAGCATGTATTGGATATGGGCTTAGCCTTCAGAAAGGCATGAATAAGGAATTATAATATAGTAAACCTTTCATACCAAAATAGTGCGCATGCAAAAATTACCCTATCTATAAAAACACAACACTGCAAATATTACATTAGGCCCTAAAAACTAATACATCTCCTATTAGGAAAACAGAATATGTCAGGCTGTCAAAAAATATCTGTAAAATAATACATGCATGTAAAAATACTGTACAAAATATTTTAAAACTGTATAGATCCCTTCTTCAGATATCAGATCAAGACAGATCCTACACTGTCTCAGTGGCTTACATACAGTATTTTTGTATAATACTTAACTTTTATTGGACTGTATTTTATCACAGCCTGCCAAGACTACAGTTTTCCCCAAGAAACAAATCTGCCAAATCAAAACAACATTAACTCCCAGGTCTCAAACAGTTACCACCATACCCAGGAAAGAGCAGCACTACAAATATTAAAACAGGCCTTAAGAAACCAATATACTTTCCATTGAAAATAGAACAAGTCAGACTGCTAAAGACCCCTACCCAGAAACTACTCACTAGCATGTGGTAAAAAATCTTCTGAGGGACAACTTTGTTAGTCTGGTAGAGCAAAAATGACAGGCATCAATTGGCAACTTATAGACAAACTAATTTATTAAAGCATGAGCTTTTGAGGAAAGAGTCCACTAAATCGGATACATGCATTGATGTACAAGAGATGAGTAAAATGTCTACAGAACAGAGAGAAGGCATTGAATTAGGCAAGACACAGTGTTTAGTAGGGGTGTTCATTCGTTTGCAATGCATTGGCAATCCGCAACGTATAGGTCCATATTTGTTGTATTTGTGGGTTCGCGAAACATATCGCGATCCCCCACAAATACAAACATATCATTAGTTTTATTCTTTTGGCTCACTCACAGTGATTTCTTAGCGGCCGTTTGAAATAGGTGAACGCCATGTGGATGTATCCATTCAAAAAACCAGCCCTTTCCTGTGAGTCATAAGTGACCTCACAGCCCTGTCATAGAGTGGGTCAGACAGGTTGGCAAGGAGACCAGAATGCAACTTATCAGTGCTAAGCATTTTTCTAATGCAGCGAATTCCCGCTCTTGCTCAGTGCTCTGCGATGCTGTTCCTGATGAACCAGCACTATATATACATTAAGCACGCAGCGTGCCATGCACTTTCTATGCAGGGGTGGTCTGGGGAGGTGGCCTGTGGAAGGTGGCTGCACTCAGAGCTAGTCCGATTGTCTCAAATCTGTATTCAATTGCTAACTACGTTGATTGAAAAAGATATTTCTTCAATTTGGCTGCAGTGCCAGCTACTAGCCCTGTTTTTTTTTTACTGCAAATTTTTTTATTGATCTGAGACGGTCTCTCTGTGCCACTGAGAGAAGCTGTTAGCACTAGCAGTGACATTTTGCTGCTTATTTTACCCCCTGGGGTCGGTTGCAAGCAGCATTTGGGTTTTGTGGGTGAGAGATATATTCAATTTGTAGCTATTTTAATAGTATTGCCATTGAAATAGATATTTCATCGATTTTGCTGCTGTGGCAAGACAGGCTTTTTTGTTAACTGACATAACTGCAGTTTTTGGTTTGTTTTTTTTAATTGAACTCACTGTCTCTCTATACTCTTTTAATCCAAGAAGGCATTACACTGGGCATCAGTAACAGTGGGCACTGGGTAGTTTTGCAGACTCACGTATATTGGGACAGTGGTGGTCTCAGAAGGGAAATCCCCAGTGGGCCTCTTTTGTAGTTAGTCAGAACTTTGTTGTGTGCACATACATTACATTAGTGCACATCAAGGCACTGTGCCTGTGGGTAGCCAGTTTTGCAGACTTGAGTATATTGGGACAGTAGGGATCTGTGAAGCCAAATCCCCAGTGGACCTCTTTTGTAGTTACTACTTTGTTGTGTGCACATATATTACATTAGTGGACATCAAGGCACTGTGTCTGTGGGCAGCCAGTTTTGCAGGCTCGAGTATATTGGGACAGCGGTGGTCTGTGAAGCGAAATCCTCAGTGGGCATCTTTTGTAGTTACCACTTTTTTGTGTGCACATATATTACATTAGTGCACATCAAGGCACTGTGCATGTGGGTAGCCAGTTTTGCAGACTCAAGTATATTGGGACAGCAGTGATCTGTGAAGCCAAATCCCCAGTGGATCTCTTTTGTAGTTACTACTTTTTTGTGTGCACATACATTACATAGGTGGACATCAAGGCACTGTGCCTGTGGGCAGCCAGTTTTGCAGGCTCGAGTATGTTGGGACAGAGGTGGTCTGTGAAGCGAAATTCCCAGTGGGCCTCTTTTGGAAATAATTCTTTTAATTGAAATACCTGGTAGGCAGTGACATCAAATCCATAATGTCAGGGAAAGCTAGATATGGTCGGGTGATTGGGACTGGGAGAGGAGACACCTCAAAAGGGAGTGCCAGTCCCCCATTAAAGTTAAAAAGGGACCTGTTCCAAGCTAAAATCTCTGGAGGGCAGCCAGTTCCATCTGGAAAAAAAAGGAAATCTAAACATGATGCATCGCCACCACCTGTTTCTGACCCTGTAGTTTTGGAGGTGAGGGAAGGGGAGGCTGAGTCATGCAAGACAAAATGGCGACATGAAAAAGCAGCAGTGCAACAGCAGTCTCGACTTAGCATTGACAATGTAGCGCAGGCAATGTTTGCTTCTGATTCCGATGAAGAATCATCTTGTGTGGGATTCTCATCAGAAATGGAAGAAGTAATAGCTGACAAAGGTTTAGGAGGATTTGTTAGTCCTGTCTTAGCCTCCACTTCAGTGCTGCAGAGGAGAGATGAAGCTGATGATGAGGAGGAGGAAGAGCAGTCAGCACAGGCACAGAGTGTTACTGATGCCCCTGGCACTGCTTCTCAGTATGCATCAACTACTTCAGCTCCAGTGCTAGCATCCACGCCGAAGGCTATAGAGAAGGGATCATGAAAGATATCTGCAATCTGGAGCCACTTTAAAGTGACAGAGGACCCATGTTTTGCTCTGTATAATTACTGTGACAGGGCTATTAGCAGAGGCAAGAATATGGGACATCTATCTAATTTTGGCATGACACATCATATGAAGAGGCAACACCCAACAACAGTACTACCATCTGGGGATGGTGACAGAACCAGTCAGGTGACCCCTTTTTCCAGGCAGCATAAAGTGTTTGAAAAGGAGCAGAGTCACCCCATGTACTCAGCCCCTTCTAGCAGTCAGGTGGCAGGCCAGCAGCCCCCTGCCATGTGGCAGAAGCGACAACTCACCATGGAGGAAATGGGGTGGAGTGTGGTAATGCTATCCTGGGGTAGGAGGCAGGCAGCCTCAAAAGTTGTAACCAGGAGCATTGGGGAAATGATTGCCCTTAATGGCCAGCCCTTGCAGATAGTGGAGAATGTGGGTTTCAAGCATTTTCTGAAGGTCGTAGTTCCAAATTACAAAGTCCCCTCCAGAACCACATTTAGCAGAAAGATCATCCCCAGCCTGTACAAGCAGTGTTGCAGTCGCATGCAAGTGCTGCTAGCTAAGGCACAGGAGAGTGTGCATTTCACCTGCGATATCTGGACCACCATGAATGCTGTACACTCTTACCTCTCCCTGACAGCACACTGGTGGGACCTGGCTGAGGCAGGGGCAGGCAGCAGCTCTATTAGTGAACAAGTATCAGGGTAGAGGTAGGCTTTTCTGCACACCCACCTGACAGACCAGGCCCATACTGCAGCCAATACTCTAGCATGCATCAGACAGATAATGGAGGGCTGGCAACTACACCAGCGAGACAGGAATCCTCAGGCAGGGTTCTTTGTCACAGACAATGGTGCAAACATGGAAAAGGCAATAACCGAGGGGCACTTTCAGAACATCTGATGTTTTGCACACACTTTGCACCTGGTAGTAAAGTCAGCTCTGGGGTTGGAGTCCAATCACCAAGAAAATGAATACCTGCATACATTAATACAGAAGTGCAGGTACCTAGTAGCACACATCCACAGAAGTGTGAAGGCGGGGCAGGTTCTCCAACAAAAGCAGACTGATTTGGAGATGCCTCACAAGTGTCTCATTCAAGACATTGCCACCCAGTGGAATTCCACCTATATGATGCTGCAGAGGTTAGTGAACCAGCAGACACCCCTTCATGAACTTTCTGGTTCAATGGACATAGGTGTGCAGAATCCCCTAGGGCATCATGATTGGTTAGTCATGAGTCAGCTGGTAAAAATCCTGCAGCCCTTCAAGGATGCCGTGGAGGAGCTGAATTCCAGAAGTGCCACCTTGGCTGACATCATCCCTATAGTTAATTTCATGGATGAAAATTTGGAGGGTTTTAAACAGGAAGAGAGAATGACATTTGAGGTGCTGAAGAACACACAAACATGCTCACCACAATCTGTGATCCCCATGTGAAAGGGAAACTCGCCCTACAGTCCAATTGTTTCTCATTTGTGAAGAACCTGTTGTTACTAAAAGTAAGTGAACAGGAGCATCATAGGCAGAACAGATCAGGCATGAAGTAGAGGAGGAAACAGCAGTCACTTCAGAGAGTTATGCTAGCCCAAGCAGGAGCAGCACTGTCAGCGACAGCTAGTACCTCCTCCTCCTCCACTTCAGTATGCCAAAGGCATTTTGCCCATAAATATTCATCTTTTGTGCTACGAGCTAGAGAGAAAGCAGTTGGTATGAGTGACTCACAGCCCACCCAAGCGAAGGAGACACAAGCACAATTGTCAGTGACACTGTATCTCTCAGAGCCCACAGATGACATGCAGACAGATCCGCTGGCATATTGAGCACACAAGTCTACTGTCTGGCCACACCTAGCCAAAGTGGCTTAGCAATATATGTTATATCCACCAACCATTGTGCTCAGTGAACATATATTTTCAATGACAGGGGATACCATGAGCCCTCACCTCTCAAGGCTGGCACCAGAGTTGATAGAAATGCTAGTGTTTTTGAAAATAAACATGCCTATGCTTGGGTTTCCAAATTTTCGCTGTGAATGGCAAGATGAATAAAACGCTATGCCTGTCCATCCACTGTCCAGGCCGTACGTCCCTACAAGTTCCTGACCTCTAACGCTGTGCCTCTCTGAGTTTAGTTCTGGTATTTCTAATTTCAGTTTCATGTATTTGTGCATCACTTCTTTCCAGAATATTCTTTTCCTGTTTCGCAACATTTGGAATGTAAGAACATAAAAAGCTGGCTTCAGATGTTTGTAGCTTGCATAGTTCATATACGCAATAGTTTTCCTGACCTTCATAATATGGGCCATGTTCCCAAAATCTTTCTTAGGTGCCAACAGTAATGTTTCTAGTACCATAGAAAACTGGTGGTAGTTGTACTCTAGTTCATCCTCTGTCTTCTCATAGTTTACAGAGGCATTGTGTAAACCACAATGTCAACATAGGTTCATATTGTAGATTTGGACTTGAGTAGCGGTTTTCTTATTTCTGAGAGCTCTTCATGTTCCTTTGTCATCAGCTGAAGTGCATAAGTACAGTTAATAATCTCCAGATCTGTTCTTGCTTCACAAATGGCAGTCACTATTGCTTTAAAAGCAACCTCTGTTGAATTATCCTTCAGAAATGAAAAAGATGCCATTTTCTTCTGGCAGTGAACCAGTTCAAGAAGAAGTGACAGATCAAACCACAACATACCTGCACAAAGGAAACCCTCGAATGCTGTGGCTGTCCGGCCAGGCCTTATGTCCCTATGTGGGCTTCACCTCTGTCCTCGAATGCTGTGCCGGTCCATCCAGGCTTTATGGCCCTACGTGGGCTTGACCTCTATCCTCGATTGCTGTGCCTGTCCGTCCAGGCCTTATGTCCCTACGTGGGCTTGACCTCTAGCCTTGATTGCTGTGCCTGTCCATCCAGGCCTTATGTCCCTATGTGGGCTTTACCTCTATCCTCGAATGCTGTGCCTGTACGTCCAGGCCTTATGTCCCTACATGGGCTTGACCTCTATCCTTGATTGCTGTGCCTGTCTGTCCAGGCTTTATGTCCCTACGTGGGCTTGACCTCTATTCTTGAATGCTGTGCCTGTCCATCCAGGATATATGTCCCTACGTGGGCTTGACCTCTATCCACGATTGGTGTGCCTGTCCATCCAGGCCTTATGTCCCTACATGGGCTTGACCTCTATTCTTGATTGCTGTGCCTAACTGTCCAGGCTTTATGTCCCTAAATGGGCTTGACCTCTATCTTTGATTGCTATGCCTGTTCGTCTAGGCCTTATGTCCCTAAAAGGGCTTGACCGCTAATGCTGTGCCTGACCATCCTGGAGCCCTTCCCTGCTCAAAGGAAAGGGAACTCTCCCCAAGGTAGCCGGCCAGCCTGTCTCTTAGTACCTGTTGACCCATACTAAACTGCTGTTCACAGTGAGACCTCCTCTACGTCGCCATGCTTTGAAGGCTCGTGCTCCACTCTAGGGGCCAACCCATTCTAGGGAGCCCTTTCCTGCTCAAAGGAAAGAGAACTCTCCCCGGGGCAGCCTGTCTTGCCGTGATGAAAACCACAGGGACCTGACTACCTCATCTCTGCCAGCCTGTCTTGCCCCTATAAAAACCACAGGGACCAGACTACCTCCGCTCTGCCAGCCTGTCTTGATCCTATCAGCTTTCTGCCACTCTGCCTTGCTGCCATACACCAGATGACTTGCTGAACTCTTGTGGTGTTCTAGCCACTATCATGGTTCCTCAGTGTGTTGGTGCTAGTCTTTCTGCTTGCTATTTTCCCGCTTCATTGTGCTGTAGGATATTGATGCCACTTGTCTTGCCACTTTGTCGTGCTGCCTTCGAGGGTTCATGTATCTGTTATTGTTGCTCTCTTTTGAAGCTGTGATGTGTTTTTGACACTGTTGCTGTTGCTTTGCGCCTATGTTAAAGCACTCTTGCCACTCCTGATACCCCTTTGCCACTTTGGTGCCAATTTGTCACAGTCTAAGAACCTTGGAGCTCTTTTCTCGTTCTGATGATAGCTCCCCAGACGTTTGATCAGAATTGATTATAAAACTCCAATTCTGAGCCAAAAATAGACTGCAAATACTTCCCCCTTTGACTTTAATGGGAAATCGGAAAACAAATAAAACATATCAACAAATTGGTTTCCCCTCCCCTATGAAATGAATGCAATGAATTTGGGTCCCGGTGAAGTGAATAACGAATAGCAACACATTTTTTTCCTTCTGCACATCCCTAATGTTTAGAGATGGGTTAAGTTTTTTAATGAGTTCCAATTTAGCAGTTTCATGCCACTTGATTCCTGCTATTTTTACTCACTAGCAGAATCCTTCCCCTTGGTCACACTGGAAGAACCATCAACCATAAAATCAAGATCTATAAAACATCAATCATATTAGTAAAACTATACTAATAAAAATAATACATATTTTAAGACAGCTGATGAACAGAATATTCAATAATTTAAACCTCATAAAAATGTTTATAAATTTCCCAAAACACCATTATAATATTTCAAAAGAGCAGACACATTAAACAACATCCACTAATGAAGCTTTCCATACATGAGATTTTTCGATTCACAGTCACCCTGAGATGTTATGGATTGGGGAAGGGGGGCTACACAAATTTTATCCTGTCGCATACACGCATGCTCAGTAATTTCACTCACACTCCCTCTCTTTCTGTCTTGCACACACATATCCACACACACACAAATGCTTACACAGGCACATACACACACAAATCCTCACATAGCACACCCCCTCCCCAACTCTCATACACATGCTCACAAGTTTCTTTCCATACATACTGTAGGGATGTGAATCGGGCTTCAGACGATTGAAAATATCGTCAATATTTTTAAAATCGTCAGAAATCGGGGGCTCCCCCAAAACGATAGGAAAACCCCACAATATTGATCGTGGGGGTTCCCGTATCATTTTGGGGGAGGGCATGAAAACGGCACACAAAAATATCCCCTAAACCCACCCTACCTTTTAAAAGTAACCCCTTAGCTTCCCCCACCTTCCCGACACCCCCAAAAACTTTTTACAGGTACCTGATGGTCCAGTGGGGGTCCCGGGAGCGATCTCCCGCGATCTCCCACGATCTCCCGCTCTGGGCCGTCCTCCTGCTCCCGGGCCGTCGGCTGCCACTAATCAAAATGGCACCGATGGCCCTTTGCCCTTACTATGTGACAGGGTATCAGTGCCATTGGCCGGATCCTGTCACATGGTAGGAGCACTGGATGGCCGGCGCCATCTTGTGCTCCTACCATGTGACAGGGGCTGACCAATAGCACCAGTAGCCCCTGTGACATAGTAAGAGCAAAGGCTATTGGCACCATTTTGAATACTGGCAGCCGACGTTCCGAGTGCAGGAGGTCGCTCCCGGACCTCTGCTGGACTTTTGGCAAGTCTTGTGGGGGTCAGGAGGATCCCCCAAGACTTGCCAAAAGCCCTGGTGGTCCAGCGGGGGTCCAGGAGCGATCTCCTGCACTCGGGCCATCGGCTGCCAGTAATCAAAATGGCGCCAATGGCCTTTGCCCTTACCATGTGACAGGGTATCCGTGCCATTGGCCAGATCCTGTCACATGGTAGGAGCACTGGATGGCCGGCGCCATCTTGTGCTCCTACCATGTGACAGGGGCTGACCAATGGCACCGGTAGCCCCTGTGACATAGTAAGGGCAAAGGCTATAGGTGCCATTTTGATTCCTGGCAGCCCAATTGAAAAGCCCCCACATGTGATTCGGAACCGGAATCTGAACCGATTCCGGTTCTGATTCACATCTCTAATACATAGTCCCCAGCAGTCTTGTTCACTAGCCCTCTCTCTCTCTACCTAGCCTCCCAGATCCTTTTCCTGATTGATGACTACTAATATAGAACCTTACATTATTGTAGCTATAATTGTGTTTACTCTTCCCTAAGTGCATCACTTGCACTTGTCCACTTTAAAATTAATTTGTCATTGGCATGGCCAGTCTCCCAGTTTTTCAAGGTCCTCTTGCAATTATCACAATCATATGATTTAATAACTTTGAATAATTTTGTGTCATTGGCAAATTTGATCACCTCACTTGATGTTCCCATTTCCAGGTCATTTATATTAAAAAGCAGTGATCCCAGAACAGATCCTTGGGACACTCCACTATACATCTTTGTACATTGGGAAAAAGTACCATTTAGCCCTACTCTCTGTTTTCTATCTTTTAACCAGTTCTCAATCCACAATAGGACCTTGCACCCTTTCCCATGACTTTTTAATTTCTAAGAAGTTGCTCATGAGGGAATTTGTTAAATGCTTTCCAGAAATCTAGATACTCTATGGGCCAGATTTCAAAAGCCCTACACGCGTAAATCCAAAGGATTTACGTGTATGGGGGAGGGGGGTTACATGCACCGGGCCTATTTTATAAAGGCCCAGTGACGCGCGTAAAGCCACGGGACACGTCTAAGTCCCGGGGTTTTACAAAAGGGGTGATCCAGGGTGGGGGCATGTCCAGAGGTCTCCAGCACAGTGGCCATTTGCTGCTGTGTCAGAGGATCACGTGCTGGCAGGCTGCCGGTGCACACAAATTGCACCTGCCCAGAGGCAGGCGCAAAAGGTAAGATAGAGGTCAGGGGGGTTAGAGTAAGGCTAGGGATGGGAAATATTAAGGGAAGGGGTGGGAAGGTTAGAATAGGTAGAAGGGAAGTTCCCTCCCAGGCCGCTCTGATTTCGGGTAGCAAGTGCACATGTACGCCCGTGCAGATGTTTGAAAATTCACCCCTATATGAACTGGCTCACCTTTATCTACATGTTTATTTACGCCCTTACAAATGTAGAGATTGGTGAGGCAAGACTTCCCTTGGATAAATCCATATTGGCTTTTCCGCAGATTCGCCATCATTGAAACTCTGAATTCTCAAATCTTGAAGGACTACAAATACAACGCTGAACTCTAGCCCTTGATAAAGAACAGGAAGCGTTCGAAACATGGACCCATGTGGGCGTGTTGATTACCTTGGCTGGACAAGCAAATGAAAATATTGAAAAAAATAGCTCTATTATGTGAGATGTTGACCGATGATTAAATATAAGGCCAATCATATAGCAAATCTGCTTATAAGATGAAGCCTATTATGACTGGTCAAAATGTACCCTAAGCGGCTATGGGTATATCTCTTACATCTTCCTCAGTGAAGTCTGAAGCAATAAATTCATTTAGTCTCTCTGCTATGATTTAGTCATCCCTATATGCCCCTTTTATCCCTTGATCATCTAATCTTCCAACTGACTCCATCATAGGCTTTTTAATTTGAAAGTACCTGAAAAACTTTTTATTATGAGTTTTTGCTTCTTTATGGCAAGCTTCTTTTCAAATTCTCCCTTTGCCTTCCTTATCAATGCTTTGCACTTGACTTGCCAGTGTTTATGATATTTCCTGTTTTCTTCATTTGGATCCATTTCCCATTTCTTGAAAGGTGTTCTTTTAGCTATTATCACCTCTCTCACCTCATCTTTTATCCATGCCGGTAATCATTTAGCCTTCTCTCCATCTTTTATAATGCATGGAATACATTTGGTCTGGGTTTCCAAGATGGTAATTTTAAACAATGTCCATGCCTTACGTAAACTCTTTTTTGCAGCTGCTCCTTTAAGTTTTTTTCCCTAACCATTTTCCTCATTTTATCATAGTCACCCTTCTGAAAGTTAAATGCTGTAACAGATTTCTTTAGTATACTCCTTCCAGTTACTATATTAAGTCAAATTTGCTCAGTTAGGGATCACTATTGCCAAATAGCTCCAAAACAGTTATCTCTCACACCAAATCCTGTGTTCCACTAAGGATTAGGTCTAAAATAGCTTCCTCTCTTGTTAATTCTTGTACCATCTGCTCCATAAAGCAGTACATAACATAAGAACAAAAGGACATAAGATATGCCATACTGGGTCAGACCAAGGGTCCATCAAGCCCTGTATCCTGTTCCAACAGTGGCCAAACAATGTCACAAGTACATCTCAAGTACCCAACCATTAGAGAGATCACAAGCTACTATTGCTTATTCATTACTGTCATAGCAGTTCATGGATTTATCCTCTAGGAACTTATCCAAACCATCTTTAAACCCAGTTACACTAACTGCTGTAACCACATCCTCTGGCAGTGAATTCCAGAGCTTAACTATGCGCCGAGTGAAAAATAATTTTCTTAGATTTGTTTTAAATGAGCTACTTGCTAACTTCATGGAGTGCCCCCTGGTCCTTCTATTATCTGAGAGAGTAAATAACCTATTTACAAAGGATATGCTATCGTTCAGGATGAAGTAGGAAATTCCAATGAAATTGCCTAATTTATCCTGGTTCGGGGAGCCCGAAACCCAAATGAATTTTAATTCCCAAAATTTTGGGAAAAATTTTGGGAAAAATTCAGTTTTGGGTTAGTGTGCGAATTTCAAAGGCCCAAACCACAGGAAATACGATATTTCCAGCGGCGGGCCAAAAACGAAGCCCAAACCGATAAGTTTGGGCTTTGCACATCCCTACTATTTACATTAACTTGTTCAAGTCCTTCATGATTTTGTAGACTTCTATCATATCCCCCTCAGTCATCTCTTCTCTAAACTGAACAGCCTTAACTTATTTAGTCTTTCCTCATAGGCATTCGTTCCATGCTCCTTACCATTTTGGTCGCCCTTCTCTGCACTTTCTCCAGTGCAGCTATATCCTTTTTAAGATGTGATGACCAGAACTGCACACAGTATTCAAGATACGGTCTCACCATGTTGTACTCTTTCCAGATCATTTATAAATATATTAAAAAGTACCAGTCCAAGAATAGGTCCCTGAGGCACTCCAATATTTACTTTTTTCCATTGTGAAAACTGACCATTTAATCCTACTCTCTGTTTCCTGTCTGTTAACCAACTTGCAATCCACAAAAATCATCACCTCCTATCTCATGACTTTTCAGTTTTCTTAGAAGCCTCCCATGTGGAACTTTGTCGAATGCCTTCTGAAACTCAAATATACCAATCATATCTAGCAGTTCACCTTTGCCCTCATGTTCATTCACCCCTTCAAAAAAATGTAGATTTGTGAGGCAAGATTTTTCTTGGGTAAATCTATGTTGGCTGTGTCCCATCAAACCATGATTATCTAAATGTTTTGTGATTTTATTCTTTATAACAGTTTCCACAATTTTTCCCGGCACTGAATTCAGGCTCATCTGTCTATAGTTTCCCGGATCACCTCTGGATCCCTTTTTAAATATAGGGGTAACACTGACTTAGAAAATAGCCACTGCTATTACTAGCAACTAGCTATTAGAGATATGCATCATTTTTTTAAATCATTTTGTGCTTTGTTTTTGGGGCCCCTGTGTGAAATTTCATTTTTCCCACAGTTCAGGTTTTTCTTTTCCAGGGGCCCCCGATTTTCAGGTTAGTGCGCACTATCAGCAGTTAGTGGGCACTAATGGGTCAAGATCACAAACTTCTTTTTGTTGCCTGAATTTCTGGCTACCTATTTAAAACAAAACACAAGAACATACTAAATATTATAATTCAATAGTTTACTTCACCTCAATAATTTTAAGTTTTAAAAATTTCTTCAAGCAGTACTTACTAATTTTTTTCCAGCCACCAGCAAGGTGATCCTCTCCTCTCAGTGCTCCCACTGGACTTTGTGTTACTAAGCTCTTCTGTCAAATATTTCATCTAGTAATTTTTCTTCTCTTGCATGTCTTGATGTGACATTCACACAGTCAATACTAGAGTAATTTATTATTACTGTGCTGCTGATTTTATTAAGTTTCCTAATTTATTTTTGCATTTTATTGTCTGTTTGTTCATTCTGGCCAGGTGGAAGGTAATATACCACCACTGCTATTTTATTCCCCCTTTCACCACACATTTCTTTCCATAAAGATTCAATTTTGCATTTTGTTTCCAGTTGCAATTTTATCCTATTTGACTCAATGTCTTCTTTAATTTATAAATTAAACTTGATCCATCCTATCTTTTCAATATCATTTTTACCTGTTATCATGGTGTCCAATTGGTTATTGTCTTTCCACCTGGTCTCTGAGATGCCAATTATATCAACTTCTTTATCCGGTGCTGTGCACTCTAAATCTTCCATCTTATTTTTTAGACTTCAAGCATTTTTATACAGACATTTCAAGATATGTTTTTTGTTTGTATTAACAAACTGTATATCAGTTAAACAGAGTAATTTAGAATCTTTCTGCTCTGTCTGCTATTTACTTAAAGGTACCTGGTATTCTTTAGCATTTATTACAACCTTTCTACTGGAATATCCTTAATTCCCTTTTCTCTTAGTATCCTTCAAAGGTTCATAATTCTGAACCATGCACATTTGAGCGACTGTCAGCATTTCTCTTCATCTAGTTTAAAAGCCACTGTATTTGCTTTCTGAAATTAGTGCCACTCTGGTTATGCTGGAGCCTATCCTTTTGCAAAAGGCCCCTCCTTCCCCCAAATGATGCCCAATTCCTAACAAACATAGAACCCTCTTCCCTGCACCATCATCTCATCTGTGCATTGAGACTCTGAAACTCTGCCTGCCTCTGTGGTCCAGCACGTGGAATGGAGAACATTTCACTAGTACAAGGACAGGAACAGGAACTGATGAAACAGCTAACGAGGACTTCAATGGCACAAAAGCAGACAGTGGATCTGTAGACATAGCTGGTTCTGACTTCAGCAGTGTAAGGGTTGGAGATGCAGGGTCAGCCTTGTATAGAATCTTAAAATCTGCTGGCACATTTTGCAGAGTCTTCAAAGGAACTGACTCAGACTGGATGAGGGCCCTCAAAAAAATTGGAACAGTAAGAATTGGTGTCAACTGGGCGGGGTCAAAATGGCCGACTGATCAAACAATGCTGAGGGGCACACTTCGGGCCATATTACTTTCTCAGTATGCTGCACTCCGGTAGGGCTAGGGAGCAGGCAGCTGTGTCTGATACCTTGGAAGCTCAGATTCTGGGCCTGATGGACGCCCATGTTCTGCGGGGATCAACTGCACTGGGTGCTGGCTTGCTGGAGGAACGCCGAGAGGAAGTAGAACCCGACGGCCTCTCTGAGCTGAAAACAGCATTTTCCCCAGAGCAATGGAACGCTCCAGGAAACCCCGCTGAGACCAGTGCTGTTTTGGAATCACCAGAATATGTGTCGATGGATGCCGAAGGAATTGAATTTCAGCAGTTGCCTGATGGTGGGGCTTCGGGAGGAGATTTGGAACCCCTCGAGGCCTTTGGAAAGCCTGGGGACTCTGCCAGCAATGCTGCAGTGGGGCAATTAGAGAAAAAAGTTCTGGAACTTAGAGTTGAGCCTTCTGAATTGGTAAGACCAACATTATTTACCTTGGAATCGATTTGGGACGAAATCCAGGAATTGAATAAAAATATTTCCAAGCAAATAAATCCTTTGGTTACCTCTTTCAGTCTATTAGAATATTATTTAAAGTTAGCTGAAAGTGAGATATCCACAAATACAAATGTCTATCTTAATCTTAAATTGGAAATTAGGAAAGTTACAGATGTCCAGCATTCTATCACTAAAGGAAATCAAGTCTTAACAAAGAGGCTTGAACAACTGGAGAATCAGATACGAGAGAAAAATCTACATATTATAAATTTTCCAAAAGACCCTGCAACATCTCCTAAGGATATGTGGAAAAAATGTTTACTAGAAATTCTTAAGATTCCTGAACAAACCCTGCCTCTAATCTCTAGGGTTTATTACATCCCACAGTCAAAAAGAGTTTCTTCAGACCAAAAAGGGTTTAATATTATATCCCTTATGGATCTACCGTCAATGAATCTTACTAACTTTTTGGAGACATCCCAGAAAGAATTGATCACCCTGGCAATACTTATAGTTAAATTTCTATTTTAATCTGACCAGGACTAGATATTAAGATTCTTTTTTTTTTTATCATTGTCTGGATACCTTTTTTGACCTTAAGATAAATATCTATCTGGATTTGGCAAGACAGACACAAAAGAGAAGGAAACAGTTTTTGATATTGAGGCCAAAGTTTTTGGAAATAGGAGTGTTATTTTTCCTAAAATTTCCTTGTAAATGTTTAATTAAGTATCAGAATGCTTCGTATAGTTTCTTTTTACCTTCTCAGCTTATAGCATTTTTGTCCGATAAGCTTGTATTACCAGTTACTCTATCTTCTTCTCCTATTGCCAAGGACTGAGCTAAAGAACTGGCAAAGGTTATGTCAAAATGGTGAATGAACTCTGTAAAGCCAGTCTGATCTTTGTACTTATTTCTTGGGGATGTGTTAGTTCCCTCCCATAGTGGGCTTGGAAGACACAAAGTTTTATTATAATTGCCTTTGTTATTTTTCTCTTTGAAATTATAATGGAAGATGTTTTTTCCTGAAGAAATGTTTTCTTTTCCTGTTACAATTAAGTGTGTAATTTATGTCTCTTTGATTACTACTCAAGTGTTTTTCTTGAATGTAAATGTAAAATTCAATAAATAAAAAACTTAAAAAAAAATTGGTGTCAACTGTGTAAGAGCTGGAGCTGTGAAAATATTTACATAAGAACATAAGATGATAAGATATGCCATACTGGGTCAGACCAAGGATCCATCAAGACCAGTATCCTGTCTCCAACAGTGGCCAATCCAAGTCACAAGTACCTGGCAAGTACTGAAACATTAAATACATCTCAAGCTACTATTGCTTATTAATTAATAGCAGTTTATGAATTTTTCCTCTAGGAATTCCAGAGCTTAACTATGCACTGAGAGAAAAATAATTTTATTTGATTTGTTTTAAATTAGCTATTTGCTAACTTGATGGAGTGGTCCCTAGTCCTTCTATTATCTGAGAACATAAATAACCAATTTACATTAACTTATTCAAGTCCTTTCATGATTTTGTAGACTTCTTTCATTTCCCTCCTCAGTCATCTCTTCCCCAAAATAAACAGCTCTAACTTCCTTAGCCTTTCCTCACAAGGCAGCCATTCCATGCCACATTCTAATTTTGGTCGCCCTTCTCTGCACTTTCACCAGTGCAACTATATCTTTTTTGAGAAGTGGCAACCAGAATTGCAAACAGTATTCAAGATGTGGCCTCACAATGGAGCGATACAGAGACATTCTGATATCCATCGTTTTATTTGCCATTCCCTTCTTAATAATTCCTAACATTCTGTTTGCTTTTTTGATTGCCACAGCACACTAAGCTGACAATTTCAATGTATTATCCACTATGATGCCAAGATCTCTTTCCTGGGTGGTAATTTCTAAGGTAAACTCTAACATTGTGTAACTACAGCAAGGGTTATTTTTTCCTATATGCATCACTTTGCACTTGTCCATGTTAAATTTTATCTGTTATTTTGAAGCCCGTTTGGTGCTGAAGCCAGTGGCCTGGACAGCCAGCACTGGACTAGATACAAGATAGAAAGGCAGAAACCCTGGAAATAAGTAGCCAGACAGGAACACTGGAACTAGCTAGAGCCAGAGTGGCCTGAACAGCTAGTACTGGACTTGCTGGAGCTGGAGTGGCCTGGATGGGCAGTGCTAGTCTTGCTGGAGCAGGAGTAGCTTGTCATCTGGTTCAAGACTTGCTGGAGTTGAAGACTTTGGCTTTAAGAGCAGCCGGGAGTAAAATCTTTGTGCAAGTATTAAGGTTGCTGGGACAGCTGGAATCACTGGTGCATGGACTGAGACTAGAGATGATACAACTGGAATCATTGATGTGTAGGCTGCTGGGACCATCTGAAATGGAATCTTTTTATTTTCTTCACAGTGTGGAGTGGAGCCACAAAAGCCTTTTCTCTTTGCTAAGATCCCATTCTGTAAAGCTGACTGCTATCATGGATTCATGCATGACCATGGCTATGTTTTCCTTGTCCCTCTATATGCCTAGGTAAGCAACAACTTTTGCTGCTGGGTTCCACATAGATCATGCTCTAGTATAGAGCTACAAACACTGTAAAGGAAACCATAACACTTTTTTCTGAGATGGTTCATCTTTTTCAGAAAAGGTGTAATAGTTATAAAACAACAACAAAAACAAAAAAACTGGGCAGGACAACTTCTCATTGAAAGGTAGGGGACTGGACCAGGAATTCTTAGAACACTTTTCATAAAGTCTCCTGAATCTTAAGCACTGTTCTATCCATACCATGCTACTGCTTTGGGCTTTTCTCAGCTGTCAGGTCTATCAGGACTCAGAAGCTGCCCCTGAGGGAAGGTAAGAGGCAAGTCCAATGCACAATGACTGAGCTCAGGGGCTGAACAGGAGCTAGGAGCACAGGAACTAGATAGAAGAACAGAACCACTGGAATAGGATTACTAGGCAAGAACATTGGAACAGGATCACTGGGAAGGACACTGGAAACTGGGTCAGGATCAGAGGCCAGACAGATAATGCTTCCATGTGCAGATGCCAAGAAAGTTACTTGGACCATCAATGTGAGCCACCTGAGCATACTTATATGTTGGTGTCAATTTAAGGTACATCTAGAATTGGTCCAGTCAAATTGCTTCAAAAGTGTGTCTAGATCGTAATAGAATAGAGGGTAAAAATGCTGGGACTCCCTGATAAACCAGCATTCTCTCTAACTCTATGGCAGGTTTACTGCCTGAAACTCCCAGGGCTGTAAATTCAAACCCTGAGCTTGAATTACTGCCTAATAGGGATATGCATTCATTTTTTGATGAATTAGGAAATAGTACAATATTTCCTAATTCGTCAAGTTTTGGTAAAACTGATAAATGATTACATTTACCACGAAAAAAAATACCGAACCATGGGAGATACAAAATTTCCCGCGGTTTTATGAAAACGAAACCGGAAATGGTTCTGGCATCCGATTCACATCTCTACTGCTTATCATCAATAATAGAGAAATACATTGTCCAAATTTCCCACACAGTTTAGTTTAGGCTGGAAACAGCTTTTAAGAATACACACAGTAGGCGGTTATACCAGCAATCCCAGGTTAGCCCCTAAGCCCTGCTAGCCAGCAGAAGAGGGACTACACTTTAGGGATGTGCAGAGGGACGCCATACATTGCATTCGTGATTCGGATTCGTCGGGGAGAAAATGCGTTGCATTCGGACGTATGGCGCCCCGATGCGTTCATATGGAGATTTATATTCGTGTCCCAGCTAAAATTAAAATTAACTACAACCCCCCACCCTCCTGACCCCCCCAAGACTTACCAAAACTCCCTGGTGGTCCAGCGGGGAGTCAAGAAGCCATCCCCTGCACTCTCACACCCTCGGTGCTGGTTTCATCATGGCGCCGATACCCTGTGTTACAGGGGCAACCGGTGCCATTGGTCAGCCCCTGTCACATGGCCATTGGCGCCATCTTGTGCTCCTACCATGTGACAGGGGCTGACCAATGGCACCGGTAGCCCCTGTGACATAGTATGGGCAAAGGCTATCGGCGCCATTTTGAGTCCTGGCATCGGACGGCCGGAGTGCAGGAGGTTGCTCCGGGACCCCCGTTGGACCCCCAGGGACTTTTGGCCAGCTTGGGAGGGCCTCCTGACCCCCACAAGACTTGCCAAAAGTCGAGCGGGGGTCTGGGAGTGACCTCCTGCACGCCGGCTGTCCGATGCCAGGACTCAAAATGGCGCCGATCGCCTTTGCCCTCACTATGTCACAGGGGCCGACGTCCCTCCATATCCATTACCAAACCAGCAGTAGTAACTTTAGAATCACCTTGGGATTTCACAGTTCTTCCAGGATCAGTCTCAGTGCTTGGACAATGTCTCATCAAAATTGGAATCTGTGGCTCAAGACCACCAGCAGATATTACAGGAACACTCTCTATCTATTCAATTGATGGAAAATGATATTCAGAATCTGCAATCTGTGAATGCCTCAATGATTTGTGAACATTTTTTCCACTCTTCCGACATTTTTTCCACTATTCTCGACATTTGAATTTGAGGCTTATCAATTTTCCAAAAATTTCTGGAGAACTTTTAATTGCTACATTGAGGAAATATTTTTGGGATACATTACAAATCCCACCTGATAAAGTTCCTGCTCTAACTAAATATACATTTTTTCCATATAAACAGAAGCTGGATCAATCTTATACTTCCCCTAATGTGGCAGATCTGTACTGCTTTTCTGGAGAATTCACTGGAAGAAGTGATTGATAGATGTATGCTTCTGATTTCCTTCTATTCTCAACAAGATCTGAGTCTAGTTATGAAACATTATTTTCAACATTTCAATGTTTCTTTTCATGGGGGCCTAGTATTGATTTTTCCTGACTTGGCCAAACATTCTCACGAGCAGCGTAAAACCTTTTTGAATATGCCCAAGATGCTTTGGCTATTGGTGCCAATTTTTTTCTCCGATATATATGTAAATGTGTTCTCAAGATAAATGCTAATACTTTCATTTTATTTAGTCCAGACAAGCTACGGGACTTTCTGGAGGCCAAGAAGAATGCCTGATTAGTCACTCAAGAACCTTCTTAGGCTGATTTTTACTAATAATTTGGGGCTATATTTCACCGCCTTTACTTATGTGATTTATTGTACTTAAATTCTTCCCCTTATATAGTTTTAATCTTCCCCCCTTTGGATTACTGTTTGCATTTAGGAGAATATCATGTTACTTGATTTTGAATTTATGTTTTTCTTCTATTTTTTTCTTTTCTTAATTTTTTTCTCTAGAGTTGCTGTACAAAGTTTACTTACTTTCAGGCTGATACAGTACCGACACATACAAAAAAATGTGCGGCAGTGTCCGGCACCTGCTCATTTGATGCGCACACATTTTGGTTCACAATCCGCTCAATTCAGTATTCAAATTAGATGCAAATCCAAGCAGCGCCAAAGGAATGCCAAAAGCACACCTATCAAGCAGTAGGCGTTCACAATCGATTTTACTGTATAGGACGTTATAAAGTGCCTATACAGTATCCAGGGTGCGCTGCTTCCATACATGTCATTTCTATGGAACAGGAAATGTCATTTTGAAAATATAACAAAATGTTGCATTCCAAACTTTTCATCGATCTGGAAACTTATCCCGTTGTTCCACCTTTGTGACATCATCGCCGCCTCATAATCCTATCTTGGACGTGTATATAAGTCACATCGCCAAGTAAAAAAGTCCCTTTGTATTTGGTTCTGGCCAGGACAGAGAAGCTACAGCGGTACCTTTGGATATCTTTCGGAAGATCGGCAACACTTTCAGCAGGTAAGGGCTTACTATTGAATGGTTCTTTCCGCTGCCCTGAGCACCAGGACATCCATGATCAGAGGCCCCTACCTTCCACGTCCAGGCACTCAAGGTGCTCAAGGCAGCGGCCATGGACGTTGGAAGGCAGCAGGGCCTCTGATCATGGACGTCTGGAAAGAGGCGGGAACGTCCATGATCGGAAGCCCCTACCTTCCATGTCCGGGTGCTCAAGGTGCTCAAGGCAGCAGCCATGGACTTTGGAAGGCAGCAGGGCCTCTGATCATGGACATCCGGAATGAGGCGGGAACATCCATGATCAGAGGCCCCCTACCTTCCATGTCCTGGCGCTCAAGTCGCTCAAGGCAGTGGCCATGGATGTCTTTATTGCATACTATGCATGTGCTCCTCTTCTGTTTTGTTGATTTTGACTGTTTAATGTTGCTATGCATGTGCTCCTCTTCTCTTTTGTTTATTTTCAATTTTTATTGTATGCTCTGCATGTGCTCCTCTTCATTCGGGGTCATTCTATTCTTGATTATCGCTCCATTCATTGATCCCTTTCCTCCGTTTCTTTTTCTCCTATTCAGACAATCATACCAGGAAAACATTCCATTGCACGGGTAGAGGTAGAGTTTGGAGATCGGCAACCGCTGGAAGGCACTAGTTCAGGCTGTTGCTTGATGCTGTCCATGGGCCTCTCTTGTTTCTGGTACAATACTTTTTTCATTAATTCTGCTTCTGTCAATTTCCGTCATACTGTCTCTCCATTCATTAATCCTGATTCTTCTTTTTTTTTCACATTCAAGCATTATCTTGGCTGGAAAACGTACTACTGCGCAGGTCGAGGCAGAGTAAGGTGAACATCAAAAGGAGGAAGGCACAAGTTCCTGCCAGCCATCCAAAAAGCGAACCCACAAGGCTCGTTTCACAGATGAAGAAAAGGAGTTACTGTGCCTTGCTGTCTGTGACAAATATAAAGTTCTCTTCCAGTCCAAGGTTTCTTGCTCCATGAAGAAACAGATTTGGGAGAAGATCGCGCAGGACGTGAGCTCCCTTTCTGTCACGCCCAGGGACATAAAACAGGTACAGCACCAGTGGCGTGACACTAGAAAAGAGGTAAAAGAAAAGGCTGCCAAAATTGACGCGGCAGCAAAGAGGACCGGCGGAGGGCCACCTTGTAATATTGTGTTGACACCTGTGGAGGAGCTGGTTCTCAGTACTGTGAGATCAGAGGTCGTCATCGGTGTGCACACACAGTTTGGCGCTGACACAGGGGCAAGTCGAGGTAGGCATAAACATATATCTTGTTTGCATTGGATGTTGACTTTTGTGTTCCTGAGTGGTAAACTGACAACTCTAACTGCAACCTCTTTCTCTATCTTTCGCCACAGATTGCGTGAATGATGGTGACATTACTAGCGACAAATCCATTCCCACGCCTGACGATTTTGTATTCCCCATGTCGAGCACGGACTCCCCCAGCCAACATGTTTCCACAGAGGAAGTGGTCACACTTAATCTGTTCGATGTGTCTCCTGAGAGCCAACAACCTGAGACATCTGCAACCCTGGAACCATTTTTTACTGTATCAAGGGGAATAGCTAATCCGGTCATTAAATACCATTAACATACCATCTACATGCGGTGGGCGCTAATTGTAACGCATCGATTTCTGCACGTGCTAAGGATGCGTTAGAGCATATACTGAATCGTGCGTCCGTCTTACGTGCCTAAAACCCGCATCTAATTTGCGTTCAAAAGCGCGCAAGCCCGGCCACGCTTTGCTGTATTGGCATATTTGTATTGTTTCTAAAATGCATAAGTAAAAAAAAAAAGAATGCACATAGTACACAATGCAATGAGGGAGAATAAACTGTGTGAACCCCACCCATGGGAAGGATCACATACATATCTCCATTTCTCAGCTGTATGATTTAGAATGGCCATATGTAGCATGGCCATACAACTAAAAGTTCTCCCAGGAATGGGGAATAGAAGCTGGAACAGATAATAAAATAATCACACAATATTACTATTGAATGTAACATAAGCAAAATCAGTGCATGCACATTTACATAACATATTATTCATATACTCTATAAGAAACAGAAGTGCATGGCATTAAAGTGATAGAAAACTTTATTTGTATAGGTAAATAAAATAAAATTAGCTTCTTATTAATTATAACAGAAAACCAACAACCCCAACCTATATCTTAGCTCAATTCAAGAAAATTAAAATATCGGGTTAAAAATTCCCTTCTAAATTATGGCCAGAATATTAACATAAATTCTCGGTTTAATCTCATATGATGGATGCATCCTTTAGATTAACTTCTTTGCAGTTCAGATAGGTTATTATGTAATTGCAGATGCTTGGGAGATCCATGATTCATGATCCACATGGACCAGGTGACCTTCACCAAATTGAATGAAAGTTCCATTTCAAAATTCCATTTCTACTCTGAATAAACTCACAGAAAGTCTTTAGAAAATTCCCCCAACTCAGATTAAAGCTAACAGTGTTCACTTTCACCTAGTTTGACGGACTTTGGTCTGACCCAGTACGGTGTTTCTTATGTTCTTATGAATAAGTACTTTTCTTCAGAAAATGAGTACAAGAAAACTTTCAGCTACCTGAAACTGCTTTTTGTTTTGTTTGTAAGCAGCTAGCAAGCTAGAAGGTGCAATTAAAATCTCTTTTCAAGACTATATCCTTCTATCTAGTATCTTTTATACTTAATTAGGAATGCTTATTAGCAATCAGCCCCCTGCCCCTCATCCCTCCAGGCAGGTCTCACCCACCCAAGCTATGATATTTCAAGCATACTCAGTATATCACAGACTGAAAAAGAAAGATTAATTATAATAAATTCTAATATCCACTTTTCTGGTAATATCTCTTTTATTATTGTTTCTTATGTAAGCTGAACATAGGAAAACTTGGTATATAAATGTTTTAAATCAAAAAATAAATAAATAGTATCCCTCATAGACTAACAAATAATACAGCACTGGCTTCTAGCCAATGAAAACCCCCTGCTGGGAAGACAAGAATATCAAACCATTTTACAGTTGACTGTAAACAACATTAATTACCTTTCCCATTGTCTTTCTAAGAACATTTGGCATTTGCATTCCTCTGTAACTGACAGAAGACAGATTTCAAGAAACTGCTTCAAGTTACCATTGGGCATTTTCTGAGTTCAAAAGAAAGTAGCCAGGGACTACCTCTTTTGTAATTCAATTTACTTTAGAGAAAGGAGCAATTTAATAAGGCACTAGCTTACTATAGAGACAGGAAAGGGTTGTTAAAGGTACATACAACATGCAGTGTAGTCAGAGGTGCAGGGGACAGTTGCAAAGGCAGGTCTCAGTCCTTATCCACTGCTAGCAGGCTGGTTCCTGTTATCTTGTTTGCTGCTTCTCTCCTATGCTAGTGATGTCAGTGAAAGGGGTGTAGTTTTCAGTTCCAAATAGAGCAGGAGCAGCAAACAGCTGCTGTACATACACACAGTTACATAATGCAAGCAGAGAACAATCACTGAGTCTGAAAAGTGCTGTAAAAGGTACACACAACATGAAATGCAGGCAATGGCAGCCACAAAGATAGATCTATATCTTTACTCCCTGCTAGCAGGCTTGTCTCTGGTCAAAATGCTCTGATGGCCAAAGTAATTATTGAATCTGCTTTTCAATTGCTTTCTGTTTATACAGATAGTATTCCTTTATTCAGTTTTAATTTGTTTAGGAATGCATACTCAACTAATTTTTTAAAAATATATATTCCTCCTTTCATGACACTTAAGAACATAAGCAGATTGCATTTAGATATTTCCCTATTCCAAGGGGGGTTTTCAATCTGTTTGCACCAGAAGCCATGGATGGTGACGTGACTTACCCAAGGTCAGAAGGAATGTCAATGGGATTTGAATCCTGCCTTCCCTGTTTTACAGCCTACTGCATTAACCATTAGGTTAAGGATTCTGTACTCCTCCAGTATTTTTGTTTCCCTGATTACTGCCCGATAGGCTATGATGGACAGTATTGATCATTATTAATATAATTTTCTGTTTCTGGCTCCAGAGTACTTGAGAACATGATCCAAATTATTGGATAGGTTTTTTTTAGTGAGTGTTTTTGTATCCAAAGAACTCATAGGAAAACTAAGGTTTTCCTATGAGAGCATAGCTCTGCTTCAACGGCAGGGGAGAAGAAAAACTAATACTTCATGCATATCCAGCATAGCTCTCTGCTTCAACGGCAGGGGAGAAGAAAAACTGATACTTCATGCATATCCAGCATAGCTCTCTGCTTCAATGGCAGGGGAGAAGTAAAACTAATAGTTCATGCATATCCAGCATAGCTCTCTGCTTCAACGGCAGGGGAGAAGTAAAACTAATAGTTCACGCATATCCAGCATAGCTCCCTGCTTCAACGGCAGGGGAGAAGTAAAACTAATAGTTCACGCATATCCAGCATAGCTCTCTGCTTCAACGGCAGGGGAGAAGAAAAACAACCGATAAGGACTGTATAACATAGTCTGGGTAAAACAAATAAGCATGGGTGTAGCTTGCTTATTGCGGCGGTTACTACCCCTACTACCCCTAACTAATCAAGCTTGATATTTCACTGCTCTCTACATTAATGGCAGGGGTGGAAGGGAAATAGAACCAAAAAGCTAAAAGAAACAGATAAGTATGAGAAAAAAATGTGTGAAGCTTGCTGGGCAGACTGGATGGGCCGTTTGGTCTTCTTCTGCCGTCATTTCTATGTTTCTATGTTTCTATCTTACTTGTTAATCGTTTAAGGAGTTGAACTCAATTTAGTTGCCAGTACTTCTTGCTACCTACCGAGAAGGTGAAACCATTTCATGAATTGGTGACTCTCACTTGAGCAGCAAAGGTTATTTTGTATTAAATATGTTATTTTGTATTAAAAATGCTTCCTCTCAAATATGTTTATCCCACAAGTTTGACGCCCCTTAAATGATGTCACCTCATTAACACGTACTTTAAATGCACTTTGCGAATATGTACGTTATAAATATGTCATACTAACTACTATCTAGCCACTTTTGAAACCACTATAACATGGTTTCCTAAGCTCCCCCCCCCCCACCCTCCCCTCCCCTTCTCCTCCTTACCCCCCCCCCCATTAACTCATTAACTTTTCTCCTTATAGCCTACAGCCAATTATGTTACATGTTATAAACGCTATGTTATATGCTATATCAACTGTAAATGTCATAAATCCTATGTTATATGCTATGTTAAACTCTGTTAAATTTTTATGTTAAATACTCTATCATCTGTATCTAGACTCAACCTTCTTACTGCGCTTTCCATTATCCTAGTTTCATGACCCTGTTCGATGTAGAGATGTGCATTTGTTTATGACAAATTAGGCAATTTCAACGAGAAAAAAATGTTTTTTGGGTTTGTACGGGGAGAGGGGCACATTTTATTTTTTTAAGTAAAAAACCATCCCAAGCATTAAAATTTAGTATAATACAACCCCCCCCCCACCACCACCACCACCATCCCAATCCCTCACCAAGACTTACTAACATCCCTGGTGGTTCAGCGGGGTCCTGCGAGCAATTTGTCCCTCTGTCCCGTCTGGCCTGCCTCGCTCAAAATGGCACCGATAGCCTCTGACTTACTATGTCACATGGTAAGAGCACTCCATTGCTCCTACCATGTGACAGGGCTGACCAATGGCACCGGTAGCCCCTATGACATAGTATGGGCAAAGGCTATTGGCGCCATTTTGATTACTGGCAGCCGATGGCCCGAGGGCAGGAGATCGCTCTGGGACCCCTGCTGGACCCCCAGGGACTTTTGGTCTTGGGGGGGGGTCAGGAGGCCCCCCCCCAAGCTGGCAAAAAGTCCCTGGGGGTCCAGTGGGGGTCCGGGAGCGATCTCACAATCGCTGCCAGTAATCAAAATGGTGCCGATAGCCTTTGCCCATACTATGTCACAGGGGCTACCGGTGCCATTGGTCAGCCCCTGTCACATGGTAGGAGCACAAGATGGCGCCAATGGCCATGTGACAGGGGCTGACCAATGGCACCGGTAGCCCCTGTGACATAGTATGGGCAAAGGCTATAAGCGCCATTTTGATCGAGGCAGGCCCGAAAGTCAGACGGCACGGAGAGAGAAATCTCTCGCGGGACCTCGCTGGACCACCAGGGATGTTAATAAGTCTTGGGGAGGGATCGGGATGGTGGGGGGGGGGTTGTATTTAATGTATTAAAGTGAATTTTAATGCTTGTGGTGGGTTTGTTTTAGCTTTGTTTTCCCGCGTCGTTTTTTGGGCTGGTTTCATTTTTCCCCGTTTAGTTTTTGGTCGTTTTTCCAAAACATTAACCGAGGAAAAACGAACTTTACCCCAAAGCGTCCAACTCAAAAAACGACCCGGTAGTAAAAAAATGAAGCTCATCTCTATTCTATGTAATTTAACCTTCTTTCTAATATTATATTTCAACTGTTCTATGTGAACCGATATGATATGTTTACATGAATGTCAGTATAAAAAAAGATTTAAAAAAATAAATGAATTACATGTAATCTTTGATAGCAGCCTTAATTTCATATGTAAACCCATTACAATGGGTCAAGCCTCTTAAAATTGTTTATCACTACATCTGGAGTGCAGCATAAAAAACATTTTACACAGGTAATTTATTGTTTATTTGAGAACATAAGGATGTGGGAGTTCTATCGTTTGTGTAAAATGGGGGTTTCTTTACAGAAGACCACTACACTGTCCAGTAGTGATCTTAATTTATATTCATATGCTGCTGGAAGTATGAATTTCAGGGTAATTTGCTAATGGAAATGAAGGGCTGCTTCAGGGCCTATAATCTCTTGAGTGGCAATTAGGATCACGAAGAACATTGTGGTCAATGTTCAAAACTGGCCGGTTAAGTAACTTAGGCCTGGATTCATCATTCATCGCAGAATGATGAATCCAGTGAAAACGGGTGGGCCTGCAAAAGTCCACAGCCTTCGCACCACTGCGGTATCTTTGCTGCCGGCTTTCACACCGAATAGTGTTACTGTGGAAGGTGGTGCTATTCGGCGCACAACTGCCGATGATAACGTTGGTAACATTATCGCCGGCAGCAAAGACACCACTGACTCCTCCCTGTCTCTGCCCCGACTCCTCCCCTCCCCACCCCAACTCCTCCCCTCCCCCTTTTTGCATGCGATATGGACTTATCGTGTGCGTTAGGGCCCTAACGCACACGATACAGCTTTAGTGAATAACCCCCTTAGCTGCTTACAACTTACCTAGCTAAGTTACAATGTATAATTCAACAGCTTGGCTATGCCACTGAATATACACATATAACTAAGTGCTTAGCTGGATAAGTCTAACAGGCTAAGGTTAGACCTGCTCTATGGCATGCTCCTAACTTAGCCATAAAACTTATACGGCTAAGTCTGAATAATGGCAGTTAGTCACATAGGTTGTACAGCTAAATCAATCCACCCCAATCCATCCATTGCCTTTCTACAACTTATGTGGTTAACCTACATAAATCCAGTTTATCTGGCTAAATAGTGCTGAACAAGCTTTGATTATAGGTGCACTATCTTTTTCATGTTTTTCTCAATAATTCAGGCATTAAAATGCTAATGTTTTGGGGGGGATAATTTTGGTTGGTAGAAGTGATTTATCAGCAATTTGCAACTTGGGTTTTTGTCTCCTTCTTCCTGTGGAAGTTAGCATTACAATTTAGGGATGTGAATCATTTTAGGACGATTAAAATTATCGTCCGATTATTTTAATATCGTCTTAAACCGTTATGGAACACAATACAATAGAGATTCTAACGATTTATCGTTATAAATCGTTAGAATCGTGAGCCGGCACACTAAAACCCCCTAAAACCCACCCCCGACCCTTTAAATTAAATCCCCCACCCTCCCGAACCCCCCACAAATGACTTAAATAACCTGCGGGTCCAGCGGCGGTCCGGAACGGCAGCGGTCCGGAACGGGCTCCTGCTCCTGAATCTTGTTGTCTTCAGCCGGCGCCATTTTCCAAAATGGCGCCGAAAAATGGCGGCGGCCATAGACAAACACGATTGGACGGCAGGAGGTCCTTCCGGACCCCCGCTGGACTTTTGGCAAGTCTCGTGGGGGTCAGGAGGCCCCCCACAAGCTGGCCAAAAGTTCCTGGAGGTCCAGCGGGGGTCAGGGAGCGATTTCCCGCCGCAAATCGTTTTCGTACGGAAAATGGCGCCGGCAGGAGATCGACTGCAGGAGGTTGTTCAGCGAGGCGCCGGAACCCTCGCTGAACGACCTCCTGCAGTCGATCTCCTGCCGGCGCCATTTTCCGTACGAAAACGATTTGTGGCGGGAAATCGCTCCCTGACCCCCGCTGGACCTCCAGGAACTTTTGGCCAGCTTGTGGGGGGCCTCCTGACCCCCACGAGACTTGCCAAAAGTCCAGCGGGGGTCCGGAAGGACCTCCTGCCGTCCAATCGTGTTCGTCTATGGCCGCCGCCATTTTTCGGCGCCATTTTGGAAAATGGCGCCGGCTGAAGACAACAAGATTCAGGAGCAGGAGCCCGTTCCGGACCGCTGCCGTTCCGGACCGCCGCTGGACCCGCAGGTTATTTAACTCATTTGGGGGGGGGTTCGGGAGGGTGGGGGATTTAATTTAAAGGGTCGGGGGTGGGTTTTAGGGGGTTTTAATGTGCCGGTTTTGCGATTTTTAGATTTTTAGATTTTTCACGATTTTTCACGATATTTTACCCCCCCCAAACGGCAACAATACGATTCCCTCCCCCTCCCAGCCGAAATCGATCGTTAAGACGATCGAGGACACGATTCACATCCCTATTACAATTTTTACAAGCTCAGGAAATCACCAATGTAATTACTGATTCTTTCTTTTGTTCCAAAATGCCCCTTTTCTGGAGTCTGGTTTACAAGCACCTGTGCCTAATTATCTCTGGTGCTTTGGGGCCTGGAGATATGGAACTTGAATTTGCTTTTAGCCCCTTCAGCATATGCTGTTTATGTTAAAGGGTACAAAATAGTGTTGACATTTGTGATGGAATGGATACATAGGGTGGGGTCTTGGGGCTGAGGCTTTAATAGTAGAGTAAATAAATTATCTGCCATGGAAAGAGGGTAGATGAAAACTCCAGTAGCTTCCCATTTCTCTGATTTCTTCTTTTTTGCCAAAGTGCACATAGGAATCATCCAGTTATTAAGTGTACTGTTCAGAAGTTGTTTTTTTTCTCTCTCTCTGTATATTGATATTTAAATCTATATATATTATTTATCTCTACCTATATTCATAAAAATATATAGAGAGATAAACGCAAACATATACAGAAGTCTATTTATTAATGTGCAATATGTGGTAACACTTGCAATAGTGCTTCATTAGAGAGTAGGTTCCATTGCAATAATGGATGCCTAATTATATAATGCACATTACTGCATGTTACTGCACATCACAGATTAATAAATAGAGTCCATAGATAGACAGATAGAGGTTACCAAACACCTCTGCTTATCTTCTTGTTAATAAAAAAAATCAGAGACCATATTACCTCAACTCTTAATACTTTGCACTGGCTTTCTGTACGGCAACAAATTCAATACAAAATTTTGACAATTATTCATAAACCGTGAGCTGTATGGTTATGTTCCATCTTGTGTATTTACCAATCTTCATATCACCTTCACACCTAAAATAAAAAATTTACAAGTCCCGACAATTAAAACAGTGAGGCTTGATTTAACCAGAAAACGTGCTTTTTCAGTAGCAGGCCCAATCCTCTGGAATTCAATCCCAGATTCACTTAGGCTTATTGCCAACCCAAAGAAGTTCAGGAAAAAAATTGAAAACATAACTATGTTCTGCTGTATTTGGCAGGCTTCAGGCAGTTTGACCTTATCTTCCTCTCTCTATGAGGCTTTCTTTTAGTTTAGTTTGATGACTTTTTGTTTGTTATGATTCGAACTGCCTTAATCTTTGTTTTTGATTTGATTGATTTATGTTTTTAATTATGAATATTTTATTCAGTAAACAGCTTACACCTATACCCATTGTATAGGCGGTATACAAAAGATTTAAAATAAATAAATAAATAAATAAATAAATAAATAGATTATGTCAAATACCACCTTGCAATCACTAATCAAATTAGCCCAAACTGCCCACACAATACATGAACAACCAGTTCCATTACAAGCAAGGCCAAAACTTCAAAACCTGATCATTTTCCAATTGAAAGGGAACATACTAGGAAGTTAAACATGATAACAAGTGTAACTTTTTCATTTGACAGGGTAAATCATATATTTTTTTAATGTTGCATGCGTATTAAATAGATAGTATAACTTTCTTTTATGTGAAGCCTGTATTTTAAGGGGAAGATTTTAAGACATGCACGTGCGCATCCATGTGCACACAGCTCCCAGCACGCGCATGTGGATGAGGGAATTTTATAACATGCACTCATCGGCTTATGCATGTTATAAAATCCGCATGCATGTGCGGGCGGGTCGGGATTCACACGTGCATGGAGGGAATTTTAAAAGCTATGTGCACCAACGTGAATAGGGTTTCCCTATACTCCTATCTAACCTTCCCACCCTTTCCCCTCTCCTCTCCTCCCTGACTCCTAACCCCTTCCTAGATATTATAATTGTTGTTATTTACCTTGCTGCTCCTTTGGAGCAGCAGTAGACTCTGTGTGCCGGCCAGCTGCCAGCACACGCTTCCCCAGACAGTGGCTAATAATGGTGTCCTGGACTGTCCCCACTCTGCTCTGCCCATCCCCACCCAGACCACATCCCCCACCCACCCCTTTCAGACAGGTCAGAACTTCAGTGTATCAAGGGATACGTCCATGGCAGGGCCCTTTATAAAATGCAAGTGGCACGCTCGCAAGGCCTGGCCACACGCATAACCCCCAAAATGTATTCATGTGACCTTTTTAAAATCAGGCTGTAAGTCTTGCACAAGCAGCTTGGATTATATGCTGCTTAATTGATATTGATAATTATTTTCCTCAGCATGGAGGGCCCAATATTGAAAGTGCATTTAGAGCTGAATAGTCAGATAAGTAGAAGTTATCTTGCTATCTAGCAGTCCGCTGAAAATCAGTGACCACTAGATAGCTGAATAAATCACTTATCCGGCTAAGTAGCACCTTGAACGTGGATATTCAGTGGCTTAGCCATGCTACTGAATATCCCTTGTAAGTTAGCCAGATAAGTGCATAACAACCTTGTTATGGTTTTAATATAGAGTCATGGCATTATGTTCATGACTCTTCTTTTAAATGTGCTTTGCCTGGTTAGTTATTTGTATTTCTAGCAAGTATGTGTCCATAAAAGAGGGGGCGGTGTAGTTCTTATTTATAGACAATTGCTAGGAGTACAGAAAGTTTATTTTGTTTTTCTATCAATCATGGAAGCCTTACTGGTTAGGGTGAACAATCAGCGGATTAGTAGAATTTATTGCTCTCCTAACATGCAGGATTTTCAAAATAATCTTGATGTTTTAATGTTCATTAATTAAGATAAATGTATTACTTTAGATTATTTTAATTCAAATATGGATGTAATCTCAAGTGGCTGGTCAAAAGCAATACAGGCAATTTTGGTTGCTAAAGATTATGCATAGTTAATCTCCACTTTGACTGATAAAGCAGACCATATACTGGACTTACTAATGTTAACTCAGAGGGATGTCTGTTGCGCTTCCCGGCCGCGTCTACTCCTGCTCACTTCTCCCATCCATCTACCAGCTCCGGGCTCACTCCCTCTGCCCCTGCAGCAAGTTCGCAGCGTCCCCGGCTCCCTCGCTCACCATCTCCGACTCCAGTCTCACAGAGAAGCTCCCACAGGGCTCCACGTCTTCCTGCTCCTCGTCCCTGCCCCTAGGCATGCACGTGGCCAACATCCTCCATTTTAAAGACCCAAGCGCGGGAAACCCAGGCCCAGCACTCACCAATGATGTCATGACTCTCTAGTATAAAGAGGAAGGCCAGGTCCCTTGAACAGTGCCTTGGCAATCGGGTCATACACTCTGGTGTCTCTAGTTTGCCTTCCTGCGTTCCAGTGTCTTTGCTCCTGTGTCTCCTGTTTCAGTTCCTTTGTTCCAGTGTCTTCTTTTCCAGCATCACCTGTTCCAGCGTCTCCTGTTCCTTCTTCTCCATTCCTGGTAGTACCTTTTGGACTGATCTCACAGTATTGACCTTTGCCTGTTCTCTGATTACTCTTGATGGCTGCCTGACCTGACTTCTGCCAGAACTCCGGCTACTCTTGATCGCCGCCTGGAACTTGACCTTTGCCTGTTACCTGACTACTCTTGATCGCCACCTGGAACTTGACCTTTGCCTGACCTGACTATGCCCGGATTGAATGACCTCTGTTACCGACTCTGCTTTGGCTGACCATTCTGGACTAATACTCTGGCCTTGATCCTCGCTATACACTCGGACACTCTCTTCTGGCCTCCTGCGACCTTTGGACTTCCGTGTTTACACACCGACCACGCACCCTTGTTCATGGTGGGCACTTCCTTGAACTTTCTCTCTAGGAGACCCTGCGAGGCCCACCTAAGACCAGGTGGCCCGGGTAACCAAGGGCTCAATCTGAGGGAACCCTGGGTTGCTATTGGCAAAGCTCCAGCTAGCCTCTGTCTCTTCTTGTGCTCCACCTCCTGGTGGCAGGCACTCTCCGGGTCCGACCGGAGGGCTGTACCAATCCTGCACCAGGCCAAGGGTCCACCTCCAGCGCAACAATGTCCAGATGATAGGTAATTTAAAAATTACTGAACAGCTTTGGATGGATCATTATTTAATCACCTATACTCTTAGATGCACCTTGAAATCACATAAAAGAAGTACTTTTGTAACGAAATTAGTACAACCATTAGTCAATGTTCCTGAATTCACTGAGAAGTGGAAAAAAGAAGACTCGGAATCATGACTGGAGTGTTGCTCCAGTTGAGAATTCAGTACAATTTTGGAACAATAGTCTTTCCCAGTCCTATGATAGTGTCACCCTGGCACAAGGAAAGAAATATAAAAAAAGGACAAACTGGCACGCTGGTTTTCAAGTTCATTGCTTGTGCAGAGCAGAGATCTGCATAAGGCAGAAAATTGTTAGAAATAAAAAAAAAAAAAAGATGAGTCCACTAAACAGGAATGTATTGCATTGTTAAGGGGTTATCGCAATTCATGCCAGATTGCCAAATGTAGATTTTACTCTTACACAATGTTGAGGGCTCTAAATCTCCCTCTAGAATTGTTTTCGACAATAAGAAAGTTGACAGCAAAACCAGCAGTGAATGTGTATTTTACTGACTGTGATGTCCTGGCACAGCATTTTGAAAATAAAGTATATAAGAAATGAAAACAAGTGTCCGGGATGATATCAGTTGACATAAGTTGTGTCTGCAACATTTCAGGCAACATTTCAGGCAACATTTCAGGAGTAAGTTCAGACTGATGTCATTAAAAGAAATTTCTACTATAGTGTTGCACCCAAAGACCACTACCTCTAGTCTCGACCCTTACCCATTTATAATTGGTAGAAGTATAAGGGATAGTACTTATAAGATTATTAGATCCATTGTTAATTGGTCTTTTCAAGAAGGGCATATGTACGAACTATTAAAAAAGGCAAATGTTAGGCCAGTGCAAAAAGATGACAGTAAAGTGATTAGTGATCTTTCAGATTTTCATCCAGTTTCTAATTTGCCCATTTTGGTGAAAATAATTGAAAAAGGGGTGTTGATGCAGCTTCACAAATTAGTGGCTGAACATAATTTCCTTGATGTAAACCAATTTGGTTTTCACAAGGGTCACAGTCCAGAATTGCTGTTACTATCCCTGATAGATAGTTTATTACACTATCTTAATCAGGGTAGGGTGGGTACTCTGATTCAACTGGATGTGTCATGTGCTTTTGACCCAGTTAATTCATACTGTTTTGTTATCCAGGCTGAAATCCTTTGGATTGATAGGGATAGTTTTGCAATGATTTTAATCCTTTTTACAAGGGAAAAAACAACTATAGGTGAATTTTGCTCTAGGTGGTATGATATTGCCCTGGGGGTACCACAGAGATCTGCACTGTCATCCACCCTTTTTAACCCATATCTTCCCCCACTGGGAAATGTGATGTAGGAATTAGGTTTGATGTACTTTATGTACGGGAACAACGTGCAGATACTTATTCCATATGATGAAGATCACAAGTTCCCTGTGTCATTTTTCTAAGTATGTATCACGAGAGTTAAGCAATGGTTAGCACAGAGTGGTTTAGTGCTGAATCTCACAAAAATGAAATTGTTGTGAGTGGTATCACCAACACTACTCCCAGAGGTCCCTCCAATAATTGTTGAACATATTGACCTTCCTATTCTAACCGAGGTAAGGAACTTGGGAGTGATGCTGGATTCTCAGCTCACTCTGCAATGCCATGTTTGCAGAGCTTCTCAATCCTCCTTTTACGAGTTGGAATTAATAAAGCTGCTTAAGCAAGTTATTCCGAGAGATATGTTTAGAATTGCACTTCAGCCTTGGTGCTGGGCCAGTTAAACTATTGCAGTTCTCTTTATGTAGGATTATCTAATAAATTGTTACATGTAATGCAAGTGATTCAACACAAAGCCACATGAATTTTAATGGGCTTGCACCAGAGTGATCATATTCAACCTGTATTAAGGGAATTGCATTGGTTATCAGTACATAATTTGTTGATGTCAGGTGAGATATGTGTTTTATAGCAGAGACTGGAATGGTATAAGCCTGGTCATAATTTATGATCTGCTGTTAAAGCACTTTTGAGGGGAGCAGGTAAAAACGCCTTCCACTTGCAAAGGACGAAAGTCAAGCTTTCTCATATGTTGCAGCTGTTACATGGAATTCTCTCCCCGATCATCTTAGATTTCAGACTGACATAAAGGATTTTAGAAAGCAGTTAAAGGTGATTTTGTTTAAAGAAGCATTTGGTTGATGGCTATGTTTTGTTTGAATGTATTTTAGGGATGTGAATCGGGCTTCGGACGATTGAAAATATCGTCAATATTTTCAAAATCGTCAGACATCGGGGGCTCTCCAAAAACGATAGAAAAACCCCACGATATTGATCGTGGGGCTTCCCTTATCGTTTTGGGGAAGGGCAGGAAAAACGGCACACAAAAATAACCCCTAAACCCACCACGACCTTTTAAAAGTAACCCCTTAGCTACCCCCACCCTCCCGACCCCCCCAAAACCTTTTTACAGGTACCTGGTGGTCCAGTGGGGGTCCTGGGAGCGATCTCCCGCTCCGGGCCATCCTCTGGCTACCGGGCCGTCCTTTGCCCTTACCTTGTGACAGGGTATCCGTGCCACTGGCCGGATCCTGTCACATGGTAGGAGCACTGGATGGCCGGCACCATCTTGTGCTCCTAACATGTGACAGGGGCTGACCAATGGCACCGGTAGCCCCTGTGACATAGTAAGGGCAAGGCTATCGGAGCCATTTTGGTTCCTGGCACCCGCACGAGTGCAGGAGATCGCTCCTGGACCCCCAGGGACTTTTGACCAGCTTGGGGGGGCCTCCTGACCCCCACAAGACTTGCCAAAATTCCAGCGGGGGTCCGGGAGCAACCTCCTGTACTCGGGCCGTATTGCCAGTATTCAAAATGGCGCCGGCGCTACCTTTGCCCTCACTATGTGACATATGAGGGCAAAGGACATTGGATTAAGTAAATGACATTTTTCAAAGTACAATTAGAATCTTTCCTCCTTCTAATACAGTATCCTGTTATCGGATCCTGCCAGTCCATGCCTTCAATCGTTGTGGCACACATGTCACAATGTTGACAGGCTCTGTGCTGTCCCCCTTGGGGTTCTTGTTCGATGTTCCTCAATATATCTGCATGAACTACCATGTCTCTGATATTTTACCCCCTTGTGGTGGCAATAAGGGGTAACTCCTCGAATTCATTGTGTATGGACAATATATGCCAGTGTCTACGGATTGAGGCTATGATGGACGCTGTCGCTGTGCTTTGTGGTATTATGCAGGTCAATCTACCCTGTTCCTTCTTACCCTGATAATGTAAAAGCTGATCCCGGTCAGAAAATTTAGCTCTTTTGTAAGCTCTATTGATAATTTTCTTTTTTTAAAGATGGCGCCAGCCATCCAGTGCTCCCTCCATGTGAGAGAGGCCAGCCAATGGCACGGATACCCTGTCACATGGTAAGGGCAAAGGGCCAATGGTGCCATTTTGATTAGTGGCAGCCGATGGCCCAGGAGCGGGAGATCGCTCCCGGGACCCCACTGGACCACCAGGTACCTGTAAAAGGTTTTTGGGAGGGTCGGGAGGATGGGGGAAGCTAAGGGATTAGTTTTAAAGGGTTGGGGTGGGTTTAGGGGTTATTTTTGTGTGCCGTTTTTCCAGCACTCCCCAAAACGATAAGAGAACCCCCCAGAAACAATTTCGTGGGGGTTTCCTATCATTTTGGGGGAGCCCCCGATTTCTGACGATTTTGAAAATATCGTGCAAATTTTTCAATCATCCGAAGCCCGATTCATATCCCTAATGTGGAGTAGATGTGTGAGAATAGGAAATTGTGAGTTTTAGGTTTGCCTGGTTGCATGTGTGTGGTTGATGTGAGGGTGTATTTTTGTGTGAGTATATGTGTGATGGGTGGGTATGAGTGTGTGAGGTGTGGAATGTGAGAGAAAAAGGTTTGTGGCATGGTGTGGATTTGTTTTTGTGAGTATATGCGTGCATGGTATGGTGTTTGTGTATGTGAGAGACTTTGGAAGTGTGGGAGAGATGGCTGTGAAAACACTTTTTAGTGCAATCTGTTGTTAGTTGTATCAGTTTTTTTTTTCCCTTTTTCTGTCTGCCTGTGTTGCTCAATGATGAAAAGGTAGAACGCTTTTGGAATGGACTAGCTTCTTACAGTTTTTTTTCATAGAAAACAATTGGGATTTTTCCCATATAAAGCAATGGTGATTTTTATTCAGAGGCTTGGTTCTCTGAAAATTCTTTCCCAGTGCTTCTGGTTTTTAAATTTGTCCGAAATATTCACATTTTTCTTCCTGCAAGCCAAATTTGATTAATTTCTGCCTCTTGTTTTGTAGAATAATTATGTTTATAGATGGACAGATGGACATCAATCCTTCTTACATAATTCTTTTTCACATTCCATATGTTCAAAAGCATAAATACAGAAACAATAAAAATAGTTTAAATAAGACATGCTCAACCTCCTTCAAGACATCTCATATGACTGACAGCTATTTTTATCTACAGCAGTGTAAGTAGGGATCACCAGGTAGTCTGAATGGGTCAAATGGTCCTTATTTAGTAACATTTGCTTAGTTACTATGAGCCAGTCCTGTAAATCAGTTTATAGTACTGTGTTGTTATCATGTAGAAAATTCTGAGTTCACTGGATGTCAGGGCTAACTGGAGTGGTTCATATCATGAGGGCAATATGCTGTATCCCAGGGAGGAAGGGAAAGTGGTTGATATTACTGTAGTGTCTTCAACCAACCATAAACATTGTTATTAGATAATCATCTCAAAGATGCTCCTTGAAACTGTCCTGGTGGTTAGCAGTTTCTGGTGTCACTTGAGCATGCCATCTCAGGTAGGAGATTTAAAGAGTGAGAAAGGGGAGAAAAATCATTTCATGAAATTGTATTTAAGCTATATAGGAGTTTTCTGGCATATAACAGCTTCCTTGAAGCAATATTGAGCCATATGTAAAAAAATTAAATTGAATCTTGGTGCATAATTATTTTACTTAAAAATCACAACTACAGGATAGCTAAGAAAGCAGATGTTAATTAAAGATTGCCATTTAATTTTTTTTCTACTACCATGAAGGCATAAAATGGTGTTAATAAATAGAGATGTGCTTTTGTTTTTAATGACATAGGCAATGTCATTTAGGAATGTGCATTTGTTTAAGATGAATGGCCTATCTGTGATGAATATACCATATTTGTTTGGTTTGTTTGCCCACAAATATGTCATTCATTTCATTTGTTTATGTTTCCCCATTAAAAAGCATTGGCTGCATTAAAACAATAGACTGTGAGGCTTGGCAGGTAATGTGGGAGTTTCCATAGCAATCAGCCCTCATGATTATGACTCATATATGAGGTTAGAGGAGAACCGGGATCAGTTGTCAAGTTAATCAGATTGACAAAGCAAGGGAACATAATCAGAGGGAAGCATTTTTCTAAATCAACAAATCACTAGGGATGTGAATCGTTTTAGGACGATTAAAATTATCGTCCGATAATTTTAATATCGTCTTAAACCGTTATGGAACACAATACAATACAGATTCTAACGATTTATCGTTATAAATCGTTAGAATCGTGAGCCGGCACACTAAAACACCCTAAAACCCACCCCCGACCCTTTAAATTAAATCCCCCACCCTCCCGAACCCCCCCCAAATAACTTAAATAACCTGCGGGTCCAGCGGCGGTCCGGAACGGCAGCGGTCCGGAACGGGCTCCTGCTCCTGCATCTTGTCGTCTTCGGCCGGCGCCATTTTCCAAAATGGCGCCGAAAAATGGCGGCGGCCATAGACGAAAAAGATTGGACGGCAGGAGGTCCTTCCGGACCCCCGCTGGACTTTTGGCAAGTCTCGTGGGGGTCAGGAGGCCCCCCACAAGCTGGCCAAAAGTTCCTGGAGGTCCAGCGGGGGTCAGGGAGCGATTTCCCGCCGCGAATCGTTTTCGTACGGAAAATGGCGCCGGCAGGAGATCGACTGCAGGAGGTCGTTCAGCGAGGGTTCCGGCGCCTCACTGAACGACCTCCTGCAGTCGATCTCCTGCCGGCGCCATTTTCCGTACGAAAACGATTCGCGGCGGGAAATCGCTCCCTGACCCCCGCTGGACCTCCAGGAACTTTTGGCCAGCTTGTGGGGGGCCTCCTGACCCCCACGAGACTTGCCAAAAGTCCAGCGGGGGTCCGGAAGGACCTCCTGCCGTCCAATCTTTTTCGTCTATGGCCGCCGCCATTTTTCGGCGCCATTTTGGAAAATGGCGCCGGCCGAAGACGACAAGATGCAGGAGCCCGTTCTGGACCGCTGCCGTTCCGGACCGCCGCTGGACCCGCAGGTTATTTAAGTTATTTGGGGGTGGGGGATTTAATTTAAAGGGTCAGGGGTGGGTTTTAGGGGGTTTTAATGTGCCGGTTTTTCGATTTTTCGATTTTTCGATTTTTTAACGATTTTTCACGATTTTTCACGATATTTTACCCCCCCAAACGGCAACAATACGATTCCCTCCCCCTCCCAGCCGAAATCGATCGTTAAGACGATCGAGGACACGATTCACATCCCTACAAATCACTGAACTTTCTATCCTTTGTATTGTAATCCCTAACTGTTTCAGCTTGCAGTTGGATTCTGTCTCTCACTCGTGGAGGATACATCCTGCTTTGCTGTTGTATTAGAATTCTGTATTACTTCAGTCTTCTGTAGCAACTGTGCTTTGGTTCAAGATTAGAAACATTCCATCAGTTCTAATCCATCTGCTGTTACTGCTACTGATTTAGAGGAAGGTTAGTGTTCTCCAGTATTCCCTTCCCTTTAGGGGGGAAGTCACTCCAGGCTGCTTGGCCTGCCTGGATAGCACTGGATATTTTTGTATTAGTTTGATACATTTTAAACCTTTTACTACCAGTGTAGTACCAGTGCTGTAGCTGAACTCTGTCATAGTATCCCACATAGACAGGCAGTTTTATCTCTCTTTGTCTGTGTCTGTGTCTGTTAGATACATCAGTGTATCCAAAAAGAGTATAGTAGGTCTGTGCCAGTTACTACCACAGGTACAGCCAGCCTCTTTGTGAATTATTTTATTTTGTTACTGCATTTAAACTACTAGTGCACTCACTTTTACTTCTGTTTTTCCAGTAGTGAGCTCACATACATAGTATAGCCCTATATCATTCTTTGCTTTTTCTGTGTGTGTTATGTGCATCAGTGTGCACTGTAGTTACTAGCAGAGCAAAACACTACTGTAGTGTATTCTCTCTGTGTGTTATTCAACCTTACAAACAGAAAGATCACTGTAGTAGTTTGTCATACTAGTGCCATCAGTGTGATTAACCACCAAATATTTAGAAAAAAAGATTAATTGTCAACACCTTTTATCCAGCATTGCAGCAGAAAAAAAATCCATCATGTCAGGCAAAGGACATGGGAAGCCCACAGTTGTTGATAGGGGATTTATTAGACAGACAGTAGTGAGTCTTCCAACTAAGATAAAGAGGGATATTTTTTTTATCTCAAATGCCAGCAGGAGAGACAGGCATGTCAAGCTGCAAGAAGTTGATTAAGATTTTAGTGCAGCAGAGGCTATAAGATAAGTTTTTGTCATTATCTTCTGGTTCAGAGCTTTATGATTCTCCCTTCAAAGGATTTCCTAAAGCAGAGATGGGAAAGGCATTAGCTAAAGACCCTGTATTAGGAGGGTTAGTCAGGACTGTGCTAACTTCTATTTCACTGACAGAGGAGAGAGAGGCAGGAAGAAATGTTAGTGAGGGAGACCAGGCCACACTGACAGTGCAGGAACAGAGGATGAGTGAATCCTCTACTGTAGTTCAAGAGGCTCCATCTGTGGCCACTCCCACCTCACTGCAAGCAGTGCCATCCATCCCAAAGGATGCAGACAAAGGCAAGGCTTCAAGAAAGATATCTGTGATCTGGAGCCATTTTCAAATGAGGGAGGACCCACGCTTTGTGCGTTGCATCTATTGCACAAAGGATATCATCTGAGGGATGCAACTGGGCCACTTAAGCAATGCTGGAATCGAGCATCACATGAAGAAGCAGCATCTCCTTTATTATGCACCTGGGGATGGTAGTAGTAGTAGTAGTCAGGGGGCCCCTTCTGCAAGACAGAGGACAGTAGTCTTTGAAAAGGGGACCAGTGTTCCTCAAGCTCATTCCAAGACTTCGGCTCTTTCTACCAGTCAGATGGCAGGCTTGCAGCAGAAGATCCAGTTATACCTAAGAAGCGGCAGTCCACAATGGAGGAAATGGGGTGGTGTTCAGTGGCACTGTCACATGGAAAGAGGCAGGCAGCATCCAAAGTGGTGACAAGGGTTATTGGTGAGATGATCAATTTAGACGATCAATCCCTGCAGGTCATTGAGAATGTGGTCTCAGGTGTTTGCTGTAACTTCTAGTGCCAAACTATAAAGTGCCCTCCAGGACAACATTCAGCAGAAAGGTCATCCCCAATTTGAACATTGTTGTAGCTGTGTACAGGTGCTACTGGTGAAGGCACAGGAGAGCAGTGTCCATTTCACAAGTGACATTTGGACATCCACAAAAACCTCACACTCCTTCCTCTCTCTGATGGCACACTGGTGGGGCCTGGATGAGGTAGGGGCAGGAAGGTCCACAGAGGCTAGAGGAAGAGGACACATGTGGGCTTTGCTGCACACTCACCTGGCGGGTAGTTCCCATACCTCTGCCAATATTTTAGCAGCAATTTGAGAAATACTGGAGAGCTGGCAGCTGGATCAGAGAGCCAGAAATCTCAACACAGGTTTATTTATCACTGACAATGGCTCTAATATGGTCAAGGCAGTATCTGACAGTAGATATCAGGGTGTATGATGGTTTGCTCACACCCTGCACCCAGCAGTGAAGGAGGCACTGGGGATGGGGTCCAGAGATCCAGAGCATGCTTACCTGCATTGTTTCCTAGAGAAGTGTAGACATGTCTCACAAGCGTCTCATCATAGATGTGGGTACCTGCTGGAATTCAACCTACATGATGCTGCAGAGACTAATGGAACAGCACAGGCCCCTGCATGATCTGTCTCGTGAAATGGAGGTAGGTGTGCAGGATCCCCTAGGGAATCATGACTGGTCAGTCATGAGACAGCTTGTGAAAATCCTGAATCCCTTTAAGGATGCCACAGAAGAGCTGAGTGTTACAAGCACCACCTTGGGACATGTCATCCCAATAGTAAACAATTTGTTAGAAAGGTTGGCAAGTTTTCAACCAGAAAAAATAATGAGAGATGAGGTGCTGCACTGTTTGGTTTGCTTGGAAAAGCAAGTGAAGAAACATCTGACCAGAAACCCCACATACATGCTTTCTACATTATGTGATCTATATGTGAAAGGGAGACTTGCACTGGAGATGAACAATCTGACACATATGAAGAACATGTTGACAGATGAGATATGTCAGCTAGAAAACTACAGGTTGAGGCAGAGGAGGGATGTAGCACAGGAGGAAACACCCTCACTGGCCAGGTCAGAAAGCAGTGTAAGTCAGAGCAGCACCCATCATCACTTCCTAGCATACCTTCCACAAGAAAATGGAAACAATCCTCACTTCTGTCCCAGGGGATTGCTAAAGCAGCTAGGAAGAAGATTCATGTCCAATACCACCAAAGGAGAAGGCAGCTCAAATCTCTGTGACATGCTATCTCACTGAGACCATAAAGGAGACCATAGTGCTGGCATATTGGTCTCACAAGTCTAAAATCTGGCCAGACCTAGGGAGAGTGGTTCATCACTATCTCTTTTTGTTGCGGGACTGGGTCGTGCCCCGGCCCCTCCACCTACCTTGGGGCCAGCCCGGCCCGCACGGGTCCATCTCCAACCTCCCATGCCTGTTCCGCGGCCTGCCGCGGTGTCCCCACTGCGAGGGAAACACCGCCAACTCCCCGTCGCTGGCCCCACCCCCTAGGCGCGCACACACGCAGGGGCTCCAGTCTTAAAAGGGCCAGCACAGGAAACCAAAGACAGCTCCTAGGATGACGTCAGACGCTGCAGGGTATATTACCCTGCAGCTGGGATGGGATCCTCTCCTTGCAATGAGGTTCCTCAGGTTTCCTGACTTGCTAGTTGCTGTGTTCGCTTGGATTGCTGCTGTCTCGACCCGGCTTGCCTCCTGACCTGTCTCCTGCTTCCACCCCTTGATTTTGGTATTGATGTCTGACTTCTGGCTTCTGACCTGGCTCCGTTTCTGACTCCGTCTTCTGCTTCATCCCTGGCTCTAGCATGGATCTCGGACTCCTGGCTCCTGACCTGACTTTGCTCCTGGACTCCGACTTCGGCCGCTCAGGTATCCGGTATTTGCTGGCCCAGAGGCTTCTCCTAAGTCCCAGTGGATCGGGCTCTCACGGGCTCCTCCTGGGGGAGCTGCAGGCTTCCGAGGGTGAAGACTCTTTACCCACCTGGGTCCAATCATCATCCATCTCTTCAGCCATTACCTGGGTCCTTGGTCACATAGGACTCCACCTAAGTCCAAGAGGTCCGGGTCCCTACGGGCTCCTCCTGGGGTGACCTCGGACTTTCAGTGGTGAAGCCTCCTCTGTGTCTTTTCTGAGCCGCTTCCTGGCTGGGACGCTTGCTGTGGCCTTCCATAGCATACCATCCTCAGTCCCAACCGACCCAATGGTCCACGACCGTAACAGTTTGCAAGGCCATGGACCCGGCGGACCTTGCCGGCCTGAAAGCCATTCCGGGTATTGCCTAGAGGCTGCAACAGCAGCAGACCTGCCTTGACGCTCTGATGGTGACTGTACAGGGGTTAGCCGACCGTGTCGGCGGAGCCACGGCTGCCAGCTCCACTGAACCAGGAACCGGGCCACTTCTGCAGCTACAGCCCCCATCCAGATGCCAGTACCTTCGCGGTATTCAGGGGATGCAAAACTGTGCCGAGGGTTCCTGAACCAGTGCTACATTCGCTTCAACCTGCTTCCGCTTCAGTTTCCGACTGACCGGGTCAAGACAAGTTTCATTATTTCTCTGTTGGACAGGAGATCCCTAGCGTTGGCCTCCAACCTTTTGGAGTGTCAAGATCCTCGCCTGGACAACCTGGTGCACTTCGTCTCTGCCTTTAGGCGGGTCTTTGACGAGGCCTCCCACAAGTCTACTGCTGCTTCAGAGTTACTCCAATTAAGCCAGGGGAACTGGCCTCTGGCAGTATATGCCGTGGATTTCCAGACTCTCGCCGCCGAAATAAACTAGGGGAGCGACAGCCTGCACGGAATTTTTCTGGAGAGCCTCTCCCCAAAGCTGCAAGATGAATTGGCAGCCCGAGACCTCCCTGATGACTTGGACGCTCTGATTGATCTTGCAGGCCGTGTGGACCACCGCATCCAGTGCCAGTTTCGAGAAAAGAGGCCGACTCATAGGCCGGGGCCCTTTGGATCTGCTCCTTCCCGCAGCGGGAGTTCTCTGCCTGTTTCTTCAGGGGCCCAAGATATCGAGCCCATGCAGGTGGGTCGGGGACCCATCTCCCAAGAAGAAAGAAGGAGACGCCGGTCACTGGGCCTATGCCTATTCTGTGGTGGCAAGGGCCATTTCCTTGCCCGTTGTAATGAACGTCCGGGAAACGCTCAGACCTAGGGGCAGTCAGGGAGCTAACCCTAGGTCACACCGCTTCTAACTCCCCGTGCTTTGTGCTGGTAACCTTACTCCTCCCAGAGGGAGAGTTCAAGACGCAAGCCTTGATCGACTATGGACTTCAAGATCTGGTTCAGCAACTGGTTCAGCAACTCCAGATCAGAGTTCAACCCCAACGACCCCCTCTCCGCGTGTCCTCCATTCAGGGGAGAATCCTTCCTGGCGCCATCACCACCCGCACCAAGCCTCTTGTTCTACGCACGGGTGTTCTCCATCAGGAGGAGATCTCCTTCTTCATTTCAGAGAAGTCCGTGCACCCGGTCATCCTGGACATACCTTGGCTTCGGAAGCACTCACCCATAATCACATGGGATTCCCTTCAAGTGGCATCCTGGGGACCTGCATGCTTTGATTCCTGCCTAGCCATGGTTACTCGGCCACCGATTCCTCTCTTGACATCGACTCTGGGTCTGCCACCTCACTATCAGGATTATCTTGATGTGTTCTCCAAAGAGAAGGCTGAGATTCTCCCGGAGCACCGCCCCTTTGACTGCACAATCAACCTGCTCCCAGGTATCACACCGCCACGAGGACAGGTATACCCGTTGTCCCTCCCGGAGACTCAAGCCATGTCGGCATACATCCGGGAGAACCTGGATCGGGGGTTCATCCGACAATCTATGTCACCAACTGGGTCAGGTTTCTTCTTCGTAGCAAAGAAAGATGGGTCCCTCCGACCCTGCATAGATTACCGTGGCTTGAACAGCATTACCTGGTGGGATCTGTATCCTCTGCCCTTGATCCCGGAACTCTTGGACCGACTGCAGGGGGCCAGGGTATTTACCAAGTTAAACCTTCGCGGAGCATATAACTTAGTGAGAATTTGGCCAGGAGACGAGTGGAAGACCGCATTCAATACAAGGGACGGACACTATGAATACCGGGTCATGCCCTTCGATCTCTGCAATGCCCCAGCAGTGTTTCAGAACCTCATGAACGAGGTTCTACGAGAGATGTTACACACCTCAATAATTGTTTATCTAAATGATGTGCTCATTTACTCCAAGGATCTACAGACACACCGCCAGGATGTTCGTCGGGTGTTACAGAAGTTATGTGATAATCGGCTTTACGCAAAGTTCGAGAAATGTTTATTCGAACAGGAATCGTTACCCTTCCTGGGGTATATCGTGTCCTCTATGGGGTTCCATATGGACCCAGAGAAGGTCGCTGCCATCAAAGATTGGCCTCAGCCAGTAGGGGTCAAAGCGCTGCAGAGGTTCCTCGGGTTCGCCAACTTCTACCGGCAGTTTATCCCACATTACTCCCAGATGGTGGCACCCTTGACGGTCCTTACCAAGAAGGGATCCGACGCAAAGTACTGGCCAGTGGCAGCCATACAGGCCTTCCAGAAACTGAAGGAGGCGTTTCTCCAGGACACATGCCTCTGTCACCCCTATCCCCAATGACAGTTCGTCGTGGAAGTAGATGCTTCCGACATTGCTGTCGGGGCGGTTCTAAGTCAATTATCTCCAGGAGGTAAGCTCATGCCCTGCTCCTACTTCTCACGGAAATTCTCGCCGGCAGAAAAGAACTATGGAATAGGGGATAAATAATTACTAGCCATCAAACTGGCATTCGAAGAGTGGCGCCAATGGTTGGAGGGGGCCCAACAGCCGGTGGTTGTATATACAGACCATAAAAACCTGGAGTACTTATGCCATGCTCAGCACCTTAATCCCCGGCAGGCTAGGTGGTCTCTCTTTTTCAGCCACTTTGATTTTCTCCTCCGCTACCGGCCGGCCGATAGCGGTGGAGAAAATTTCTGCTCCGCTACTGGCCGGCCGGTAGCGGATGAGAAATTTCTGCTGTACGGGAGAGAGCGGAGAAATTTCTGCTGCACGGGAGACAGCGTAGGCTTTTAAAATCTGCCCTTATCTGTATTAGCCAGTTAAGTTTCCAAGCTATCCAGATACATATAGGTGGATAACTTTATTTGAGGATATTCATTGTGATGTTTATCCTGCTGAATATCCATGATAACTAATCCATCTAGCTGGATAAGATATCTGTTTTACATGTTTCATAAATATTGACCTCTTAATATGGGCGCTTTAATTTTTGTTAGTTCTAATTTCAAATTTACTAAGAGTTACTTCATTTTCTAGTGAGTGCTATTCAAAAAATGAAACAAAATTGACCATGAAAAAAATGCACATCCTTGGAAAAAGAAGCTGCATGACTGCTATGATTGCCCATGCTATATATTTGTATCTTTTTCCCATGTTTTTCTCACATTTTTAAAAGATAAAAGATGGGAAACCTATATAGAAATAACATTGTGTCTAGAACAATGTCAATTGTTTTTTAATGGCTTAATGGGATAATTGCAAGTCAGAGTGAAAATATAACCTCATGCTTCGACTTTGAGCAGTTTGACACTTGGCTGGTACAGTAATATTTTCAGACCCTGAAGGCAGTACTTTTTCACTTTCTAATTTATAGATGTCAGAGACTAATCAGTTCATGTTAATAGAATCTAAATTTAATACTGAGTATTTGCGTTTGGTTTTAAGCTACAGGTAACTTCTTTGGCTCTAAAACTCTCAGTTGAAGGGCTCTTTGCAAGTACCAGCACTTTCATATACTATTATACAAACTAGGGATGTGCAATTGTTTTTCCCGAATTAGGCAATATCAACAAAATTGCCTAATTTGGAATGGTTCGGGAGTACTGAAAAACAATTTAATGTTTTCCGAAATTTCGGAAAAAATTCATTTTTGAGTTAGTGCGTGCTAACTCCCGATAGTGTGCATTAACTCTGCCAGGTTAGTGTGCACTATCGGGAGTTAGTGTGCACTAACGGGAGTTAGCATGCAGTAACTCCTGATAGTGCGCACTAACCCGAAAATCGTGGCCCCCGAAAAAAAACAAAACAGAACCACGGGAAAAATGAAATTCCCACGGGGGACCACATGGGACCCCGAAATGAAGCCTGACACGAAATTTTACCCGAAACACATCTCTAGTACAAACAAGAAAGGGTAATAAATGGGGCAGAAACATATGTTTAGAATAAGTAATATGAATATATGAATGTGCAAACAAATTTTAAATCATAATGTTTGCCTGCATGCAAACATGTATTTTTTAATTATATATATGGTATAGGATGAAGGATATTAGTGAAATGAAAACCTAATGTAAGTATTCAATCTACAGAAATCAAGAAAAGTGTGTCTTATGTTTGCACTATTCAATGACGTGTCATAATATTGTTTGTCATGTTTTTTGCTTGAGGTCAAACAAATATGTAGGTCTTATTCACACCTTTTTCTATCATTTTTTAGCATGATACACACAACTCAACTGACTGAACATTCTCTGAATCTGATAGGAAAACATCATATAGACTAGAAATGCAGTATGTATTCAAGTAAAATGTCAACAGCAACTGACTGAGTCACAAAGATAGAAAATGCTGCTAAGAAGCCCAAACACTGCTGTATGCCAGTCAAAATATTTCAGATAAATATTCAGTCATAGGAAAGTGAAGAAAATATAGTAAGAACACATACCCAGCCAGGGCAAAGAAAGTTGACAGAAATGGTTTCTAAATAAGGAACTACAAGGACAATGAACAACGAAAAATAATTTTGTCTTAGGGCTTTTTCACCTCTAAAGGAAACAAAATATGTTAATATGTTTGAGGGCTTCTAACATAAATGCTTTGACCTTTATTTTATAGCTTCTAAAGTCTCCAAATCCCTCATAAAGGAAATAATTAGTATTGACAGGGAGGATAATAATGCCCTGGTAGGAGGAGTTTATGGCATGGGACAGCTCTTAACCAACAAAGTCATAGGCATGGGAAATGCTTCAACATGAAATTCTTATCATTACCATAATTATTTCACCAGAAATGTTCAGATAAAAGTGAATGTTTGAAAATCATTGCTCATTAAAAAAGAGTTTTAATGGAAGAAATGCTGGTTTCCTTAACGTCTGTACAGCTTAAGTAAATACCACCAGTTAATTGGTTATGATATATCTGCCCTACCAGCTTATAACCCAATAAAATGAAAAATATTTTGCCATTCCCTGTTACACATATTTGTGTCTGAATATAGTGCCCACAATAATAAAGTATCTTATATACAAATTAGTGTTGTATAAATTACTTCCAGGTATATCCATCTATAGGATAACTTGAAATTTGTTTGTGTCAAATAACTATTGCTTCCGGTAAGTATTGTGCTGACTTCCTCCACTGGCTAAACTTGAAATATTAACCAAGGCGCTAATTTATTAAAAGGAATGAATGATTAATCTGCTTTAAATGGATTTATTAGCAAGTTAATGCAAAAAAATGTTGTCTTAACATGAGAAAACTTTATTAATGAACTGTTTCACATGCAAATTCAAGCAAAGAAGTTCATTAAAATTAAAACACATTACTGCAAATCATGTTAATTCATGGAATTTGTGGTAACCCATTGGCTAATTCTAGCAATTAACACAACCTGAATAGACTAATGCACCTGCCATTCATCTCCTCCCTCCCCCTCCACCACGAATACACCAAAAGAATCATTTATTGCCCTAAGTCCCTCCAGCATTTTTAATGTGCAAAAATGGTAATATGTGGCCAAATCGTAGCCACTGGGAAATAAGACCTCTCTATGGGCCAACCAATCCATCGCTCACTACACCCCATCTGAGATCATGCAAAGGACTTCATTCCTTTATTATCTCTACTCATACCCCAAGACTGAGGGAATACCAGGGTTTGTAGCACTTTGGCTGATTTCAAGGTGCAGTTTCTCCAAATGGGTTTGGTTTGTGCATACCTTGACAGGAATCAACCTTATTTGTAGGCCATGGCATGTCTTCTGAATTTTTATGCTACTTATCTTCCACTATCTCCATTTTTAGGTGCACCCACTGCCACTTCTATGAAGAAATACTGTTTGGCAATACTCCTGAATCCATCTTTCAACCTTTATATCATACATAATCTTTTGTTTTAGAAATACCTCTCTACTGTAAAACACTTGTCTCATTTTTATGCAAATTCTCCTTCTCCCTTATCTCTGAGGTATACAGTAGGGATGTGCAGAGCAAAATTTTATGTTCATATTTTTTATGTCCGAAAGGGGGTCCCACTTGCGGCCAATATGGACATAAAAAAAATCCAATGAGTTGGGTATATGTACATATGTGCAAAAAAAAAATTTAAACCCCCTCACCCTCCTTAATCCCCCCCCAGACTTACCACAACTTCCTGGTGATCGAGCGAGGAGTGAGGACGTCATTTCTGCAATCCTTGGCGAGAAGCATGTGACGTCGGTGGCACGTCGAGTGACGCCGGTGTCACGTGATTCCCGGCAAGTTCGCGCCGGACGGCTCGTTCGGCCCAAAAAGAACTTTTGGCCAGCTTGAGGGGGTCAGGAGGCCCCCCCAAGCTGGCCAAAAGTTCTTTTTGGGCCGAACGAGCCGTCCGGCGCGAACGAGCCGGGAATCACGTGACACCGGCGTCACTCGACGTGCCGCCTACGTCACATGCTTCTCGCCAAGGATTGCAGAAATGGCGTCCTCACTCCTCGCTCCATCACCAGGGAGTTGTGGTAAGTCGGGGGGGGGGGGATTAAGGAGGGTGAGGGGGTTTATATTTTTATTTTGGCTCAACAATCGCGATTTCCCACATATCGAACATATCTATGTTCGATATGTGGGAAATCCGATCGTTTATGTCAAATCAATTTTTTAAGTAAAAAAAAAATATGAGTTGCGTTTTACTAATGCGGTCAATCCGAATGCACACCCCTAGTATACAGATTTAGGGGTCAATGTAGTAAGCCAATCTGAGCCTACCATAGGATTTTACTCAGTTTTTAGCACAGGTTTTTCGGCATGGGTTTTACCACTGCAAAATCCTGTGCTAAGAAACCCACGGTATGCTTAGTTCAGGTGCATGCAAATCTCATGTAAATGAAAGCATTAACTATTACAGAACAATGCAGAGAGCTGCATTAGCAGGGAGACATTTTAGCACTTGTTTTCTAATGTGGGAAATTTAATGACAAGGTCATGGCAGGAGTAAAAGTTAAGTCATATTTCTGATGGACATTATAGTCTATTGTGGTGCTGTGTGCTTCTCTGTAACACACATTGATTACGTGTAGGGTGTTTTTATGGTTTGGTGCATTTTGCTGGTGATCTGAAGTATTAGAGCAGCAGATGCTTTAGAACAAAGAAGAGAGAGGGAAGAGAGAGAAAGAAGATCCTTTATCGCTGAAGAAGAAAGGAGGGGCTGAGAGAAGCAAGCTGTCCTGGCTCAAGCCATTCGAAGGAGGGAACACAGGCAGTGGATATTTCACCAGAACAACAATACTGCTGGGGTTACTGGGGAAAGATGTGATCCAGATGTGTAGGCTGAGCTCCAGGGCAATTATTTCTCTCTATGAAGAAATCAGAGATGATAGTGATCCTCTAACCAATCAAAAAACGTGCCATTCCAGGCTTGGTCAAGCTTCTCAGTACCTTGCATTTTCTTGCCACTGACTCACTAACATAGACACACATCCACTTACAATTACACACACATATGCACGTCGTCAGGCTATTTAATGACATTCATGCATATATGTGCATATGTTATAAAATGGCCACATCCCTGTGCGTTGGTCGACGAAAGCTCACACATGTGTGCCCATGTGCCTGTTTAAAAGTTACTGTCATTATGTAACAACAGATCTGAAAAAAACTGAATAATTTTCAAAAGTGTCAACATTTGAAAGAACAATTTGATAAGTGTTTAATTCAAAGTATTACCAAGATAGTAATTTTTCAAAAATCTATTCCTTTCTTTTTCACTTCATGCATTCCTACCACAGCAGCTTTGATATACTGTACTATACATAAGCAAATTGCTGCTAATATTCACACTTGTGGGTTTTCTGTTCAAATAACCCTGGGCCAAAAGCATTTCTACTTAACCATGTACCTTTCTGCTGTGATGGATTATGGCATATAATAATTCAAAGAAATGATAACTGGTTTGATGGACTTATTGTACTGACAGAAAACTAGTATTATTCTGTTTATTTATCAATTGTCTCCAACCTCTGTCAAAAATATGTGCTGGCTTTTTAAAGGGGTTCTGTGCTTTCAGGTAGGATTTGACCTAAACAAACAAGGAAGCTAGCATTTGTAGCAGCATCATGCATATTGAAGAACAGTGTAATTGATTTTATATCTGTATGTGGTTAAGCTTACCCTCCAGCTTTATTTTTGTTATAATCATGAGTGATGCCTGATTTTCTATGTTCTCTATCCACCAGCAGATCATAGTGCATGGTAGATGACAACATTACTGCACTTGAACTCCAAGGTGAGTTCTCTCTCAAAACCGAAAATTTCCCTCTTCTAGGATTTAGTTACATTTATTTGGTAATGTTTTTCCTAATAGTATATATATATATATATATATATATTTTTTTTTTTTTTAAGATTTGATTTCATAGTAATTTTGTCAGGTGTATGCTGGTAACACAAATTGTTACCCATTATATTTCTTCCAGAGTTCTACAATCAATGAATGTTGCTCTATTGCACAGGTACCTAGCTGAGTGTATCATGATGTTTCACTTTCTTTGTCCAGGTATATATTTCCATTCAGGGGAAATGATGCTACTGTTTCATAGTACCACAATTCTTCAAGAAGTATGCAGATTTATAAGGTATATACTGGCTAATATAATAATAATAATGGGGATTTATTTATTTTATTTATTTAATATGTTTTGCATACCGTGTATTCGGTTTTGCCATCATAACGGTTTACAGGAAAAATAATAGGACAAAATAACATTAGGGTTTTAACATGAAATTTCATAGATAAAAGTTAGGTAACATTGGAGGAGGTAATACTAGGGTTAGTTTTTAAATACGAAAAAGTTCTTGTCAGTCTATTGTAGAATTCATGGTTTTGTTGAGTTTTCAAGGGTTGACAGAGTAGAATCTCTGTTTTCTTGGTGTTGTCTGTTTGGGAGTCTGGTATTGTTAGTGATTAAGTGCATCTGAGAAGGCTCTGGTGAATAGCCAGGTTTTTAACTCTTTTTTGAAGATTTTGGTGAAAAATTGAATTCTTAGATTGTGGGGTAAAGAGTTCCATAGAGATAGGCTGGCGATGGATATAGCTCTCTCTCAGGTTGATGCTAGATGCGTGATTTTTGTGGGAGGAATTTTGAGGAGGCCTTTATACATTGAGTGAAGGTTCTTTTTTGGAGCATGTAATTCATTGTGTTCAGTTAGCCAGTAGTTTTGTTGTCCTGTGATTATTTTGTGAAGGATTGATAAAACTTTGTAGTCTATTCTGTATTTAATTGGGAGCCAGAGTAAGAAGATGAGAGTTGGTGTAATGTGTTCTTAGTTCCTATAAGAATCCTGGCAGCTCTGTTCTGCAGTATTTGGAATGGATGGATTGTGGTAAAAGGGAGGCCAAGGAGTAGAGCATTGCAGTAGTCTAGGTTTGCAAATAGCAGTAGTTGTAGGACTGTTCTAAAATCATTTTGTGTGAGGAAGGGTTTGAGGCGTCTGAGTGTCAGTAACTTGTGATAATCTTCTTTGATTTTATTTGTTATATGGTTTTGAAGGATAATTCTTTGTCAATTGTAATTCCAAGGTTTCTAGCATGGTCAACAGGAGAGATTATTGTTTCAGGGTTTTCTGTTTTGAGTGGTTGTCTGGGTGAATCATTGATTTTTTTGTCAAGGATGATTAATTCAGTTTTCTCGATGTTAATTATGAGTTTTAGGTTAGATAGACATTTCTTGATTTTTGAGAGATAGAAGTTTATTTTCTTGTAGGTTTCTTCGAGCGTATTTTGTATTGGGACTAATATTTGAATGTCATCGGCTTAAAGAAAGTGGTTCAAATCCAGGTGATCCAGTATGTGACAGATAGGTAGGAGATAGATGTCAAATAGCATTGCTGACAGTGCAGATCCTTATGGGAATCCTTTATTTAGGTACAATTTATTTGATAGGTTGTTGTTGAATATTACTTGGAAACTTTTTGAGATAAATAGGAGGTAAACCATTTTAGTATAGTGTCAGATATCCCTATTTCAGAAAGTCTGTCGAGTAGAATGGAGTGGTTTACTGTGTCAAAGGCAGTTGACAAATCTAGAAGTAATAAAATGTAACTTAGTCCTTTGTCGAATCCTCGAAGAACTGTGTCATTAAGTGAAAGGAGTAATATTTCCATGCCTAAGTTTTTTCTGAAACCAAATTGAGCGGGGTGAAGTATGTTGTTCATATATAAGTATTCTGATAGTTGGACATGGACAATTTTTTCTATGGTTTTTGCAATGAAAGGTAGATTTGATATGGACCTATAATGTTGGATGTTTTCCGGATCTAGGTTGTTCTTTTTTATTAATGGTTTGATGATTGCAGATTTTAAGCATTCAGGATATATACCTTCAGTGAGGGAGAGGTTGACTATGTCCGTTATTATTTTTATAATTGAGTTGTCAAGCAGTTTAATTGTTTGTATGGGGACCCTGTCAATGGGGTGATTTGCTGGATTTATTTTTCTGATTATTTTTTGGATTTCAAGTGAAGAGGCAAAATCAAATTCCTTCCAGGTTGTTGATATTTCCAGAGATGGTATTGGTGTTTGGGTGATGTGTAGTGTTGTTGATGTTAGAGTTGATTATTCGTTTTCTGAGTTTTTTCAGTGAAGTTGTTGCTTTTGCTTGTGTTGGGAGGTGATCTTGTTTCATTTGGTGATTTAATGGGTTTTTTTACGATGGTGAAAGCATTTTAGGGTTCTGTTGGTATTTGATTATTTTGGTGGAGTAGAATTCTTTCTTTGTATTATGGATAAGTTTTTTGTAATTTGCTAATTGGGATCGGTATGCATTGAGTGATGGGGAGGTTTTGTTCTTGCGACAAAATCTTTCTTTTTTCCTGAGTTCTCATTTAGCTGATCTTATGGTGTCGTTGTACCATTGATTGCTGTGTTTAGGATTCTTTATTGTTTTTATGATGATTGGGTTTGTTTTATACGCTATGGATTTGGCAATGTTTGGCAATGATTTTGTTGCAGTTTCTGTGTTTGTGAGATCAATGTTCTTGAGTTCCTCTTGGAGATTTTGTTGTAGTGTTTCACTATCAAAGGGATGGCGGTATGAAATGGTTTTTATATAGTTTTCTTTTGTGGTGGGTATATTGTTCTGAATCAGGGTGGTATGGATGAGGTAGTGGTCAGACCATGGGATTTTGGAGATTTTTATGTGGTGAGTTCCAGATGTTGGTGTTAATAAAAACTAGGTCAAGGGTTTGTCTTACTTTGTGTGTTGATCCGTTGACTATTTGTTCTACTCCCATTGTTGCAAGAGCATCTATGATTGTTTTGCATGTGGATGATAGTGGACGTGTGTCCATGTGTAAGTTAAAGTCGCCAAGGATAATGATTGGTTTATTGAGGGTTAAGTTGGCAATCATGAATTCTATAAGTGGGGAGCAATTTATTTCTAAGGTTGCAGGAGGACAGTATACTAGACAGATTTGTAGCTTTGAAGAGTCAATTACTGCTATTTTGAAAGGGGAGCATAACTTAACTGTGGTAAGTTTCATTTGTAAGCTTTCCTTTATGATTAGCATTAGACCACCATCTTTTTTTCTTGGTCTGGGGATTGTGAATGATTTGTATGAAGGGTCTTCTATTTGATTAATTAAGACGTTGTCAGAGTCTTTTATCCAGGTTTTGGTGATTGCTATTAAATCTGGTTTGTTATCGAAGAGTAGGTCTGAGATGATAGGCATTTTTTTCACTATTGATTGTGTTAATAAGGATGAATGATAGGAACATGCATTTGGAGTATGTCTTTAGATTCCTGTATGTTGAGTTTGAGAGATTGTACTTACTTATTTTCTTGTGACTCCAGTGTTTTTGGAGGAAGCTTGGTGGTTTCCATTTTGAAAAGCCAGATGGTTGAGATGTTGTATTGATAGGAGGAATTTCTGGTTTGTGTAAATAATAAGTTTTGCACTAAGGGGTGCACAAAGGGGAGTGCCCCTTTGTCGTGCTCCTTCAGCGCGCGATGCACGGTGCGTGATGCCTAGGTATCGTGCTTGTTTTTGAATCAAATGATTCACTTGAGGGTGTGCGCCTGTGCTGATGACATCGGGGGGGGGGGGGGGGGGGGGCGGGCCTCCAGATCGGGTGTTTCATTGGGGCTCCTGCCCTTCTCTTCGCCTTTCTTTGATTTTCCTTTCTTTTCCCTTTTTTTTCTATTTTAGAAGGGGTCGGGCGCCTGCCGCTGTGATCTTTGCAGTGCAGTCACCATTGAAAGAGCGACTCCTGCTGGTTGAGCCTTGCTTGAGGGTGGGCACCTGTGCTGATGACATCAAGTGGGAGCGGGCCTCCTGATCGGGTATTTCGCTGGGGCTCCTGCCCTTCTCTTTACCTTTCTTTTCCTGGGGGAGGAGAAAGAGAAAGATTGGAGAACCTCTGGGAGGCCTGTATTTTTATTTATTTTGGGGCAGTTCTTTCTGCATTTTAATGCTTTTAATGCTTTTGTCAGTTTGCAACAAACCAAACAAAAAAAAAAAATTTAATGCTGCACATTCCTAAATAATAAATAGATTTTACCTCTTTTCTAAACAATGCTCAAAGTGGCTTACAGCATTATTATTAGTTTGGTGATATTATTTTGGTCTTGAACTGGTGTTTGCTTTATTTAATACTGATATGCTCTTTATAGAGCCATAGAAGGGCCTAAGGAAATCTTGGCCCATATTACCAGTAGTCTGGTATATGGTATAGATATGCATCTGTTTAAAATGAATGCGCAAAATGTAATGAATAAGGCCAATTTGTTTCATTTGAGGAGACCTGGAATGAATTGGGGGCCCCTCAATGAACAAACCTTATTTGTTGTATTTGGTTTAAATGTATGCATTGCATCTACATCTAGATCTGAGGCTGGGGCCTTGCCTAGGGCACATGCCAAGGCCCAAAGCAGGAACTGTGGCCTATACCTGAGCATGACACTGGGGCCTACACCTAAGCCTAGGCCCAGGCCTGAATCCTGGGCCTCACCTAGGGGATAGGCCAAGACCCAAAGCAAGGCTTACAGCCTAGGCAGGAGTGAGATGCTGGGGTCTCAGTTTAGGACCGGGCAATATCGGGGCCTCAGCTGAGACCCTAGCAAATTTAAAACAAACTTGCATGATCTGTCGAGTATCCAACGAAGGCCGGATCTTGATGCCTGGGCCTCTGCCTAGGCTAGAGCCTGGACACCGGCCCAACACAGGGACCCAGATTATAGACCCAGTGTCAGGCCCAGGCCCAGAGTCCAGCCTTGGAGATCCTCTTCTCTCCTTCTTTCTTCAACTCTTCTATGCCAACCAATGTCATCTGCTGTGGTCGACTGGAGTCAATTAATTCCGGTGCATTGACCCCAGTGGACAGTGCCATCCTGATGTACATAATTTATGGTCATGCCTCATTGTTGTGCCTGGGTCTGTCTCGAGGCCCTGGAATCATGCTTGGGCCCATGCAGAGGTCTTAGCATCGGGACCAAACCTCCTGAGCTGGGCCACAGTGTTGAGCTTGGCCTTGCGTAGGCTGAGGCCAAGATCGCAGCCACCTAATGTGACCTCTGCATATGGAAGACCGAGGCTTTGGCTTGGACCTAGGCCTCAGCTATGGTGTTGGGTTTGGGCCTGGGCTTCGTCCTAGACTGAGGTCATGGAGACCTACTGCAGCCTCAGCCTATGTAAGACCAAGACTTTGGCCTTGGCCTAGGCCTTGCTGTGAATCCCCAACAGACCAGGAATTGGGGGCTAGTGGGGATCCTCCCCCAGCATTTTTCTGGGTGGGTGAGAGTAATGGGTTTTGGGTCATGGAGGCCCTGTTTTCTTTTTCATCTTCTTTTTTTTAATATTTGATTCATTTTTTCACATGAATGAAATGAATAAAACATTCCATGAACTAAAATATGTGTGAAAAACCCTCCCACAGATGAACCAAAAAACAAAACCAACATTTTTTATCCCTACATACCCCTTGTTTATGGCCCTGTCCAAGAATATTCAAATTGGTCCTGTTGCGTCCATTGGTGCTAGACGGCTTTGCCTCGTTTGCCTCACCTTGTTCACGGCTCCTCCCGCTTACTTAGGAAAGATGGCTACTGCCGTGTCTACAAGCCGACCTCTCCGGCGTCCCCAGAACGGCTGTGGTGCAGCCTCCCGCCATGCTCCTCCAAGGTACCTACTTGGGTGTGCACGCATGCGCGTGCGCCACCCACGTCTTTATTGCAACCTTGGTGCGAACCTCGGGGGTGTTGCCCCTTGCTGACATCTTGCCATCCAGGTATATAACCTATTCTAATTTGCTAGCTTGTTGAGTTAGCAAAGACTCGAATCTGTTTCTGTCTATGCTACTTTGCCGCTTCCATGCTGCCGCTGGAAGCTCTCTCTCTCTGCCCTTCGGGGTAACTGCTAACCTGGGTACCTGTACCTTGGGGGCCCCCTGCTTTATTTCAGATGCTTTACAGGGGACGGTTACTCGCTCCTCGAGGGCCTAATCTCCCTTCCTCGGTGCCTGCACTTTTTTCTTCAACCTGGTGGAATCGCATTCTTACAGCTAACACCTAATGAGTAACTCTCATCCACAGTACTACCTTGCTGGGAAACCTGCTTCAGAACCTCCCTATACCAATGGGGTGAGAAGGGCTCCCTCTGCTGAGGTCCCTGAGACTACTACTACCGGACTGCCTCACTACTGCCACCTCTGGTGGTACTCTTCAAGCTGTATAATAAAGAACTAACTGTTTGTACATTCTGAGTCTAGCCTAGTACTGTGGCTCCTCATGGGGCTCCTCCCTGTGGGCGTGGTCATCTGCCACAATACCCAAGGATCCACCCAAACATCGCTTAACCATAACAGGTCCTTTGTGAATTGAAAAGTTAGTCTGGTATACCAGGAAGACATACCCAGCATTTTGATGGCTAGGAGGCCAAGTAATGGTTAGGAATTCTGATAGAAGACCTTGAACTCTTAATTCTGTGTATACTGTTGTTATGTGATATAACTTTGTGTTAAGCCTTTAAGTAGAAATTGTGTCTCAAGTAGTTACTTTGTTTGTCCAAGGAAAGTAATTACTATGAAAACTTGCTTGGACTGGATTTAATCTTTGCCCCAACCATAATTGTTTTTAACCTTGACTGAAGTTACCTGTTTATTTATGCTTGTAGTTCATTATAAGAAAGGAAATATTTATGTTATCACCTTACCAATTAATAAACCAGCAATGAGAGACCATTCCGAATGTGGTTTGTACTGTAAATGCTTCCAACCTAATATCATGTGCATTGGAATTTGTAAAGGGAAAGCATCCCCTAAAACAATAAATAATTGAATTCATCTACAGTTAAGTGTATCCGAGAAATATACTAGGTATAAAAATGTTAAATAGTTTGGACAAAATCGCTAATCTCAGAAGCCACTGAACCGATTGCTTTCAAATTTCAACACAACCTTCATTTCGCATACTGGAAGGTTCTTCTGTACTTACATTACAGATATGTCACACCTGTGACAGGTAAAATAAGTTTAAATTTTTTTTCCAGAAAACAATGACATCTGCTGGACGTAAGCGCCATCTGTTACACCTTACACTAACACATGCTACACTAATCATTTCGCCAGTCCAGGTCCATGTTTCACTTCCATTTTAACACATTTGCACACTTTTTCACCGGAAGATAACTATTTCCTTTACAGATATAATACACCCACCACCCTCCTCACACCCCCCACACACATGCCAAATTGATTTACTTCCCAGCCTCCCAACACACACAAAACCACCCTCCTCACACCCCCCACACACATGCCAAATGTATTTACTTCCCAGGCCCTCACAACACACATAAAACCTGACAGAAGTCCAGGAGGCTCCAGCGGGGGACCAGGACCGGTCCGGGACACATCTCCTGCACTATGTCCGTTGGCTGCTAGCAATCAACATGGCGCCGACGGCCCTTTCCCTTACTATGCCACTCGGGGACACCAATGGCAGCAGTAGCCCATGTGACATAGTAAGGGCGAGGGCCCCTTGGCGCCATTTTCAGGACTGGCAGCCGACGGACCTTTGCCCTTACTATGTCAGAGGACCTACCGCTGCCATTGCTCCACCCCACTGACATAGTAAGAGCAAAGAGCCGTCGGAAAGCGTTTCAGTGCTCGCAGCCGACGGACCAACGCCAATACATCGCTCCCGGACCGCTCCTGAATGCCCGCTCCACTGACTGACATTTTTATCACATCTCGGGGGGTCTGGAGGGTGGGGGGTAGTAATAAATTTATTGTGAACATCATGGGGAGGGGTCATGAGGGGGGCAGGTTTCATTCATTCAGCAACTCTGGGGGGGCATGGGGGTGGGCTACTGTTTTTCGTGGGGCTGGGGGAGGGTGGCAGGAGAATGTGGGGTTGTTAGTTTAAGAGAACCTTTCTCATAGGGTTGTTTTTTGGGGGAAGGGGGAGGTTCACACACAAATACATACACTAAACTTGCACGATCTCGGGAACGCACCAAAATGGCCCTCCCCAGACCACAAAACAAATTTGGAAGTGCAAATTTGGTTAGGTAGTCCCCTATTTGGTTACATAACGCGCACAGACGCCCAGGGACAGACCACATGTAGCACCAACAATTTTAATTTCCCAGGTATTGGGAGGGGGCAGGAGGGTGGGGGGTTATTATTTGATTTAAAGGGTTGGGATTGGGGTTGGTTTTTTTTGGGGTGGGGGGGTTCCCACAGAAATAGAAAGACAAAGGTTTTCTGATCTGAAGGGTAGGCAGTAGGTGGGGGGAGGTGACAGTGAGGGGAGGGAGAATGAGAGGGGAGGTGAGTGTGAGGGGAGGGAGAATGAGGGGAGAGTTGAGTGTGAGGGGAGAGAGTTGGAGTGGGGACAAGGGAGGGATGGGGGGTGAGTGACCAAGGGGGAGGAGGATGAGTGACTGAGGTAAATGAGCAAGGGGAAGGGGGAGGGAGGGTAAAGAACCTGAACAAATTGAACAAATTGAAATTTGACTTACCCAAATATATCAGAACATTTTTTTGATTTTTTCAGTAAGTTAAGAAAAACAAATACAATTTAAAAGGGGCTTCTCCACACTCCCTGTCACTGCCTTAAGTCCTAATTTTCTGAGCTCTTCCTCTTCCCCCACCCCCACAAATAATGCTAGGCTAGCCATGGCTTACCCTAGTTGGGCTGAACTAAGGCCAGCCAAAACATTCCTGGACCCCTTTGCCCACCCTGTCCCCACAAATAAGGAATGGATGGGGCTTCTCTGAGTCATTTTTACACAATCTGTGGGGGATCTCCATCATAGAAAGGGGCAGGAGTAATCCCATTTCAGTAATACAACAAAATGGTGCCAGCAGGTTCTGAGACTGGTGACATTATCTTTGATATCAAATATTTGAACTGGTCTCATGGCAATCTGACACCATTTTAAAAGGAAAGCCAGTGAGGCAGGAATAACTGAAAATCATTTCTTCTGCTTTCTATGATAAAGACCCCCATGATAGAAGTAAATATGGGCCATGGGTGATCCAATTTATTTATGAGGGTGAAGGGAGACCCAGATTGGGCTTGGCTCAGCTCAGTCCATGCCCTGGGTTATTGGAAAGAGGTCAGGGGATGGAGGGGTCAGAGGAGGCCTTAGGATCTGAAGCAGCAGCAGGGGGAGAGGGCAGAGAGGCCCCATTTTGATTTTAATTTTTTTTTAAATTTAATGTTTCTTTTGGTTTCACAAATGAACCAAAACTCGAGTAATAATAATGAAAAATACTAAAGTAATAAAAAATAAATTAAAACAAAATTGTTTCCCTTTCACATCCCTATGTTATACCGTGTCTACAGTTGTTCCATAAATAATGTCCAAAATCTGCTTATCTATGGTGATTATTTTAGAGGACATGCAATGAAGTTACTAAGAAGTGCATATAAACAAATAGGAGAAAATGTTTTTTCACTCAACGCATAATTAAGCTCTTGAATTTGTTGCCAGAGGACATAGTGAAAAAGGTAAGTGTAGCTGAGTTTCAAAAAGGTTTGGACAAGTTCCTGGAGGAAAAGTCCATAAACCAATGTTAAAGTAGACTTGTGGAAATCCATTGCTTATCACTGGGACAAGCATTATGGAATCTATTTACTTATTGGGATCCTGTCCTACCAGATACTTGTGACCTGGAAAGGTACTGGGTTTGATATACCTTTGGAAAATCTTATGTTCTTATGCTTCCATTTCTTGGAGTTTGTCAGATTTTTTTTTCCTATTCCTTTATATGTATTCTGCATCTCTATTTGTTTGTTGTATGTATATAAAATATTGTCTGAAACTTTCAACTATTGTATCATTTTTACTGTCGTACATTGGTCCAGCCTTTTCATGGACCTTACCCTTGACAGTTTTGTGATGATAAATTTGCTGTGGATATTTTTTGCATACTCTGCTATTCTTGCCTATGATGCCAACATCTGGAATGATTTCTGGGGTTGGGAACAGTTTAAGAAGATGTTTCTTGTGGTTCTACTGAGTGTGCAGCTGTAGGTGTTCTCTATCTTCCATAATAGGCACAGTATACATCTCCTTATCACTTGAACTTTTGGTATCTTTTCTGCTGTTGGCACCATTTCTTCTTCATTTTAGTTTGATAAACTTTCCTGAGTAAGATAGTCTTCAGTTTCAGAACAGTATTTCACTGCTTTTTGATAAATTGTCATCACTAAATATGCCACTGTCATCTTGGAATTTTTATTTATTATCTAAATTTATATTTCACAGATTCCAATAATCATTGATTAGATGTGTTAGATTGGCTTCAGTTTTAAATATGTGCTGCCTTGCTACCTTGGGCTGCAGAGTAAAATATATAGCCTTGATTATAGCTGAATACATGTAAATATAAATGAAAGATAAATTATCCATCTGTCCTATCAACGAAGCCATGAAACAGCATCTACTCACAATGGCAGAGACACCACGAAATATCACCAGAAAACATTTCTCCCTCCCATCATTGCCAATGAAGACAGAAAAACATCCCATTCTCCTTTGAGAGACTTTCCAACAAACTTTAAGCCACATATGCAGGGACTTACTGAGATCAGATAATGTGGGGAAAGAGGATCAGGTATTAGTGTTGAAAGAAATTCCAGAGTTGATCTCTGCTATTCTTCCTCTCTTCCATTGGCTTTCACAAAAGAGGACAAACAAGCTTGTAATTTATGCAGAATTGAGGAATTTGAGGATTTTTTTTTTATTATTTTTTTAAAAAAGGGCAAAAGTGAGATGGAGTAATAATAACAAAAACATTATTATGTGGATATATTGCAAAAGCAGGATGTTTTGAAGGCCATCAATTTATTGCCATGGATTTTAAAATAATGGGTAGATTTACTAAGCTGCGATAAGAAGTTAATGCTCTAAAAGCAGTATTGATTGTGAGAAAAATGTTGTTTATCACATGATAAACACTTAAAAATGAATTTTCTAAATGTTACAAGTGAAATATATAGCATAGATGCATGTAAGTAGCCTCTGTTCATTTATTCCATGTTTTATAAAAGTTAAAAATAAGTGTATATGCACACTTTTGCTTGCACATACTGTATACATGTAGAAAAGAAGGGACAGTCTAGGGTTGTTCTGAGATGGGACTTACAATTACAAACAGAAGTTACTACTTTAAAAGACACTGAAGCACATTGGGCCTAATTTTCAAAGCATTTACATATGCAACACTGGGTTTTACACATGTAAATGCACTTTACCCCGTGTAAGTGGGCTTTTGAAAATTGTGACACTATTTTTTTTACATTTAGGTGCATTATTCCTTTGAAAATTACATCCATACATTTTCCAATTATTTTCCATATTTTTATACCTGCTCATTATCTGGGATAAGTGATATTAAATGTTTTTATTATGTAGTACTGACAGGATGAAGGTCTAGGTGGACTGGGGGGAGATCAGGCTGAAGAACCAGAAGTGTCTCAATCACCTGGGGAAGGGCTGAGAAAATTGAAGGATTAATTAGTAAACTAGTCAATTTCCTCAATGTGCACATGTGTCAAATTTGGCTGATGTACGCATGTAAATCAAGACTTACATGAGTAAGTCTAAGTTTAATTTTATATATTAAATATATGTGTGTATATTTTTAAATTTGTTTGGTAAAGTATGCACTTTTAATACGTTGAAATATATGGTTTCAATTCATTACATGTATTTGCACGTAAGCCTTCAAATATGTATATGTTGCATGGTAGAATTATAGTATTTTATGAAACATGCACATATATGTGCAAATTATAAAATACTATAGCAAATATGTGTGCGGCTACATACACACATATATGCCACTGCTTGCAGTTGATTTGAAAGTTGCCTTCCCTTTGCAGCAATATTGCACAATGTTTTCTATATCACACAATGGGCCCAATATTCAAAGATACCAGCTTACCTAAGTTATCTGGATATTACTTATCCAAATAACTTAGAAGGGATATTCAGCAGACGGCAATGCTGCTGAATATAACCGGATAAGTTCTAGTTATCAGAATAAGTTATATCTGGATAACTTTAGATGTGCTATTGACTTGAGCAGGTTTAATTTACTCAGTTAACTTAACTGGATGAGGCTTAATATAGGCACTTATCCAGTTAAGATAACCAGATAGATAGAACTGCCCCGATGCATCCATTCCCTGCTCATTCACTATCCATTTATCTATTTAGCCAAATAAGTGACCTATCCAGTTAAGTGGTGGCCAGTGAACCTAGACAGATATTCAACAGATACCACGTAGCCAGATAAATGCTGAAAGGAGTTTCAATATCAGGCCCAATATATTTTGTGAAAAAATGGGTATATTTAAATGAGCTGCTTTACATGCATAAGCTTTGTAAATACATGCAGAGCAGCTCATTAGTAGGAAATTACATACAAATAAAATAACACAGCTTGCCTAAAAAATCACAGCACATTAATTTATTGAAGATTAACTACAACTCTGGAGTTGTAGCTAACTTTCACTGGGAGCATCAAGATTTTAACGGATGGCCAGATGCTCATGGGCTGAAATTTAAAGAGCCAGCATTGGCATTAAGACCTCCCCTATTTTATCAAAGCCCCCTGTAGGGATCTTGAATGACTCCCTAAAACTCCGTACCACCTCTATAGTGGCCCATAAATTAAAACCATCTCCAAAAAGAGAAAAAGTCATGTGGCGATGCCTCACCCCACTAACCTAACCCAACCCCGCTCCCATGTAAAAATATGCCCCTAGATCTCTAATAAGGCTCCCTATAGATGCCATCTATGCCATAGATGCCAGACACCTCTCCCCAGAGGACATTTCAGCCACACTGCCAATAGTTGCTAACCAATACCATCCTTGCCCACTCCCAGGCTTACCTGATAGTCTAGAGCAGCGCTTCTCAACCGGTGTGTCGCGACACACTAGTGTGTCGCCAAACACCGGCAGATGTATCGCGTCTCCCGGTGTCCCACTGCCCCTTTGTACTTTCCTTCTCCCTTTTTCCAGCCCCCGCGGTCCAATTGAAAGCTTCCTTTCTTCCTACCCCCACTGCCCAATGGGAAGCCTCCTTCATTTTGCCTTCCCCCGCGCAGGCCAATCGGAAGCCTCCTCCCTGCCACCTGCCAGTGGTAGTAGGAAGAAGGGAGGAAGCCTTTGATTGGCCGGTGAGGCAGGCATGGCACTGCCCGGGAGTGGGGTGGGAGGAATAGCAGTGTAGGACCCCGACGAAGCAAGGCCGCTACGGGAGCCCATCCCCGTAGCGGTGAAGAGGAAAACCCGACCCCGACGGTGCAAGGCCGCTACGGGAGCCCATCCCCGTAGCGGTGAAGAGAAAACCCGACCCCGACGGTGCAAGGCCGCTACGGGAGCCCATCCCCGTAGCGGTGAAGAGAAAACCCGACCCCGAAGGTGCAAGGCCGCTACGGGAACCCATCCCCGTAGCGGTGAAGAGAAAACCCGACCCCGAAGGTGCAAGGCCGCTACGGGAGCCCATCCCCGTAGCGGTGAAGAGAAAACCCGACCCCCGACGGTGCAAGGCCGCTACGGGAGCCCATCCCCGTAGCGGTGAAGAGAAAACCCGACCCCGACGGTGCAAGGCCGCTACGGGAGCCCATCCCCGTAGCGGTGAAGAGAAAACCCGACCCCGACGGTGCAAGGCCGCTACGGGAGCCCATCCCCGTAGCGGTGAAGAGAAAACCCGACCCCAAAGGTGCAAGGCCGCTACGGGAACCCATCCCCGTAGCGGTGAAGAGAAAACCCGACCCCGAAGGTGCAAGGGCCGCTACGGGAGCCCATCCCCGTAGCGGTGAAGAGAAAACCCGACCCCCGACGGTGCAAGGCCGCTACGGGAGCCCATCCCCGTAGCGGTGAAGAGAAAACCCGACCCCGACGGTGCAAGGCCGCTACGGGAGCCCATCCCCGTAGCGGTGAAAAGAAAACCCGACCCCCGACGGTGCAAGGCCGCTACGGGAGCCCATCCCCGTAGCGGTGAAGAGAAAACCCGACCCCGAAGGTGCAAGGCCGCTACGGGAGCCCATCCCCGTAGCGGTGAAGAGAAAACCCGACCCCGACGGTGCAAGGCCGCTACGAGAGCCCATCCCCATAGCGGTGAAGAGAAAACCCGACCGCGATGGTGCAAGGCCGCTACGGGAGCCCATCCCCGTAGCGGTGAAGAGGAAAACCCGACCCCTAGCGACGAAGAGGAAACCCGACCTCTGACTGAGGCGCCCATCCCCGTGGCGCCGAAAAAAGAAGGCCCGCCGGATTAAAGCCACGGCGGAACCGGAGCCCATCCCTGCAATGAAGGAAGAAGTTATTTTTGGTGAGAGCTGGTGTGTCTGTGTGTGAATGGGGGCCTGGGTGAGAGCTTGTGTGTGAATGGGGGCCTGGGTGAGAGCTTGTGTCTGAGGGTGTGAATGAATGCCTGGGTGAGAGCTTGTGTCTGTGGGTGTGAATGGATGTCTGGGTGAGAGCTTGTGTCTGAGGGTGTGAATGAATGCCTGGGTGAGAGCTTGTGTCTGTGGGTGTGAATGGGTGCCTGGGTGAGAGCTTGTGTCTGTGGGTGTGAATGGGTGCCTGGGTGAGAGCTTGTGTCTGTGGGTGTGAATGGGTGCCTGGGTGAGAGCTTGTGTCTGTGGGTGTGAATGGGTGCCTGGGTGAGAGCTTGTGTCTGAGGGTGTGAATGGGTGCCTGGGTGAGAGCTTGTGTCTGAGGGTGTGAATGAATGCCTGGGTGAGAGCTTGTGTCTGAGGGTATGAATGAATGCCTGGGTGAGAGCTTGTGTCTGTGGGTGTGATTGAATGCCTGGGTGAGAGCTTGTGTCTGTGGGTGTGAATGGGTGCCTGGGTGAGAGCTTGTGTCTGAGGGTGTGAATGGGTGCCTGGGTGAGAGCTTGTGTCTGAGGGTGTGAATGGGTGCCTGGGTGAGAGCTTGTGTCTGTGGGTGTGAATGGGTGCCTGGGTGAGAGCTTGTGTCTGAGGGTGTGAATGGGTGCCTGGGGGAGAGCTTGTGTCTGTGGGTGTGAATGGGTACTTGGGTGAGAGCTTGTGTCTGTGGGTGTGAATGGGTACCTGGGTGAGAGCTTGTGTCATTGGGTGTGAATGGGTGCTTGGGTGAGAGCTTGTGTGTAGGGGTGTGAATGGAAGCCTGGGTGAGAGCTGGTGTGAATGGGTGTAAGAGCTTTTGTGTGTGATTGAGAGCTTGTATATAAGAGAACATGAGTGTGATTGAGAGAGCGAGACTGGTCAGAGAGGTGATGTGTTTCTGTGTGAGAGAGAGAAACTGGTCAGGAAGATGACTGGTGTGAAAGAGACCGAGACTGGTCGTGGGGTCTATTTGGGGGGGGGTGTGTTGTGAGTGACTGGTTGTGGGTGCTAAGGAAGAAGATTGAGGACAGAGCTTCAGCAGCCCTTGCTGCTTCTGGTTAGTGCTATTGGCCTGGAAGGGAAAGGAGTAGGAGAGTTGCTGGAGAAGGTAAGTAAAGGTGGCTTTTTAAATTTATTTTTCTTGATTGACTGCCATTTTAATTATTGGGTATTATGCGATGTCTGCTGTTTTGAAATATTTTATTGATATTTGGACATGTTTTAATAATTTTTATGAGTATTTAATTGAATATTATTCTGTTCAGCAGCTGCTTTGTAACATTTTTGGTATAACTTTACAATGATTTCTGTGTGGGGCTCTCTAGCAGCTTGGCTTATTCTGTTTTCCCAATAGGAAATGTTTTAGTGTTTAGGGCCTGGTTTAATAGTTGTATTTCTTAGATAGGGTTGTTACTGTTTGCGTGTGTTCCGTAATACAGGTGTAACTTTGTGCAGGTTAGTTTGTGTGCATTATTGCAAATCCTGAGTCTGTTAGGTGCTATATTTCTCTTTCCATTTCTCCAGGTTTGCACTGTATGCAGAGTGGCTTTTTCGGTTTTCCGTTCCAGTTTCTGTCTCCATATTTATAATTTGTGTTTTTTCTGTACTTGGTGAAGGTCAGTTCTGGGTGTGTGACCAAAGTGAGGTGTTTTACTAGCATGTAGGCATTTGTATCAATCTTATTTGATGTGTTTTCTCAATAGGATATGCATTAGTGGTAAATTACTGTCTTTTCATAAGGAAGGCTATTGTGCCTGGTAGTAAAGGGAGTTTGTTTTGCTTTTACTGAGATGTCATCAGAACCAGAATATCTTTTTTTTGTATGGTGAGTTGTACGGGTTATGCCCTAGATCTGCTCTGCACTCATTGCTGAGGGTTGAGGGGATTCCTGTGGATGCAGAGTGCATGTTTACACTTAGCCCCGTGATGGTCACATGTTCAGTGTGTCACGCATATGAGAACCATTTGTCAGGTGTGTCCCGGCCAAAAAAAGGTTGAGAACCACTGGTCTAGAGGGTCCTGGTAGTTCAGTGGGATTCAGATTTGCCCCTAGGCTCTGGGCCAGCTGATTGCTAAAGCAAAACTGGTACCAGTCTGCCTTTGCCCCATTCACATCATAGATGCAAAGGCTTGGTGGAATCATTTTAAAAATGATGGTGGTGGCTGATCTGAGCCTAGGAGCTACTCCAAGCCCCAATAGACTATCAGGTATGCTCGAGTAGATGGGTTAAGTTGGTATGGAGGTTGGATGGCTTCTGTTAGGTAGTGGCTGGTATCCACTGTGAGGGGGATGACTAGCATCTACTTGGTGGGGGGGGGGGCATCTATGGTGGGGTGGTGGTGATATAGAGATCCCTGGTAAGGGAGAGGGGTTAGGCAAGTGCGGCCAGGCATGACTGCACAAACTTTCATTTCATTTTTGGAGAGTTTTAAAACTTGTGGGCTGCCTCTAGAGGCAATGGGGTGGGTGGTCTTTCAAGACCCCCAAGGTGGGCCTTTACACTTAGGGGGCTGGGTCTTTAGGGCTGGTGTGGTCCTTAAGAAAATTGCAGCCCTGGGAAAACAGGATTTTTATTGCCTGCTTTATTTCATGTTTTCCCTCTATTATCTTTCAAATAGATTTTTTCCATAGGAAAAAATATCAGGGAAACTATTTGCAATAATTTTTTACAGAAGGAAAAACATACCACAGAAAAGTCCTTATGTTATATTTCTGTTCCACACGGTATTTTTACCCTGTACAGAAGAATACCATGGTATGGTAAATCTACCTTTAAGTTTGTATAGGGATGTTCATTTGTTTAAATCTGAATGGAAAAACATGATAAATGATTTTTGATTCACATCACTGCAACCAAATAAATGTGTAAAATAAATAAATAAGTAATGAGGAACCCAAAAAATGCAGGAATCTTTTACAATTCTTTTGGCTGGTTGCTATTAAAGTCTATGGGGGATGCAAAGCAATGCTTTTTTTTCTTGTATCAAGGGCCCAATCAAGCTGAATCAATTTGTCACCCAGTTTATCCCAACTTCATGTTATGACTTCATCATTCCTCTGTTGGATGTCAGAAAGAAAAAGCTAAGTTACTGAAGCTCCTTGATTCCAAATTTAGCATTATAAAAGCTTATAAAAACTAACTTAGATTTTGAGAAGAAATCTAGGTATGCTGTAATTATCATGTTACAGCTGTATTTTGGAATGGTAGCAGCAGCGCATACCATATAGTAATAGAGCAGACAACATGTATAAGTATCTACAGGAAAGATGGACAGAGAGATTAAAGCACCAGCAATGGCCTTAGGAGTTGCCATAGGAGTTGGGGACACCTTGTTTTTTCTGTGTAAAATAATTAGTGACAGTGTACTCATTCTTCTGTATGTGCCTCTTGCACTAAGTTAGACTAGGACTACATGTAAAGGGTATATAATTTAAAATCCCAGAACCTTTTTAAAAAACCAGAGTCATTCATCTAGCCTGGACTACCTTAAAAGCCAGTTGGAGTGGAAACTGCCCCTGGTGGTTCCCTAGGTGGGCAAAATGAATACCCAGGTCCAGAGAGGAACAGTGAGGCTCAGAAAAGATGGAGAAAGCACCAGTAATCATGCTTCATTACTTGACTTTTGCTGTAGTTCTGCTGAGGTAAGCAGGTTTTATTTTTCTGCTTTTCTGTTAGTGTAAATAATAAAAATGTTTTCTTTTACAAAATCCGATCCAGACCTTTTATTTCCCCTAGTATTTCTCTTAAAGGAAGTATTGCCAAATTTAGTCAATGTGGCTGAACCTGCAGCTTGTGGTGCAGGTGTCCTGTACTCAGGATTTATGCACAGAAAAGCCAGTCTGTGCACAAAAAATATTTTCTGGACACAACCCTCCTTTCTGCAAAAAAAACATGATTTATGCACAGAAAACATTATTTGTGCACAAAGCATAATTTATTTGCATAAATCATTCTCCTTCATTAGCATGTGTGCTCAGCCCATGCAAAAGGATGAGCACACATTTTAACTCAGGTTTATGCACACATTAGGTCAGCTCACTTTTTAAGCTCCCAATGCATTAGCTTACCATTTGATTGCTTCATCAGAAGCTAAAATCTTTTGAGAGCATGAAGAAACTGTGCACTGCACGTGACATTCAGCGCACAGTTTTAGTGCATGGCTAATTGTATCTGCCCCAGCAACTCTCTGCTGGAAAGTACATGCAGGGATTAAAAAAAATAATTTCAGTTTGTACTTTTTTTGTGCTTATCATTTTTACTTCACTCTTATTTCCTATTTAAATTCACAATTTGAGAATACAGTGAGCACTTATTTCTCCCAAATATCTAGAAATTAAAAAAAAAATATCCCCTTAAAGTAAAAATAACATCTTCTTCAACCACTTAACTAGAAATTACATAGATAAATAGAACTCAAATAATGGATATTCCCCAGCAAGCCATACAAGCAGTGTTCATGTCTCTGTAAATCTAATTGCAATTTCTTCTCTGGTTTACAGATAGCTGGATGTCATTTTTCAGTTTCTAAAGTCACCATAAAGACTACATCTCTGTCTCTCCACCTCTTTCCCTTCCTCAGGCATGTACATTTGAGACCTTTTCCCACGCTCCTTAGTCTGTTGGTGAGTGATATTTCTTATAGGGATGTGAATCGTTTTTCAACGATTAAAATTATCGTCCGATAATGTTAATATCGTCTTAAATCGTTATAGAACACGATACAATAGAAATTCTAACGATTTATCGTTAAAAATCGTTAAATCGTGTTAGTGCGCACTAACGGGAGTTAGTGCGCACTAACTCCCAGTTAGTGCGCACTAACTCGATTTAGTGCGCACTAACTGAAAATGATACAAATAAACACTTTCCAGGTCACTGAAGGTCAGTTAGGAATGAATATGTGTTCCTATTGGCTGGCTGCCCTCTTATCTATTGATGTTACCAAGGTTACCACTGAGGTGATGGTTGGGGGGATGGGAAATGGAACTGGAAACTAACGAACACCAACAGAAAATGAAACAAAGTGTTCACACTTCCCAGGTCAGTAAAGGTCACTTAGGAATGAATATGTATTCCTATTGGCTGGCTGTGCTCTTATCTATTGATGTTACCAAGGCTAACACTGAGGTAATGGTTGAGGGGATGTGAAATGGAAACAGTTGGAAGCTTGACAAAAAAAGTAATGTAATGATCAGCACTCACGTGACTAGAACTTGTTTGTTTATTATTTTTGTTAGCAGGCACCTGAAATGCTAGTGCATGTTGAATTTGCCAATCACTGTGCATTTTAGAAAGGTGGTCCTGGCTGGAACTGTACACAGTTCAAATATATGTAATTGATTGTTGGTAAGTGTAGATTTTAAGTGATTTTCCTGCACACAGTGCCCTAACCCTGGCACCAGGGGTGTTGTGATCTTCCTGCACACAGTGCCCTAACCCTGATACCAGTCTGAGACAGCTCCCTCCCTGCATTACTAGTGAGAGGCTGGCTTCACAGACAGGGGGGAGCTGCCTGACCCTCACTCCTGACTTCCCCCATGTCCCAGCTAGTGAATGGTGTGTGGGTAAGGGGGGGGGGGGAGGATGGTGAAGTCTGAGACAGCTCCCTCCCTGCATTACTAGTGAGAGGCTGGCTTCACAGACAGGGGGGAGCTGCCTGACCCTCACTCCTGACTTCCCCCATGTCCCAGCTAGTGAATGGTGTGTGGGTGAGGGGGGGGGGGGGAGGATGGTGAAGTCTGAGACAGCTCCCTCCCTGCATTACTAGTGAGAGGCTGGCTTCACAGACAGGGGGGAGCTGCCTGACCCTCACTCCTGACTTCCCCCATGTCCCAGCTAGTGAATGGTGTGTGGGTGAGGGGGGGGGGATGGTGAAGTCTGAGACAGCTCCCTCCCTGCATTACTAGTGAGAGGCTGGCTTCACAGACAGGGGGGAGCTGCCTGACCCTCACTCCTGACTTCCCCCATGTCCCAGCTAGTGAATGGTGTGTGGGTGAGGGGGGGGGGGAGGATGGTGAAGTCTGAGACAGCTCCCTCCCTGCATTACTAGTGAGAGGCTGGCTTCACAGACAGGGGGGAGCTGCCTGACCCTCACTCCTGACTTCCCCCATGTCCCAGCTAGTGAATGGTGTGTGGGTGAGGGGGAGGGGGAGGAGGATGGTGAAGTCTGAGACAGCTCCCTCCCTGCATTACTAGTGAGAGGCTGGCTTCACAGACAGGGGGGAGCTGCCTGACCCTCACTCCTCCGGGGTGATCTTCCTGCACACAGTGCCCTATCCCTGATACCAGGGGTGTTGTGATCTTCCTGCATGCAGTGCCCTATCCCTATTAATACCAGGAGTGTTGTGATCTTCCTGCACGCAGTGCCCTATCCCTAATACCAGGGGTGTTGTGATCTTCCTGCATGCAGTGCCCTATCCCTGATACCGGGATGTGTGCAAGAAGATCCCAACACCCTCGGTATCAGGAATAGGGCACTGTGTGCAGGAAGATCACAATACCCCTGGTATCAGGGTTAGGGCACAAGTTCTAGTCACATTGACTGATCACATTACTTGTTTTGTCAAGCTACCAACTGTTTCCATTTCCCATCCCCCATATACTGTCAGTGGGAAGCTTGGTAACATGAATAAATAAGAGGGCAGCCAATAGGAATACATATTCATTCCTATACTGACTTTAACTGACCTGAAAAATGTCAAATTGTATCATTTTCAGTTAGTGCGCACTAACTCTCCGTTAGTGCGCACTAACTCCCGTTAGTGCGCACTAACTCGAGTTAGTGCGCACTTATCGGAAAAAACGATTTTTAACGATTTTTTAACTAAAAAATCGTGCCTAACACGATTTTCTTGCCCTGCCACACGATTTCTATCGTTAAGACGATATGGAAAACGATTCACATCCCTAATTTCTTATGGCTGCTTTCCTGGTATGTTTTTTATTTTTTTTATTTTCTCCCAAGTGATAACATGGCAAAAGAAAACAGAAGAATATGTAACTTAATAGTTAAAAGGCACAGGAGCTAAACAGATGTCAGATCCTTTCCCCATTAGACAAATCCTTCCTTGCCCATTGAATAATTCACTTTATCTCCTATTGCTGAAATTACCTCCTTATTCTATAACCTTGAGCCAGGGTCTTGAATTTACTTTATTGTATAAGTACTATATAGATGCAGAAGTAAATTATTTATTAATTTTGTTTAAAAGTTTTAAAAGTGTCTTACTGAAATAATCATCAAGTCTGAAACTAATGGCCATTGTGGTTGATATTTAATATGAGTCACTTTAAAAAATTGGCTTTTAACTGTATACATTTAACCAGTTAAAAATTCTCCTCTCTCCATCTGATGAAAATCTGTCAGCATAAATTTGCCATATGGACAGATTTAATCAGACAAATAAAGGTGCCTGCTTGGAATGTGCCTGGGACAGGATTTTCAGATTCAGCAGATTACTGCATTATTTACCACTAAATGGCTGCTAAAAGTGTCCATCTAAGTGTGGCTGCACAAATGGAAGCCTTAAATCTAACCACATATGCTTTGTGTGGTTAGATTTAACTGCATATTCAGTCAGTTACCGATTGCTGATTATAATAGCACATCCATCTGATTAAAATTATTTGGTTAACTTTGCCACTCAGTAGCATTTTGAGTATCTGCCTCGTTGTACCTTTGAAAAAGTCAATGTAGAGACCTAATTAATGCACCTGGTAACCTCACTAAAGGAAAGGTTAACAATTACCTTTGGGTTTTATTTAAAAAAGATTGTTCCTCCCCCCCCCCCCCCCCCTTTTGGGAAAAATCTTCATTGAACAAAATTCTGTGGGTCTGTTCCCTCAGCCTTGGTCTCTGCCTACAAACCGTTTTTCATCCTTCAGCTGCTGACAATCCAAGGTTTGCATAGCTCCTCACAGGGGCATAGTGAGGAAGTAGGCTGCAAGGGCGCCAGGCTGTAGGGAGTACCCAGGGGCCCCTTTTGTATCTTTTTCAGCCACAGGCAAGTAGAAGAGAAGGGTTTGTTTTTTTTTAAATGTCTGCTGTTTCTGTGGCCTTAAGCATTTCCACAAGGAGGACGATGGTGGTAGTTGAAAGCGGGAGGGGATATATGGGAGGAAACACAAATGCATTGGCCCCCTGGTGGCTGGAGACCCTTGCTACGCCACTGCCTCCTCACTTTCATGACCTACTAAGTTGCCTCAGGTCCTTTTCTACTGCTTACATGCTTGACTCTATTTGATTTTATTTATCTTATGATTTCACTCTTTCCCAGCCAAAATAAACATCACTATTTTGTGGTTTTTTTTTAACTGAATTTAAGTTCTGTTGACACAATTTGAGACAAGTAGCTATTTTTTTTCTATTACGCAACTTAGTTTTTAGTAAAGGAAAAAAAAAGACTCGGGTATTTATCCATCTCATTCAACTTCTCCATGAATTTCATATAAGAACTCTGAGTAAGGTGGCACTTGTTTTACCTCTAGTGGTTTGGACCTCAATGAGGTACAAAATGACAGATATTTGGAATCTGCAGAATATCAAGAGTTGTAAGAAGTTTATTCAAGGAACATTTGAAGCTATTGGTGACTAACAAAAACATATATGACTCTACCAAAGAAATATACTTGGAGACAGCAGAAAGAGAAACCAACAGTTGATGTTTCCAGCTTTCAACAGTGCCCTAAATTCTATCCCAGTCCACTGGAGATAAATTATCCATATGTGACATTTATTTACCTACTGGAGTCCTTCACTCTCTATATATATTTACACCTTTTCAGGAAACGAACAACTTTTAAGATCTCCTTTTTCTAGTATATTTTCTATTATTTTGTAAGGGAGGAAAAATATATATCTTTTCTGTTCCAGGTAAAATCACAGAAGCTGAGTTATGATGCTATTTTTCTTTTTATTCTTTCATATTCCATTGATATGAAATCCAAGACAAATGTCAGTAATGAGATTTTAAATAGTCTGATGTTGAAGCTCTTTCTTGCCTCTTTTAAATGACTATACATCTTTCACTGCTGTAGATCTTGCTGCTATATATGCATGTCAACAGAATCAATAACTGCACATGCTTCTTTCTTATCATTTATACCTCATGTTTACATACTTTCAAATATATCTGACTGTATACTGTAGTCATGCTCACATATGAATTCAATTATGCACAGAAATCTCATTCACACATCACTAGAAACTATAACGAGAAGACGTCAAACTTACAGCAATTTGGACACAGCACAGCTAAACTCACAGAGAATTACACAGAACTGGAGTGACAGGTAAAAGTGATAGCACCTAGAACCAGTGGGAGGAAGACCCAGAGAGGGGTAGTGAGCGAGGCCAAGAATAAGGCACTGCCAGTGAGAGGTGGAGTTTGGATGAGACAGCTCTTTGGTTGACAAGGAGGAGCTGTGAGCATGAAAAAAGGTGCAAAGAATTTTTGTCCAAATTAGGCAGTCAGAAGAATTACCAAGGATGGTCCCATTGGCAGGAACCAGAGGTACTGTTGCAAATGTGGGTTTGAGAACAAACAGGCCGATACAGAAAAACGCGCGGGAGAGCTGGCAAGCAATCGCTCTCCCGGCGCGCGCACAGGCCACTCTCCTGGGCGCGTGATTCAGGAGGGTGGCCTATGCAAATTAGGGTCGGCAGTAAAAGGAGGCGCTAGGGACACTAACGTGTCCCTTGCGCCTCCTTTTTGACAGGAGCGACGGCTGTCAGCGGGTTTGACAGCCGACACTCAATTTTGCTGGTGTCAGTTCTCAAACCCGCTGACAGCCACGGGTTCGGAAAATGAACGCCGGCATAATTGAGCGTCCGTCTTCCGACCCGCGGGCTGCAGGCCGATTTTTACTTTATTTTTTAAATGTTTACTTTTTTTTTACTTTTGGGGCCTCCGACTTAATATCGCTATGATATTAAGTCAGAGGGTGTACAGAAAAGCATTTTTTTCTAGAGATGTGAATCGTGTCCTCGATCGTCTTAACGATCGATTTCGGCTGGGAGGGGGAGGGAATCGTATTGTTGCCGTTTGGGTGTGTAAACTATCGTGAAAAATCGTTAAAATCGTGAGCCGGCACACTAAACCCCCCTAAAACCCACCCCGTCCCTTTAAATTAAATCCCCCCCCCTTCCGAACCCCCCCAAATGCTTTAAATTACCTGGGGATCCGGCGGTGGTCCAGAACGGCGGCGGTCCGGAATGGCCCCCTCAATAGAATCGACTGCAGGAGGTCGTTCAGCGGCGGTCCGGAACCCCCGCTGAACGACCTCCTGCAGTCGATCTCCTGCCGGCGCCATTTTCCGTACGAAAACGATTCGCGGCGAGAAATCGCTCCCGGAACCCCGCTGGACTCCCAGGAAACTTTTGGCCAGCTTGGGGGGGCCTCCTGACCCCCACAAGCCTTGCCAAAAGTCCAGCGGGGGTCCGGAACGACCTCCTCCGTCGAATTGTTTTTGTCTATGGCCGCCGCCATTTTGCGGCGGCCATTTTGAAAAATGGCGCCGGCTGAAGACAACACGATTCTATTGAGGGGGCCGTTCCGGACCGCCGCCGTTCTGGACCACCGCCGGATCCCCAGGTAATTTAAAGCATTGGGGGGGGGGTTCGGGAGGGGGGGGGATTTAATTTAAAGGGTCGGGGGTGGGTTTTAGGGGGTTTTAGTGTGCCGGTTTTCCTGCCCTCCCCTTCCCCCAATTTATGATTTTTTAACGATAAATCGGGGGAATTGGTATTGTATCGTGGCCCTAACGATTTTTTGACGATTTAAAATATATCGGACGATATTTTAAATCGTCAAAAAACGATTCACATCCCTATTTTTTTCTGCTTTTCTGTACACTTCCCCAGTGCCGGCCGAAATTAAGGTAAGCCTTTGGGCAGGCGTTAATTTCTGAAAATAAAATGTGCGGCTTGGCTGCACATTTTACTTTCTGTATCATGCAGGAATAACTAATAGGGCCATCAACATGCATTTGTATGTTGCGGACGCTATTAGTTTCCGGGGGGGTTGGACGCGCGTTTTCGACGAGCTATTACCTCTTACTGAAAAAGGGGTAAAGCTAGCGCATCGAAAACACGAGTCAACGCTCCGTAGTATTACTCACAACCAGCAGGGTGGAAGATTAGAGACGCTAGTTGCTGCTGCTGGAGAACAGGCCAGCGGAGTCAAAGAAACGAAGACCGGCGCTGGTGGTGGGGCCGAAGACAGACGCTGCTGGCCGCCGCTGGAGACCAAGTTGGCGGGGCCGAAGAAACAAAGACTGGTGCTGCTTGCCACCGCCGGAGACCAGGCCATTGGGGCCATAGATCACAGCGGGTGGCTGCTGCCACCGGAGACCAGGCCGTTGGGATCAAAGACGAACTGTTCAGCTGGGGGCCTTGGTGTGTGTGTGTATGTGTGTGTGTATTTGAGATTGGAAGGATGCTTCTGTGTGTGTGTGGTGTGTATGTGAGGCAGGGAGGGTGCTTTTCTGTGTGTGTGTGGTATCGTTGGAGCGCACTGTACTGTATCGGCCTGAAAGTAAGAGGGATTTGGTGATGCTTTAATGATGTATATCAGATAAGCACCAGATTCATTTTCTTTCTCATCAGTAGCTTTTAACAGGGTTTTCCAGCTGAAATTAAAATAAACCTAAAACCCTAAACACATAAGAATTTCTAAATAGCAAACTTTCTGTCAGCAACTGTTCACATTTGTTTGTTTCACCTGGACAGTCTGCACATAATGGACTGCAACATTTAGTTCCCAGAAGAATCAGAGGAGTGGGCCTGCATTGCAGGGATGGCACCAGTGAACCATGTGGCTAGAAGGGAGCTCAGGCCCTGCTGTCTTGAAACATTGATGCATCTCCCCTCACTCCATGCCATCTGTGCGGATCTTCAGACTGAAGCTGCTGCAGTGATAGTGGTGGGGGAGTATGGAAGAACACTGCAGAAACTGTCTCAGCTCACCATTTTTTATTGGAATTTTCAGCTAGTCCTCATATATAATTGATTTCTTTTTTCTAATAACATATTAAAAAGAGAATAGTAAAAGAGAAACTAAAATATATGACCCCAGAACTGTATTGTTTTTGTTTTCCCTACTACAAAGCTTCCCAAACCTGTCCTGGGCACCCCACAGCCAGTCGGGTTTTCAGAATATCCACAATGAATATGCATGAGTTAAATTTGCATATACCGAGTCTCCATGCTATGCAAATTTTTGACATGCATATTCATTGTCGATAACATGAAAACCTGACTGGCTGTGGGGTCCCCAGGTTTGGGAAGCCCTGCCCTACTAGCTTCCTTTTGCTTCTTCTGGGCTACCAGCTCATTGACAATACTGTACCTGCTTTTTTTCCCTCATTTTTGAATGCTTATTGACTAGCTTAGTCATTCTTGTAACTGTTCTCTGGCTGTGAGGCACAAATCACACTCCCTACTGAAACCCTGCACAAGTGCCCTTGAGCTAGCCATTAACTGCCATTCGTGTATGATTACTGGGTCTTTCTCCTCCAAGGATCTGTCATTGCTACCTCTTTAGCCTCCTCAGTCCTTATAGAGCAGAGAAACTGAAGTTGGACTAAAATATTTTAAACAAATGTTAAGATATTATTATGCTAATACAGTGGTTTTCAACCCTTTTTTCTGTCGGTACACACCTGGTAGATTGTCCTCACATGCATAACACACTGAACACATGACAGTCACAGGGCTAACCCCACCCACACCTCTCAGTAATGGGTATAAAGCAGAACTAGAACATTCCCTGTACAACTCACCATACAAAAAAGATATTCTGGTGTTATCTCAATAACAGCAACAGAAACTCCCTCTACTACCAGGCACAATAACCCTACTTATAAAAAGACAGCAGTACACCACCAAAGCATGTATAATTGAGAAAACATAACAAATAAAATGAAGACTTTTATGTGCCTACATACTAATTAAATATCTCACCTTGGTCATACACACAAGATCGACCTTCACCAAGTACAGAAAGACCCCAAATTAATTACACATATGGAGACAAACTAGAATGAAACCCCATAAGCCACTATGCATGCAGTAAAAAACTGGAGAAATGGAAACAGAAATACGGCACCTAACAAGGCCCCAGGAGCTGCAATAATGCACACAAGTTAATCCACACAAAGATACACCTGCATTATGGCATGCACGCAAATGGAACAATCCTACCTATAAAAAGTCAACACTACAAATATTAAACCAGGCCCTAAACACCAATACACCTCCCATTAGGAAAACAGAAAAGGCCAAGCTGTTATAGATTCCCACACAGAAATAACTGTAAAACTATATGAAAAAATGTTTCAAAACAGCTGATGAACAGAACATCATCTAACAATTAAAAACTATTAAAAATTATTTAAATTTTCAAACACCAATAAAATATTTCAAAACAGGAGACACATCACATAATACCCAATAATTAAAATGGCAGTCAATCAAGAAAAATGAACTTAAAAAGCCACCTTTACTTACCCTCTCCAGCAGTTCTCCTACTCCTTTCCCTTGCAGGCCTCACCAGAAGCAGCAGTAGTTGTTTTCCTTATGGTGTTCAAATGTTACTGTTTATGCATTCCATGTAAAGGATGTGCCTACTTCCAGTGGTCTTCCATCTGTTATCTGTAAACCGGTACGATGTGCAAACGGCTATCGGTATATAAAAATGTTAAATTAAATAAATAAATAAATAATACATACATAATTCATTGCATATGTATTTTTTTATTCCTGGGGAGGATACATTTCAAACCCATATTATATGGGTTAAAAGCATTTACCCACATAAACACTCTGAAATTATTTTCCCTTACTGTGGTTAAAAGTATCCACATTGTTTTATAATCTGCAAACTTTTAGCCACATTAGGAGGAAACATTCTTAGCAGTATGTTGTAATCTGGGAGGAAAATAACATGTGTAGACCATATTTTCAACTTTATACATGCAAATGGAAGATGCAGATATCTTTGGGTATTTTGTGCCTGTGGCAAATTTCAAAGCAAAATGCAAGTGTGCTTTCATTTTGAAATGTAGATCAAATTCCATGGGGTAAAAGTACCTGGAGACTCTGTCCAAAATATGAATAGTTTGAAAATCTCTTGCTATGTGCAAGTTTTTTAATATCATTATAGCATGGATTTCATCTCATGGAACACATATTTATTCCCATATATGTTGATATCATCCTTGAAGGTGTAATCGTCAGATTGTCCACAGTGGAGAAAAGTATGCGATGATATTTTCCCTGCTTATTTTGCACTAAATTTTCAACAGAAAGTGAACCTGTACTTTCCCTTTAAACTTGCTGCAGGTACAGAGTACCGAGAGACTTTTGAACCTGCAGACTTGAACATACAATCTCTATGCTTTATGTTCTGATCCCGCTCTAAAAACCTCCCTCACCCAACATATTTTTTGCTGCATTGAGGGATGGTACATTTTCATTCAGTTTATGAAGGTAAATCACCATTTGCCTAGAAATGGCTTAACAGTTATTTTCTAAATGTCTTCTTTATTATTTAACATTGCGATCATTTATTTATTTTACAATGTTTATTACCTGTGCTATGCTTTGCTATAAGCTGGATAGAAAGTAACATAAAAACTTTAAAATCATAATTTGCATTCCAAACATATCAAACACATTTCCATCCTGTCTTAAAAATCAAATGTCAAATAATAACACATAAATCCATTTCCTGTAAATGTTTAATTGCCTGATTAAACATTGAGGTAGATTTAAAAGTCTTGTGTTTGCAAACATGGCCATATATGCATGTAAGTGGGCTGTGAAGGAGTTTTGTGAATTTTAAATAGCCAGGAAGGGTGTGTGTACATTATGGTATTGTGCAGGCATAGAGGGGGCAGGGCATGGTTGTACCAGGGGTGGGGCCAGCAGTGATGTGTGTTACTCCAAATTTTCCTTTGCTGGTGTTTGAGTGTTATGCATGCCACTTTGCTAAGTTCCTTGGGAGGTGGTTTGCTTAGTGCAGATGCATTCATATCACATGTAAACAAAACCATTAACTATTACACGGCAATGCAGAGAACTACATTAGTAGGGTAACATTTCAGTACAAGTTTTTTAACAAAGAAAATTTAATGCCACGATCAGAGCAGGAATGTCACATTTCTGATGGCCATTTTAGTCTATTGTATTGCTGTGTTTAGTTGATTCTCTGTGACAAACATGGATTATATACTTTTTTTTAATGGTTTGGTACATTTTTGTGGGTAAGCTGAAGAATTAGAGCAGCAGAAGCTTTAGAGAACATAAGAGAGAGGAAGAGAAAGAAAGATGCTTTATCACCAAAGAAGAAAAGAGAATCCAAGAAGAGCAGGCTGTCCTGGTTCAAGCTATTCACAGAAGAGCACGAAGGCAGAAGATATTTCACCTGAGGACAACACTAATGGGATTACCAGAGACAGATGTGGTGTGGACATATAGAATGAGCTCCAGGACAACTTGCTTTGAGGAAATCAGATATGATATTGAGCCTCTAACTGATGGTGGACATGAAATTCCAGGCTTGGTGAAGCTTCTCACTGTCTTGCATTTACTTTCCACTGGCTTATTCCAGAATACAGTGGCTATGGTGGCTCACATGGACCAGTCATTATTTTGAAATCATTTTAGCCAGGTACTAAAGGGTTTGATGTAATGGGTCAAGGAGTACATCAAGTACCCACAGCAGCTTACAGAGTGGCAGGAAGATGAAGTACACTTTTTTCAATATAGGTGATATGCTGAATTTTTTGGGCCCATGAATTTCTCTTGAGCCCATGAATTTTTTGGGCCCATGAATTTTCTCTTCCTCCCCCTCCCCCCACATGGTAGATAAATGACATACTGGAATAAGATGTATAGAACAATAATTACATGTAACAGGACTTTGTAGTGTCATAAGGGCTGGACGGGCAGGCACAGCATTTGGGGTCAGGCCCTTGTAGTGACATAAGGGCTGGACTGTGGTTGGGCAAGAACAGTGTTTGAGGTCAGGCCCTTGTAGTGATGCAAGGGCTGGACAGTGGACAGGCAGGCACAGCGTTTGAAGTCAGGACCTTGAAGTAACATAAGGGCTGGACAGTGGACAGATAGGCACAGCAGTTGAGGACAGGTACATGTGCTGATATTATCTGGAGTATATGAGGCAGTTGGAGCTGCTGCAAGGCTTTAAATTGCTTTTATTCATCTTTCCTTTCACAGGGAAAATTTGGAAACCCAAGCAAAGACATGTTTATTTTCAAAAACACTATCATTTCCATCAACTCTGTTGCCAGCTTTGAGCTGTGAGGGCTCATGATATCCCCGGTCATTGAAAATAAACGTTCACTTGTCACACTGGTTGGTGGACATGACAGATATCGCTGAGCCACTTTGGCTAGGTGTGGCCAGACAGTGGACTTGTGTGTTCAATATGCCAGCGGATCTGTCTGCATGTCCTCTATGAGCTCTGTGAGATACCGTGTCACTGACATTTGTGCTGGTGTCTCCTTTGCTTGGGTGGCCTGAGATTCTTCTTGCCAGCTGATTTCGCTCTAGCCCATTCCACAACAGATGCTTTTTTAGGGGCAACATGGCTTTGGCATACTGAAGTGAGGAGGAAGTACTAGCTGTCACTGACATAGTGTGGCTCTTGCTTGGGCTTACACTACTCTCTGAAATGCCCGTTGTTTCCTCCTCTGCTTCATGCCTAATCTGTCTCTGCCTATGGCGATCCTGTTCACAGACTTTTACTAATAGCAGATCCTTCACAAATGTGAGACAATCGGACTGAAGTGCGAGTTTCCCTTTCACACGGGGATCACAGACTGTGGCGAGCATGTATTTGTGGTCTTTTGTTAAAGGTCTTAATCTCTCTTGCACCTGCTTCTGCAAAAAGTCCAGACAATGCAGCACCTCTGCTGTCATTCCCTCTTCCTGTTTAAAGCCCTCCAAATTTTCCTCCAGAAAATTAACAATAGTGATCATATCAGCCAAGGTGGCACTTTTGGAACTCAGCTCCTCCATGCATCCTTGAAGGGCTGCAGGATTTTTATCAGCTGACTCATGACTAACCAATCATGATGCCCTAGGGGACTCTGCACACCTATGTCCATTGCTGTAGAAAGTTCATGAAGGGGTGTCTTCTGCTCCACTAACCTCTGCAGCATCATATAGGTGGAATTCCACCGGGTGCCAATGTCTTGAATGAGACGCTTGTGAGGCATCTCCAAATCAGTCTGCTTTTGTCAGAGAACCTGCCCTGCCTTCACACTTCTGTGGAAGTGCACTGCTATGTTCCTGCACTTGTGTAATAATGTATGCAGGTATTCATTCTCTTGGTGATTGGACTCCAACCCCAGAGCTGACTTCACTACCAGGTGCAGAGTGTGTGCAAAACATCGGATGTTCTGAAAGTGCTCGTCGCATATTGCCTTTACCATGTTTGTACCATTATCTGTGACAAAGAACCCTGCCTGAAGATTCCTCTCTCACTGGTGTAGTTGCCAGCCTGCCAGCATCTGTCTGATGAATGCTAGAATATTGGCTGATGTATGGCCTTGTCTGTCAGGCGGGTGTGCAGTAAAGCATAACTCCACCCTGATACTTGTTCACTAATAGAGCTGCTGCCTGCCCCTACCTCAGCCAGGTCCCACCAGGGTGCTGTCAGGGAGAGGTAAGAGTGTGCAGCAGTCATGGTGGTCCAGATATCACATGTGAAATGCACAATCACCTGTGCCTTGGCTAGCAGCGCTTGGATGCAACTGCGGCACTGCTTGTACAGGCTGGGGATGACTCTGAGAAGCATTGCCAGGGTCATTAGTCACACTCTGTGCCTGTGCTGACTGCTCTTCCTCCTCCTCATCATCAGTTTCATCCCTCCCCTCTGTGTGCACAAAAAAATGAAACAGCAGAGAAAAGACATAACTGGAAGCCTGAGCAAGGACAATTCTTAGTAATGTTGCTTCTTGTTTGAAAATACCAACTCACACTATCTCCCACCCACACCACCCAAACCCTGCCTGTGCCTGCACCAACCTACCCCAAGGGGGTAAGATCAGCAGCAAAATGCCACTGCTGGCAGCTTGTCTCAGTGGGAGAGACAGAGAGACTGTCTGAGTTCAATAAAAAAAAAGTGCAGTCAAAATAAGTCTGGCTGGGACAGCAGAAAAAACAAACAAATGAATGTTCAATGGAAAATTCTATCAATGTAACTAGCAATTGAATACAGATTTGAGACCCTCAGAGAGAGCTCAAAAGCAACAACCTTTGCAGGCAAAACCCAAAAAGAAAGTGCGAGGCATGGCGCGTGCTCAACGTATAAATAGTACAGCGTCATCAGGAACAGCGTCATAGTGCATCACAGAGCACTGAGTGAGAGCAGCGATTGGCTGCATTAGAAAAAATGTTTAGCTCTGATAGTTTGCATTCTGGTCTCATAGCCAACCTGTCTGACCCACTGTATGACAGGGCTGTGAGGTCACATGACTCATAGGAACGGGCTGGTTTTTGCTATGGATACTCCTACATGGCCTTCTCCTATTTCAAATGGCCACTAAGAAATCACTGTGAACCAAAAGAATGAAACTAATATGTTTTATTCGTGGGGATCGCCATGCATTTCCTGAACCCACAAATACAACGAACAGGGACTTATGCATTGCAGATTGCACATTCATTGAAAACAAATGCACATCCCTACTGCATACACATGGATGTGTATGGGTCTTAAAATTGACCCTAAATTGTATAGTATTATGCTGTACATGTAAGCTCTCTGTGATGGATGCTGAAAGCATTAGCTGAACATTTAAAATGTAAGCTCTCTAGTGTGGGTACAGAAAACAATAGTCCACACTTTCCAGTTTTTTGCAAGATATGTTGCTTATAAATACAAAGCATGGCTACTCAGTCAGAACCCTTTTTGCACCACCTTCCTGAACTGGAAACCAGTATAATGAGGTGCATATGAAACCCAGTGAGGTTGTTGAATGTACATTTGTTGTTCTGAAATGCCTGTTCTGTGGTCTTGATCACTGGAGAAAGTTGCAGATATCATTTTGGTGTGCTGTATGCTTCACAATATCACCCTCCATCATGGCATTCCTCAGATGTTAATCTGGACCTGGCGCTAAAGCCAATGTGTCCACCTGCCATAGACGGAGATAGTACGACAAAGGGAAAATGAGCTCCATTGCCAAAATATTTTGGAGGTATGTTGCAACACTTGAGGTGGGGGAGGAGAGTTGGTGGATGGGGAAGATTGTGTAGAAGAGAGAATGTTCTTCTGATATAGGTATGAATCCCAAGGAAGATGAATGCCAGGAGATAACCACTGTGACCATCTACCTGTTTTTTTCATGAGAACATAAGAAGTTGCCATACTAGGTCAGACTGGTGGTCTATCAACTCCAGCATCCAATTTCCAACAGTGGCCAATCCAGGTCACAGGTACCTGGCAAGTAACCAATCATTAAATAGATCCCATGCTACTAAAGCTGGTAATAAGCAGTGGCTATTCCCTAAGTCAATTTGATTAACAGCAGTTTATGGACTTCTCCTCTAGGAACTTATCCACTGTCCTCCCCTCCCATCTCCTCTCCATTTCTACACTCCACCAACTCATGCACCATACTTCTCCTATCCTCTCTGTCACCGCTTGCCCACCTATCATGCTCATTCGCTCCCCCACTCAATCCCCCCCCCCCCGCCATCATGCTCTGTTCTCTTCACAGCCATGAACACCTACTCCACAAAAGAGGACAAAAAGACAATTGCAGACTAACATTCAGATGCACTCATGACAACAGACAAAAGACAAAGAATGTGAAGGAGCAAATGTAAAACAAACAGCACAAAAGACACCATGCAGCAATTACAATAAACAACCCCCACCAACTTCAACACCCACAAAAGCTCCAACTCCTAGTCCATAGCTTACCTAATACCACCCAGTACTGATAAAACAGCTATGAGAAAAGCTGCCTTTTATTTCCATGCAAGAAGAAGTGTCCAAGAAAACAGATGGACATCTGTGCACCACCAATCACCCCACAGGGCAGCTTGGATCATTTCTATCAAATAATAGGGAACTTTGCAGCATTTTTCAAACTGGTGCTGGCTTTTAATGCTGCTTTTATCATGGTTTTCTACATGCCTACTTTTTTATTTTTTTTATATTTTTATTTATAGATTTTTAAATGAAATGCAGCCAAGCAATCTGACTTTAAGAAAAAATACAGTTGTATATGAATAGACAAATCTATAATAATAAGATCAAGAAAATCACATTTATATAATCTGCTAATTTAGTCCATACATGGGGGAGTTAGAAAAGAAAAAAAAAAGCAAAAATAATATATAGAAATACAATTAAAGTCCTTCCTGATCTTCAGGGACCAAGCAGATTCAGAGATACCTAATTAGCAATAAACCAATCTAATTGATTAGGATCATAGAAAACATAACTATATCCTTTACACCTGGCACAACATTTACATTCAAACTTTAACAAGAAAGTTCCTCAGTCTCTGCTTATAACTCAGAAAAACCCCACACCTCTGCTGAGTTTCTTTCAAAACATCAGGAAAAAAAATTGATTGCCCAAAGAAATGTCCTGTCCTTCAGATGAAAAAACGTCTTAAAGTCCTGTCCTTATCTTTTCACAAGCAAAAGTAACTAATAGAGAGACACTTTCCAGTCCTTCAGAGCTAGATTTCTTCAAATAGTGGGAGAAATCTAATTCACCTGATGATGAATTCACTTGAAGAATAGGAGTAGGGTGGGAGGGTAAATAATACAGTTTAACAATAGATGGAATAAATTCTTTAGAAACTTTTTTTTTATGGATTTATTTATTAAATTTTCAAAATACAACTTGGGCTAACACAGAGAATCTAACACATAAAATACAAAAAATTAATTGGATCCCTCTCTCCCCTTTCAGAACTCTTGACTATCCCTTAAGGCTTTAAAGCTCTGGTGACATCTATGCTGTTCGAGAAGAAGCTGTGTATTTGTTGGACGTAAGTTGTATAAGTAGATCCTTTTTAGACTGTAGGAGTATGTTCCAGTATCTGCTCCATATCTCTTCACATAAACGTTGAGCTTGTTGGGATTTGCTGCAGGCCGTCATTCATATTGCATCAAAGTGTCCAGTCTATTTCTCCAATGAGCTTTTTGTGGCCTAGCGTCTGAGATCCACTCTGTCAGGATCGTCTGTAGGCCTGTCAGCAAGTCTTTACTAAGAAATAGCCTTTCTGACCCAATGAGCTCTTTCAATTGTCCATTGAAAAGCCGAAGCAAGCACAGTCGGGGGTCTCTTCAAAGCGAGAGTTCCAACACCTGTCCCACCACTAACAATATGTTGTCCCAGAATTTCCTTATTATATCACACATCCATATACAGTGGTAGAAAGAACCCTGTTCTGTCCCACATTTTAAACATAGATCAGAATCACATAATTTAGCTGCATCATTCCTGTGCTTGACATGTACATACAGTGTAACAACTTGAAACCACCTCTTGCAAATTATCATTTTCCGATACTGTAGTGCACCCTTTCAAAATAGTAACAATCTCCTCCAAAGTTAAGTTAATATTTGCCTGTTTCTGCCATTTACCTTGAATGGTCAATAAAATGGTATGGTTGTCCATACTATGTAGGATGTTAGAAAAGGTGGCACAGGAGTTGGGTATGCATCCACATGTGACAAAGAAATTCTGTAGTTTCCTAATGTTATGTGGATCTTCGGGGTTTCTTAATAGGGATTGAATGTAGTGTCGGGCCTGTAAGTATCCATAGAAGTGTTGATTGTCCACCTCATATATCTCCCGTATCGCTTGAAAACTTCTGATCCCACCCATGCCTGGGTCTAGAAACTGTCATACTCGTGTCAGGCCATGGTGAGCCCACTTTGAAAAATGGTAGAGGCTGCACCCCCTGGGAACGATAGGTTACCCGAAAAAGAAAGGTTCTTAAACCACAGGTAACCAGACACAAAAACCTCCACGCTCTACAGGTAGACCTCAGGAGCAAACTAGACTGGCATCTACTTGGGATCATGGCCCCCATTATTTGAAGGAGGTTTTCTGGTCTAAACGGGTTTAACCATTCGCAGATAAACGAATAGGGCATACAGACGCTCGTCCCATTAACCCAGTCATATATGTGGCAGAGGACACATGCTAGGTTATATTCTCTCCAGTTAGGGCATGCCAGCCCTCCTTGGTCCCTGGGCCTCATCAATGTTTGAAAAGGTAGTCTAGCCTTATGGGCCCCCACAGAAATGCCCATACTACGCGGTTTATAAATCCAATCTCAGGTTTTGTCTACCACAAAGGAACTTGCTGCAGCACATACAACCATCTGGGTAGCTCCATCATTTTAATTAGAAATATTTTTCCGGAGAGAGAGAGGAGTAAGGTAGTCCAGGACTTTAGTTTCTGCTCCATATGCTGGAGGAGAGGTTCTATATTTGCCCTGTGTAAACCTACTATATCCCTAGGGAGTTGAATGCCCAAATAATGCATCTCTGCGGCCACCCATTTCAAAGGGAAAGGGCCTACCCATTCAGTAGGTATGGAGGCGTCTAATCCGACTTATCAGTATTTATCTTTAAACCAGCAAAGCAAAGGAGCCAATTCTTTCCTGGTGAAGTAATACCTTTGTTAACAATTTTTGTGGATTAGTCAGGAAAACCAGGACATCATCTACAAACACTGAGAGTTTAAAGTCCTGCCTTCCCAGTTGGAACCCAGTGATCTCAGGGTCAGCCATAAGTTGTCGTAATAGGCGGTCAATAGATAGAATGTATAACAGTGGCGACAGCGGACACCCTTGTCTGGTGCCCCGAAAAAGTTGGAAGTCCTCTGAAATTTGCCCATTGGCCAATATCGCCTACTTTGGGTTCTGATACAGCATGGATATACTATTTTGTATTTCCCCTTTAATACCATACCTCTCTAATACTGAGAATAAATAAGGCCAAGACACTCTATCAAATGCATTTTCAGAATCGAAACCTACCACCATGGCTGTAACCCCTTGTTTATGGCATTCCTCCGTTGAGATGAGAAGAGTCATCAGATTAGCACATAGGTCGACCCCTAACAAAACCGGCTTGATGACCCATAATTATGTGTGGAAAAATTACACTTAGGTGATCAGCCAATATCTTAGCAAAAACTTTTGCCTCAAAATTTAATAAGGATATGGGCCGATAAGAAGCCGGGGTAGATAAATCCTTACCCGGTTTCTCCAAAACTATAAGAAAAGCCCTTATGAACCCTTTGGGGAACTGACACTTCATCTTGGTAGAAATTTAATAAAGCTACACCCGTCTGCTTAAGCAAGGTTTTATAATATTTGGCCGTCAGGCCATCCGGGCCCGGAGCTTTCTTTCTCTTGCTCTCTTTAATGACTGGTGAGTTCTTCTAGTTGTATTGGGACATTCAGAATCTCTAGCTGTTGCTCAGATATACATGGGATTTCTAGAGAATGAAAGAAATCTGTCTCCTCCTTGGCTTCTCCCACCCTATCCTCGCTATATAAGGTTTCGCATAATTTTCTAAGTCTAGCACATATGGCCTTACCTGAGATTAGAGGGAGGCCGCTCTCATCTCTTAATTTATCTATATATGTTTTCCCTCTATGTATGCAAACCATATTTGCCAGGAGTCTACCTGTTGTCATCATCTTTTGGGATCTAGTGTGCAGCAAATCATTCAGCATTCTCAAAATGTCATAATAGTCTTCCTGATTTCTACTGTCATTTTGTTTGGCCAGATTCTGTTTGGCCATTCCCAATTGTCATTGTAAGATTATAATAGATTTATGTAGCGCTTTTGATTTTGCTATCAAGTAGGAAGTTATTTCCCCCCTCATAACCGCTTTGCTTGCTTCCCAGTATAGCCCAGGATCCATTTGATGTGCCTTATTGTGGTGTTCATACTCTATCCACTTATTCTGAAGAAAATTTGGGAACTCTTTGTTGTCTTCCAAATGTCCCGGAAACCTCCATAGTTTATTCCCAGTCTCGGGGTTACTGTCTTTTAAGTCTACCCAAATCGGTGCGTGGTCTGATATCGATATAGTCCCTATTTTTGCCTGACTGATTTTTGGGAACAGAAAGTCATAAATTAAGATATAATCAATCCTTGACATTGTCGCATGGGCCCTCGAAACATGAGTATAATCTCTCTCAGTGGGGTGTAGAGAATGCTAAATGTCTATCACCCAGAGCTCCTGGCAAAGATATGTTACCCCTTTGGGCTGTCTCCCAGCACCGACTTGTGTTGTCTGGGACCTGTCCAAGTGTGGATCGTGGACACAGTTGAAGTCCCCCAGCAATATAAGAGGCCCTTTCACCACCGGGAGAAGCTTGCCAATCAAGCCCTGGAAGAAGGAGGATGAATAGTTGTTTGGCGCATATACTGAGCATATAGTAATCTCCCGTCCCTGTAGTTTGCCTATAACGATCAAAATTCTGCCCTCTGAATCAGTTAACTGTTGTGTAAATTCAAAGCGCATGTTTTTATGTATTAATACTGCTGTCCCAGCCTTACGCCCTACTGCGAGTGTATAGAAACATTGGCCTATCCATCCCCGTTTTAATTTTTTTGCTTTCACCCTCAGTGAGAAGGGTTTCCTGAATGGCTACTATCTCAGCTCTGATTCTTTGTAATGCGCTTAAAATTTTCTGCCTTTTCACGGGGTTTCCCAACCCCCCCCCACATTCCATGAACAAACTCGTATTCGACCTATCCTATACCAGTACTCAAAGTATGCTTTTCTAGCATTCGCTGGACGGCACCCCAGCCTAGGCCCCCAGCCCCTGTCCTTCTCAAACCACAACAATAACTGTCTTGCCAACCTTCTTGTAATGGTGCATCACCAATCTCTGTAGTAGGTAATCCTCCCTCATTAATACTCATGAACCATACTTTGTTCCCGCCCTATTCCCATCCCCCTCCCACCCCTGCTGCAACTCCCCTCTCTCTCCCTTCCCCTTTATTCTTTAAATTCCCCATATATTAAACAACCCCTCTAAAATATGGAGCAAGAGGTCAGTTTGTTATGCGTTCGGGTACCACCCCCCCCCCCCCCAATAACATTGAACATTACCGTACCAAGTTTACTTGAACCTTAATTCTATATATATATATATTTCCAAAACATCACGAACATTAAACTGGTAATTAGCACTTAGCCTGTAACTGACTGTTGCTCTGGTTCTTCTCATCTGCGGAAATCCTCATCAGAGAGTCATTAGCTGAAGTGTTGTTCACGTTGTGCTAGAACTAAGAGCCTGCACCATCCAGATCAGCTGCTGTTATCCAGACCAATCAGCCATTCTGCTGCTTTATCCAGTGCTTCAAATTATAGAATCTTCCCATCTCTCCAGATTTTCAAGATGGCTGGGAATTGTAACGCGAAACAAATGTTCTTATTTATTTATTTATTTGTTTATTTATTTAATTGCTTATTTATAGCTTTTATATACCGATGTTCAAGTAACAGGGTTACTTATCAGTTCAGTTTACATTCCAACAAGCACGCGAACAATGACAACAAGTTGTCTTACATTGAACAGGGAAGCGAAAAACTTGGATGAACATAACTTGGAAGAACCAGATAAATAAAGAATAGTAGTAGCTGGACTTGTGGGGTATCAAGCCTGCAGGTAGGGGAGGGAGTGGCTGAAGGGGGGAAGAGGGATAGGTGAAACTATCGATTTATTAATATATGGGATGTATACTTAGGGGAAGGCCATGGGTGAGGGCAGTCCAAGAAGCTGTGGAGGGTCCGTGATGTTATGGGAAAGCTTGGCCGAACAGAAAAGTCTTTAGTCTTTTTTTAAACGTGTTTGGACATTGTTCCAGCCTGAGGTCCGGTGGGAGTGAATTCCACTGTTTGGGGCCGGCCGTGGAGAGAGCTCTTTTTCTTAAAGAGGTTTTGATAGATGGAGCCTATAGGGTACTTCTTTGCGCAAGTCTAAGCGGGCGGGAAGAGGTGTGAAGTTGAAGAGGCATTTTGAGGTCCAGCAGGGTGATGATGTGAATGGCTTTATGGATGATTGATAAAAATTTATAGAGTATTCTAAATTTGACTGGGAGCCAATGGAGATTCTTTAGAATTGATGTTATATGGTCCCTTTTGTTGGACTTTGTAAGAATCCTAGCTGTAGCAGCTGTAGAGGCTTTAGGGAGTTGTCTGGAAGGCCGTGAAGAAGTGAATTACAATAATCGATTTTTGAGAAAATGATTGATTGTAAAACTGATCTGAAATCATAGAAGTGGAGAAGGGGTCTTAGTCTTTTTAAAACTTGGAGTTTATAGTAACACTCTTTTACCGTGTTGTAGATGAAACCTGTGTAGCTCAGTTGGTTATCCATGACAACACCTAGGTTTCTGACCCTAGGGGAAAAGGTTGGAAGCGTCGTAGAATGTGAAATATTTAGCGGAAGGTTGCCGTCCTGTGTGATCAGTAGGTACTCTGTTTTGTCGGTGTTGAGAATCAGGTTGAGGATTGAAAGGATGTTGTTGATGGAAAGAAGACAGGAATTCCAACGAAGAATGGATTGATTCAGAGAGTCAGTAATCGGTATGAGGATTTGGACGTCATCTGCGTAAATGTAATGGGTTAGCTTAAGCTTGGAGAGGAGTTGACAGAGCGGGAGAAGATAGATGTTAAATAGAGATGGGGATAGTGATGAACCTTGAGGGACTCCTAGGGTGGAAATGAATGGTGGAGATTCTTTGCTGTTGATTTTGACTCTGTAATATCTATTCTGGAGGAAGGATTTGAACCAATTTAGGGCTGTGTTTTTGATGCCGATCTCCTTTAATCTATCAATGAGACACCCATGGTTCACTGTGTCAATTGCGGCCGATAAGTCGAGTAGGATGAGCAAGCAGGGCTGTTTTTTTTCAAGGTTCAAGAGGATGTTGTCTGATAGTGATAAGAGGAGGGATTCTGTATTCCGGGATTTGCAGAAACCTAGTTGTTCAGGGGAGAGGATGTTGTTATTGTCCAGGAAATCAGAAAGTTGTTTATTAACAATTCTTTTCAGGATTTTGGTGATGATTGGTAAGTTTGCGATTGGGCGAAAATTAGCTGGATTGTCTGTAGATAGATTTGGTTTTTTTATTAAGGGTTTCAAGATGGCGAGTTTGAGGCGGTCCGGGACCAGACCCTGAGAGAGGGAGGCGTTGATGATCTGGGTGATAGGATTTGCCACATCTTTGGCACTAGCTATGAGAAGGTTGGATGGAATAGCATCAAACGGGTGTGAAGCTGGCTTGAGTTTCTTTAGAAGATTTTCTATTTCAAATGCTGAGGTCAGTTCGAAATCCTCTAGGCTTGCCGAACATAGAGATGAGGTTGTGGGAGGATGAGTGGGATTGGAGCTGAGAGCCGGTGAGGTGGTGAGAGGATAAGTTTGGTCAGGGACTTTCTTATCAGTATGTGAGGCAAGTAGGTTAGCTATTTTGAACTTGAAATATGTGGCAAGTTCGGTGGCTTTATTTGCTGCTATGTCATCAGGAATAGCAGATGCTGGTGGTTTGGTGAGCGATGAAACCAGAGAGAATAGGGCTTTTGGATCAAAGATGAAGTGGTGGATTTTCTGGGAGTAGAAGTCTCTTTTTGTCTGAAGAATGACAATCCTGTATTGATGCGTGAGGGATTTAAAGGCCGCTCGGTTTGAAGAAGAGGGATTCTTGCTCCAATTCTGTTCCATTTTTCTGAGTTTCCGCTTCAATGTTTTTAACTCTGGAGTGAACCATGTTTTTTTTTTTCTTTATTAGAGATGATATCCTTTGTAATAAGAGGGCAGGTCAAGTTCGCCACATTTTTTGTGATTTTGGACCAAGAGGATAAGGCCGTGTTTGCGTCTGTGAGGTCTATTTGGTTGAGCTCCTTGGAAAGATGGTTGCATAACTTTCTGAATTGGATTGTGGTTTTCTGTGTTGCCGTGGGGGCTGGTTGTTGTTTTAGGAAAGAAGTGGAGATTAACTTGTGGTCAGACCAGGGAATTGGCAGACAGATGGTGTGCGATGCTGGGGTAAGGCTTTGGTTAATGAAAATGAAACCAAGCGTGTGTCCTGCTTTGTGGGTGGGTTCTTTTATGAGCTGATTGAATCCCATGCAACTAAGAGTATTGAGGAGAGATTCGCAGTTAGAGGAACGAGGGGTGGCGTCCACATGCAGATTGAAGTCTCCGAACAGGATGGCCGGCGAGTCAGTGTTAATGTGTTTTACTATGCATTCTATTAAAGGAGATGGGTCTGACTCAAGACGTCCTGGGGGGCGTAGATAAGTCCTATTTGAAGATGAGAAGATTTGAAGGCTGCAAATTCAAGAGAATGTGAAAAGCTGATCACCTGAAGCGACAATCCAAATTTTTTGTTAGCTACAAGAAGCAAACCGCCTCCTCTTTTTTTTGGTCTGGGGATGGAAAAAAATGTTGAAGGTTTGTAAAGGGAGTTGATTAAGAAGGACCATGTCTTCTTGTTTTAACCATGTTTCTGTGATGGCACACAGGTCAGGCTGCTCATCCGTAAGATAGTCATATAAGAGGTGGGGTTTTTTTTGAGAGGGACTGGGCATTCAGAAGAGTTAAAGAGAAGAGGGTAAGACCAAGTATTTGGTTCAGAGGTGAGAGCATGATGGTGATAAGTCTTTTTTGTTGTTGTTGTTGTTGGGTGGTTGGTTCAACTTGTTTATGTACTAAGTTTCTCCTGCGAAACTGAATGATTGGAATATCAGTGTAGAGCATGCCTGTTTATAGTAGGCACTGATGAGCAGGTGTTTGGTCTGTGCAGGTGACAAGGAGGAGGGTTAATGTATTATGGAAATAAGCTATGAGCGAAGTCGCTGTGAGCACAATGAGAAGGGTGCTCGAAGGCGACTTAGACTGTAATAGAGCCGGGTCTGAACTTCAGGGGCTATACGAAGGGGCGTACGAAAGGGCGTACAAAGAGGCAGGCCCCTTTGTCGCGCTCCTTCGTGCGCGCGATGCCCGGTGCGCGACGCCGGGAAGAGGCAGGGATTTAAATCCCCGAAAAAGAAGGCCGGCTGAAGAGGACGTCACGTCCCTGGGTTTGATTGGTTGGCGATCGCAGCGGGGGCATGTAGCCCGAAGAGCCGGCGGGTCGAGGTGAAGGAGAGGTGAGCTGCGTGGTCAGTGAGGGGGGGCTCCCTTCTAAAATCCGCTCTTACTTCCAACGGGCTGTTGGAAGTAAGAGCGGATTTTAGAAGGCCTTACCACGACGGGCTTTAGCGCCAACCGCGCAGGCCCTGACTTCCGCTTCTCTTCCTCTTCCTGATGAGGGTCCTCGTCCGTCTGCAGTCTCGGTCGGTCGCAAGAGGAGGAGCGCCGGGAAGAGGCAGAGATTTAAATCCCCGAAGAAGAAGGCCGGCTGAAGAAGACGTCAAGTCCCTGGGTTTGATTGGAAAGAGTATTATTGAAAAGAGTATTGATTATTGAAAAGAGTATTGCAAGTCGGTGCAAAAAGCTTTCTTTTTGCGGCCACCGCTGCTGAAAAATCCTGGAATATGATGATTTTGGCATCTTGAAACTTAAGCTCCCGTAGCTTTCTGAAAGCAGCAAGAATCAGTGATTTATGTGTCCAATCCAGGAAGCGTGCAATCACCAACCTGGGCCTGCTATTCATCTCCCTCCGAGGGCCCAGGCGATGAGCCCTTTCCACATTCAGTTTGCCCTCCAGTGCTGTGAGGTGAAGGGCCTTTGGCAGCCATTCCTCCAGATGTGCTTTAAGGTCCACTTCTAAGATGTTTTCCGCTAGTCCCAGGAATTTTAAATTATTGCACCTAGCGAGATTCTCCAGATCTTCAAGCTTGTTTTCAACAGCAGTGATTGCAGATTCCAGCGTGGTGACACGCGTGCTGAGCGCCGTGTTTTCTTCTTCGACAGTGGATATCCTCCCCCCTGCAATATCTATCCTGTGCCCAACATCTCCCATTGATTCTTTGAGTGCCTGTACGTTTTCATTAAGACCGGCAAATTTTGGTTCCAGTCCCGCTACTACTGCCGAGGTTAGGCGGGTTACAGCCAGCTCATCTAGCCCCCCTCCCTCTGGGCCCCCCCGAGCGTCCGCCATTTTGAGGTCGGAGTCGGCGGCTTTAAGTTTTTCTTTCCTCACCGGCTTAACAGACATCCCCAACTTTGGCGCTTCGCGCACCCGTGCCACAAAGGTTTAGGCTCATGATTCTTCAGGTGAGGCATTTAAGGAGTTCGGTTTAAAGTGGGGAGACCCAGTGTCAGGGGGGCAGTACCCAGAGTAGAGCTGAGAGCGACTCGCCCGGCTCACCGCATCACTTGACCTCTTCTTCTTTAGAAACTTTAAGAAAATCTAATTAAACGTTTTTCAACAATTCTGTGGGGGACACTAAGATTTAACTTTCTCATTTGGTTCCCTGTATTTTATATCCTTATTCATTGCTACATGAGAATTTTGTAAATATTCATACTTTCCTTGATTTTCTCTCATTTTTCCATCTGTTACTTCAAATTTCTGAGAATGTTCCTCAGTCTTCACATAAGGGACCCCCAGCAAACCCAACATGGCATCAAATTTGAAGAAACAGTTTTCTCTGAATTCACTATCACAATCCATAAGGAGTCTAAAGAGCAACTGCAGGCTCTAAAATCATAGAGCAAACCACACCAACCTCTGTAACTAATCCAGTAGGAATAGATTAATTTACACCCACTGATTGGGACTCCCCGCCTGGTATGGGGGAATGGAGACACATAGCAAGCACCTTCCAACCCAACCTCAGATCCCATATATTTAGAGGAGGTTGCCTGTGGTGAGGAAGTCCATCAGGGCTAAGTGAGATCACAGTTTCACTGGGAGTGGGGGAAGAAGCCCCAAGTTCCATTTCACCCTGGATTACCTGGGTTGTCATAAAGGAATCCAGCATTGTCTGCAATGAAGAAAAAGGAACTGATGGTGCAGGCTGGCGCAATAGAACAGAACTTTCACACTCCTTCCCCATTCCAAAAGCCAGGTTCCAGAGAAACTGCAAAGGGACAAGATTAGCGACAATATGTGTGCCTCTTGGGAGCATGGCTTAGGCACGCCGGTGGTGGTGTGCCATAGGCACTAGCCTTTTATGGTCCCGGGAGCTTTCCATTGATATTGGGGGTAGAAAAAAATCTCCTGGGACCTTTGTGCAGTGTCACTGATGTCAGGGCGTAAATAGCACTTCCTATCAAGGTGCCACAGGCACTGGTCTTTCATGGTCCCAGCAACCTTTTGTTGGCGGTATGGTTGGAAACAACTCCTGGGACCTCTGGTCAGTGTCACCGATGTCCAGGTATAAGCAGTAGTCCCTGTCCACGTGTTGGTTTTAATGCCAGATTTGTGTACTTTTAGCAGTGGTTTGATTTGCATACTGTTAGTTTACTATATTGAGGGGGGTCATGTGGTGTTAATGTACATGGTATGAAAAATCGGTTTTAAACACCCTCCCCAATATAGTTTTTACTATATTCAGGGATGGCAATTTTCTAAAAGTTATTTTATGCAGATAAATCACTAATACATAAATAAAAGTATTAAGAATTGTTCTCTAAATGTCCCCTTTATTATTGAATACTGCAATCATTCCTATTAACTCTTTTTTAACACTGTCAACTTGCCTTATGCCCAAATAATCATTATCCAAACAAGTTCTTCCCAATAATATTAAAGTTAAAATGCATAGAACTTTATGCTTGCTAATAACAGGTCTACCCAAGAAGGTATATTACATTCATGACCTGAATTCTTTTGTGAATCAACTGATGATGAACTTGGTCCTTTCTGCAGACTTGTGAAAAATAGCTGACTCTTCCTGTTTTTCCTTCCATCACAGATTCCTGCATCCAACTGTCATTCACTTCCTCTGTACACAGCTGCACTGCCTTATGTTTACTATCAGGTCGATTCAGTAAAGTGTGCTCCGTCGGAGCGCACTGTCAGCCTGCTCTGGACGCGTGTTTTCCCTTACCCCTTATTCAGTAAGGGGAGGAAAACACGCGGCCCACCCGCGGCACCTAATAGCGCCCTCAACATGCAAATGCATGTTGATGGCCCTATTAGGTATGCGCGCGGGATCCAGTAAGTAAAATGTGCAGCCAAGCCGCACATTTTACTCTAAGAAATTAGCGCCGACCCAAAGGTCGGCGCTATTTTCTTCCGGCGCCAGGAAAGTGCACAGAAAAGCAGTAAAAACTGCTTTTCTGTGCACCCTCCGACTTAATATCATAGCGATATTAAGTCGGAGGTCCCCAAAAGTAAAAAAAAGTAAAAAAAAAAAAAAAATAAAATTTGAATTCGGCCCGCGGCTGTCGGGCCGAAAACCGGACGCTCAATTTTGCTGGCGTCCGGTTTCCGAGCCTGTGGCTGTCAGCGGGCTCGAGAACCGACGCCAGCAAAATTGAGCGTCGGCTGTCAAACCCGCTGACAGCCGCCGCTCCAGGCCAAAAGGAGGCGCTAGGGACGCGCTAGTGTCCCTAGCGCCTCCTTTCCCTCGTTTGCACCGCGTCGCCTAATTTGCATGCTGGAGCATACTGGATAGCTCGCACCGGCGAAGGGCCGGTGCGTGCGCTGGGAGAGCGGGCGTTCGTCCGCTCTCCCGCGGTTTTACAGTATCGGGCTGTATGTGAATCATGCAGCACAGGATGTAATTCTGCACACCTGAGATACACTGTGAGAACACTTTTTTTTTCCAGAATCATTTTGCTCACAGTGGGACAGATTTTTAAACGAGTGCGCGCTACCCGGCATGCACAAATGTACACGTGATTTTTAAACGAGTGTGCGCTACCCGGCATGCACAAATGTACACGTGATTTTATAACATGCGCGTGCTGCCGCTCGCATGTTATAAAATCCGGAGGGGAGCCCCAATGGCTTTCCCCATTCCCTCCAAGGCTGCTCCGAATCGGAGCGACCTTGGGGGGAACTTTTCTTCCACTCCCCCCACCTTCCCCTCCCTTCCCCTATCTAACCCACCCCCCAGTCCTACCTAAATCCCCCCCACCTTGTTTTATTTTATAAGCCTGCCTCTGTCAGGCGTATCTTGCGCGCGCTGGCGGGCTGCTAGCCCGCCATCCCCTGGCACAGCCGCTTGCCGGAGGCTTCAGTCCCGCCCCAGTATGCTCAGATTCATGTAGAGGTATTATTAGCAGGAAAAAAAGAGGAATTTTTGCCCCTGTACAGGTCACTTGTGAGACCCCCCACCTTGAGTATTATATTCCATTCTGGAGGCCATATTTTTGTAAAGACATTAGGAAGATGGAAATGGTTCGGGTGATGGCGCGCCAGCAGCCTGCTGGCGCGCGCAGATTTACATCTGCTTTCAGCAGGCGTAAATCTGCCAACAAAGGTAAGGGGGGGGGGGGTTTAGATAGGGCCGGGGGGGTGGGTTAGGTAGGGGAAGGGAGGGGAAGGGAGGGGAAGGTGGGGGGAGGGCGAAGGAAAGTTCCCTTTGAGACCGCTCTGAAATCGGAGCGGCCTCGGAGGGAACAGGCAGCGCGCGCTGGGCTCGGCGTGCGCAGGTTGCACAAATGTGCACCCTCTTGCGCGCCCGACCCCGGATTTTATAAGATACGCGCGGGTACGCGCGTATCTTATAAAATCCAGCATACTTTTGTTCGCGCCTGGTGTGCGAACAAAAGTATGCGCTCACACAAAATTATAAAATCTACCCCACTATCGGGAGTTATTGCGCGTTAACTCCCATCAGTGCGCACTAACTCCCGATAGTGCACACTAATCTGGCAGAGTTAGCATGCACTATTGGGATTTAGCACGCACTATCTCCTGTTAGTGCGCACTAACTCAAAAATGAATTTTTTCCAAAATTTCGGAAGAAATTCAATCATTTTTTGGTTCTCCTGAACCATTCCAAATTAGGCAATTTCATTGACATTGCTTAATTCGGGAAAATTATTGCACATCCCTATTAAATATATCTATTATTGAAAAAAATCCTACCTTGAGTCCCCAATAAGGGCCTTTGTTTCACCTAACCATATGCTTCTTCAGGGAGATATCAATCCATAGATACACTTATCTCAAAATCTTGCAAGTCAGCCTCTCTTGGAAACAATCTTTTCAAAGGATGTACATCAGTTAGTCACTTCTGCATATGATCTCCATCTGCTTAACTGAAAATTATTTAACAAAAAAATAGAAATACAAAACATGGCTTTGGGCATATTTAGCAATGTAGCACATGAGGGCATCTCAATAATTTTGGTAATTCTCAGTTTTAGTTTTCTGATAATGTCAGAAGCAACAGATGCAGTTGATGTAGTCACAGTCTGTGACCCTTGACTGAGCATGCCGTTGTGCAAAGGTGCTTCTATAGTGACACACACATGCCTACCTGACCTTGTGGCCAGATAAGTTGAATTTTAATTTGTTAGCAACAGTATAGATTGCTTTCTTGCTGACATTTTTCTTCTGCATTATCTGTGTTTTGCATGCCTTGAAATCTTTCTCTATATTTCCTACCTATATAGAATTTTTAGAATCCTTGCTAGTCTGTATTAATTAACTGTGACCTAGATTCATCATTTTGTTATAAATTTCAGTGGAATAGTGCTTACGAAAAAAGGGGCATGCTTAGAGTAATTTATCACACCCACAATATTTTGACATCATGAGCTGAGAAGTGCCTAGACAGGCTTTTAACACTTTTTTTTGGGAGGGGGAGAGAGAGGAGAGGGAAAGACAGAGAGAGAGAGAAAAAGAGAGAAACTCTTATAAGGCTCTCATATAAGTAAACTATACCACTGTAAGAAGGGTAACCAGTAAATCAGGGTGAGGTTTTGGTGGTGGCCTAGGTTTTAAGGAGCAGTTTTACATGCACAGTCAGAGGTACGAACAGTACAGTAGACATCAGTGGAAGATTTTATGTGATTTGGAATGATGAAAGATCCACAAAGATGAGATTTGTACATTGTATTCCCAACCTAGCTTGATAGCAGATAGGTAGAGAGTGCATCACATATCCTGTTTTTAGCATAATGCCAGGAAAAAAGGTATAGTTAGTTCCAGCATTAAATCATGCAGTAGCATGCATTACGCTATCACATGCAATGTTAAACAACCCTCATTTTCATAAACTCCTCAGTTTTGACAATTTTTTTAGAATTTGCATACACATCTCATGATGCATCATTTATTTGCATGCTTAATGGTCTTATTGTGGCATTAGGGCCCTAACACCTGTGATAAGGCCCTAACGTGATTTGATGAATGACCGTATGTGTTTGTTAATTAAAATAAAGTAGGATCTGGTAGCCTTTGGATCTGCTGAGTCACTATGCATTGTAAGGGGTCAACGGGAACTGTTTAGTTAGAAGTAAAATAAAGTGCACAGGTGCCTTTACAGAGACACATACATCTACCTAACCTTCAGGCCATCTTTACGACGGCGGCAGCCCTCTTTAAATACAGCGGAGGCCATCTTTAAGGATGGCGCCAGCCAGCCAGTGCTCCTACCATGTGACAGGGGCCGGCCAATGGCATGGATACCCTGTCATATGGTAAGGGCAAAGGGCCATCGGCGCCATCTTTATGAGTGGCAGCCGACGGCCTGAGAATGGGAGATCGCTCCTGGGACCACCACTAGACCACCAGGTAATTTTAAAATGTTTTGGGGGGTTCGGGAGGGTGGGGGAAGGTAATGGGTCAATTTTAAAGGGTCGGGCCTTACTAAAAAAAAATAACGATGTGAATCAAAACCTATTCCGATTCACATCATCACCAATCAGATTTTTTTCCCCCTCTAGCCGAACCCGATCGTTAAGACGATCGGGTACACGATTCACATCCTTAATACTTTGTACCCCGGTATAGCACTGTCCCACTGGTTATCCTCCTTCCACCATGTCTCTGAGATGCCAATTAAGTCTATGTCATCATTCACTGCTAGATGTATAATCAATGAGCACCAAATCAAAGTTAAGAAGGATTCTTACAATGATAATGAAATAACCCAAAACAAATCCTTCATATCGCATGTATAACTTCTCTTAACTAGAATTCCTCAATTCTCTAAATATAGAGTATAATGATTCAACTGTTATAAAACACAAAATATTTATGGAAGGAGAGGAACGTTTCATATGCGATAATCACAAATCCCCAACAGGGTGAATTGACTGTCAGTCTAATCATCAACGAACCTCCTCCAACCAAAGTGTATGATCAATGTGCAAGCATTTTTGTGAAAGTGAATTTTTCATATGTGTATCCTTTAAAACATTTATCGTTTCACTTATTGATAAAAGTGAAGTGAATCACTCTAAAGTTCACAATATTTTTTCAAGAATTTTTGCAAGTGAACACTCCTCGCAACCTTGTAGCTAATCCCGGTGAGGGGTATATAGCGATGGTTTCAAAGTAACCTAGAACGGCATAATAGGCAGTCTCTTATGGCTTAAACAAAAGCTCATGCAACACCCCGACTTATCTGATGGTTGTGCGGGTCACCGACGCGGCCACGTTTCAGGTCCACTCTCGGACCTTTCATCAGGGAAATTCGTCCTCTTGCGATATCTCGTCGGTTTAATGTTGAGCCGTTGCCTGCTAGGTTTGTAGCGTGAATCTTGCGATTCTATCCAAGGCTAACAACGCTGTGGGCTAACGGAAGTGTCTTATTTAAACTGATTGCTGGAATAGCTGCGTGACCAATCTCCAGCAAGCTCTGAACGAATGACGTGTCCAACCAGACGGCCAATCAAAACCAGACTCCATTGACAGCTCTGTTGATGATTGCGGGTTATACGATGGAACTCCAATCTAATAATTCATTCAACCCTGCAGGAGCTTGTGCCTGCAAAGTAAAGATCCAAAAGGCTTCTCGTTTATTTAACAATCTTGTCCGGTCCCCACCGCGGCGGGGAGGTTGAACTTGATCCAAGATTGTCCACTTTAAATCCGAAAAGCTATGACTGAACTGCACACAATGAGACACAATCGGTGCTGTTAAAGTTACAGTATGTAATTTTGACTTGTGTTCATTTAACCAAATTCTGATTTTTCTAGTGGTCCTGCCAATGTATGTCTTAGGACAAGAACACACAATGGCATAAACCACATGGTCTGATTCACATGTAGTATGAGTTTTGCGAAAAACCTTGTAACTTGTTACTGGATCGATCCATATATCTCCATTGATACTCTGTGGACAATGAGGACAATGTCCACATGAGTTATGACTGCCTCCCAATTCGCCACCACGGACGTTGGTCACTGCATGTATCAATGTGTCACGAATGTTTTTGCCCCGTGTGGTAACTATCAGTGGAAGATCTTTAAAAATTTCATGTAACGCTAAAACTGACCAATGTGAGCGGATAGAAGCAGCTATGGCAGAAATAGCAACTGATTGATTTAGTACACACACGAGGCCAGGATCCTGTTTTCGGGGTTTATAGGCTAACAGGGACGACCTGTCTGAATACTTCGCACGTAGAATTATCAACCGATCAAATATCAGTTTTAAACCACGGTCTATCATTCGTGCCTACATCTAAACATTCTCCTTTTGAAGCTCGGATTATGTTTCAGCGATTTATACGTAAATTGAATTTAAAAGTGTTTTTTTCACAAACTGCTCACCAGACAACGCAAGACATGTCCATAGTTCAACATCGTTCAACTTGGAATCCTCCTGGAGCAATTGATCCACATGTCAAAACTTTTGAACAGTTGGTTTTACGCGACATGCTGACTTATGAGAATCAAGAACATCGTTGGCAACACAATCTTTCAGCTCCTTTGAGATCAGCTTTACAGTCTCTTTCTCAGTATTCGGATTTAATCATCAAACCGGCGGACAAGGGGGGAGGTGTAGTCTTACAAGATAAAATTGTGTATGACCGGGTGTTGCTTCATCATCTGAACAACCCCACATATTACAAAAAGTTGATGATCGATCCCACTGCAGGATTGTTGAAACTTCTTCAGGGTATAATTGATGGCACCACTTGCTTCACAGACAAAGAGAAGAAGTTTCTGATTATTGAACATCCTCGACTACCCGTAATATATTCCCTCCCAAAAATTCATAAAGACCTTCAACATCCACCGATACGTCCCATTGTTTCTTTGAATGACTCGGTATTGGAAGCTCCGGCTATATTGTTAGATAAATTATTACAACCTTATGCTACATCAGCCGCTTCATACATTAAAGACACTATTCATCTGTTGCAGAAACTACAAAGCACCATCTTGGATGACCAAACACAATACATATTAGTGACTATGGACATTAGTGCTTTATACACCAACATCCCGCAGCCACAAGCATTTCAAGTGATTGAACATTGTTTACTGCAAAGGCTGTCACATCATAGAATTCCGAATTCCGTTATACTGCAACTATTAGAAGCGGTATTGTACAATAATTATTTCATGTATAATGACGAATTATTTGCTCAAATACATGGAATCCCGATGGGGACCCCGCTAGCTCCCACTACCGCGAATATCTATGTAGCTGATTTTGAACACAGGATTGTGTATGCGTCTGAATGGTGGCAGGATATTGTAATCTGGGTCCGGTACATCGACGACATATTCTTTGTGTGGAAAAATACCGAAGAGAAATTATCACTATTCTTTGAGTGGCTCAATCAACGAGACTCCAATCTCCAGTTTACAAAACAGCAGTCGTACAATCAAGTACCGTTCCTTGATGTTTTAGTGGGTTTAAAGAATGGACAATTCACCACCACAGTGTATCGTAAACCCACTGACAAAAATAACCTTTTAAAATTTCACAGTCATCACTCTCTGGCATTTAAACGGGGTTTGCCCGTTAGTCAGTTCTTCAGAATTAAAAGGATATGCTCGGATCAGAGTCAGTTTGAAAGTCAATCTCAGATTTTAAGCAATAGATTTTTGGAACGCGGTTATCCAAAGTCGGTGGTGAAACGAGCCTATAAACGCGCGAAGTATTCAGACAGGTCGTCCCTGTTAGCCTATAAACCCCGAAAACAGGATCCTGGCCTCGTGTGTGTACTAAATCAATCAGTTGCTATTTCTGCCATAGCTGCTTCCATCCGCTCACATTGGTCAGTTTTAGCGTTACATGAAATTTTTAAAGATCTTCCACTGATAGTTACCACACGGGGCAAAAACATTCGTGACACATTGATACTTGCAGTGACCAACGTCCGTGGTGGCGAATTGGGAGGCAGTCATAACTCATGTGGACATTGTCCTCATTGTCCACAGAGTATCAATGGAGATATATGGATCGATCCAGTAACAAGTTACAAGGTTTTTCGCAAAACTCATACTACATGTGAATCAGACCATGTGGTTTATGCCATTGTGTGTTCTTGTCCTAAGACATACATTGGCAGGACCACTAGAAAAATCAGAATTTGGTTAAATGAACACAAGTCAAAATTACATACTGTAACTTTAACAGCACCGATTGTGTCTCATTGTGTGCAGTTCAGTCATAGCTTTTCGGATTTAAAGTGGACAATCTTGGATCAAGTTCAACCTCCCCGCCGCGGTGGGGACCGGACAAGATTGTTAAATAAACGAGAAGCCTTTTGGATCTTTACTTTGCAGGCACAAGCTCCTGCAGGGTTGAATGAATTATTAGATTGGAGTTCCATCGTATAACCCGCAATCATCAACAGAGCTGTCAATGGAGTCTGGTTTTGATTGGCCGTCTGGTTGGACACGTCATTCGTTCAGAGCTTGCTGGAGATTGGTCACACAGCTATTCCAGCAATCAGTTTAAATAAGACACTTCCGTTAGCCCACAGCGTTGTTAGCCTTGGATAGAATCGCAAGATTCACGCTACAAACCTAGCAGGCAACGGCTCAACATTAAACCGACGAGATATCGCAAGAGGACGAATTTCCCTGATGAAAGGTCCGAGAGTGGACCTGAAACGTGGCCGTGTCGGTGACCCGCACAACCATCAGATAAGTCGGGGTGTTGCATGAGCTTTTGTTTAAGCCATAAGAGACTGCCTATTATGCCTTTCTAGGTTGCTTTGAAACCATCGCTATATACCCCTCACCGGGATTAGCTACAAGGTTGCGAGGAGTGTTCACTTGCAAAAATTCTTGAAAAAATATTGTGAACTTTAGAGTGATTCACTTCACTTTTATCAATAAGTGAAACGATAAATGTTTTAAAGGATACACATATGAAAAATTCACTTTCACAAAAATGCTTGCACATTGATCATACACTTTGGTTGGAGGAGGTTCGTTGATGATTAGACTGACAGTCAATTCACCCTGTTGGGGATTTGTGATTATCGCATATGAAACGTTCCTCTCCTTCCATAAATATTTTTTGTTTTATAACAGTTGAATCATTATACTCTATATTTAGAGAATTGAGGAATTCTAGTTAAGAGGAATCATTCACTGCTATACATTCTAATTCTCCCATCTTACTTCTTAGACTTCTGGCCTGAGGTTCTTAAATGTCTGGCCTAAGGTTCAAAAATTAGGAGCATAGTTTGTGTTGAAATACCCATGCAGGGCCTGTATCAGGAATTTAAATGTAAATTACGTTTTTCAGGAACCAGACTAATTGAAAGCATTTCTGGCTGGGCGAACCCTCACTATATCCTCAACAGGCCTGGAGTAAAAAAAATATATATATATATTAGAAGTGGTAGCTAACCCGACAAATCTATCATTATATGAATATTATTTTTATTATTTATACTGATGAAAATGTGCTCCTTTCCGTCTCTTAATTGCTATTATTTTCTTATAATTTAAATGTTGGTATTACTGATGGAATATATGACTACTTACATGTAATACTTCTTTATGAGGCATTGATTTTTCTGTATAGGAATTTTTTTTTTCCTGGTGTAATTTCAAAAGATTTGAAAATAAAGAATTAGAAAAAAAAAGTTTAGCATCATCTGTCTGGTTCACCCTAGTTAAGGAGGAGCCTGTCCCTTCAGAAAAGATGCCCCCTTCCTGAAAATGTTCCCTATTTCCATACAAAGTGAATCATTCTTCCTTGCTCCATAGTCTCATCCATGCATTGAGAATCTGGAGCTCTCCCTGCCTCTGGAGACCTGCACTTGGAAAAGGAAGCATTTCAAAGAATGCTACCCTGGATGTTCTGGATATCAGCTATCTACCTAATAACCTAAATTTGGCTTCCAGAATCTCCCTCCCACATTTTCCTATGTCATTGGTGCCCACATGTACCATAATAGCCAGTTCCTCCCCAGCACTATCTAAAATCCTATCTAGGTGATGCATGCAGTCCATCACCATTACACCAGTTAGGCATGTTACCAGGTGATCCTCACACCCGTCATCCATCCAGCTATCTACATTCCTAACAACCAAAGCACCAACTATCATGGCTGACCTAAACCCTCCCTCCTGAATGTAGCCCAGGGAGATACATCCTCAGTGCAGAGGACAATGCTTCTTCTGGAGAGCAGGTCCTTGCTACAGGATCATTTCCTGATGTACCAGGTTGATGTTCTCTGACCAGGAGTCCTTCCTCCTCCAAGGCAGCACCAGGGCTGCTAGACTGGATTTGGAACTTGCTTATTATGTCCCTGAAGGTCTCTATATCTCTCTGTCTATCACAGCTCCTCATAGTCTGCCACTGAGGCCTCCAGATATCAGTCTCATTCTCTGAGATCCAGGAACTCTTTGCACTGGGTACACACATACTTCTCACCAGTGGGTAAAAGTCATACATGTGACATTTGATGCAGAAGACTGCAAGCCCCCCTTCTTATTTCTGGATTGCTGCTTTCATCTTAAATTTTGTTGAGTTCTTAGTTAAGTTTAGGTTGCTAAGGGAGTAGAAATGTGTAAATAAGTCCTTTAAATGTATTGGTATATACAATAATTAATACGGTAGAGACCTGCAAAGGGATAATTAAACTCTTGACAAGGCCTGGGCAATTCTGTATTTTAGATCAAAGGGTAATTTATTTTTAATGTGAAAGTGTTTCTGCCTATAAATCAAAGGATAAGCTAGGGGTGGGTGGGAGAGGAGTGAGTGTGAGGGAAATCAAACGCAAACCATAAGCTTCCTCCTATCTTTTGGCTTTCTTTTTGTAAGAAATACCCAAACTGTAAGCGTTTTCCTATTTTTTGGCTTTTTTTCTATAAGAAAAATACATATTCTAAGCTTTTTTCTACCGTTTTGCTTTCTTATTATAAGAAACACACAAACTAAGCCTTTCCTCCATTTTTGCTTTCTTTTTATAAGAAACACTTACACACACACACACACACACACACACACACACACACACACTAAAGAATATATTTCAATAGTTTCTCTTTCCCTAAAACTTTTTAAATTCTAAAATTTCCTTAAGCAATACTTACTGATTCATTTCAGCCACCAGCAAGATGATCCTCTCCACTCAATGATTCAATTGGATTGTGGGTTACTGAGCTCTTCCCCTGCAATAAATCTAGTGCATCTAAGGCAAGTTAGTATAAAACAATAGGGATGTGAATCGTTTTCCATATCGTCTTAACGATAGAAATCATGTGGCAGGGCAAGAAAATCGTCTTAGGCACAATTTTTTAGTTAAAAAATCGTTAAAAATCGTTTTTTTCCGATTAGTGTGCACTAACTCGAGTTAGTGCGCACTAACGGGAGTTAGTGCGCACTAACTGGGAGTTAGTGTGCACTAACTGAAAATGATACAATTTGACACTTTTCAGGTCAGTTAAGGTCAGTTTAGGAATGAATATGTATTCCTATTGGCTGCCCTCTTATTTATTCATGTTACCAAGTTTCCTACTGACAGTATATGGGGGATGGGAAATGGAAACAGTTGGTAGCTTGACAAAACAAGTAATGTGATCGGTCAATGTGACTAGAACTTGTGCCCTAACCCTGATACCAGGGGTATTGTGATCTTCCTGCACACAGTGCCCTATCCCTATTAATACCAGGAGTGTTGTGATCTTCCTGCACACAGTGCCCTATCCCTAATTCCAGGGGTGTTGTGATCTTCCTGCACACAGTGCCCTATTCCTGATACTGGGGGTGTTGTGATCTTCCTGCACACAGTGCCCTATTCCTGATACCGGGGGTGTTGTGATCTTCTTGCACACATCCCGGTATCAGGGATAGGGCACTGCGTGCAGGAAGATCACAACACTCCTGGTATTAATAGGGATAGGTCACTGCATGCAGGAAGATCACAACACTCCTGGTATTAATAGGGATAGGGCACTGCATGCAGGAAGATCACAACACCCCTGGTATCAGGGATAGGGCACTGTGTGCAGGAAGATCACAATACCCCGGAGGAGTGAGGGTCAGGCAGCTCCCCCCTGTCTGTGAAGCCAGCCTCTCACTAGTAATGCAGGGAGGGAGCTGTCTCAGACTTCACCATCCTCCCCCCCCCCCCCTCACCCACACACCATTCACTAGCTGGGACATGGGGAAGTCAGGAGTGAGGGTCAGGCAGCTCCCCCCTGTCTGTGAAGCCAGCCTCTCACTAGTAATGCAGGGAGGGAGCTGTCTCAGACTTCACCATCCTCCCCCCCCTCACCCACACACCATTCACTAGCTGGGACATGGGGGAAGTCAGGAGTGAGGGTCAGGCAGCTCCCCCCTGTCTGTGAAGCCAGCCTCTCACTAGTAATGCAGGGAGGGAGCTGTCTCAGACTTCACCATCCTCCCCCCCCCCCCTCACCCACACACCATTCACTAGCTGGGACATGGGGGAAGTCAGGAGTGAGGGTCAGGCAGCTCCCCCCTGTCTGTGAAGCCAGCCTCTCACTAGTAATGCAGGGAGGGAGCTGTCTCAGACTTCACCATCCTCCCCCCCCCCTCACCCACACACCATTCACTAGCTGGGACATGGGGGAAGTCAGGAGTGAGGGTCAGGCAGCTCCCCCCTGTCTGTGAAGCCAGCCTCTCACTAGTAATGCAGGGAGGGGGCTGTCTCAGACTTCACCATCCTCCCCCCCCCCCCTCACCCACACACCATTCACTAGCTGGGACATGGGGGAAGTCAGGAGTGAGGGTCAGGCAGCTCCCCCCTGTCTGTGAAGCCAGCCTCTCACTAGTAATGCAGGGAGGGAGCTGTCTCAGCACCATCCTCCCCCCCCCCCCTCACCCACACACCATTCACTAGCTGGGACATGGGGGAAGTCAGGAGTGAGGGTCAGGCAGCTCCCCCCTGTCTGTGAAGCCAGCCTCTCACTAGTAATGCAGGGAGGGAGCTGTCTCAGACTTCACCATCCTCCCCCCCCCCTCACCCACACACCATTCACTAGCTGGGACATGGGGGAAGTCAGGAGTGAGGGTCAGGCAGCCCCCCCCTGTCTGTGAAGCCAGCCTCTCACTAGTAATGCAGGGAGGGAGCTGTCTCAGACTGGTATCAGGGTTAGGGCACTGTGTGCAGGAAGATCACAACACTCCTGGTATTAATAGGGATAGGGCACTGTAAGAGATGACTGTAGTAGATTGAATAAAGATCTGATGTTTCTGCTCTCCTCACACCAAACAAAAACAACACACAAGCAGAGAAGCCCTTCTTACAAAGCTGAGCTAGTGAGTTAAGTAGGAGGAAAAGTAAACATACTTGTGCCAGTGTGGCTACTTAAAAAATACACTTACCAACAATCAATTACATATATTTGAACTGTGTACAGTTCCAGCCAGGACCACCTTTCTAAAATGCACAGTGATTGGCAAATTCAACATGCACTAGCATTTCAGGTGCCTGCTAACAAAAATAATAAACAAACAAGTTCTAGTCACGTGAGTGCTGATCATTACATTACTTTTTTTGTCAAGCTTCCAACTGTTTCCATTTCACATCCCCCCAACCATTACCTCAGTATTAGCCTTGGTAACATCAATAGATAAGAGCACAGCCAGCCAATAGGAATACATACATACATATTCATTCCTAAGTGACCTTTACTGACCTGGGAAGTGTGAACACTTTGTTTCATTTTCTGTTGGTGTTCGTTAGTTTCCAGTTCCATTTCCCATCCCCCCAACCATCACCTCAGTGGTAACCTTGGTAACATCAATAGATAAGAGGGCAGCCAGCCAATAGGAACACATATTCATTCCTAACTGACCTTCAGTGACCTGGAAAGTGTTTATTTGTATCATTTTCAGTTAGTGCGCACTAAATCGAGTTAGTGCGCACTAACGGGGAGTTAGTGCGCACTAACTCGAGTTAGTGCACACTAACACGATTTAACGATTTTTAACGATAAATCGTTAGAATTTCTATTGTATCGTGTTCTATAACGATTTAAGACGATATAAACATTATCGGACGATAATTTTAATCGTTGAAAAACGATTCATATCCCTATAAAACAATCCCTTCGGTGATTTGCACTTCAATTAGTTAGCCTGAGTGACTCATTGCTATTCTGTTTAACAAATATTGGCACTTACTCAGAATCAATCACATTACTCTAACACCTTTTCAAGGTGAGTAACTGACTTTTTTTTTTTTGTTTTTCTATTAGGTATACATAAATCTAGGCAATTTTTGACCCTTTGGCATTCTTTTTTTAAGAAACACACAAACTGTAAGCTTTTTTTTCTACCATTTGGCTTTCTTTGTATAAGAAACACATATACACACACTAAAGAATATATCTCAAGAGTTTATCTGTTCCTAAAATTTCCCAAAGCTATATTTATCAATTCTTTTCAGCCACCAGCAAGATGACCTTCTCCTCTCAGTGCTCCCACTAATCTCTTGTTAGCTCTACAGCATACTGGACTGCCTACAAGTTGAAATAAAATATTATGGTGACCATTTAAATTTGAATTTATGGCCCAGCAGCACTGCTGGTGATAATGTTTTCCATATCATCGCTGCCAGCACCATGGGAAATAACACCACCTTTACCTGTGGTGCTCTGGGGGTGGTAGTGTGCGGCACCACCGCACCACCGGGTGCTATTCTGTGTTGCCAAATATTGCAGAATGATGAATCTAGGGGTAAGATGGGATTTTCAGCAGCACGGCTATTGGGCAGGTCTAATTAAATGGGTCATTCTTCAAATTGTGTTAGGCCATTATTGTGCCCCTTATGGTGCGATACCGCCATAATGCGCACGATAACAGCCTATCGCAAATTGCATGTGCAAATGCAAAAATGTATATTAAATTGGGAGGAGTTGGGGTGGGATAAATGTAAAGTAGGGGGTGGCAGTACTGTGTACGATAGGTATTCCACATTATCGCGGGTTGCTAATGCAGGTAATAGCTACACCTTTTTTCTTTGTGTTAGGGTCAGAAAAGTGTTTATCATGGGTGCTATTGCAGACCACTGTATTATTGTGGTGTGCATCGTGCTTGATAAAAACTCCAGACAATACAGAGACACCTACCAAGCATTCCTGGACCAATAAAAATGACTTTTTTTTTACCAGGTCAACCTTCCTAAAAGCATTATGTGAGTGCCAAGTGTACTTGGACATGCATACTTCATGCCTCACCAGGCTCACCATAGATGACAACACATGGAAGAAGAACAACCTGAACAATATCCAAGGCTACTTCCAAGACATCTGAGGAAAGAACCAGCAGTGCAGGCAGAGACTCCGCTGCCATAGACTCAGGCCCTGGCCCAGTTGCTGGCATGTGAACAGCCATGGCATGGGAGATACAGGCGGGCGGATTTTAAAAGCCCTGCTCGCGTAAATCCGCCTGGATTTACGCAAGCAGGGCCTTGCGCGCCGGTGCGCCTATTTTCCATAGGCTGCCGGCGCGTGCAGAGCCCCGGGATGCGCGTAGGTCCCGGAGTTTGTCGAAGGGGGCGTGTCGGGGGGCGGGACCCGACGACGCTGCGTTTCGGGGGCGGGACGCGGCGTTTCGGGGTCGGGACCGGGGGCGTGGTGCCGGCCCGGGGTCGTGGTCCAGGCCTCCGGAGCAGCCCCCGGGTTGGAGGACGGCGTGCCAGCAGTCTGCTGGCGCGCGTAGATTTACATCTGCTTCTTGCAGGCGTAAATCTAGAAACAAAGGTAAGGGGGGGGGGTTTAGATAGGGCCAGGGGGGTGGGTTAGGTAGGGGAAGGGAGGGGAAGGTGAGGGGAAGGCGAAAGGAAGTTCCCTCCGAGGCCGTTCTGATTTCGGAGCGGCCTCGGAGGGAACGGAGGCAGGCTGCGCGGCTCAGCGCGTGCCGGCTGCCCAAAATCGGCAGCCTTGCATGCGCCGATCCAGGATTTTAGAGGATACGTGCGGCTATGCGCGTATCTTATAAAATCCAGCGTACTTTTGTTTGTGCCTGCTGAGCAAACAAAAGTACGCGATCGCGCTGTTTTTAAAAATCTACCCCAGGGAGCATATCTTTCCTCCATGAACATCCTTGCTAGGCATGCATGAGGACCTTGTGGTTAGCAGGTATAACCTCAGCTCTCGGGCAATCCTGGAATTATATGAAGACATCTGAGGGGGCTCTGGATCCGGTCATACACAAGGTCCCAAGCCATCTCCAGCCTCACCAATCTCTTAGATGCCCTCCATTTCAGGGCAAGCAGCTCCTTCTAAACCACAATAGGAGTCATGGGGGGATGACCCAAACCACATTCTCATGGTGTCTGGGCCAGGTCATCGAATCAGTCACTGACTGCATTAATCCATATATTAAATTTCCTCTTGAAAGGCAGGACTTGATGAAATTGAAAAAAGCTTCTCTGCCTTTGCACACTTTTTCAATGTTGTCGGGGCTATCGACTCCACTCATGTAGCCATCGTTCCACCCCATCAGAGTGAGGAGACATACTGCAACAGAAAGCTTTTCCACTTTCTCAATATGCAAGTTGTCTGCGATACTGGAATGTGAATCCTGGACATGGCAGCCAGGTACCCAGGAGCTGTGACCAATTCCATTATACTTAGGCAATTGGGCCTCTTTGACAATTTTGAGGCTGGCCTGTATGGTGATGCTTGGCTCATAGTTAAGACACATTTTTGTTTCTCAGTTCAATCTCTGCCTATGGCTATGTGGGTAATAGGACCAAAATGGGGGGGAGGGAGCATGGGGGGCTGTGGTGGAGGACGTAATTGGTGGCATCACAACTGCCTTGCGTGATCACAGATCATTGGCCAAGGGCATGCCTTTTTCCGCCCATGTTTCCCACACCTGCCAATAGTTGGTGAATGAGGAGCCATTATATACATAGCCACGTTCCTATCCTCCCCTTGGGAGCTGTTAAATGTATCAGGTGAACCAGAACCATGCACTGTTCATACTGCTGGCACAGCACCATCACGTGTGGGCCGTTACTGAGGTATCAGGAAGATAGTCGCATATAGTTTCTGTACAGCCTCACACACCTGTACCATGAGGAGTCTGCAGTGCATGTTGCTGGCCTGCCATATTCTCTGTATGTGGGCTCACTAATGGGTTTCTATGCAGGACAGACTGCACAGCCACCATGGACATTCACCTGCACAGCATGAGGTACGGCATTTGATGGTAGAACAGGTGTAAAATCTTACGTATGTGTTCAAGGTTAGCAGGCAGCTACACACTAGTAGCCTTTGATGGGTTGCAAAGGCCTGTAATGCAATACTTCCAATGGACCTACATCCCGATCTTCCTTGGGATCCCCCATGTCTCCCTGCACGAGCTCAGGAGACCATGCAGAGTGACAGCCATATTTGGCAAAACCTTATACAAACACACTTTGCCTGATAGGTTTCACGTACCAATTCCCCTTCCAGAAGAGGTCTGCATGAAGCCTGTAAGCTGCTGCTGTCATCGATATCCCTTTTCTTTCTCTCAGTTCTTAGCTCTGTAGCTCACAGTGTAGCATAAAACATCTATGGCTGCTCAGGACTTGTGTTGCCAATGCACCATTCCACTTTATTTGAAATAAAGTTTTCACTGTACACGTTACATAAGAACATAAGAAATTGCCATGCTGGGTCAGACCAAGGGTCCATCAAGCCCAGCATCCTGTTTTCAACAGAGGCCAAATCAGGCCACAAGAACCAGGCAGGTACCCAATCACCAAGAAGATCCCATGCTACTGATGACAGTAATAACAGAGGCCATTCCCTAAGTCAACTTGATTAATAGCAGTTAATGGACTTCTCTTCTAAGAACTTATCCAAACCTTTTTTAAACCCAGCTACACTAACTTCACTAACCACATCCTCTGGCAATAAATTCCAGAGCTTAATTGTGTATTGAGTGAAAAATAATTTTCTTTGATTAGTCTTAAATGTGCTACTTGCTAACTTCATGGCTGCCATCATGTGTTCTGCCTGATAGTGATAGTAAATGAGGTATGTGTGGTATAACCCTTGGTGGCCTACGTAGTATGGTATGTCCTGCAAGCCATCAGCAGTGGACTTCATTATCCTGCTCACATGTGGATTCCATAATGGCATAAGTGTGCAGGTTGCCCACATGATCCTGGAACCTGGAGAGTAACAGCTATACAAATGCTGTAAATCAGAAACAAACTGAAGGTGCAACATGCATGCCTTAGTAAGAAGGACACACTTAAATTTTGATCTGGGTGATAGCAAATATTAGACCATAATTCAGAAGTGCTTAAATGTGTGCAGGGTAAAGTAATCCCTCAGTAATGAGTGTGCTTACAGTTGCAAGGCCATTCCCAGATCAAAATCACACCAGTGCCTGATCATGTAAAGAGTGAGGTAACAATAGGATTTATAACTGCATACAACTTTGCAGCATATGTACATGTAGCCATCGTGTAACTGCCTTGCCTGCAAGTATAGAGAGTCTTGGTGTTACTTCCATTACATTTAGGGAAATGTAATGAAATGGCTGCATGTACATACATTCAGGACAGGTGGCCACAGTACTGCATACATTACACTAGTTTGGGATCACACCTTCCATTACAGTCTGGTTGAAAGTGACTGTGCAAACTGGTGCTTTTTTTTTTTACTATGTGCACAGCTCCTTCAAAGGTAGCATTCTGTTTTCTCAATGCATGCACCCCTACATGCATTCACTATACTGCAGAAATCTAGGAAATGTATCACAATAGATGTGCAAAAGGTAAGGGTCTTGGCTGTCATGATGTCATGAAGGTGGCATCCCCTTATTGGGAAACCTACCGGAGAATGCACTCGGAGGTGAGTGAAGGCAGGATTGTGAATCTGCTACTGTCCAGCCTTCATTTATTTCCTCTGATCTCTGACATGTCACCGTGACAGTATATTTTATAACCACTCCTATCACAGCCACATCTATCTTCAGAAAATGTTCACATCACAGGTGTGATGTCAGAGGCCCATTAAAGCACCTTGATTCAGCACTCCTGTCTAAAACAGTTTACATATGGTACCATAACCAACATCAGTGCATACAATTCCATGCTTTCATGGTTGCATGGTGTTGCTGATGCACATGCATGTGACCACTTCTGTGGATTTCTGAATAGCTGCTATGCCATAGGCTTAGCAGTAAGTGGTAAGGATGTGAATCGTATTTCTGACAATTGAAAATATCGTACGGTATTTTCAAAGTTGTCAGAAATCATGGGCTCCCCGAAACCGATAGGAAAACCCCACAAAATTGTCCGTGGGGTTCTCTTATCGTTTTGAGGGAGGGCGGGAAAAATGGCACACAAAAACAATCCATAAACCCACCCCGACACTTCAAAACAGCTCCCTTAGCTTCTCCCACCCTCCCAAGCCCCTCAAAACGTTTTAAATTACATAATGGTCCAGTGGTGGTCCCGGGAGCAATCTCCCGCTCTCGAGCCATCGGCTGCCACTAATAAAAATGGTGCTGATGGCCCTTTGCCCTTACCATGTGACAGGGTATCCGTGCCATTGGCTGGCCCCTGTCACATGGTAGGCTGATTAGGCTGCCTCCATAGTAACCGCCACATTGTGCTCATTGGTAGGAAAACAAGATGGTGCCAATGGCCATGTGACAGGGGCCGACCAATGGCACCGGTAGCCCCTGTGCCATAGTAGGTCAAAGGCTATCGGCGCCATTTTGAAACCGGGACCGAGGGTGTGAGTGCAGGAGATGGCTCCCGGACCCCCCCATTGGACCACCAGGGAGTTTTAGTAAGTCTTGGGGGGGTCAGGAGGGTGGTTTAAAATGGTTTCTTTAGGCTGCTGAATAATTCGGCGAAGATTTGTGTATTCGTGGGGAATTTTGCTTCCCCACGAATACAACAAATATGGCCACATCCGTTGTGGATTGCCAATATGTAGGGACCGAATGCACACCCCTAATACAGACATTGCATCTTATCCTTAGGGGTAGATTTTAAAAAGCATTTACTCGAGCAAAACTGGTTTTTGCTCGAGTAAATCCACTTTACTCAAGTAAGTGGGCTTTTCAAAATTGCTACAATATATGCCATTGAATTGTCCATAGGATTTACTCAAGTAAGTGCACTTTACTCGAGTAAATAGCTTTTGAAAATTGCTACGATAGTATGTCACATTTACATGCGTAACTCCTTTGAAAATGACCCCCATAATGTACAATCATGATCAAATCTAAGAAGACAGAAAGAGGAAGGAACACCCAAAAAGCTATAGTAGTGCTGTAAAGTAACAGCTACCTGCAGCTCTACTATATGTGTAATTGATAAGGCCCCAGACAATTCATGTTGAAAGAGTGCACTCAAAGAGAACAGTATAAGGGACACGGCAGCAAAGTTCAAGTGAAGGGCCCAGACAATCCATGTTGAAAGAGTGCACTCAAAGTGGAAAGCATAAGGACCACAGCAGCAAACAAGTAATGGGCCAAGACAGTCCATGTTGAAAGAGTAGACCCAAAGAAGACAGCCTAAGGGCCCCAGAAGCAAATTTCAGCATGTAGGCAGCAGTAATAGGACCATAGAGGCAAAAACTCATAATAAAAATGTTTTTAAATATATCCAAAGCAAGAAAGCTGTGAGGGAATCGGTTGGACCATTAGATGATTGAGGGGTTAAAGGGGCTCTTAGGGAAGATAAGGCCATTGCAGAAAGACTAAATAAATTATTTGCTTCTGTGTTTACTAATGAGGATGTTGGGGAGATACCAGTTCCGGAGATGGTTTTCAGGGGCAATGAGTCAGACGAACTGAATGAAATTACTGTGAACCTGGAAGATGTAGTAGGCCAGATTGTCAGACTAAAGAGTAGCAAATGTTCTTAAATCACCTGGACCAGATTGTTGCGGTCCTGCCCGCGAGGAGCATGGGCAGGCTTCTTACCTTCGCAGCCAGTCAGGCTGCTGACATCTTTGCCTCCGCGGCAGTTGTGCCGCCGTCGATGGGCTCCTCCCCGGCTGCCTCCGGTCTTGTGCAGCAGGGTTGGGCCGCCGGGAGCTCTCCAGTGTGGCTGGGACCTCCCCTGCCGCTCCGGCTCTCCCCCAATGTCCTGCTCCACTCCCGGGGTCTTCAGCAGGCAGGGAGGCCGTCCCTGCCAGTGCCTGCTTCAGCCCGGGTCCTTGACCGGCAGGGAGGCCGTCCCTGTCGTGCCTGCAGCTCTCTGCTCTGCCTGCAGCCAGCCCTTCTTCTCTTCCTGCCTTCCTGCTTCAGTCTTCATGGCTGGAAGCCGCTCCTGCAGCCAGCCATCTCTCCAGCTTCGGGGCAGGGCTGCTCCGCTGCCTGCCTAGCTTCCTTGGGCCTTCCACGTGGCTGAGGATGCCACCAGCTTCCAGCTCTCTTCATCCAGCTCTCCTAAGGTGTGGGCACGTGCCTCTCTCCTCCTTTTCAAGGGCCAGCAGGTATGGCCCTCTGCTGACCCCTCCCTGGGCGTTGTCCTCTTCAGCCCTACAAAAGGGCTCAGTGTCCATTCCAGCTTTGCCTTTGCAAGGAGTTGGTCACTCCTGGGATCCTGCTGTCCTTCGCTCCAGGAGTTGTCCTTGTTCCAGCACTTCTTCAAGGTCCTGTGTTTCCTGTTCTTCGTTGGAGCTCCTCGTCTTGTCCTGTTGTCTACATTCCAGTCCAGATGTTCACCTGCTTTTCCTGATGCTCGTGTTCCAGCCCTAAGGTCTGTCTCCTGATCCAGTAATCTGTGTTCCAGTCCAGATGTTTGTGCCTGATGTCCATGACCCAGCTCTTATGTTGTTTCTCCTGATCCTGAAGTCCGTGATCCTGTCCAGCTGTCCTGAACCCCTGGTTCCTCGTGCCACTCTTCCTGGCATGCCATGTCATGGTCCGCGACCAGCCCCATGGGCGGGCTGAGTAGGGTGCTTCATGGTGCAAGGCCTGCCTCACTTCTGCAGCACTAGCCTCCGGGGACTTCTGCTTCTGTACTTATCCCTGGTCTATGGAGTCCCTAGTGTTTGCTCCGTCTATGCCAAAGACTCTGCCAGAACCTGTACTCCCAGCGTGGTCCAGGACCAATCACTGGCAGCTGAGTAGGGCGCGCCTCGGTGCAGGCCTCTACAGCTTCTGAGACATGCTTCACACTTTGCTCCACATCTCATCTAGAGGCTCTTTGAGTCTAGCGTGGTCCATGACCAGTCCCACGAGTGGACTGTGTAGGGCACGCTGAGTTGCAGTCTCATCCCAGTGCTTTACCTGAGTCTTCTGATTACCTTGAGCCTTGCCTGAGTCTACGTTTCAAGTACCTCGTTCCTGAGTCTCGTCTGTGCATCCAAGTACCTCATTCCTGAGTCTCGTCTGAATCTTCTTGTTCCGGTCTTCACTGCCCTGATCTCCATCCGGCCTGCCGCTTCTTGCTGTACCATGTGGCAGGTCTGAAAGGGCTTGGAACGGTCGGAGGACTGTTCATAAGACCACCATTGTGTTGTTGGTCTTCTGAAGCGTGCAGGTCCAGAGGAGAGTCAGTATCTCCAGCCTCGCTCCTGTCCAGTCCATGCTCGGGCATGCCTCACCTACGGTGGCACCTCTTCGGAGTTCCTCTTGGGTCGAGCCGTGGCCCAATAATACAATTCTCCTGGTAAGCAGACCACTCTCCTAGCGCTCGACAACACAGATGGTATGCATCCTAGGGTACTGAAGGAACTAAAAAATGAAATTTCTGATTTATTAGTTAAAATTTGTAACCTATAATTAAAATCATCCATTGCACCTGAAGACTGGAGGGTAGCCAATGTAACCCCAATATTTAAAAAAGGCTCCAGGGGCAATCCGGGTAACTATAGACTAGTGAGCTTGACTTCAGTACCGGGAAAAATAGTGGAAACTATTCTCAAGATCAAAATTGTAGAGCATATAGAAAAACATGATTTAATGGAACACAGTCAACATGGATTTACCTAAGGGAAGTCTTGCCTAGCAAATCTGCTTTATTTTTTTGAAGGGGTTAATAAACATATGGATAAAGGTGAACCGGTAGATGTAGTGTATTTGGATTTTCAGAAGGCGTTTGACAAAGTCCCTCATGAGAGGCTTCTAAGAAAACTAAAAAGTCATGGGATAGGAGGTGATGTCCTTTTGTGAATTACAAACTGGTTAAAAGACAGGAAACAGAGAGTAGGATTAAATGGTCAATTTTCTCAGTGGAAAAGGGTAAACAGTGGAGTGTCTCAGGGATCTGTACTTGGACCGGTGCTTTTCAATATATATATAATGATCTGGAAAGGAATACGATGAGTGAGGTTTTCAAATTTGCGGATAATACAAAATTATTCGGAGTTGTTAAATCACAAGCGGATTGTGATACATTACAGGAGGACCTTGCAAGACTGGAAGATTGGGCATCCAAATGGCAGATGAAATTTAATGTGGACAAGTGCAAAGGGAAAAATAACCCTTGCTGTAGTTACACGATGTTAGTTTCCATATTAGGAGTTACCACCCAGGAAAAAGTTCTAGGCATCATAGTGGATAATAGAGATGTGAATCGTGTGATCGATCGTCATAACGATCGATTTCGGCTGGGAGGGGGAGGGAATCGGATCGTCACAGTTTGGGTTTTTTAAATATCGTGTAAATCGTGTAAATTGAAAACCGGCACACTAAAACATCCCTAAAACCCACCCCGACCCTTTAAAATAAATCCCCCACCCTCCCGAACCCCCCCCAAAATGCCTTAAATTACCTGGGGTCCAGTGGGGGGGGAGGGGAAGGGGGAGGGAGGGAAAACCGGCACACTAAAACAACCCTAAAACCCACCCCAACCCTTTAAAATAAATCCCCCACCCTCCCGAACCCCCCAAAATGCCTTAAATTACCTGGGGTCGAGAGGAAGGGTCCCGGTGTGATCTTTTACTCTCGGTCCTCCGTGCGTTGTAGAAATGGCGCCGGCGCTACCTTTGACCTGTCATATGACAGGTCAAAGGTAGCGCCGGCGCCATTTTGTTTTTTTGTCCCCCGACGTCAGGAGCGTAGGAGATCACTCCCAGACCCCCAGGGACTTTTGGCCAGCTTGGGGGGGGCCTCCTGACCCCCACAAGACTTGCCAAAAGTCCAGCGGGGGTCCGGAACGACCTCCTGCAGTCAAATCGTTTTTGGTTCGTTTTTCGCTTGAGTTAGGAAATTCAACGAAATTTTCTAATTCGTTGTGGTTTCGGAGGCCCCGAAACCCGAAAAGAATTTTCCCCGACTTTCGGGATAATTTCGTTTTTCGGGTTTGCATGGGGAGAGGGACAATTTTTTTTTTTTTTTAATTAAAACCCACCCCAAACATTTAAATAAACTATAATACAACACCCCCCCCTGATCCCGATCCCTCCCCAAGACTTACTAAGTACATCCCTGGTGGTCCAGCGGGGTCCCGGGTTCCATTTGCCCTCCGTGCCCGTGCTACTGCAAGCCGTGCTCTTTAAAATGGTGCCGAAGAGCCTCTGAACTACCATGTCACAGGGGCTACCGGTGCCATTGGTCAGCCCCTGTCACATGGCCATCGGCGCCATCTTGTGCTCCTGTCATGTGACTGGAGCTGACCAATGGCGCCGAAAGCCTCTGTGACATAGTATGGGCAAAGGCTATCGGCGCCATTTTGATTACTGGCAGCCGACAACGAAATCGCTTTCGGACCCCCGCTGGACCCCCAGGGATTATTGGCAAGCCTTGGGGGGGTCAGGAGGGGGCGAAAAAAAAAATTAGCAAGAGAGAGAGGGGAGAGAGTTCAGGCAATCCTATGCTCGGGATTGCCAGTCTTCTCTCCCCTCCTACCGAAGCAAGGCGCGAAAAGCAGCCTTGCTTCGGGAGGAGGGGAGAGAGGACTGGCAATGTAAAGCAACGAAGAGACTTACTTTTTTTGCAGCCCTCCTCCGGAGATAGACATCGGCGAAGACGACCGCGGCTCCCCTGCCTCCAGCTGCCCGCGAAGATGGATGCATCGCACGGGCGAAAGCGGCCCCTGTGCGAGCAATTGGGCCACTCAAGACGTGATGTCACATGCCGTGACGCCAAACGTCGTGTCGTCACGTCTTGAGCAGCCCAATTGCATGCACGGGGGCTGCTTTCGCCCATGTAGGCGTACATCTTCGTGGGCAGCTGGAGGCAGGGGAGCTGTGGTCGTCTTCGCCGGCAAGGCTGATTTTCGCGCCTTGCTTCGGGAGGAGGGGAGAGAGGATGGGCAATCCTGAGCGTAGGATTGCCCGTCCTCTCTCCCCTCTCTCTCTCTTGCAACTTTTTTTTTCGCTTTTTTTTTTCCTCCGCTTTTCGATTTTTTCCGCTTTCGTTGCTTCAGGAGGAGGGGAGAGGACTGGGGCTGTCCCAGAGACCAGCACCCATGGACGTGCCCAGGGCAGGTGAGCAGGGGCTGGGGGAAAGCTTGCCGCCTACCCTTACCCCTGCCTCTAACGCAGGGGTAAGGGTAGGCGGTAAGTTAGCAGGTTAAACGCGCAGCAAAACGGCATGGTAAAAAAGTGATAGTCGGGGCATGCGTTACTGCATGGGAGGGAATAGCTAATTTGATAGTTTACATGTAATATACATGCCGCGGGCGGAAGGGGTTACCCGGTGATTTAAGGATGCGGTAAGAATAGGTTAAAGGGGATAGTGTATCGCGGGTTGGACTAACACAGCCGAAAAGTGGGTAGAAAGCGGGTTAGGAGCAGGGTATCCGTGGCCGCAGTTTACTGTATTGACCTGAATGTTAGGTTCCATATTAAGTGCTACAACCCAAGAAAGAGATCTAGGCGTCATAGTGGATAACACATTGAAATCGTCAATTCAGTGTGCTGTGGCAGTCAAAAAAGCAAACAGAATGTTGGGAATTATTAGAAAGAGAATGGTGAATAAAACGGAAAATGTCATAATGCCTCTGTATCGCTCCATGGTGAGACTGCACCTTGAATACTGTGTACAATTCTGGTCGCCGCATCTCAAAAAAGATATAATTGCGATGGAGAAAGTACAGAGAAGGGCTACCAAAATGATAAGGGGAATGGAACAACTCCCCTATGAGGAAAGACTAAAGAGGTTAGGACTTTTCCGCTTGGAGAAGAGACGGCTGAAGGGGGATATGATAGAGATGTTTAAAATCATGAGATGTCTAGAATGGGTAGACGTGAATCAGTTATTTACTCTTTCGGTTAATAGGAAGACTAGGGGGCACTCCATGAAGTTAGCATGTGGCTCATTTAAAACTAATCGGAGAAAGTTCTTTTTTACTCAACGCACAATTAAACTGTGGAATTTTTTGCCAGAGGATGTGGTTAGTGCAGTTAGTATAGCTGTGTTTAAAAAAGGATTGGATAAGTTCTTGGAGGAGAAGTCCATTACCTGCTATTAATTGACTTTGAAATTAGCCACTGCTATTACTAGCAATGGTAATATGGAATAGACTTAGTTTTTGGGTACTTGCCAGGTTCTTATGGCCTGGATTGGCCACTGTTGGAAACAGGATGCTGGGTTTGATGGACCCTTGGTCTGACCTAGTATGGCATGTTCTTTTGTTATTATGTTCTTAACCATACTTTGGTTTAAAATTTGGCTGTGATCCATGGCTTAGCCTAACAACTTTTCAGGCATATTTTGGTACATAAAATTCTAGGCTTATATACAAGTATAGACAGTACCATCTTTCTAGTTAAATGATTCCTGCTGTGATTATAGGAAGAGCGACAGAGATACTGAAAAACAAAGAGGCTGTATACCATACTTTAGAATGGCCATATATGTGTAAACCAAAGTTACATTTGTTACATATGTAAATTGTATTCAGCTCTGTAGTAGTTAGGACTCTACGAATATAGAGAAAACATTAGGGATGTGAATCGTTTTTCAACGATTAAAATTATCATCCGATAATTTTAATATCGTCTTAAATCGTTATAGAACACAATACAATAGAAATTCTAATGATTTATCGTTAAAAATTGTTAAATCGTGTTAGTGCGCACTAACAGGAGTTAGTGCGCACTAACAAAAAATGATACAAATTGACACTTTCCAGGTCAGTAAAGGTCAGTTAGGAATGAATATGTATTCCTATTGGCTGGCTGCCCTCTTATCTATTGATGTTACCAAGGTTCCCACTGAGGTGATTGTTGGGGGGATGGGAAATGGAAATGGAAACTCAGGAACACTAACAGAAAATGATACAAATTATTGACACTTTCCAGGTCAGTAAAGATCAGTTAGGAATGAATATGTATTCCTATTGGCTGGATGCCCTCTTATCTATTGATGTTACCAAGGTTCCAACTGAGGTGATGGTTGGGGGGATGGGAAATGGAAACTGTTGGTAGTTGACAAAAAAAGTAATGTGATCAGTCAATATGACTAGAACTTGTGCCCTATTCCTGATACCAGGGGTGTTGTGATCTTCCTGCACTCAGTGCCCTATCCCTGATACCAGGGGTGTTGTGATCTTCCTGCACACAGTGCCCTAACCCTGACACCAGGGGTGTTGTGATCTTCCTGCACACAGTGCCCTATTCCTGATACCAGGAGTGTTGTGATCTTCCTGCACGCAGTGCCCTATCCCTGATACCGGGATGTGTGCAAGAAGATCACAACACCCCCGGTAACCGGGATAGGGCACTGCATGCAGGAAGCCAGCCTCTCACTAGTAATGCAGGTGGGATAGGGCACTGCATGCAGGAAGATCACAACACCCCTGGTATCAGGGTTAGGGCACTGTGTGCAGGAAGATCACAACACCCCTGGTATCAGGGTTAGGGCACTGTGTGCAGGAAGATCACAACACTCCTGTTATTAATAGGGATAGGGCACTGTGTGCAGGAAGATCACAACACCCCTGGTATAAGGGTTAGGGCACTGTGTGCAGGAAGATCACAACACTCCTGGTATTAATAGGGATAGGGCACTGTATACAGGAAGATCACAACACCCCTGGTGTCAGGGTTAGGGCACTGTGTGCAGGAAGATCACAACACTCCTGGTATTAATAGGGATAGGGCACTGTATACAGGAAGATCACAACACCCCTGGTGTCAGGGTTAGGGCACTGTGTGCAGGAAGAACACAACACTCCTGTTATTAATAGGGATAGGGCACTGTGTGCAGGAAGATCACAACACCCCTGGTATAAGGGTTAGGGCACTGTGTGCAGGAAGATCACAATACTCCTGGTATTAATAGGGATAGGGCACTGTATACAGGAAGATCACAACACCCCTGGTGTCAGGGTTAGGGCACTGTGTGCAGGAAGATCACAACACTCCTGGTATTAATAGGGATAGGGCACTGTATACAGGAAGATCACAACACCCCTGGTGTCAGGGTTAGGGCACTGTGTGCAGGAAGAACACAACACTCCTGTTATTAATAGGGATAGGGCACTGTGTGCAGGAAGATCACAACACCCCTGGTATAAGGGTTAGGGCACTGTGTGCAGGAAGATCACAACACTCCTGGTATTAATAGGGATAGGGCACTGTATACAGGAAGATCACAACACCCCTGGTATCAGGGTTAGGGCACAAGTTCTAGTCACATTGACTGATCACATTACTTTTTTTGTCAAGCTACCAACTGTTTCCATTTCCCATCCCCCATATATTGTCAGTGGGAACCTTGGTAACATGAATAAATAAGAGGGCAGCCAATAGGAATACATATTCATTCCTAAACTGACCTTAACTGACCTGAAACTGACCTTAACTGACCTTAACTGACCTGAAAAGTGTCAAATTGTAATCGGAAAAAAAACAATTTTTTCACTAAAAAATCGTGCCAAACACGATTTTCTTCTCCTGCCAGACGATTTCAATCGTTAAGACGATAGGGCACATGATTCACATCCCTAGAAAACATGTGCCAATTACCAGTTCTGTAGTCTCTCCAATGTAATTGATTCCTAAATTAATATATACAGTGGTTATGCAACCAGCTCCCTCATTTTCTGTGACCTCAAATAAATTTCATTCAATTCACTTTCTTTATTAACTTATACATTTATGTCGTTCCCTAATCCTGCATTATAATAGCTTCATTGTGCCTAATGTCTCTGTCTAGTAGTTTGTTGGGTTATTTGTTTCAATTGGCATCTCCATTGTGAATAAACAAATTAATAAAGATTTCTGTTTTGTCTCATTCATCACTGATATCTACATCATACAAAGCGTCTGGTTACTATTCCATTTGCCTGGTTTTAATTCAAGTTATTTATTATAGCATTTTCACTATAGATCCAATATTAGAGTCTCTTGCAAATTCCTGGTAAATATTTACTTCAGTGTAGATATGTATCTTTGTGTTAATCTGGGTGGTATAACATGAAGTCCTTGCCTAAATCATTGATGCAGACAGTTTAAGAGCATTGCTCTCTAAGTTGATCATTTTGTAATAGTTTGCAGAAATGACATCACTTTTCAAAATAAAATTGCTTTGAAAATTACCTTCAAAAAATTACGTACAGACTTATACCTGTTGATTTCTACAGTTGGTTTTGCTGAGAGAATGTACATACACACCTTTTTTTTAATCTATTTATTTATTGAATTTTAACAAAAATACAACAAACTATTGTAGTATATGCAAAGTTTTCTTACGAGAAGCAAAATCATCAAACAAGAAAACCAATATGAGGAAATAATTTCATAAGAGAAAATAAATGTCCATAATTGGAATGACAAATGATAACAAATTGCAAGTACACCTTACAGGTTTGGCTAGCCCTTCAGAATTAACAAGCAGAACTCAGAATTCTACACCACATTACCTTTATCATCAAGGAACCTTTTTAATTACACAGATTCATAAAAAATGCAATTATTTCCTTAATACACTTCTACACCCTTGCAGGGACATTTTAGAAAATATGAAGCACCTAGGCCTAGAACTTGGGATTTTAGTTGTAAAAAGGATTTTCTCTGCAACTGTGCAGAGAAAAAAATGGAAAAAAAAAAACATTCAATTGTTCTCATTAAAAGTACACACTTTTTAAAATAAAAATAATTATGCATATAAATTAAAAACTGTCCAAATTCCCCAATCCTGAATGCTTCTCCTGAATGCAGGTAAATTTATGTTCATACATGGCTTAACTGTTTTCCTTTACTTGTATATCAGGCAGCCAATTTTGAAAAATGCCATTTCTGCCTGTAAAATTACCTCAAAAACTAACCCCTTAATGGTTGATTAATTTCCTTCAAATAGAAGTTAATATTTTTCCTGGTTTTGAAGTCAGTCTAACTGGTTTGTAATTTCACATCTAGCTCCTTGCTTCTTCTTCTTTTTTTTTTACAGCATCACATTTGTTTTCTTCCGATTCTCCAATATCAGTTCTATACTTAGAGCTTCTATGACATAACATAAAATGGGCCTGATTTACTATGTTAAAGCTTTTTCTTATTTTGTGTCTATGGGAAAAATGGATAGGTAAATCAGGCAAAGTAACACACTTATTACATCTTTTTGTCTCCTTAGGTGAATTATATCTGCATCCAGTTCCTTTATTTATGGTTGTCCTTAATAATATTTTTTATCCAATTATATCAGTCTATGTTCAACAGCTGATTTCTTGTGGAATCTTCATTTAGTTCAATGCTCATTTTTTTCTTTTTTTTTCAGATTGTGCCAACCCTAAAGCCCTGACAATCTATGGTTTTCAGAGAAATGTCATGGCATATTGTACAGAAAGTTCTTTGAAAATATTTCACACATAAATAAACTAAGTAGTGAAGGAGAGGACCCCAATGTGGATAACTGGGTTACAAACTGATTGAGTGATAGCCAACCAAGGTTAATAGAAAATGGAGTTCATGCTAAGAAAAGGGGTCTTATCAGTAATTTCCAAAAGGAGTTAAGTACGTAATTGTAACTACTATTGTAGGAATTTTCAAAAGCCATTTACTCAAATAAAGTGCACTTACGTTAGTAAATCCTATGGACAATTCAATGGCGTATGTGGTAGCATTTTTTTAAAAGCCCTCTTAATTGAGTCAAATGCATTTACTCACATAAAAACCAGTTTTGCTTGAGTAAATGCTTTTAAAATCAGGCCCCATATGGAAAGAGTCTTAGATCCAGCTCTTTTCAATATTGTCATAAGTGATATCACAGAGGAGTTAGTAGGACTGATTTGCCTTTTTACAAGTGATGCTAAGATCTGCAACATTGTGAACAGAGGAAAATGTGTTATTAATAGAAAAAAAAGAAGGTGATAATTGAGCATCATCTGGACAGCAGTGTCCAGTTATGGAGGCCACATATCCAAGAGGCTACAAAGATAATAGAAGTCCAGAGTAGAGTTACCAAAATAATGCAGAATTTTCACCGTAAGCCATATGAAGTGAGACTTAAGGACCTAAATATATATATATATACACTAGAGGAATTATGGGAGAAGGAAGGGGTATTAATGCAAGCATTTTGCTGGTGAAGAAAAGTCCTTGAACATGATATGAGGCTAAAAGGAGTCTCAAGAGTGGTCTTCCTGTTAGCAATTCTTCAGAATTTGCCAGTTATGTTCTAACTTGAAGGAATTTAAGCATCAATCATATATTCTCAAACAAGAGTTATCCCTTAGCAGTTACTAAGTCAGAATACTATAGGGCCCTGTACTCAGATATAAATCCTTGTTGCATTACAAATCAGTAAGGATGTACTTTCATTTTAATGACATATAAGCAATATCAATGACATTGCTTATTTCATTTCATATTGTTTCTAAATTGAAATGATACAAAAATTCAACTATTTCATTTTTTTAAAAATTTTCATTTATAGTGCACTGTTATGATTTAGTACGCACTATGGGGTAGATTTTCAAAGATGCACGCATGCATGCGTGTCCATGTGTGCCACTACCCGGCGCGCACACATGGACGCCGCATTTTATAACATTTGCGCGCAGGTGCATGCATGTTCTAAAATCGGGGGTTGGCACGTGCAAGGGGGTGCATACTTGTGCATCCTGCGCTTGCCGACGCCTGCTGCCTTCCTCAGTTCCCTCCCAGTCCGCTCCAATTTCGGAGCAGAATAGGAAGGAATTTCCCAACCCCCTACACTAACCTCTTTTCCCCTTCCTCTAACCTACCCGCTCCCTAGCTCTAACCAAGCCCCCCAAATCTTTATTTTACCTTTTGCGCCTGCCTCGGGGCAGGTGCAGGTTGCATGTGCTGGCACCCTGCCGGCAGGTGATTTACCGGGCACAGCAGCAAATGGCCACTGTGCCGGGGGCCTCCATCACTGCCCTGCCCCCAGGACCACCCCACCCCACCCCCTCCACGCCCCTTTCCCGAGGCCCTGGGACATAAGCGCATCCCGGAGATTTACGCGTATGACCAGGCCTTTGATAATTGGCCCGGTGCGCATAACGTTGTACTTTCATTTTAATGACATATAAGCAATATCAATAACATTGCTTATTTCATTTCATATTGTTTCTAAATTGAAATGATAAAAAAATTCAACAATTTCATTTTTAAAAATTTTTCATTTAGTGTTCACTATTATGATTTAGTGCGCATTATGGTGAAGATTTTCAAAGCTGTGCATAACGCTTTGAAAATCCAGCACTATTTGAGTTAATGCAGATCAGTACAACTCAAATAGTGTGCACTAAACTCAAATATATGCACTAAATTGAAAATATTGCATACCAAATCAAAATAGTGTGCATTAAATGAAAAATATATATAAAAAAAAAAAATCAATGGAAAACCTATTGAAACAAAAAAATGGAGGAAAAATAATCACAACCAAAAGTTTCATTGATTGAAATCAGCAAAAGAACAATCCGGTGATGTTTGTGTTCTTAAGTATACTAATCAAGCATCACTGAAAGAAGCCAACATATGCAGTCACTGGTACATATTAACTATGCATTCTGTGGTTTGCGGATCTATAAGAATAAAAACCATAAGTTTTACCACTGTCCATACAGCAAAATTAACTTTTACTTCACATTTAGATCCTGGCCTTCATTTCAGAAATACAGAGATGGTGAACTTCAGATAAAGCTACAATATATGACCTACTCATCTCCTATGCCAAATCATTGTTTGCCTAAGCCTCTCTTAAAGAATGAACTCTTCTCTCAGGGGTAGGTTTTAAAAGGAGCGCCCACGGCCTATATGTACGCGCGCTACCTGGCGCATGCACATATACACCCGATTTTATAACATGCGCGCGCAAAGGGGTGCACAATTGTGCACCTTGCGCATGCCAAGCCATGCTGGCTTCCACCATTCCCTTCCCCCTAGCCTGACCTTCCCACCCCTTCCCCTAACCTTCCACCCCCCCAGCCCTACTTTAACCCCACTGATCTTTATTTTACCTTTTGCGCCTGCCTCTAGGCAGGCACAAGTTGCATGCACCGGCCAATTGGTGGCATACAATCTCTGACACAGCGGCAAATGGCCGCTGTGCCAGGAGCTGCTGACCCCACCTCTGCCCCGCCTCAGTCCACCCTGGACCACCCATGCCCTTCCCACACCCCACCCCTTTTTTCAAGCCTCGGAACTTACACGTGCCCGAGGCTTTATGTATGCCCCCAGGCCTTTTAAAATAGGCCTGGTGCGCTTAACCCCTCTATGCGTGTATATCCTTGAAAATCTGCCCCTATGTGATTAGAGAAGGGAAAAGACAATGTTGGCCTATTGTGTATTGAGAGGTGACAAACTTGAAGCTCCAGGTAAGGCTCAGAAATACCTGGCAATCCAGTGTCCAATTCTGAGAGGAGACATAATCAGTAGGGATGTGAAACTTTTTTCTGATGGATGAAAATGTAGATATTTTCTCATGCATCAGGTATCGGGGCGTCCTGAAAGCGATAGTAAAATCCGATGAAATATTCATGTGGTTTTCTTATCATTTTGGGGGGTGGGTGGGAAGAAAGGGCACACAGAAAAACAACCCCCAAACCTACCCCAACCCTTTAAATTGAATTATTTAGAATCCCCCACCCTCCCAACCCCCCAAAACTTTTCTGAAGTACCTGGTGGTCCAGCGGAGGTCCCAGGAGCGATCCCGGGAGCGATATCCAACTCTCGGCCATCGGCTGCCACTAATCAAAATGGCGCCGATGGGCCTTTGCCCTTACCATGTGACAGGGGCTATCGGTGCCATTGGCCGGCCCCTGTCACATAGTAGGAGCAATGAATGTGCTCCAGCATTTGCTCCCATTCCTGTTCCGCTTCCCAGGTTGTACCTTCTCGGACTGATTCTCGGTACTGACCTTGGCTTGCCTCTGACCACGCTTGGACTGATTCATGGTATTGACCCCTGCTTGCCTCTGGCCACATTTGGACCACTGCCTGCAACTGACCTCTGCTTGCTACTGACCATGCTTGGACTGATACCTGGAACTGACCTTTGCTTTGGCTGACCACCCTCAGATGGATACCCTGGCTTTGACCCTTGTGTTCCACTCAGACACTCTATTTGCTTCTCCCATGACCACCAGGCCTGCCTGCTTTGATGCTAACCAAGACCTTCTACAAGCTAGACCACTAGGTGCTGCCTATCCTGTCCGGAGGTCCTTCAGTTCCGGTTTCCTTCCAGTGGTCTCCGGTATACTCTGCTCTAGTCTAGCTCACCTATTCTCCACTAGCCGTGCACCCTTGCTTGTGGTGGGCACACCTCTCCGCTACCTCTCCAGGAGACCCTCCAAGGCCCACCTAAACCCAGGTGGTCCGGATACCCAAGGGCCCAACACTCGGAAACCCTGGACTGTTATTTGTGAGCTCTGCCTCCTGGCAGCAGGCGCCCTCAAGGACCTCCCTGAAGGCCATACCAATCCTGCGCCACCTCCAGCGCAACAGATTGCCAAGGCCATGGACTCAGTGGAGTCCTCTGCCTTACAGGCCATTCCAGGCCATTCCAGGCCTGGCTACATGTATCCGGGAGCAGCAGCAATTCATCGAGGCATTGGCCACCTTGGTAGAAAGACTCCGGTCACAACTCGAGGAGTCCATCCTGGCCATTCCAGGGAATCTTGCCATCAATGTTTCCTCTACCTTGATGCCCTCACGGGCACTTCTGGCCCTCCCAGCTCCTCCACTTTTCAACGGGGATCCTCATCTCTGTCAGGGTTTTATCAACCAGCGTTACATGCAGTTTGCACTCCAGTCTTCTTTGTTCCCAGATGAAGTGACAAAGATCACTTTTATCCTCTCCCGTTTGGAGGGGAAGGCCCTGGCATGGGCTTCCCCACTTTGGGAGTGTTCTGACTCTGTACTCCACAGCTCCCTCAATTTATTTCCTCGTTCTGGTGCACCTTTGATTACCCAGGCCAACAGGTGGTTGCCGGCCACCATCTCCTCCAATTTCATCAGGGATCTCATTCCCTATCAGAATACACTGTGGAGTTCTGTTCCTTGTCTACGGAATTGGGATGGCAGAAAGACTGTCTGTGGGTACTCTATCTCGAGGACTTGTCATCTGCCCTGAAGGATGAATTGGCAGCCCAAGAGATCCCCATGTCATTCGAGGACCTCATCGCTTTAGTTGGGCGGATTGACCATTGACTCTGGGAACGGCACCGGGAGGTAAAACCCAGCCGACGACCAGCCCTGGAACCACCTCGGTCTGCTTGCTCCAAATCAAGGGCACCATCAGCAGCTTCCCCGCCAAAGGAAGAACCAATGCAAATAAACCATGGTCATCTTACTCCCAAGGAATGTCTCAGAAGATGGAAGTCTGGTGTCTGTCTCTACTGTGGAGGTACTGGTCACCTTATCCAGAAATGTCTGGTGCATCCTGGAAACTCCAAAGCCTAAGCCTGGCGGGGGTCTTGAACTTGGGCACTACAGTCACTGGCCCTCAATTCCTGCTACCTGGCTCCCTCCTCAGGGAGGCACACTCCTTCTCCACCACCGCCCTCTTGGATACAGGGGCTGGTGGGAATTTCATTCTTGAAGAACTAGTTATGCTACTTCAAGTCCAGACTCAACTCCTTGAAGTGCCATTGCGTATTGCCTCCATCCATGGAGAACCTTTACCTGATCGCATCATTCATTGCACTCTACCCATCTGACTGACCGTAGGGATGCTGCACAAGGAAGAGATAACCCTCCTGATCCTCAAGCGGTCAGTAAACCCTATTGTCCTCGGTCTACCATGGCTACAATTGCACTCCCCACAATTCAATTTGGAGTCGCTTCAACTTACCCAGTGGGGGCCTCGATGCGAAACCCACTGCCTATGGCGGGTGTCCCCATTCATTCCAGTGCTCACATCCATGATTCTTCTGGGGCTACCTACACCCTATGTGGACTACCAGGATGTATTCTCCAAGCAACAAGCTTACATCTTACCCCTTCTACGGAAGTTCAACTGCCCAATCGAACTACTACCCGGCAGTACACCTCTCAAGGGCAGAACCTACCCGCTCTCACTTCCTGAGTACCAAACTATGTCCACATATATTAAGGAAAACCTAGCCAAAGGTTTCATTAGATCCTCGACATCCCCAGCGGGTGCCGGGTTCACACAATTGTTTACTGTATATTTAATTTCGTACACATTGTTCAGTGTACATATGTAAAATAAACAATCTTTACGGTTACACTGTTATTGTCCAGTATATTTTATGCCACACATTTTTTTTGTTGTTATATCATTTCCAGCCAAGGATTCACCATGGACCCAGATAAACTCTAAGGTATTCATGACTGGTCTCAGCCGGTTGGTCTGCGGATCTTACGAAGGTTCTTAGGATTCATAAACTATTACCATCACGTTATCGCAGACTATTCCACGCTGGCAGCTCCATCACCACCATGACTAAGAAAGAATGTGATCTCCGAGAGTGGAGTCCCAAAGGCAAGTCCGCCTTCTAGGCACTTAAAGAGGCCTTTCATACCGGCCCATGTCTCCGCCATCTAGATCCGAACCGCCCCATCATCATTGAGGTTGACACATCTGCCATTGGCGCCGGGGTGGTCCTTAGTCAATACTCCTCTAAGAGAGCCCTTGTTCCATGTTCTTTTTACTCCCACAAGTTTTCACCCACTGAATGCAACTACACAATTGGGGAGCACGAACTCCTGGCCGTGAAGTTGGCTCTCCAAGAGTGGCGCCCCTGGCTCGAAGGGGCCCAGCACAAGTTCACCATTTACACCGATCATAAAAATTTGGAACATCTAAAAGAGGCCAAACTGCTAAATGCAAGACAGCCCACTGGGCTCTCTTCTTCGCACGTTTCAACTTTGAACTGCGCTACCGCCCAGCTGAGAAGAATCTCCAGGATGACGCACTCTTGCACTCAGTAGAGCTGGAAGATACTCCTGAAACACCAGCTCACATCATTGACCCCGCTTGTATTTCCATCGCAATTACCACCACCGTGCCCACTGGTAAGACGGTGGTGTCTCGCTGCCTCCAAGAGCGAGTTTTCCGTTGGGCCCATGACTGCTGTCACACCGGCCATTCCAGCCGGGCCTGAACCCTCGAGATGCTTCGCAGACACTATTGGTGGGCTACCATGGTGAAGGACTCCCGAGACTATGTAGACTCTTGCCCTGTCTGTGCACAACAAAAGCCTCCCACTGGATGTCCGTGGGGGCTTCTTCAGCCTCTCCCGGCACCCACTGAACCCTGGACCAGTCTTTCTACAGACTTCATTGTCTGTAGAAAGACAAATTACAGTTTGCCCCCCTCCAAGGGGCAAACTGTAATTTGGGTCATAATAGACCGCTTCTCCAAAATAGCCCATTTGGTGTCTTTACCTGGCCTACCGACGGCTCTTGAACTTGCCCGACTTTTCCTGAATCACGTCTTCCATCTCCAACGGACTGCTGCAGGAGATTGTCTCAGATCGTGGCCCTCAGTTCACTGCAAAGTATTGGAAATCCCTCTGCAATAAATTCAGCATCACCCTAAACCTGACCTCCGCCTACCATCCACAGGCCAATGGCCAGGCCAAAAGGCCCAATCATTCCCTGAAGGCCTTCCTCTGGTCCTATGTTAATGACCAGCAGGATAACTGGGTCGACCTTCTTCCATGGGTGGAATTGTTACATAATACCCACGTCCCCTCTGCCACCAGGACATCTCCATTTGCAGTAGTTTTTGGTCGGCAGCCTTGCCTGCCTCTACCAGTTCCTCTCAGCATACCATCTCCTGCAGCACAAGCCACTGCTCAAACCATCCTCCGCTTATGGGATCAAGTCAAGGAATGCCTGTGCCAAGCTGCTGAGCGGGCCAAGCGGGTAACGGATGCTCACCATCGGGCCACCCCAGTATTCCTTCCTGGGCAGAATGCCTGGCTCAGCATGCGGCATATCCACCTCCGTCTACCCTCACAACGACTAGCCCCCAAGTACATAGGTCCATTCCCTGTTCTGCAACAAGTGGGAGCAGTAACCTAACAACTGAAGCTGGCTCCGAACCTCGGGATCCACAAACCATTCCATGTGTCCGTACTCAAGCCACTGGTCCTATCATGTCCTTCACGAAGACCACCACAACCCATGCAGATTGCTGAAGAACCAGAAACCACCCTCCTAGTTTGGGAGGTATTGGACATTCATTGCCGTAGAGAACACTGGGAGTACCTCCTGGCATGGGAGGGCTTCGGTCCAGAGGAAAATTCATGGGAGCCCTCCCACCATATCCTGGATAAAGATCTCCTTCGCATCTTTCACCATCAGCATCCGGAGAAGCCTAGACCGGTAAGGGGGAGGCCTAGAAGGTGGGGTACTGTTGTACGTCCCGGCCGAGCTGGTGCCATGGCCGGCCCTGCTCACCTCGGGCTCCCCTCCGCAAGGCCTGGTCTATCCTCCCTCGCAGCTGCAGCCAGCCCCTGGCATCTGCAGCATCCCGCGGCCTATCCCGGGCCTTCAGGGCCTTCGACCTCGCACTGCTCCTCACGTCAGGGCTCAACGTCCTTGCTGGCATCGGGTCCGCCCCAAGGCGTGTATGCGCGGAACACCCAACCCTTTAAAGGTCCAAGCACGGGAAACTCCTCCACAGTGCGTGATGATGATGTCACCTGAGCCCTGTATATAAGGCAGGGCTCAGGTTCCAGTTCCTTGCCTTGAAAAACAGACCGTCTCTTTGTTGAGAAGCTAGTTGCTGTCCTGTGTTCCTGCATTCCTTGTTCCTTGCCTGTTCCAGTGTTCCTGCGTTCCTGTTCCAGTACTTGTTCCTGCGTTCCTGTGTTCCTGTGTCTTCCAGTGCTCCTGCGTTCCTGTGTTCCCATGGTCCTTCCTGTGCTCCAGCGTCTGTTCCTGTTCCTGTTCCACTTCCCAGGTTGTACCTTCTCGTACTGATTCTCGGTACTGACCTCGGCTTGCCTCTGACCATGCTTGGACTGCTTCCTGGAACTGACCTCTGCTTGCCTCTGACCACGTTTGGACCACTGCCTGGAACTGACCTCTGCTTGCTACTGACCACGCTCAGACTGATACGTGGAACCGACCTTTGCTTTGGCTGACCACCCTCGGATGGATACCCTGGCTTTGACCCTTGTGCTCCACACGGACACTCTCTTTGTTTCTTCCGTGACCACCAGGACTGCCTGCTTTGACGCTAACCGTGGCCTTCTACAAGCTAGACCACTAAGTGCTGCCTATCCTGTCTGGAGAACCTTCAGTTCTAGTTCCCTTCCAGTGGTCTCCGGTATACTCTACTCCGGTCTAGCTCACCTATTCTCCACCAGCTGCGCACCCTTGCTCGTGGTGGGCACACCTCTCCGCTACCTCTCTGGGAGACCCTCTAAGGCCCACCTAAGCCCAGGTGGTCCGGGTACCCAAGGGCCCAACCTGCGGAAACTCGGGACTGTTATTGGTGAAGCTCTAGCTTGCCTCTGTATCCTCATTTGCTCCACCTTCTGGCAGCAGGCACCCTCTGGTACCTCCCTGAAGGCCGTACCAATTCTGCACCAGGCCAAGGGTCCACCTCCAGCACAACTGTGACATCAACATCATGGGGAGAATTTATTAATTAATACATTCTAAGGTCCACACAGCGATCTTATTAGGCTATTTCAGGATCAATAAAGAATCTAGGGTCTTTAGGAATAATGTGGATTTTGTACAAAATGTATTTTTATTATTAATAAGTGTTCTTCTGATCTTATGCTGTTGATAGTGGAATATACCAAACAGCCTAATTAAGAGATCAGTTTACAAATTTCTCATGCATTTGATCAAATCAAACAATCCATGCAGTTGGAGAGTTTTGAACAATAGCTGAAAAACACAAAGATTCTTTGTAACAGTTTTGTTTGACTATTAAACAAATCAAAATTTACACATTTTATCATGATGAGGAAAACTATGCCTGTAATCATGTGTATAGATGGGCTAAGTGAGAGGATTCTGGCCCTTCCAGGAGAAGACATGTTACATTTGAGGATTTTTTTGGATGAGCAGTCAAGTGGTTCAGATTATTCTCAACCACTCTTCACTTTGAGTTAAGTATTATAATTTTGCTGACTCTCTGGGACTTTATTATGAGCTAAGTTTTGTAATGTTGCTGATGCTTGCACAAATCAAGATATAAGCAAATTCTCAATTGAGATACTTGAATTTCCCGTGGCAATATGGAATGATTTTAGTGAAAAAAAATCAAAAATTTAAAAAAATAATACAAAGATATAATAATAAAGTAATGTGACCTTTCCATGTTGGGTCTGATTGATATACAGACTCGGTTGGTATTGGTCCTACAAAATTATTTGAGTATTGAATTGTATGTATGTGGCGCATTAAAATTATAGAAAGATTGACCAAGAAATTGTTTAAATATTTTGTACTCAGATTATTCTGAGCCATACTAGAAATTCCAACCTTTTTTAATAGAAGATCAGCATCCCTGTTGGCTTCAGATGCAGCTCAGATTGTGGAGTGATCAGGCACTATATATGCAACAGGATTGGGAAGGCCAAGTAATTAGGTTCAAAAGCCAACAGATTCTGTGGCATAAAATTTGTCTCATTACATTGTATCAAGTCACAAGAAGTATTCTTTAATTTGTGCTTATCTTTTGTGCTATAGTTATGCACATGTTGCGCCAGAGGTGGACCCTTGGGCTGAGGTGGGGTTGACGCAACCCGTAGGTAAGGACCTACGGGTTCCCACCATCGGCAGGCAGAGTGGGCTGATGGACAGAGGCCACCTGGAGCTTCACCAATACCAGCCCTCATTCCCTGTGGGTTGAGCCTTTGGGTGCCGTGGATGGCTGGACTTAGGTGGGCTTCTGTATGTAGTTGATGTAGAGATCAGGTTCAGCCCAGAGACAGCAGGTGAGAGATGGTACAGTCTTACACTGGACAAGGTAGTTTCCTGGAGACTCGGGCGCCAAAGGAACAGAGGCAGGCTGGGGGTGCCCGAGCAAGAGCAGGCCCAAGCCTCAATAGACCAAGTCCAGGAAGTAAGCTATAGAGGCGTCGAGGAACAGGCTTGAGTCAGGGCTGGCGGCAATCTGGAGGCAGTGGAAAGCAAGGCTGATGTCTGATCATGGAGATAGTCAAGCGTAGTCAAACAATGTGGAGGTCTGGGTCTGGAGAGAGGCAACAGTGTAGTCAGGTGAAGCAGAGGTCTGGGTCTGGAGATAGGCAATAGCGAAGTCAGGTGAAGCAGAGGTCTGAGTCTGGAGATAGTCAATGATGTGGTCAGGCGAAACAGAGGTCCAGGCATGGAGAAAGTCAATGGCGTGGTCAGGCGAAGCAGACTCAAGTCTGTGTAGGCAATCCGAGGAATGGAGCAAGACAGGAACAAGGAGACAGGAACCAGGAACAAACAAGGAACAGGAATGCAGGAGTGAGGCGAATCTCTAGGAGGCAACGAATACTCGACCAGCGAGGAGACCTATTGAAAAGGCAAAGCTAGGGAGCAGAGCCTGCACTTAAATACTGAAGCTCTGCTGATGTCATAATCTGGGGCCGTGTCTAGGTTCCCGCCGCAGTCCCTACTGAAACCTTGGTGATGCGGGCACGCGTACCTAGGGAGCCGAGTAGCAGCATCTCTCTGCGGGCCACATGGAGAGGCCTGACGAGAAGCAATGGACATGGTGGCTGGACCGTGAATGCCATGGACTGCAGTTGGGCCAGAGGCACTGGGGGAGGCCCGAGGATGGAGTTGATGGCCCACCGCTGCCAGCTAGGAGAAACCAGGAGCTAGAGTCACTGTAGAAAGGTGAGGGGGCCGTGCCACATGTCTGCGGTAGATGGTATGCCTAACAGCAACAGTTCATATAAAAACATCAAATTAAACTATTTTTTCATCTACAAGTAGTACAATGAGTGAATTGTCCTGGGAGCATTCTAAATCTAATGGTATTTCCCTGGTCCGCTTGATCTGCATATTGCCATGTTCAGTCATCTTGTATTACAGGACCTAGTGCATGTAGAAACTAAGAAAAATTTGACTTTACATTTACAAGATTATTTTAAAAAGGCTTTAATATTATGGCAGCAGAAACTTCCATTGTTTTTAAGCTTGTTGACAAGGTCACGGTGGTGGTAATAGAAGATCAGACTAAATATATTCATGAGATGCATCAACAGTTATCAGAAATACAATATTATCAGAGATTGTTAGTTGACCCTACAACTCAGCTTCAGTTGGCTATCCATACTTTAATTTCTCTAGATTCAACCATGTTTCTTAATCAAAAGGAAATACAATTATTACTTGTAGACTATCCATGAGTTATGGTCATTTATGGAGTACCTAAGGTATACAAATCACTCATCCAAATGAATCAGGGAATGGTTACATCCAGGAACCTTTGTTAATCTTTTTAGATTCTTTTCTCAAGCTTGAGGTTATTAAAATGCCATCATACAGACAAGACACGACACTCATGCTATGTAAACTCCTGTCAGCTCAGCATGTCTCTGATCAGATGATTTTAATGATGTGCAGTCATTGTATACCAACATCCCTCAGGTTGAGGCAATTAATATTATATAGGACATCTTGATACAGAGGGATCAAACACATTGTATTCCAACTGATTTTTTGTTTGAGATAGTCACTTTGTCATTGAAACATATTTTTTTTATGTTTCAGGATGTTTTTTATTTACAGATTCATGTTATAGCCATGGGCTAAGCAGTGGCTCCAACTGTGGCTATTCATTGCTTATTTTGAGGATCAGCATATACAGCATATACATTGGACTGTTTTTAAAGATTGTTCTTTGTTCCAGGTATATTAATGATCTGTTTTGCTCTGAGATTCTTTATTGTCAGAACTTCAACATTTTTTCACAAGGATCAACATTTTAGATCCATGTTTGAAATTCACAATGAGTTTTTATTATCAAATCATTACCTTCTTGTACATTTCAATTACGATACAATCCTGGAGTATGCATACTTCTGTTCATTCACACATAAAGCTGGAAGGAAAATATATCTCTTCTGAAGCAGTCCAGTAAGATGAAACATGGATCCTGTGCTGGGACTTTGTCATCTGGCCACATGATAAGTAACCTCATTTTGTGGGACCCATTGGATATTTAACAAAATGGAACTTTTATGTGCATTTTGAAAAAAAACCCCAATTAGTTTGGACTAATAGGAGATCTATGATTATAGCAAGAGTCTGACATTAAGAATTATTTGACATTGAACTCAAATATATGAGGGTTCATGTGTTAATTGGTAGTTCCTGTTGATATAGAAAAAGAACAGAAGAAAATAAAATGTACCTTGTTGGATCAGACCAAAAGTCCATTGAGTCTAACAGTGGTCAATCCAAGTCATAGGAGGCATCCAGCAGATTTTAAATTGTATAACCAGTCCTTGTTGTTTGTTCCCATGGTGTTGCATTCGGCTGGTCATGGGTCTGACCTGAGACCAGCCACTCTTACCTCCACCCCAAGCCGCAAATGGGATTTCCCAATGATGGGGCAGATCCCCCAGACAGAAGCATGGCAATGTGCTGTACCTGAACAGGCCTGATGCGCCAGTCAGAGGGAGGCCACTGCAGCTGTTCCAGGCATCCCTAGGCTTATGTGCAGTGAATTTCCTACCTCTTAAAGGGCCCACAGCAGAAAATTCCCCACAACACCCTCTGATGACATCAGGACCCACTCTGTATTTAAGACTCCCTCCAGTGCTCCTCAGAAGCCTCGGCCATAGGTCGACCTCATTGGAGTAGTGGTTTGACTCTGTGTTCCTGGTTCCTGATCCTTGCCTCCTGTCTACTTGAGTTATTATGTCTTGTTCCTGGTTCTCTCACAAGTCTGGTCTTCTCCTGAGTTCTTGTCTTCGTGGTCTGCCTCCCCTAGTCTGTCTTCAGTGTTTCATCTGTCCTGCTGTTCCTCTTCTCCTTGCCCATTTAGATTGGACTCCTGGCCTAGACTTCGGATTGTACCTTGATGCAGCTTCACCTCCTCCTGTATTTGACCACTGCCTACTCATTCACTTGCTTGAAATCTGATTGCCCAGATGTCTGCCCAAACCATGACACTGAATGAACTCCGCCTGCTTCTGACCAGAGCCTGCACCAGGCTCTGCTGTCTGCCACCTGCCCTGACCACTGATCATAGTAACTCTGTTTCTCTCTATGCGATGGATTTACATCTCCACAGAGGCCTGCACCTGCGTCCAGCTGGCCAGAGCACCTGAGGGATCAACCTAAGGGGAATGAGAGCTGGTATTGGTGAAGCTCCTGTTAGACCTCTGCTCCAGCCAGCTCTGACTGCCAATGGTGGGGAACTACAGGGCTCATCCCTGTGGAATGCTCCAACACCACCACAGCCCAAAGGTCCATTTCCACAACACATGAATAAGCAATTATTTTCCAAAATGTACCTTGCTAATAATTAAAATAAATAAATAATACATGCATACATACATACTCAATAACGGCTTATGGATTCTTTCTCTAGGAACTTGTCCAAACATTCCCTTTCTAATAATTCCCAACATTCTGTTTGCTTTTTTGACTGCCGCAGCACACTGAACTGACAATTTCAATGTGTTATCCACTATGACGCCTAGATCTCTTTCTTGGGTTATAGCACTATAGACCAGTGAGCCTGACTTAAGTGCCAGGAAAAATAGTGGAAACTATTCTCAAGATCAAAATTATAGAGCATATAGAAAGACATGATTTAATGGAACAAAGTCAACATGGATTTACCCAAGGGAAGTCTTGCCTAACAAATCTGCTTCATTTTTTTGAAGGGGTTAATAAACAAGTGGATAAAGGTGAACCGGTAGATGTAGTGTATTTGGATTTTAAGAAGGCATTTGATAAAGTCCCTCATGAGAGGCTTCTACGAAAACTAAAATGTCATGGGATAGGAGGCGATGTCCTTTCGTGGATTACAAACTGGTTAAAGGACAGGCAACAGAGAGTAGGATTAAATGGCCAGTTTTTTCAGTGGAAAAGGGTAAACAGTGGAGTGCCTCAGGGATCTGTACTTGGACTGTGCTTTTCAATATATATAAATGATCTGGAAAGGAATACGATGAGTGAGGTTATCAAATTTCCGGATGATACAAAATTATTCAGAGTAGTTAAATTATAAGCAGACTGTGATACATTACAGGAGGACCTTGGAAGATTGGGCATCCAAATGGCAGATTAATTTTAATGTGGACAAGTGCAAGGTGTTGCATATAGGGAAAAATAACCCTTGCTGTAGTTACACGATGTTAGATTCTATATTAGGAGCTACCACCCTGGAAAAAGATCTAGGCATCATAGTGGATAATACTTTAAAACTGTTGGCTCAGTGTGCTGCAGCAGTCAAAAAAGCAAACAGAATGTTAGGAATTATTAGGAAGGGAATGGTTAATAGAATGGAAATAGATATAGAGTCATAATGCCTCTATATCTATATATATAGAGTCATAATGCCTCTATATCGCTCCATGGTGATACCGCACCTTGAATACTGTGTACAATTCTTGTCGCCACATCTCAAAAAATATATAGTTGCGATGGAGAAGGTACAGAGAAGGACAACCAAAATGATAAAGGGGATGGAACAGCTCCCCTATGAGGAAAGGCTGAAGAGGTTACGGCTGTTCAGCTTGGAGAAGAGACAGCTGAGGGGAGATATGATAGAGGTCTTTAAGATCATGAGAAGTCTTGAACGAGTAGATGTGAATCGGTTATTTACACTTTCGAATAATAGAAGGAACAGGGGGCATTCCATGAAGTTAGCAAGTAGCACATTTAAGACTAATCGGAGAAAGTTCTCTTTCACTCAATGCACAATAAAGCTCTGGGATTTGTTGCCAGAGGATGTGGTTAGTGCAGTTAGTATAGCTGGGTTCAAAAAAGGTTTGGATAAGTTCTTGGAGGAGAAGTCCGTTAACGGCTATTAATTAAGTTTACTTAGTGAATAGCCACTGCTATTAATTGCATCAGTAGCATGGGATCTTCTTGGTGTTTGGGTAATTGCCAGGTTCTTGTGGCCTGGTTTGGTCTCTGTTGGAAACAGGATGCTGGGCTTGATGGACCCTTGGTCTGACCCAGCATGGCAATTTCTTATGTTCTTATGTTCTTACTTGTGTATTGATTGAAAAAGAATGTTATCTAATTTGTTTTAAATGTTCTGCTTGTTAATAGAGTGCCCCCTAGTTATTTTATTATCAAAAAGAGTAAATTACTAATTCATATTTACCCAATCAATCCTTTCATGATTTTGTAGACCTCTATCATATCCCCCTACAGCCATCTCTTCTCCGAGCTGAACAGCCCTAACCTCTTTAGAGTTTCCTCATATTGGAGTCATTCCAAGCCCAATATCATTTTGGTTACCCTTTTCTGCACTTTCTCCAGTTCAACTATATCTTTTTCAGATGTAGCAACCAGAATTATACACAGTCTTCAAGGTGCATTCTCACCATGGAGCGATACAGATGAAGTATGATATCCTCCATTTTATTTGTTAATCCCTTCCTAATTATTCCTAAAATTCTGTTTGCTTTTTTGATGGGCACAGCACACTGAGCCAACAATTTCAATTTAATATCAACTACTCACCCCTGCTGCTTTTTATTCTAAATCGTGAGATACCAACTACCTTGTTATAATATTATATCTCGTATCACTGTTTTAGCTTTCTCTATCTTTTTATTCTAAATGTTGTATTACCATTCTTTTCGTTAGATGTATTTTTCGGTTCAAAAGTTTATTGTAATGACTTTCATGATTTCTACACATGTATTACGTTGTTTCAAATGTAAACCGGATTGAAGGCCTCTAGCTAAACTTCGGTATATAAAAACAATTAAATACATAAAAATAAATAAATAAACTAAGATGCCCAGATCTTTTTCCTGGGTGGTATCTCCTAATATGGAACTTAACATCATGTAACTATAGCAAGGGTTATTTTTCCCAGTATGTATCACCTTGTACTTGTCCACATTATATTTCATCTGCCATATTGATGCCCAATCTTCCAGTCTCATAAGGTCCTACTGAATTTTATCACAATCTGCAACAAAAGAAAACATAGACCGAAGAGGCTGAAGAGGCTGCAGCTTTACTGTTGACATCATAAAGTGAAAATTACTCCCAGCATGAGCCCACTTACACCAAAACCAGTGTCACCCAGCTGCCTGCCATATTGCCTAGCAAAGCAGCCCTTAATGCCTGGCCACCCACCTTTACCTCCAAGCAAGGGGGCCACCTGGCTAAAAACAATGCCCCACAGACTTGTGCACCTGCCTAGAGCTGAGACATTTTCAAAATATGGTACAAGATTAACGGTATATCTAACTAACATAACTCATCTAACTATCCCTTAGAACAAAAAGGTAGATGACATTAAAACTGCCCACTGATAAGTTGCTAAACTTTTTTATTTTTTTTACTTTGATGGTAGGGAGGGTGGGTGGGAATCGCACTGGATGGGGAGAGGAAAAGTGCCAGCGTGAGTGGGCTGGCCATTTAAATCAGGCCGGTGACATCATCACTGGGCGCTTGACTCTGGCAGATGACACGCGGTGACACCATTGCCTGGGGAGAGAGGGGAGTTCGAATGCACCATGCACACCCTTCCCCCCAGGAAACAATCATGGTAGTGGGAAGAGGGAGTGAGGCGGCCCGGCCTTGATGTTAAAGATGGTCCATCAGGCACATAATTGCAAGCTCTTACAATACCATCGAGATTCACTACGATTGCCCAATGGCACATCCAGTCGTAGTGAATCTCGGCAATCGTAGTGAATCTCGATGTCATTGTAAGGGCTTGCACTGATGTGCTTGATGGACCATCTTTAACATCGAGGCCGGGCCGCCTCACTCCCTGTTCCCACCACCATGATTGTTTTCGGGGGGGGTAAAGGTGGGACCCCAGGGTTGTTCCCGCAACAAAATAAAACATAGACCAAAGTGGCTGAAGAGGCCACAGCTTTATTGTTGATATTATAAGGTAAAAGTTACTCCCAGCACGTCCACTTAAACTCCTGACACAAAACCGGTGTCGCCCAGCTGCCCGCCATATTTCCTAGCAAAGCATCCCTTAATGCCCATCCACCCTGCCTTGACCTTCTATCAAGGGGGCCACCTGGGCCAAAAAAGTTGCCCCACAGATTTGTATACCCACCACTAGCATGAGATAGTAGGGATGTGCAGGCCAAAAGTTTATGTTCATAAGTCCATAAGTCGAAAGGGGGGGTCAGTTTCGGTCAATATGGACATATGGAGAATTCCATAAGTTGAGTCTATGTCCATACGTGCACCGGTTCCCTAAATAAAAATTTAAACCCCTCACCCTCCTTAATCCCCCCCCCAAGACTTACCAAAACTCCCTGGTGGTCCAGCGGGGAGTCAGGAAGCCATTCCTCTAGTCCTTTGCGAGGAGCACGTGACGTCCACGTCACTCCGACGTGATGCGGACGTAACGTGCTCCTCGCAAAGGAATAGAGGAATGGCTTCCTGACTCCCCGCTGGACCACCAGGGAGTTTTGGTAAGTCTTGGGGGGGATTAAGGAGGGTGAGGAGTTTAAATTTTTATTTAGGATCAACGATCGCGATTTTCAACGTATTCAACATAGCTATGTTGAATAAGTTGGAAATCGCGATCGTTTTCGCCTCATCACTTTTTTAAGTTAAAAAAAAATATAAGTTGCGTTTTACATATGCGTTGAAAACGAATGCACACCCCTATGAGATAGTGCTCCTTGCCTCATGACCCCCTATAAAGCTGCCACCTCTTCACCTGAAGAAACATTCTAGCGCCTACCATATTGGTTATTAAAAAGGTCATAGCCAATGTCAGAGAGATGTTTCCAGTTGGGTCTATAAAGGCCGACGCATGTGATGTCTGCTCATTCGTGCTTTATCTGACAGCCTCCAAGCTTCCACACACATTGGCCCACCTGCCGACTGGTCTTTTTTGTGGCCCCGCTTCCATGGTTTACTATCATTCCATTTTATTTAGTAGATATTGTTTGACCACATGAAGCATGAACAGGAAAACCAGGATGCTAGTTCGCTCAAGTCGGTCTTCATGCAGCGAATTAGTTGTATGCAGGTCTGGAACCCAATGTCATTACCACCCAGATGTATCACAGTGACGTTAGGCTTGGCCAGTGTGTCCTTCTTGAGCTGAGCAAATATGAGAAGCTGGTACCAGGACATTCCTCTTTTGCCCATCTACAGAATGAGCTCGTCTCAGATGGACAAGCCCAAATGAGACCCATTCAACTGAACTAAAGCTCTCTTTGCAGCCCAGTGAACAAAGGAGTGTCCGATAATCCAAACAATCCTTTGCCTTTGGAACAAAACTGTAGAGAGAGGTTAAAGAAAGAAAACACAGGTTATACGTTCATCTGGTCTGTTCTGCTATATGAGTAAACAGCACTGGACCTCTATCTGCTGATTCTTTGAATGGCAACAATGTGCAACCTGGCCTGGTCAGCACTGGTGGCCACTCTGATTCTGAATGAATGAATCCCAAATGTGTTGGCATTGCACCCTACGGCAGTCAGTGCCCAAACCAAAACTGCCAAGAACATGTATCTGGTAAGGGGCAGGTGGTCGGCATGGATCAATAGAAACTTGCTGCCGATGGGTCGCAAAGCCAAGAAATTCTGCAAATTCTTCACCGCACAAGTGACCTGTGATGTTGCACGTTTCAGGAATAGCCTGCATCCCCTGGCTGCTTGATCTGTTTTCGAACTTTGGAGTGTTATTTGAACGGAATGATTGGAAAACTTGATGTTTTGTATCATTATGCCTTGGAAACCAGTGTCATTTTTGGAAGCAGCCACCAGTTCACTAATGCACAGTGCATCAAAAAAGGCCAGGGAAAAAGCGGCTTGGAAATGTTTAACTTCAACGTCAGACGTAGAAATGGATGGTAAATTCTGCCAGAGTTGAATGATCAGGTTTTGGGTAATTGGGTGCCTTGTGTCATGTTGTGGCCCTGTCTTTCTAGCCCACTTGACCAACATCTTCTTAACCAAAATATGCTTGGTAGGGTTGCTCCAACCCTGGGCCTTAGAGAAGAAAGTGAATCCGGCAAGCTGCTTCACCACTGCACCTCTGGATTTTACCCTGTCCTTAGTCCAAGCTATATATTTGACAATTAACCCCTCCTGGATGGGCCCAGTGACCCAACCACGTTCCCTCAAAAACTCGGACATAGCTGTGTATGCTCTACAGTATGCATTCTATGAAGCCGGGGCTAACGATCTCTGGAGGAGGTTTCATATTGTGGTGCTCCAATGTTGCACAAGTAGTCCGGAACTGGTGTTCACTCCTTGTCTGCTCTGGGTGCCTGTTTGTGAAACAGATTCCATATAGGTCTTGACAGGGCATCTGCAATGCTGTTGTTTATTCCAATGCCGTGGTGTGCTCGTATGACTGTATTAAGGTAAAGGCTGGTGAGTACCACCTCCCTTAATAGCTCAGCTACCTTATGGCATCTGGCCAACTGTCGGTTTATGACCTATACTATGGCCATATTTTCATGCCAGAATATTATATGCTTGTTGCGAAGCCTGTCGCCCCAGAAAACCAAGGCGACAAGGATGGGAAAGAGTTCTATGAAAGTAATGTTGCATGTCAGGCCTAATTCTACATAGGATAATGGCCACTGCTCCACTGACCAAGAATCCTTATAATACACGCTGAAGCCCCAACCCCAAGAAGCATCCAAATATATACCCGGGTTGTGACTGGATATGGAGAGAGGTCTGGCCATATGGAAATCCCATTGAAATCACTCAAGAAGGATGTCCATATTGCTAAGTCCTTTTTACAGACCTTGTTTTACTGATGTGGTAATTTGGATCACTTTCACTATACTGGCAGTAAACCTTCTCAAAAATGCCCTCCCCATCAGTATGACCCAGCATGCAAAGTTTAGAGTGCCAATGAGGGATTGCACTTCCACTAAGGTAAATTTCTTAGTGGACATTGCAAGTCCAAGCATACTAAAATGTTCTGAAACTTTTCCTGAGGCAATTGGGATACCATCATGGTGAAGTCCAGCTTGATTCTCTGAAATTTGATCACCATTTTTTCCTGCCCTAGGGGCATGCTGAACTCGAGAGCTATACTGCAAAATGCAGAAAACAAGCGGGCACATATCAGTGAATCTGGAGGACCTACAAGCAAAAAGTCATCTAGATAGTGGATTATGATCTCCAGGCTGTCTTTCTAGGTGGTAGCCCAGTGAAGGAATGAACTAAAAAGCTCGAAGTATGCACATGACATGGAAAACCCCATTGACTTGCACTTGTTGAAGAAGTACGTGCCTCTGAAACAAAAACCCAGTAACGGGAAACTGTTCGGATGGACCAGAAAAAGGCAGAAAGTGGATTCTATTTGGATTTTCAGAAGGCGTTTGACAAAGTTCCTCATGAGAGGCTTCTAGGAAAAGTAAAAAGTCATGGGATAGATGGAAATATCTTTTCGTGGATTACAAACTGGCTAAAAGACAGGAAACAGAGCGTAGGATTAAATGGCAATTTTCTCAGTGGAAGGGAGTGGGCAGTGGAGTGCCTCAGGGATCTGTATTGGGATCCGTACTTTTAAATATATTTATAAATGATCTGGAAAGAAATATGACAAGTGAGGTAATCAAATTTTCAGATGATACAAAATTGTTCAGAGTAGTTAAATCACAAGCAGATTGTGATAAATTGCAGGAAAACCTTCTGAGACTGGAAAATTGGGCATCCAAATGGCAGATGAAATTTAATGTGGATAAGTGCAAGGTGATGCATATAGGGAAAAATAACCCATGCTATAGTTACACAATGTTAGGTTCTATATTAGAAGCTGCCACCCAAGAAAGAGATCTAGGCATCAGAATGGATAACACATTGAAATCATTGATTCAGTGTGCTGCAGCAGTCAAAAAAGCAAATAGAATGTTGGGAATTATTAGAAAGGGAATGGTGAATAAAACAGAAAATGTCATAATGCCTCTGTATCGCTCCATGGTGAGACCACACCTTCAATACTGTGTACAATTCTGGTCGCCACATCTCAAAAAAGATGTAGTTGCGATGGAGAAGGTACAGAGAAGGGTGACCAAAATGACAAAGGGAATGGAACAGCTCCCCTATGAGGAAAGACTAAAGAGGTTAGGACTTTTCAGCTTGGAGAAGAGACGGCTGTGGGGGGATATGATAGAGGTGTTTTAAAATCATGAAAGGTCTAGAACAGGTTAATGTGAATCAGTTATTTACTCTTTTGGATAATAGAAAGACTAGGGGGCACTCCATGAAGTTAGCATGGGGCACATTTAAAACTAATCAGAGAAAGTTCTTTTTCACTCAACGCACAATTAAACTCTGGAATTTGTTGCCAGAGGATGTGGTTAGTGCAGTTAGTGTAGCTGTGTTTAAAAAAAGGATTGGATAAGTTCTTGGAGGAGAAGTCCGTTACCTGCTATTAATTAAGTTGACTTAGAAAATAGCCACTGCTATTACTAGCAACAGTAGCATGAAATAGACTTAGTTTTTGGGTACTTGCCAGGTTCTTATGGCCTGGATTGGCCACTGTTGGAAACAGGATACTGGGCTTGATGGACCCTTTGTCTGACCCAGTATGGCATGTTCTTATGTTCCTATGTTGGTTTTGGCCATGAGGGCCCCTCTGCTACACTCGCAGAGTATGGCGATGGCACTGTCAAATGAAGCATATTGCACTGTGCATTCCTCGTCTGGCAGATGATCATTCACTGAGGCTCCATGGAGGTAGGACAAATTTTCAATTAGGTGATACTTGCTTGATTCCTTCTGTGAGGCTACGGCCAAAGGGGAGAACATCATTTGTTGAAAGATGGAAACTGAAAAGGTGCAGTCATTCTGTCCATGGCCAATTCTGAATCCAGATTCTGCTGCACCAGGTCCATGTCCCTCAATGGGGAAGGGGTGTTCTCTGCATGCATGCCCTCTATATTGCCCTGGAAAGGTATGGAGAAACCATATTGAAAATCATCCAGTGATTTTTTGCTGCACTCTTCTTAAGGTGTAGATTAAGCCAGGGCTGCATGGCATCCAAGTTTATAGGAGATGGTGTTATCATGAATGGGATAAATTCCTTTAGGCCTGCTAATACAACCTCCATTGCTTTTTTTGTGGCATTTTATGGTTGGGTGAGGGGCAAGACAGATAGAGTAGGCATGCTTGAATTTGCCAGCAGGTGCCGTTGCTAGAGGCGCTGGAGGCGGCCTGTCCGGGCTGCATTGTCTGGTGACCTGATTTGACCAAATGCTGACTGGTAGTGCTGTTATCTGCACCAATCGAGTTGCACTGGCCGGGGAGGAGAAAAGGGCCAGTGTTTGCGGGCCGGCTGTTTAAATCAGGCTGGTGATGTCATCGCTGGTGCCCACCCCGGCCAATGTCACAAGGTGACGCCGTCACCTGGGTGGGATAGGGGAGTTCGAGTGTGCACCATATGCCACCCCTCCCCCAATCATGGTGGCAGGAACGGGGTGCTATGGCAGCCTGTCCTCGATGTTAGTGGCAGGCCATCAGGCACGTCGAGGCAAGCCCTTCCAGTTCTCCTCATATATTGCTTTCTCCCTCATTAAATTATGGTCTGTTATTGAGATCTCTGATTGTGATTTGTCCTTCACTGAGAGTTAATTAACAGTGTGAGATATATTTGTTTTTCTTTTTTCCTTTGAAGATCTCTGTAAGTTACTGTGCAAAGATTGAAATTAATAAGTATAAAGTTAAAAAAATACCAATACATACACATTTTCTCATTAATTTTAAAATGTCTTAACTCTAATTGCATTTAGGCTCATTATATGTGATAAACCAAATAACATTAACTGCACCTCATTCCACTCTTCCAAATAGCTCCAGCTGACCTGTGGCTCAGGACAGGGCTGATCCCCATCCACTTCTGCCCCACTTGTTCTGCTTTTCAAAATGGTGCCAGTTAATTTAACCCAAGTATCTCTTTGGCCCCAAATGTCTTTTTACAATTTTGACCATAAGTAGTTTCATTGTTTACTCGAAAAGTCCAAAGTTCAAGATAAAAATATTTCCATTCTGAATGACAAGGGGAAAGGTTGCCTGTCTTTCCATAAATTCACCAAATCAATGCTTCCTTTGTAAAGATCATTTTGCTGAGGCTGCTGCTCAAACTGTCATCTTCTATTCTTTGGTTGTCCTTGTCAGCAGCTTTCTTTTGCTTAAGCTGTAGAATTTCTTGAAACTTCTTGGCTCAGGTTTATACTGTAGACATAGCATAAAATAGTTGTAAGCACGGTTAAAAAGTCAGTTTACAGTAGATATCTAAGCTAAATCTTACATTCATTTCACCTTTGCAAATGAGTTATTATACTCGGACACAATCATAATCAAATATCACAGAAAGCAGAGGAAAGGCAGGAGATTAAAAAAAAGGAATGAAAGAGAAATAGAGATTTAAAAAATAAATAAAAGCTCAGAAGGATTTAAAATCTTTTTAAAATGTCTCCCTCTAGTTGTTCAAGAAGCTGTTTCTTTTAATGGAAGTAAGCAGTAGGGATGTGCAATCGAGTTTCCCGAATTAGGCAATGTCAACGAGATTGCCTAATTCGGAATGGTTCGGGAGAACCGAAAAACAATTGAATTTTTTCTGAAATTTCGGATAACATTCATTTTTGAGTTAGCACACGCTAACTCCCGATAGTGCGCACTAACCCAAAAATCAGGGGGCCCAAAAAAAAAAAAAAAGTGGGAAAAATGAAATTTTCATGGGGGGGGGGCCCCAAAATGAAGCCTGACACAAACTTTTTACCCGAAGTATATCTCTAGTAAACAGGCCTTGAAAGATTTTATCTCCCCCACCTAACAGGAGAAGAATCTGGGAATATATGCTGAAATGCACTCCCAGCACTCCCAGTGAGCTCCTGAGCCCTGTTATCTAGTGGGGCAGGATTACAATAGCAAAGTAGAGAATACTGTATTTTGCATCAATCACTTTGTCTCTGCTACTGTGAATATTTAGGATGTTAATGCTTATTCTGCACAAGTGTAAAATGTATACTGCAAACAATTGGACTGCTGGAAGAATGCACACAGGTATAGCTAACACATGACTTGTCATTGTTTCCCTATGCTAGTTTTAACTACCTGCTAACATTTTTTTTTTGTTTTTTTGTTTAAAGATGCTGGGTTTAATCTGGTATTATCATATTACAATAAGTATTTGGTTTTTTTTTTTAACTCTTTATATCTTTGAATTACAAAGTAAAAAGATACATATATATATAATTCTCAAGCATCTTGAGAATTTCTTGAGGATAACTGGTAACTATAATTAAATCAAAATCACACCATAACCAATCATAAATTGTATCACCTGATTTCCATTTACCAAACAATATGGAGAGCTGAATCAAGCAAGAAAGATTAAACTATAAAATATGACTTAAGGTAACTACAGAAGATACAGGTTTTCATTTCAAAAATATAACCCAATATTATTCCCGGAGGGGAATATCTCCCGTTTCTCCGTGGGTCCTGAATTCTTCCAGGAACTTTTCTAAGTGTTCAGATTCATAATATATGTATTTTACTCCTTTTACCTTCATGATACATTTACATGGGAACCTTATAATAATTTGAATTCCAAATGTTCTGGCCTGATTTGCCAGAGTAATAAACCTCTTTCTCCTTAACTGGGTTTCTTTTGAGACATCCGGATATAACCAGATTTTTTGCCCTAAATAGGAGGAGGACCTGTTGATCATATAAAGTTTCATAATTTTGTCTCTATCCGAAGATAGAGTAAATTTTATCATAAGGGTTCCTCTACTTTCTATTTGGGCACTAAAAGATGTTTCTAATAAATCAGTAACATTCAAAGTCTCCTGACTTTCCTGGTTAATTTTTACTCCATGATTATCTACACCTAAGAAAAAAGCATTAGCTATTACAGGATGTTTATCTAAAGGGAGATGCAAAATTTCAATAAAGTAATTTTTCAACTGTTCCCTAGGTGAGATTAATTTACACCTAGGAAAGTTTACTGCTCTAAGGTTCAAGTGCCTAGCTGAATTTTCCAAATTTTCCACCTTCCTAGAGAGTAACTCTTCTCCCTTTATTATACTGCTCTGGACATTTTTAATCACATTGATATCTTGTTCAACTTTTTTCAGTGTTACCCCATTATTGGAGACTAGTGGATTTATGTTTAACAATACTAATTGCATTTCTTTAATGCTATTATTCAAATTTATGATATTCTTTTGTAAAGACATCATAGAACTCCATAAAATCTCTAAATATATTTGTTTTGGGCTCTCAGAAATGTCATTAGGGGTAATAAGAGGAGTAGTTGCTCCTAAAAGTTCCTGATTAGACTCATTGTCCATAGATATCACAGGGTTCAATCCTCCAGGTTTCACAGATCTCTTTCCAGACCCTTCGGGCCATACTCCTTCCTTCTGTTCCCCTAGATGGTTATTGGGGTCTTTCCTCCTTAGTTCTTCTAATATTGACCTCTCTGCACCAGAGACCTCCTCAAACGGGCTCATTTCAGGTAACGCAGTCCGTTCTTCAAATGAGCCTGATTCTCTAGTGCATGGGAAACTTTTAGGAGGGGATGGAGTATTGGGAGCTCCGGGACTAAGGCTAACATCTCCTTGCAGTATAGGAGCTTGCTCTTCCCCTAAAACTGCAGCAGGACACTCCGTAGGTATTTTCCCTGTAAGTGGGTAATACCCTGTTAGTCTGCTTTGTATGGGAAAAGGTTTGGCGGGGGTTGAGGCATCGGGCCTAACCGTCCCTTTGCGCTTAGGGGTAGATTTTCAAACCGCGCAAATTGGCGTACTTTTGCTGGCGCATCAGGCGCAAGCAAAAGTACGCAGGATTTTAGTAGATACGCGCGTAGCCGCGCATATCCGCTAAAATCCTGGATCGGCGCACGCAAGGCTATCAATTCTGTATAGCCGGCGAGCGCCGAGCCGCGCAGCTTACCCCCGTTCCCTCCGAGGCCGCTCCGAAATCGGAGCGGCCTCGGAGGGAACTTTCTTTTGCCCTCCCCTCACCTTCCCCTCCCTTCCCCTACCTAACCCACCCGCCCGGCCCTGTCTAAACCCCCCCTTACCTTTGTCGGGGGATTTACGCCTCCCGGAGGGAGACGTAAATCCCCGCACGCCAGCAGGCCGCTAGCGCGCCGGGACGTGACCTGGGGGCGGGTACGGAGGGCGCAGCCACGCCCCCGACCGCCCCGGGCCATAACCACGCCCCCGGGCCCGTCCCCAAAACGCTGCCGACACGCCCCCAAAACGCCGCGCCGACCGGGCCCGCCCCCGACACGCCCCCGACACACCCCCCTCGCCAAACCCCGGGACTTACGCGAGTCCCGGGGTCTGCGCACGCCGGTAGGCCTATTGAACATAGGCGCACCGGCGCGCAGGGCCCTGCTCGCCTAAATCCGCCCGGATTTAGGAGGATTTAGGCGAGCAGGGCTCTGAAAATCCGCCCCTTAGTGTGTGGCATCATAAAAGTCAAAGAAAGAAGTACTCAAAACAGGATTAGTCACTCTTCTGTAGATCACAATACCGATATGGAGATTCTGCTAGATCGACTTGGCAGTGGAGAGAGCTTTCCTTAATGCATTGTTTTTACCTTGGCTTTGGCTCATCACTTTCTCTTTCATCTTTACAATGGCACACTCCTATTGGTAAATGAAGCTGTCAATCAAAATGATCATTGTTCCATCATGGAAATTTCAGCATCCATCTTTCAAAGTCAAAGTATAAAAGAATAAGATAAATACAGCTACTTTATTTTACACTTTCATCCATTTTTATCATTTGAATAGTTTGACAGTATTTGAGGAGCTGCTGGATGTTTCTTGTAATTTAAAGTTTAATATTGGACTATTTTGATTTTTTCAAAGGAGTTTCATACATAAAAATGATTTGTACATGCATATTTTCTACTTATATATGTACATTTGATCAATGGGTGTATAATCAATTTTAAAAAGTGGCCAAATATGCATGTACTCACATTCACCACAGGAAATTATGCACAAAGTGGGTTTGTTTGTGGCATGGTGGACCATGGACTGATTGTTTGCTCATACTTAGCTATTTTATAAAGAACATACATGCACACATCATTAAGGATGAATGCACACTTTTACACCTGCTATTTAATATGCCATATTCAAATACTCATTGTACTTTTGGACCTGATGTTTTGTGTGTTGGGTTTTCCTGGTGAGTGGAAATGACATCTTGCTAGTAGAGGCAGAGGATTTGGAAATTGATGTCATTGCTCATAATTTTCGTTGGTGTCTCTTAATTTTTTTTTTTTTTTTTTGTGAGTCTGCCATTTTGTCTCATCCAAGGTTTTCATCCATTATTTCAGTGGTTGCCATTGTATTCCTGTGTATGTGTTTGTGTATATGTGTGTGTGCTACTGGAACTGACTGGGCCTAACTCTGTATGTGTGTGTGTGTTGTGTGTGTGCTTGTCGCTGGGTCTGACTGGGGCTAACTGTGTTTGTGTATGTATGAATGTCACTGGGGCTGATTGAGGGGCAGTTTGTGTGAATAGTGATGAAGTGTACTTCAACTGCACGTCAACATGAGAATTACAAACTTATGGTACCAGGGTGCAACATTTGAGGAGGAAGAGAAAGCAGAGGAGGAGTAGGAGATATCCCTTAGAGTGAGTATACAGAACCAGGGCACAGTTTCTACGTCTGTCTGAGAATCAAGTCTTGTGCAGGTTTGGATAAAAAAGGAAACCATTATATGCTAGGGATGTGAATCGTGTCCTCGATCGTCTTAACGATCGATTTCGGCTGGGAGGGGGAGGGAATCGTATTGTTGCCGTTTGGGGGGGTAAAATATTGTGAAAAATCGTTAAAATCGTTAAAAATCAAAAAATCAAAAAATCGAAAAACCGGCACATTAAAACCCCCTAAAACCCACCCCCGACCCTTTAAATTAAATCCCCCACCCTCCCGAACCCCCCCCAAATAACTTAAATAACCTGCAGGTCGTTAAAAATCGAAAAATCGAAAAACCGGCACATTAAAACCCCCTAAAACCCACCCCTGACCCTTTAAATTAAATCCCCCACCCTCCCGAACCCCCCCCAAATAACTTAAATAACCTGCGGGTCCAGCGGCGGTCCGGAACGGCAGCGGTCCGGAACGGGCTCCTGCTCCTGAATCTTGTCGTCTTCAGCCGGCGCCATTTTCCAAAATGGCGCCGAAAAATGGCGGCGGCCATAGACGAAAAAGATTGGACGGCAGGAGGTCCTTCCGGACCCCCGCTGGACTTTTGGCAAGTCTCGTGGGGGTCAGGAGGCCCCCCACAAGCTGGCCAAAAGTTCCTGGAGGTCCAGCGGGGGTCAGGGAGCGATTTCCCGCCGCGAATCGTTTTCGTACGGAAAATGGCGCCGGCAGGAGATCGACTGCAGGAGGTCGTTCAGCGAGGCGCCGGAACCCTCGCTGAACGACCTCCTGCAGTCGATCTCCTGCCGGCGACATTTTCCGTACGAAAACGATTCGCGGCGGGAAATCGCTCCCTGACCCCCGCTGGACCTCCAGGAACTTTTGGCCAGCTTGTGGGGGGCCTCCTGACCCCCACGAGACTTGCCAAAAGTCCAGCGGGGGTCCGGAAGGACCTCCTGCCGTCCAATCTTTTTCGTCTATGGCCGCCGCCATTTTTCGGCGCCATTTTGGAAAATGGCGCCGGCTGAAGACGACAAGATTCAGGAGCAGGAGCCCGTTCCGGACCGCTGCCGTTCCGGACCGCCGCTGGACCCGCAGGTTATTTAAGTTATTGGGGGGGGGGGGTTCAGGAGGGTGGGGGATTTAATTTAAAGGGTCGGGGGTGGGTTTTAGGGGGTTTTAGTGTGCCGGCTCACGATTCTAACAATTTATAACGATAAATCGTTAGAATCTGTATTGTATTGTGTTCCATAACGGTTTAAGACGATATTAAAATTATCGGACGATAATTTTAATCGTCCTAAAACGATTCACATCCCTATTATATGCCTATGCTTCTAGTTAGAGCTGGTCAGGACTTGAGATCTACCACTTGGAGAGTCTATGCCTTGCCAATACATCTCTAGGTCTCTACAGCCCTGGCATGCTCCTGGCACCCTCCAGACATCTCTAGGATCTCAGCTGTAATAAGTCAGTCAGCCATCTCTATATGGATAGACTAGTTTCTGGTTATGTTTATCAGGAAAACACATCTGTATATAGCTTTCCTTCAGCTCAGAAAGTAACAATAACAAATTTTGATTGATGTCTACCAAATTGCATGTTTCTTTTCTATTCTGGGGCTGTCATTTGCACTTACATCCTTATAAGGCCACTTGTAGACAAGAGGCCACCTTCTGCAACCACAGGGGCTTCCACTCCCTCAACATGCAGGTGGTCTGCAAGGTTGTCATGGACATAGTGTCCAGGTTTAGGGGTCCTGTCACAATGCCTACAACCTCCCACAGTCAGGCATTCATGACCATTTCCAGGTTAGTCTCATCACTTTTGGGTGGCTTCTAGACAGGTTTGCTGCTCTCACTGAAACATCATCTAACCTCTGTCCTGTTCTCTCCCTCTGTGTCATAATAATGGTCTTACAGCTTAGGCTCAGGAGGGAAGATCTAGCCTCTACCAGGGGTCAGCCTCACTACCTACTTGCTTGGATATCTTACCTCCTCTTTTCTGCTTTTTCCCCTACAGATGGTAAAGGATATCCATTCAAAACCTGTCTCATGATCCTACTGGCATACACACAGACCAAAGCAGATGTCCACTACATCAGAGCCCACCAGCAGACCACAGCAGTCACCGAGAGCACTTTTGGCCTACTCAAAACACAACTCCTCTGTCTTGACAGGAGGATGTCTTCTCTACACCTTTGCATTTATTTACAACAGATTGGTGATATTTTGTGCAAAGTAAAATAATTATGTTTTCTGAGACATCCTCTACTTTTGGGGAATGACACTTGTACTTTGGGCTGCACAAGCCTAGTGATTCTGCACAGAGTTGTGCTGTTACTACTGACAGTGCCTTCAGAGGCTGTCAGCATGGAAGGCAGTAGCAAGGGATGATATCTGCAGGAGGGCTCTAAAGGTGAGAGGGGATCCTGAGAGAGCTGACATTGGGAGGGAGGGGTTGAGAATGAAGGCCTTGTTCAATTTGTATGCCTCTCCTCTACAGATGGTATATGAGATTAAGCCTTGTGTAGAGTAGAATGTCTTCACCTATGTTATCAGAGGGGTCCCTTTCTCTAAGGTGGTAGAGGCATTAGTGGAGGTGGAATCCTTAGAGATGTTGAAGCTATAAGAGGAGGAAGAGACATCATAGGTGGAAGTGGAAACATAGTTTGAGCCTCCCACTGGGCTAGTCGAACTACATATGATGGGGGAACAAACCATTGTGGTGGTGGTGGTGCAAATGCTGGAGGAGACAGCATCCAGGAGACTCTGTGGTACCAGAGGGCATTCCATACCGACTGTGGCTGGCATGGAGGCATCCACTGAAGCATACCTCTCCAGAGAGAAGTCAAGGACTGCAATTACTCCTGCAGTGCCCATCCAACATGCTGAATCTCTTGTTTTACACCTACAGCTCTTCAAGTAGAAATTCCTTGAAGCCATGTATGTCCTGTGATATGCCTAGAAGCAGATCTGCCGTTCTATTGCTGTGAAGCACCATGTGGATCTCAGCTGGAGTCAAAGGCAACTTTTCATCAGTTCTTGCAAAAATGCCAGCCTTTATCATTTCTTTGCCTTTCACCTCATCAATATCTTGTCCCATGACTTCAGAAGGATGTGTTTCACTATAAGTGGGCAAGAGCTCATCCTCTAATAAATCTTGTGAGTGCTCCTCATCTCTTGTGATATCCCTCTCATGCTACTCTGGGGCTACTACAGATTCAGCAGACTTCCTCCTGTATGAAATGACTTTCTCTGTGCTTCTGTACTGAGTGAGGATGTCACCTAGACCTTCCCAGCCCAATGGGTTCTGTGTCATCAGAGTCATGTTGTGTGTCTTAGACTGCAGGAAGGTAATGTGCACAACATGTCAATAGTAACTTTCTGTCTGGCCTTCTCTCTTCTCACCCACATGTCCTTTCTTACAGATATGGGTAAGAGCAAAATTGGCTCCATTCTAAAGCCTCTAGCAATCTTCTAGTGTAGCATTCCATAGGGTGTCAATGCAAAAATTATTACTTTTAAAAAAATACATCTACAAGCTTGAAAAGAAAGAAGGCTGGCAGCAAGATGTTAGCCTTGATGACAGGACCTAACTGACTTTTTGTTCATATGCTATCTGTAAATATATAGGCTACAGCTGACTTAGGGATGGGGGACTTGGCCCATGGATACTGACCCATACTTACAGAGGGGGACAAAATAGCCCAGAAGGCTCTGGCTCCTTTGAGGTAGCTTCTGTGGTGGCAGAAAGGGTAGGGGCTGGTGACTGAGGAGACCCATTTCAGTTCATTTTTTTGTCAGGGGTTTTTAAAAAGTTAACATTTATTTTAGTTCAGCAAATGAACCAAACTAAATGAAACATTAGATGAACCAAAAACAAATATAAAAATTAAAATAAAGCCTGAACCAGTCCAGAGGGAGTGCTGACAATGGAATCTTCATCTGCTGATGGTAAGTTTGTACTTGCTGAGAAGACACACTTATATCTTGAGAAACAATTGAAAAATAATTATTTTTGGAGAGTTAAACTATTACACTGCTGTTTATATTATCTGCAAGTTTTAAGGTTAGTATTTGTTTGCAGGTGTTAGAATTATTTACTAGTTTTAAAGTTAATATTTGTTTCCCAAAATTAGAATTGTCTGTGTAGTGTGAAAATAGACTTTAATACTCTGAGCAAGTAAAATATAGTATTTATTTGCCAATTTAGAACTATTTGCTAGTTTTAAGGTTAATATTTGTTTACCAATGTTAGAATTGTTTGTACAGTGGCAACATAGTCTGATTCTTGGAGCTATCAAAGGATAGCATTTCTTTGTCAGTGTTAGAATTGTTTCCTAGTTTTAAGGTTACTATATGATCTGCAGTTGTAATCATGGGATAAGGAAACAAGATTAATTTAAAAATGGAAAATACTTCTTTGAATTGTTCTTGGCCGACATAGGTTATGGTGTCAACAGGGCTGTGAATGAAGAGAGTGTGGTGATATATATATTTTTGAAATTATTATTACCGTTATGTTTTTTCCTTCTCTGCTGTGCCCTGGAGTTTTAGGGCACAGCGTCCATGCTTATGGTAGAGAAACAAAGCTGCTGGAAACTATTGGAGAGCAAGAAATAATAAAAAGCATCTTATTTACCTTTGCTGTTGGACTACTGAGGCAGAGTTCACAGTCATGGGAGTGTTGCTTTCTCCCAAGGCACTGAGAATTGTGAGTCAGCATTGAGATGCAGAGAGAGGCTGAGGAGGATAGCCACAATACTACAGAAAGTGAGGGAGAATGCTATCTCTATGGTGACTTAGGGCCTCATTTTCTAAAGTACCGCAGGCCTGTGATACTTTAGGGAATGAGGGGCGGGGGGCTGAAACGGGGGGCGGGCCTGCGCTAGCTGGCAGCGATCGCACCACCGCGGTGCGATCACTGCCGGTTTCGCACCCAATAGCGCCACCATAGAAGGTGTAGCTATTGGACGCGAACTCAGACGCGAAAAGGGCCTTACCTTTTCGTCATCCACGGCGTCTTCACGGAGTCGGCCCCGGTGACGCCCCGACTCCTCCTCTTCCGGGGCCAACTCCGCCCCTATTTTGGTATCTCACGCGATCCCTCTGGAAAATGAGGCCCTTAGTTTGTGATAACAATGGCAGTTTTCAGGAGCTGCCACCACTGCAAATAGGTTGCCACAAGTGCCTGGGGGCATGAGGAGAGCCCCCAGTGCTGAATGAACTGTAGGATATGTTGGTCATGATACCACAGTGACATCACAGCTGGGATTACAATAATTCTGATTGAAAATAAATAAGTGTATAAAGGTTAAAATAAGTAGAATTAAAATAAAAGAATACCTGGGTACAGGTCAGTGGGATTTTAAATGGACTTGGAATTAAATTGGGAGTCTCAAGCTATACAAATGCTTACTAGTTAAATTAGTATGGACAATTGTCTACCATTGCACATCAAAAATATACCTGGAAACAACAGTTGATATATCCAAATGTTATCAACCAAACTGCTATGGTTACATCCTTTATGATATTCTCTATTATCTTGTTAAATGCACAATTTATTACAAAAAAGTGCCATTGATCTATGATCTTCTATTGGAAAAATATCCAGTGGGAGCACTGAGAGGAGAAAATCATTTTGCCAGTGGCTGAAGAGGATAGGTAAGCATTGCTTTGGGTAATTTTAGAACTTAAAAATGTTTATGGAGAAGTAAATTGTTGAGGTATATTCTTCAGTGTGTGTGTGTGTTTGTTATTAAAAAAAAACCCAAACCAAGCCAAAAGGTAGGAAATAGCTTAGAGTTGGCATGTTTGTTATAAAAAGCAAGCCAAAAGGTAGGAAATAGCTTAGAACTTGTGTGTTAGTTTTAAAAAGCAAGCAAAAAGGTAGGTAAAAGTTTAGAGCTTGTGTGTTTGTTATAAAAAGCAAGCCAAATTGTAGGTAATAGCTTAGAATGTTTGTATTTGTTATGAAAAGCAAGCCAAAAGGTAGAAAATAGCTTAGAGTTTGTTAATGTATAGCAGTGAAGAATGAGATAGACTTAATTGGCATTTCATAGACATGGTGGAAGGAAGATAAAGAATGGGATAATACTAAACCAGGGTACAAATTATATTGCAATGGAATGCAGGAGCAACTTAGAACATAAAAGCATAAGATATGCCATAGTGGGTCAGACAAGGGTCAAGTATCCTGTTTCTTGCAGTTGCCAAAATGCAGTGGTTCAACAAATGTTATTGTTACTCATTTCCCTCTCCCAACTTATGTTACACCCAGTTGAATCCCTCAACTAATTTATCTAGTTTTTGCTTTGTTACTGTGTTTTACTGTTCTTTTTCTTTGTAATGACAATGCCTATATATACCTTGGTTCTAAGTTACCTGTAAACCGACACGATGTGCAAACGGTTGTCGGTATATAAAACCGTTTAAATAAAATAAATAAAAAAATAAAAAAAATAAAAAAAAACAAGTCACAAGTTTCTAGCAAGTTCCCAAACATTAAATAGATCCCATGCTACTAATGCTGGCAGCAAGCAGTGGTTATTCCCTATTGATTAATAGCAGTTTATGGATTTCTCCTCCAGGAAATTATCCAAATCCTTTTAAACCTAGCTGCACTAAAGGTCAGATTTTAAAAACTGTGTGTGCATAAATTTCAGGGGTTACGGGCATTGCCCAGCCTTGCAAGTGCTGCACGTATTTTGAAATAGGCCCGGCCATGTAGTAACCCCCAATATGCACACAAGTTACAGGCCTGCTGAAGGGGCAGCCACAGAGTATGGCCTGGATGGGGAGGGGTGCGGTGAGGAGCAGGCCGGAACAGTGCCATTAGCCACTGTCCCGGGGAAGTGCATGACAGTACCTGGCCGGCGCATGAAGATTACTTCTGCTCTCAAGGAGCAGTAAGTATAAAATTAAAAAAAATAAGAATAGTTAGGATGGTTTGTTTAGGGTTCGGGGAGGAGAGGGGAAGAAGGAGGAAGGAAAAGGTTAGGGGTAAAAATGTTCCCTCCCAGTCCGCTCCTTATTTGGAGAGGACTGTGAGGGAACTGGGTAAACTGCAAATTGCGTCGCCACGCATACTTTAAAAAATTCCTCCATGTGCAGATATCACATTTTATAACATCTGCACCCCGACACGCGCACGTTATAAAATGATCGCGTCCATGTATGCGTGCCGGGAATCGCATGCATATTGATGCATGCATGCTCATTTTAACTGCCTTAACTACATCTTTTTGCAATGAATTCCAGAGCTTCATTGTTCGTTGAGTGAAAACAACTTTCTCTTATTTGTTTTAAATGTGCTACTTGCAAATTTCATTATGTGCTCCCTAGTTCTTGTATTATCTGAAAGAGTAAATAACTGATTCACATTTACCCATTCAAGTCCTTTCATGATTTTGTAGATCTTTACCATATCTCACCCTCTAGGGATATGCAGAGGGACGCCATACATTGCATTCGTGATTCGGATTCGTCAGGGAGCAGATATGTTGCATTCGGCCGTGTGGTGCCCCGATGAATTAATACGGCGATTTCTATTCGTGTCCCAGCTAAAATTAAAATTAACTACAATCCCCCCCACCCTCCTGACCCCCCCAAGACATACCAAAACTCCCTGGTGGTCCAGTGGGAAGTCCGGGAGCCATCCCCTGCACTCTCACACCCTCGGTGCCGGTTTCATCATGGCGCCGATAGCCTTTGTCACAGGGGCTACCAGTGCCATTGGTCAGCCCCTGTCACATGGTCATCGGCGCCATCTTGTGCTCCTACCATGTGACAGGGGCTGACCAATGGCACCGGTAGCCCCTGTGACATAGTATGGACAAAGGCTATTGGTGCCATTTTGAGTACTGGCATCGGACAGCCGGAGTGCAGGAGGTCACTCCGGGACCCCCGTTGGACCCCCAGGGACTTTTGGACAGCTTGGGGGGGCATCCTGACAATTTTTCCTTGCTATTGACAGATTGCTATCTCATTCATAGTAATACTTAAATATCTACCTAACAGTGATTTCACAAAAGGCTCTTTCTGAATGTTGATAAAATAGAAATAATATACTTAATAAAAAAATAATAACTGAGCAACATCCAGTGCATAAATTCCATTCCATGGAGGGAGCACTGGATGGCCGGCGCCATCTTTAAAAATGGCGCCGGCCATCCAGTGCTCCTACCACATGACAAGGGCCGGCCAATGGCACAGATACCCTGTCACATGGTAAGGGCAAAGGGCAATCGGCACCATTTTGATTAGTGGCAGCCGACGGCCCGAGAGAGGGAGATCGCTCCCGGGACCCCCACTGGACCACCAGGTACCTGTAAAATGTTTTTTGGGGGGGTCGGGAGGGTGAGGGAAGCTAAGGGATTAGTTTTAAAGGGTCGGGGTGGGTTTTTTGTTTATCGGCTCGGGCGCAGCTGATAAACAAAACCGCGATCAGGCCGGACGAAAAAAAAAAACCACGATGTGAATCCGAACCAGAATCCGAACCAATTCCAGTTCCAATTCACATCTCTACTCTTCTCTGTACTTTTTCCAATGCAACTATATCTTTTTTGAGATGTGAAACCTGAATTGCACAATTAGGAAAACATAGAAATATAATTAATCAATCAAAAAGAAAATATTATCAAAGTAAAATCCACGATATTTGTTTTAACCCAAAATTATTTTATTCAACAGTTAATTATTTAACTAAATCACGTACGCACGCACAATCATTGTGATAAGAACAATTTATTATCACCCACCAAATATAGCTTTTTTGCTAATTTCTTTATCAATAAGATTGAAAGAATGATTTGCAATTTTTCTCAGGTGAAAATTACTACTTTAGCTGATACTCTGTCTTTTTACATTACAATATGGGAACACTTCAAGCCCATCTCAGACCTTAAGGTACATCAGATAATAAGTAGAATGAACATTTATTTATTTATTTATTTATTTATTTTATTTATTTCTTTTGTATACCGACATTCGATCGAAATATCACATCGGTTTCCAGATAACAGGTTGAATAGGGCGAGAACTGCCCTATTTTACATTGTAACAAGATAACAATTAATTAAACAATTAATACAAGAAATATTGTAACAGCTGAATATACTTAAATGTGGGTATAGAGAAATGGCCTATAGCCTATATACAAAATGTACAATATGATTTGGTTACGAGTAGAGAGGAGACAGGGAGGAGGGAGTGCAGGGAGGGGGAGAGGGAGGGAAAGGAGGGGGGAGGGGAGGTGAAGGGGGGGAGGGGGGGTTATGCGTTAGTGCAGGGTAGTAGTCAAGCGGAGAGGCTTTCAAGAACATGTATTTTAGGATGTTGGGGTTCAGGAGGGAAGGCTTTTAAGAACAGCCATGTTTTGAGCTGTTTTTTTAAAGACTTGGGGTGAGGGTTCGTTTCTGAGAAGTGTGGGGAGGGAGTTCCACAGGATAGGGCCAGCAATTGAAATGGCTCGTTTGCGTGTTGCATTGAGGTGAGCATTTTTGAGATTTGGGATGGAGAGGAGACCTGAGTTGGAGGATCTGAGAGTTCTTTGTGTGATATATGGTTGGATGGTGTTGTTTAGCCAGACCATTTTGTTGTTGTTTATTTTTTTGTGTATAAGGGTGAGTGTTTTATACTGGATTCTTTGTGTGATGGGCAGCCAGTGGAGGTCTTTGAGAGTGGGAGTGATGTGTGAGGATTTTCTGTGGTTGGTGATCATTCTGGCGGCGGCATTTTGTAGGACTTGGAGAGGCTTGATGTGGATTTCTGGAAGTCCAAGGATGAGGGAGTTGCAGTAGTCGAGTTTTGAGAAAATAATTGATTGCAGTACTGTGCGGAAATCATGCGGTTGGAGGAGAGGTTTGAGTTTTTGAAGTGTTTGAAGTTTGAAAAATCCATCTTTGATTGTATTGGCGATGTGTCATTTAAAGTTGAGTTGGCTGTCGATGGTAACTCCTAGGTTTTTTGTGGATGGTGTGAGAGAGGTTCTTGATGAGTTTGGCATCCCCGTGTTGTTTGAGCTTCCTGGATCGTTTGAGGGGGTGCTCTCGAGGGGGGGAAGAGGGACGGTCGTCCTGGATGTGAATGATTTCTGTTTTAGCTTGGTTGAGGCAGAGTGATAGTTGGGATAGCAGTTGTGATAGTTTTGAACTGAGTTTGTTCCATCTTTCCATGGTGAGTTCAATGGATTTGGTTATGGGGAGTAGAATTTGAATGTCGTCTGCATAAACGAAGAAGGTGAGGTTGGCATCTGAGAGGTATTTGCATAGTGGGAGGAGGTAGATATTGAAGAGGGTCGAGGATAGTGAAGAACCTTGAGGGACGCCATGGGTGAGGGGCACTTGGGAGGATTCAGATGAGTTTGTCTTGACAATGAAGGATCTGTTAGTGAGGTAAGATTTGAACCAATTGAGTGTAGTGTCTTGCAGACCGATTTCTTTAAGCCTAGTGAGGAGAGTTCTGTGGTTGATGGTGTCAAAGGCGGCTGAAATATCGAGGAGGATCAGGAGGAATGTTTTGCCACTGTCACGACCTCTGAGGATGTCGTGACAGTTAAACATAGCAATCTCTCCATTAGATCCAATTTCTGCAAGATCTTTGAAAAAAAAAATGTGATGAAATCATGCCCTTTTTAATTAAATTGATTTATCTATTCTTTCCTGAATGTGTTTTAACTGATTCATTAAAAAGAACCTCTATAAGGCCAATTCTGAAGACCAATTGTGTTGATCCTAATGAATTAGGAAGTTTTAGACCAATTTTGTCACTGCCTTTCCTAGCAAAACATCATAGACAATGGTGTCTTCCACGAGCTGTCTAAAAGAGAATAGCCTCCTTCACCCAAATCAGTTAGGATTTAGGAAAAATCAAAATACAGAAACTTTGCAATTATCGATGTTTGTTTTTCGGTAGGGATTTGATAGGGAACAGAGTTGCATCGTTGTGCTGCTCAACCTTTCCATGGCTTTTGATACAATCGCCATATATTACTAACAAGAATTGCTGAAGTCAGCAGTGCTGGACAGGTATGGATAAAATCCTCTCTTAGCATAGCATTAGAGCATTTCAGATAAAGATTAGAAATCATTATTCGTCCTGGAAACATATAAAAACTAGTGTCCCACAGGGAGCTGCATTTTCAACAGCTCTCTTTAACATATATCTAATTCCATTATGCTAACTTCTCTCTGGCCTTGGGCTGAATTTCCATATATATGCTGATGATCTGCAATTTTTCCTTGCTATTGACAGATTGCTATCTCATTCATAGTAATACTTAAATATCTACCTAACAGTGATTTCACAAAAGGCTCTTTCTGAATGTTGATAAAATAGAAATAATACTCTTAATAAAAAAACAATAACTGAGCAACATCCAGTGCTTAAATTCCAGTCCAATAAATCCCATAACAAATTCTGGGGGTCATTTTTCAAATCACAATGGGCCATTATCAAACGTGTTAGGGTGTAATGCATGCGATAACTTCCGCATCATGATGTTAACATGTAAATGATGAAAAGGGGAGGAGTTTGGGTAGGGTTTAGTTAAATGAGGGGCCGGTAGCACTGCAGGTGATAATGTTTCGCACATTATTGCCAGCAGTAGTGCTGGAAATACCTACACCTATTTTATTGGCACTACAGGGGTAATAGTGTGTAGCGCACCTGCAACCACAGCAAGCAAAAACACACTGCTGTGATGCGGCCGCCTGCTTCTTGTCATCCCAGCCCCTTTTTTTTTAGGGCAATCATTTTGCTGTATTTATAGCCCTGTGAAATATCAAAGAAACACAATTCTCCGAATCATCAAAAACATGTGGGTAGAAAATGCTTACTTGTGCTTAAAAATAAAGTACCACTGTGTCCAGTTTTTGAAGATTCGGAGAATTTTGATATTTCATGAATTTTGCACAAACATTGAATAAGCATTTCTAAAAAAGACACTTGGACATATGATTAATTACATATGACCATTCTCGCGGAGAAATGTATTGTACTAAGTAATAACTCAGATGTTATGATGGTCCTTCAATTAATTAAATATTCACACTGGGGTAGATTTTCAAAAAGCGCGCCTTCGCGTACTTCTGTTGGCGCATCAGGCGCCAACAAAAGTACGCTGGATTTTAGCGGATACGCGTGTATCCGCTAAAATCCGCTAAAATTTTAGTAGCCGCGCGTATCTGCTAAAATCCTGGATTGGCGCACACAAGGCTGCCGATTTCGTGTAGCCGGCGCGCGCCGAGCCGCGCAGCCTGCCGCCATTCCCTCCAAGGCCGCTCCGAAATCTCTTGGGCCATTGGCTGCCAGTAAACAAAATGGCGCTGATGTCCCTTTGCCCTTACTAGGGATGTGAATCATTTTTCTGATGGATGAAAATATCATACAATATTTTCTCATCCGTCAGATATCGGGGGGGGGGGGGGGGGTCCCCAAAAGTGATAGGAAAACTCCACAAATTTTTTGTGTGGTTTTCCTATCGTTTTGGGGGGGTGGGCGGGAAGAAAGGGCACACAGAATAACAACCCCCAAACCCACTCCGACCCTTTAAATCAAATTATTTAGAATCCCCCACCCTCCCAACCCCCCAAAAACTTTTCTAAAGTACCTGGTGGTCCAGCGGGGGTCCTGGGAGTGATCTCCCACTCTCGGGCCATCGGCTGCCAGTAAACAAAATGGTGCTGATGGCCCTTTGCCCTTACCATGTGACAGGGGCTATCAGTGCCATTGGCTGGCTGCTGTCAATGGTAGCAGCAATGGATGACCTGCACCATCTTAAAAAATGGAGGAGGGGGCTCCTGACCCCCCAAGGCTTGCCAATAATCCCTGGGGGTCCAGCAGGGGTCCGGGAGCGATTTCGTTGGCGGCTGCCAGTAACCAAAATGGCGCCGATAGCCTTTGCCCATACTATGTCACAGAGGCTTTCGGCGCCATTGGTCAGCTCCTGTCACATGATAGGATCACAAGATGGCGCTGATGGCCATGTGACAGGGGCTGACCAATAGCGCCGAAAGCCCCTGTGACATGGTAGTTCAGCTATTCGGCACCATTTTGAGGCGCACGGCTTGCAGTACCAGGCACGGAGGGCAAATGGAACCTGGGACCCCGCTGGACCACCAGGGATCTTCGTAAGTCTTGGGGAGGGATCGGGATGGGGGAAGGGTTGTGTATATATACGAAAATGCTTCTAAATGTTTTTAAATGCTTGGGGTGGGTTTTTTTAAGCTTCGTTTACCGATTCGTTTTTCGGCCCGGTTTCGGGTTTCCTCGTTTCGTTTTTCGAAAAAACGAAACGAGAAAACCCGAATTGTACCACGAAGTATCCGAACCGAAAAACGACCCGGTAGAAAAAAACGAAGCTCATCTCTAAAGAGAGGGGAACTGAATAAAATCATGAACTAGCAGTGGTGATTTGGACTAAGCAAACAGAGGGACTCAGTGGAGTTATGATCATGTGGTGGTGCTTAGGAATAGGCAGGCAGAAGAACTCAATGGAGTCACTGCAGTTGTTCTTGGATTTTGGAAGGCAGATGAACTGTTATTGTTTGTAAGGTTTTGGGTGGACTCTTGGACACTGTGGCTGCTGACCACGCCCACAGGGGGAAGTCCCGTGAGGGGCCACAGTTCAGGCTCAGCTTAGGACACACAACACAGATAGAACTTTTATTAACAGTATTGAGGATCCACCAGAGGTGGCAGTAGTGAGCAGAGATGAAGCCAGGCTGGGCTTGTAGTCCCTCAGGCTCTGGAACAGTGATCCCACAATGGCTGTGCTGTAGTGAAGAAAAACTGAGATAGTGAGTACAATGAAGTATATGCAGGGTTCTGGAATAGAGCCTCGTTGGTTGACTACTCACACAGCAGTCTCTCTCGGTAGGAATCACAGGAGCTGGAATAGAGGCAGGCCCTCGCGGAGCGAGTACCTGATTTCAGGGAACAGCTCTGAGAGAAGTAGATAGCAACTCATTGATAGTGTAGGCAGCGGTATCTTCCAGGCAGAAGTAATGTTCAGGCAGCGAGTCCGGGAACATGGGCCCTCGAGGAGCGAGTACTGGTTCCAGACAGTGACCTAAAAGAGAAGAGAGAGACCCCCGAGGAGCAGGTACCCCAAATAGAGTAAGTCCAATAATGGAGAGGCAGAGTAGCTAGGTAGAGAGAGCAAATCCCATCCATAAGGAGTTCCTGTACAAATACTCATTGCTAACTCGATTAGCTAGCAGTAGCGTAGGCTTTCTGTATCCGGGATGCATGACATCATCACAGGGGGATGCCCCTGAGGTTCACGCCAAAGAAAGTATCTGAAGTAGGGCTGCATAGTGCGCGCACCCTAAGGCAGCTGGACATCATGGTGGGAAGAGGCGCCCAAGCCCGACCGGGGACGCTGGAGAGGATGGCAGGCAGAAGCTACGGTAGCCAAATGTCTGTCAACCGTGGGAGAAGTCGCCAGAGAGGTAAGGAGGGTGGAGTGGAGACATCGGGCAGTGACATTCGTAACAGGAACTCAGTGGAGTTATGACTCTGCAGTGGTGTTTGGGGCTGAGCAGGCAGAGGAACTCAGTGGAGTCATGACCCTGTGGTGGTGCTTAGAACATGGCAGGCAGAACAAGGATGTTTTATAGCCCCTGTGGTTGAGTGACATGTATGACAATGTAATGCTGCTGCTGCTGTATGGCCTACCTGCCCCTGTGTTTTTGGTGTTGGGTATAGTAGTGTAATGCTGCTGATGGATGTGCTGTCAGATCCCTGTAGGGTCAAATGCCAGTGGTATTTTTTGGGAATGTGTCATGATTTAGGAGGAGGATTGAAGACACAGTATAGTTGATGGGGATGTGTCATGAGGTAGGAGGAGGAAAGAAGCTACAGTGTTGTTGATGGGGATGTGTCAGGATGAAGTAAGCTGAGTCCAACCACAGTGTTGTTTATGGGGACATGTCACCAAATTGGAGGAGGAAAGATGCACCAGTTTTGTTGATGGGGACATGTTAGAAGGCAGGAGGAGGAGTGAAGCTGTGTTGTTGTTGATGGGGATGTGTCAGGAGACAGGAGGATAAGTGATATCACAGTATTGTTAATGGGGATGTGTCAGGAGAAAGTAAGATGAGTCCGACCCCAGTGTTGTTGTTGACGGGGCATATCAGGAAGATATGAAGAGAAAGATTGAAGTCCCAGATTTGTTGATGAGGATGTGTTAGGAGGTAGGAATAGGAGTGAAACCCCAATGTTGTTGATAAGGAAGTAAGCTACTTCTGACCCCAGTATTATTGATGGAGATATGTCAGGAGATAGGAGGAGGAGTGAAGCCCCACTGTTGTTGATGGGGACACATCAGTAGGAAGTAAGCTGAGTCTGACCCAGTGTTGTTGATGAGGATGTTTCAGGATCTAGTAGGAAGAGTGAAGCCCCACTGTTATTGTTAGGGATGTGTCAGGAGGTTGCAAGAAAAGTGAATCCCCCGTGATGTTGATGAGGATGTGTCATAAGTAAGTAAGTTGAGTCTGACACAATGTGGTAGTTGGGGATGTCTCAGGAGGTAGCAGGAGTAGTAAAGCCCAACTGTTATTGTTGTGGATGTATCAGGAGGTATCACGAGGAATAAAGCCAATGCTATTGTTGGGGATGTGTCGGGAGGAAGTAAGCTGAGTCTGACCCTAGTATTGTTGATGGGGATATGTTAGAAGCTAGTAGGAGGAGTGAAGCCCCAGTGTTGTTGATGGGACTTGTGACAAGGAAGCAAGCTCAGTCTGATCCCAGTGTTGTTGAGGGGGGCATGTTAGGCAGTAGGAAGAGAGTGAAGCCCCATGTTGTTGATGGGGGACATGTTAGATGTTAGGAGAAGGAATTACACCTTAATGTTATGTATGGGGAGGTGTCAGGAGGAAGTAAGTTGAGTCCCACCCCAGTGTTGTTGATAGGGACATGTAAGGAGATAGAAGGAGAAGTGAAGCCCCAGTGTTGTTAATGGGGATATGTCAGGAGGAAATAGGCTGAGTTTGACACTAGTGTTGTTATTTGGGATGTGTCAAGAGGTAGCAGAAGTAGTGGAGCCCCAGTGTTGTTGATGGAATTGTATCAGGAGGCAGCAGGATGTGAAAAAGCCTAGTATTGTTACTATGATACTAAAGCAGTATAATAACCAAACTGAGGATTCAAGCCAAAGAACATGAAAATTAACCATTTTTAAAAAATATCAAATCATAATTATTACTATATATTGTAGATTTCACCACTTATTTAAAATGTTGACCTTCAAAATGAAGTAGTCTGAACTGCAAATCAGTCATACATATTTTATTTTTGTATGCTTTATGTTTGTAGTTTAAATACACATATAAAATATGAGTGAGATTTTGCATTTGTCCATTGTGTGAATTATTGCTAAGCACCCATTTCACTTGCTTTGAACTATCAAGTGTTATATCTCATAATATAAGACAGCCTTTTAGTGTAATTGTTCATTTTTCTTTGGTTCTGTTAAGAATAAAGTCACAAAACAATCTAAAGTATTCTGGCACCCACAGAAGACCATGAGCTATGAATATGCTAATAAGTCTTCAACTAAAACTGGCACAGTTTCTGCACTTGCACACATTCATTGCTCAAGCAGCTGTCTGTGGTATGATTTCAAGCAAGCAAAGCAATATTTTGATTAATTAATTCATTGTGATACATTGAATTTTTAAATAATGTATAACAAATATATATTCCATGCAAAAAGTGATTAATATTAGCATACTTAAGCTTATCTTCAGCTACTTGCTAAAATAATCTACATATTATATTAAGTATTTGGAGTAAATATGAGCAGCTTTGAAAAATTAATTTTTTTGACCACATATTTTTAATGACTTTCATAGTAACACAATGCATAGTGATTTCCGTTTGCTAGCCAAAAAACTCCAATCAGTTTTCAGATACTGTCCTAATTTTATAACATACAAGTACATTAGAACAATCATAAACTTGATGAAATATATGTTGCATTATCAAAATAGAGTAACTTCTAATGATCATGCCGAATGTCAATGATAGACATTTAAAGAATTAAAACTGTAAATTTGAACTCTAAATACATTTAAATCCAGATTTTGAAAAGTTATTTATAAAAAACAATCATGATGATATGGTTATCATATATGTGTGTGGGTATGTATGTGTAATTGTATATAAGTAGCTCTCTCTATATATATACAGTATATAAATACATATGTATATATTTGTTTCACTGTTCTTATGGGGAAGGGGCTTGTGAGGTTTATTTCCTGTTTGGAGAAAGATACACTTCAGGGCTTTATCAGAAACACTTGGGCATACACACAGCATATGCCACAGCAAATTTTGTGCTCCAAAGAAAGAAAATTTTACTGTGAATTATCTTATCCTAGTGTGATAGTCTCACATGCAGTATATTTAACTGGTTATGAGTTAGTACACTCCATCCAAAAGATTCAAAATATCCAATGTGTACCCCCTGAGTGTGTCGGATCCTTCAACTGGCACCCAGGGTCACATAGAAAGAAATTGAGATGCACAACCACTCCAAAGTCTCTATGAAACTCCTTTCCTCCTACTGAATAGCTTTACTTTCTGAGGTCCAGGCTCTTAAGTGTGAGGATGAACCATAGTTCTTATACCCTGCTCTTTGTATTTCAAGCCATTTTTCCATTCTTCGTACACAACACTAAGCTTTACTCTGTTTTTGCATCCAAATATCATACAGGAGAAGAATGGTGGTTTCCAACAATTTTACTGATAGTTGATTAGATGATTAATTGCTATTTACTATTAAACTCTCTTTGAAGTTCAAGAAAATAATACGATAATTAAAATATATAATAAACTTCTTCATCAAAGTCTCTATTTTCAACTGGAAGCTCTTAGATTTACACTGAATTCCTTTTATTCTCCTTTTTCTTTTTCCAGTATCCAAATAGATTGAATGTAGTCCAATCCCTCTTTAACTTCTAATGTAATTCCTAAATCTTCCCACTCAAAGTGGTTAGATAGTAATCAGAAATTAGTTCCAGATGTAATCTCTTCCAAGAAATCTTTTAGGCATACTTTAATTCCTAAGACAGCACCAGAAGGATACTTTACTTTCTTTCTTTATTCTTTTAACTCCCTGGGCAATGCCTTTGGGTCACGTTTCACTGCTTCATGTAAGACTTCCCTCGATAACAACAAAGTTCTTGTTATCTTTGTACTGTATCTTCTTTCTTTCTCCTAGTAGTGCATTTCAATGGGATTCATTGATTTTAATGGAAGTTGTTATTACTGAATCTTTCTGGATAACAGACTTCCTCTTCCAAAGGTTTGGTATACTGAATCCTAAGAAACAAATATTAGTTGAACCACAAATGGGAAAAATCAAGCAAGAAAAAGGAAGGATGGAAGAAATCTTCTGTGCCTCCAAACACAAGAGATAGTTTAAAAGAGAGTTAATGCAAAATTAATCTTCTGTATGTGGTCACTGTCTGATCTATACTCTGAAGGATATATAGCACATTGCAGGTCTTCCTTACCCCAAATCCAGCCTCAAATACCGGAACACCTCTATCCACTACAACAAGGGAGATTGGATCTCATAGGACATTCTAAAAACAATGGCTTTAAAATGTGCAAAGAACAACTTAAAAGGCTAGTCAAGTCAACAGAAGGCTGACTCCTACAATAAGGACTCTTCCTTACTACTGTCTCATAACGTAGGAAAAATTACACAGCAGGAGGCAACAAGCTCCTTACTGTTTGGAAGTCTAAAACAAAATCTTTGAGGCTAACAGGAGCTTCTCGATGATAAACAGCTAAGACATACCATCTGCATGTGTTGTGTGTAAATTCTGTATTTGTTGCGTTCGTGCCTGTTCTCGCCCTCACTCCACCATCTCTACCTTTGTGGCGACTCCCTTCGGGTCTGATGGACTGATGCTGCTGCTGCTTCTCCTCGCCGCTTCTCCCCGGAATCCCCGGGCTGGCCTGATGCTGCAGATCCGCCATGTTCCTGATGACATAAGGGCGCTCACGTGCACGCGCTCCAGAGTTTGTACTGGCAAGGGCGCGAACCTCTGTGGTGTCCCCCCTTAGTGACGTCATCTGCTTCCAACTTAAAAGGTATTTGCTTGCAACTACGAATCGAGTTAGCATGGGGAATTCTTTCTCTGCTGCTCTGCCTCCACAAACTTACCTAGGGGTACCCGCTCCTTGGGGGCACCGCACTCCCTTCTTGATTTCAGATTGCTAAGACAGGATCCGGTACTCGCTCCTCGAGGGACTACATCCCTGAATGCTCAGAAGACTCCTAGAAGCGATCGCAGATGTGAACACTATGAGTTCTATTACAGATAGGAACCGGTATACTCGCTCCATGAGGGCCTATGTTCCTAATCTCTGAAGACTCTCTTCTGTCTAAGACGTTATCGCAGGTACGGAGATCATGAGTTATTATTGCAGATTGCAGATAGGAACTGGTACTGGCTCCACAAGGGCCCATGTTCCTAAAACCCTTCAAAAACTCTCTTCTATCTCAGAAGCTATCGCATACCTGTATCTGGTGCATTACTATTTCATATTGCAGATAGGAACCGGTACTCGCTCCACGAGGGCCTATGTTCCTAAAACCCTCCAAAGACTCTCTTCTATTCCAGAAGCCATCTCATACACAGATATTGTGAGTTCTTATTCCAGACTGCATATAGGAACCAGTACTCGCCTACAGCTCCTGGTCCTGAATATATATTGAAGACTCTCTGTTGCATAGAAGCCATTACAGATATTTACAATTGTGAGTGTATCATCTACTACTGGTTATGTATCCAGCATACCCTGTTTACTCACTACCTATAGTCTCTCTCTACAGCTCAGCAACCCAGAGATCACAGTTCCAGAATTGGAGGGACTTCAGCCCTGCCGGGTACATCAGCTCACTACTGCCACCTCTGGAGGTTCTACTTCCTGTCTAATAAAGAACTATCTGTGTTTGTCTCCATACTCCAGCCTAGCCAGTGGTCCCTCTCAGGATATCCTCCTGGGGGCACTGTCATCTGCCATCAGCCCAAGGATTCACCAGTTTCCATTAAGTGTTTATTCCTTACACTACTAGAGCGGTATCATACAGACTGCCACTCTGTGGGAGCCAACCCACAATAGATCATTAACTCCGCCTACAGGGGCGGATTTTCAGAGCCCTGCTCGCGTAAATCCGCCCAAAACCGGGCGGATTTACGCGAGCAGGGCCCTGCGCGCCGGGAAGCCTATTTTACATAGGCCTCCCGGCGCGCGCAGAGCCCCGGGACTCGCGTAAGTCCCGGGGTTCTCGGAGGGGGGCGTGTCGGGGGCGTGTCGGGGGGCGGGCCCGGTCGTCGCGGCGTTCCGGGGGCGTGTCGGCAGCGTTTTGGGGGCGGGTACGGGGGCGTGGCTACGGCCCGGGGGCGTGGCCGCGCCCTCCGTACCCGCCCCCAGGTCGCGGCCCGGCGCGCAGCAGGCCCGCTGGCGCGCGGGGATTTACGTCTCCCTCCGGGAGGCGTAAATCCCCCGACAAAGGTAAGGGGGGGGGGTGTAGACAGGGCCGGGTGGGTGGGTTAGGTAGGGGAAGGGAGGGTAAGGTGAGGGGAGGGGAGGGCAAAGGAAAGTTCCCTCCGAGGCCGCTCCGATTTCGGAGCGGCCTTGGAGGGAACGGGGGGAGGCAGCGCGGCTCGGCGCGCGCAGGCTATACAAAATCGATAGCCTTGCGCGCGCCGATCCAGGGATTTTAGTGGATACGCGCGGCTCCGCGCGTATCTACTAAAATCCAGCGTACTTTTGCTTGAGTCTGATGCGCAAGCAAAAGTAGGCTGATCGCGCTTCTTTTAAAATCTACCCCACAGAGTATTACAAATTGCTAGCTCCTCCCCTTGGGGAAGCAGATCCATAACAGATTGCTACTCCTCCCCTCGGGAGGAGTTGATCGATAACAGATTGCTAGCTCCTCCCCTTTAGAGAAGCAGATTGAGAACAGATTGCTAACTCCCATCTGCTTGCTCCATCCATCAGCATAGCAGATTAATATTTATTTATTTATTTATTTATTTATTTATTTATGGCTTTTTTATACCGAGGTTCCGGTAACAGGGTTACTAATCACTTCGGTTTACAATTCAAACAAAAACAAGTGACATGAACTATGTCTAAAATAGTACAGTATTTTAGTATAGTCTTCTGATTCAAGTGTTTTAGTTAATTCCATCTTTTCTAATCCTATTGGCTGCTGTCATAATGTGTTACTTTGCACAGGTTTTAAATTTATTTTTAACATCTCTTTGGCACTGCCATTGAGCTAGAGGAAGGTTGGTCTTTTCCATAATCTACTTCTCCCCTGCTGGGGAAAGGCAGGCTGCTGCCTGGCAGTGTCTGTGTTTGAAGTGATTTATTACATTATAAATATGTTGCTGTGTGAACTTGTATAGTACCAGTGCTAGTAGCTGTGCAACAGAACCCAAGATAGAGAGGCTGTTTTAAATCTATGTGTCTGGGTCTGGGGGTGTACAAGAGACAGTGCATCTACAAAGAGAGCAGTTTATGCCAGTCACCACCACAGGTACAGCCAGCCATTTTGAGGGTTAATTGAATTTGTTTCTGCATTTATTTTTAGTGTACAGATGAGTATTTACATACATATTAGAGCTTTATACAATTTTTGCTTTTTCTGTATGTGTATGTGTGTGTGTGTGTGTGAATGTTTGTGTTTGTGTACATGTGCAGTGCACTAGTAAGCAGAGGAAAATACTAAAATAGTTCTACTGAAGTGCATTCTCTTTGTGTGTTGTCCAACATTTCACAGAGAGAGGCATATTTTAAAAGCCCTGTGCCTGCAAAACCTGGAGATATGCACACAAGTAGGGCAGCCACATGTCAAGAGGATTTTATAAGCTACCCATGGACAGATGTATCTTCTGCTGCACACACAAGTATAAAGATTCATAACGGGGGATGGAGCGTGGGTGTGGTCTATATGGGGCATGGACATGTTAAGTCCTGGCCAAAAGATGCGTGTGTAAATACTTACACATCCTTGCACATGCCAGGGTTCTTGCTTCATAAATTCACTTCTGCTATGGATGGTGTATAAGTATTAAAACAAAAGAATCTAGGCTAGTAGGTAGGGTTTTAAGGGGTGGGGCTAATGGCGAGTTGGCAGATGAAATTTAACATGGACAAGCGCAAGGTGATGAATATAGGGAAAAATAACCCTTGCTGTAGTTACATGATGTTAGGTTCTATATTAGGAGCTACCACCCAGGAAAAAGATCTAGGCATCATAGTAGATAATACTTTTAAATCGTCAGCTCAGTGTGCTGCAGCAATCAATAAAGCAAACAGAATGTTAGGAATTATTAGAAAGGGAATGGTTAATAAAATGGAAAATGTCATAATGCCTCTAACGCTCCATGGTGAGACCGCACCTTGAATATTGTGTACAATTCTGGTCGCCACATCTCAAAAAAGATATAGTTGCGATGGAGAAGATACAGAGAAGGGCAACCAAAATGATAAAGGGAATGGAACAGCTTCCCAATGACTAATGGAACAGCCTCCCAGCACAGCGACCATTTGCAGCTGTGCCGGGGGATTGCGTGCCAGCAGGATGCCGGTTCGCACAACCTGTGCCTACCAGGGGTGCCTGGGAGCACATTATGAAAGTGGGCACTGAATATACAGCGTCCGCTTTCAGCATAAGTGTTTTGCATGGGCCCCTTAGCTTCTCCCAGTTTCACCCCTGAAATATCCCCGACTTATTGGGGAAAACTTTAATTGGATACAATTTATCTGGCTAGAACTTAGCAAGAAAGTGCCCAACTATGTATTTAGCTGGATAACATCTGAGTTATCCTGTTAAATTCTTCTGAATATGGACCTCACTGGGGTTAGGAGAAGTGAAAATTGAAATGGGCTCTAGCTCTGTTGTTTCCCTTTGTCAGACAGACATGTACTTTGTATCAAGATCTTTTGTGTTTGGCAGTGAAACAGCACACTCACATAAAGGTGAATTTTTAAAGCCCAATGCACACCAAAATTAGGGGATGCACAAATATGATGGGCCGGTGCACGCCAAGCGCATTTTAAAAGCTGTCCAGATATGTATGCACAAATGAAAATTTCAAAAAAAGAGGAGGGGTATGGTCTTGATGGGGCATAAGCATTCCTGGCTTTAAACTTTAAATTGATATGTAAATACTTACATGTACAAGCACGCACCAGGTTCCTTGCTATACAACTTTGCTTCTGCCATGGATGGCATGAAAGTATTAAAACAAAAAAATATAGGCAGATCAGCAGGGTTTTAAAGGTAGGGTCTAATAGGGGAAAAGGGAGGCTATTAAACTAGGAGCATTTGGAAGTCCTATTCCTTAACTGAGTGAACTGGAAATGAACTGGGAAAAAAGCTAATGATAGCGTGCATGGCTTTTAAAATTTCCCCATTTATGTAGTAGAAGCAGCATTTGCACGCATAGGCACGCATCCACTTAAAATTGCACACACACGTGCGTGCAGTCATGCTATTTTATAACATATATGCATACACACACACATCTTATAAAATGGCCATGTTCCTTGGCATGAGCCAACAAATACGTGCACATGTGTGCTTGTGCACCGCTATGAAAGTTACCATCATATAGTTTAACTGTAATACTGTCAAATCAGAGTAGAAAAAAAACTCAGCATGAGCTTTCTGAAGGAAATGTAAATCAGTGTACCAACACACAGTATTTTCACTACAGAAGTGATCTGCATTATGTGTGTGGTTGTATTGACTAAAAAAAGGAGCCAGACTTGAATTTTGTACCTTTGCCGGCAGCTCAACTTTCTGCCAAGAAGCTCCAAGAATTGTGGATTCATACTCAACAAATACTCCAGAAGGCAGCCCAAAGGGCAAAAAGATTCACAAACCTTCATCGGTGACCCACTCTAGAATTTAAACTGGAAAAAAAGGTGTGGCTGAGTACTCATCACATTAGGCTTCATGTTCTTTCCATGTGACTTGTGCCCCGGTACATTGGGCCATTTGCAGTTATTTGGCAACTCAGTCTAGTAACCTATCAGCTACAGTTGCCCGCATCTTTGGGAATCCTCACTATCTTCCACGTCTCCCTACTAAAACCATTAATCCTCTCATGGCCTTCCAGGAAAACCCCAGAACCTCAAGAGATATCTTCAGAAGAGGTTGTTACTAGGGATGTGAATCGTTTTAGGACGATTAAAATTATCGTCCGATAATTTTAATATCGTCTTAAACCGTTATGGAACACAATACAATAGAGATTCTAACGATTTATCGTTATAAATCGTTAGAATCGTGAGCCGGCACACTAAAACCCCCTAAAACCCACCCCGACCCTTTAAATTAAATCCCCCACCCTCCCCCAAATGACTTAAATAACCTGCGGGTCCAGCGGCGGTCCGGAACGGCAGCGGTCCGGAACGGGCTCCTGCTACTGAATCTTGTTGTCTTCGGCCGGCGCCATTTTGCAAAATGGCGCCGAAAAATGGCGGCGGCCATAGACGAACACGATTGGATGGCAGGAGGTCCTTCCGGACCCCCGCTGGACTTTTGGCAAGTCTTGTGGGGGTCAGGAGGCCCCCCCCAAGCTGGCCAAAAGTTCCTGGAGGTCCAGCGGGGGTCAGGGAGCGATTTCCCGCCGCGAATCGTTTTCGTACGGAAAATGGCGCCGGCAGGAGATCGACTGCAGGAGGTCGTTCAGCGAGGGTTCCGGCGCCTCGCTGAACGACCTCCTGCAGTCGATCTCCTGCCGGCGCCATTTTCCGTACGGAAACGATTCGCGGCGGGAAATCGCTCCCTGACCCCCGCTGGACCTCCAGGAACTTTTGGCCAGCTTGGGGGGGGCCTCCTGACCCCCACAAGACTTGCCAAAAGTCCAGCGGGGGTCCGGAAGGACCTCCTGCCGTCCAATCGTGTTCGTCTATGGCCGCCGCCATTTTTCGGCGCCATTTTGGAAAATGGCGCCGGCTGAAGACAACAAGATTCAGTAGCAGGAGCCCGTTCCGGACCGCTGCCGTTCCGGACCGCCGCTGGACCCGCAGGTTATTTAAGTCATTTGGGGGGGGGGTTCGGGAGGGTGGGGAATTTAATTTAAAGGGTCGGGGGTGGGTTTTAGGGGGTTTTAATGTGCCGGTTTTGCGATTTTACGTTTTTTCGATTTTTTACGATTTTTTCACGATTTTTCACGATATTTTACCCCCCCAAACGGCAACAATACGATTCCCTCCCCCTCCCAGCCGAAATCGATCGTTAAGACGATCGAGGACACGATTCACATCTCTAGTTGTTACATATCAATTAAAAGAAACCTTGAATGTCAAATGACAAGCCAAGAGATGGGAGTACTTTACATCATAGTAAAGATTAGAGATGTGCTTCGGGTAAAAATTTCATGTCAGGTTTCATTTCGTTTCGCCGCCCCCCCCCCCCCCATGGGAATTTTGTTTTTCCTCCGGTTCGGGTTTTTTTTTTCGGGGGCCCCAGTTTTCCGGTTAGTACACACTATCGGGAGTTAGTAACTCCCATTAGTGCACACTAACTCAAAAATGATTTTTTTTCCAAAATTTCTGAAAAAATTCAATCTTTTTTTGGTTCTCCCAAACCATTCCGAATTAGGCAAGTTCGTTGACATTGCCTAATTCAGAAAAAAACTATTGCTCATCCATAGTAAGGATATGTTCCAGAAGAAAACACTTGGGAACCTGCTTTTAATATCCTGGATAAGAAACTATTGATGGAATTCCATGTCATGCACCCTGAGAAACCTAAACCCTCAAGGAGGGGTTTTAGGGGAGGGGTACTGTTGCACTTGCAGACCGCAGGACAGGCCTGCGGCCCATTGACCTTAAATTCTGGCCAGGCCCACCTATCTTGCTTTATGACATAATGGCCGGCCTTCCTGGTGAGATGCAGTTGGCCGCCACACCTGCCTCCAGACTCCCACTGGGCTTTCACTTCAAACCACCTGTCCTGGAGAAGTCCTGTACTACCTGCTACCTAGGAGTTATCCTTTCCCCGACATTATTTTCTGCTTGTTCCTGCTTGCTGCTCCCTCTCATTGTGGATGGATGCCACCAAGACCTCAGGGGCCTTCCCTCTCCTAGGGTGCATGTGCTAACAGTACAACGTTTAAAGGGCCAGTGCCAGGAAGATGATGGAAGTGCACCCTGATGACATCACCATCTCAGCCCTATAAAGGGCTAAGGCTGAGAGCCTTTCAATGCCTCGGCAATAGGATAACTCCTCTAAGAGAAGTGCTTTGCCTGCGACCCCATTTCCTGCTTCCTGTTATCTACTGTGTGTTGTTCCTGTGTTCCTGTGTCCTGTTTTTGGTTCCCTGGCAGTCTGATTATCTCCTGAGTTTGTTTCTTCATGGTCAGTCTCTCCCCTCTTCTTCAGCATCTCGAATTGCCTGGTGATTCCTCGTTCTCCTTCCTCCTGCTCTTGGTTCCTCGTCTCTTTGGATTGGACTCTGGCTTGGCCTCAGATGAGATTTTTGGCATTGATTGGATTGGATTTAGACATTGCTTAACCTCTGCCTGCCATGACCTCTGCCTGTTATCACTTCAAACTACTTCTTGAACCACAACCTTGTGAGAATGCTGCCTGTACCAGACCACAGCCTGCTCATGACCCTACTGTCCACATCTTGTGTTATTGCTGCACCTTCCTATGTGCTGGCCTTCAACAATTCATTCCCAACTGATCACAGTCTTCACAGCTGGCCCCAGCACTCAAGAGCTTAACCTAAGGGGAAGGTGGGCTGGTATTGGCAAAACTCCAGTTGGGCCCCTGCTCCCACCAGTTCCACTTGCTGATGGTGGGGACCTGTGAACCTCCTCCCCGTAGGTTACACCAACTCCCCCTCGGCTTAAGGGTCCACATTTGCAACAATAGCATAAAATGCTGAAGATTTTTCACCCACTACTAGCACTTCACTTCCACAAAGCTTTGGTGCCATTTTTGTACCCTCGTGGAGAAGTTGAGAAAAATAAAAATTCTCCTCCCTTGGTAAAATAGTTCTTCTCACTATCTAGCAGAATATAAATTATGTTTCTTGTCGGCAAGATTATGTACCCTTATTATTAGCGCAAGTGGCTTTCTTTGAGGGCCCATCTGAGGAGCCATGGTTCTGTGAGCTCTATTTATCTTAATGGAATTGCCTTTACTGTGAGGCCTAGGAGCTCTGGCAGCCATTTAGCCATAAAGGCCACAGCATCTCACCCCTCAGCCAATTCCAGTCATATAAGTAGTCATACGTTATTCCGACGGCTTCTGTTTCCAAGATCATTGGACTTATGTTCCAGGATTTTAAACTGTTTCTCCATTCTATATATTATTTTGCTATACTCTGTGTATGCATGCTCTAAATGGTAAATCTTGAAGTCTAGGCCTTCCAGCCATTCCTCATGTTCCCAAACGGAAGCCACTAAAGTGGCAACTTTTTCCACAGAGGTATAATCACTATGATAAATTGTGTAAGTAATGGTTTTTTTTATAATATAAGTGGCCTGTTAAACAATGGTTATTGACATTTACTTATGGAGTAGATTTTAATATGGGGCAATGTTTTTTTTATAGATTTCTGGTTAGTTGGGCGTATGTCAGCATGACAAATTTGGGTATACAGCTCAGTTTGCTGTTAACATAAGAGGTTTGAGTGTCCTTAGTGGTGTTATTTTCATTTTATGTTTTTCATTCAATAATGTATATTTGGTATGAATTGCTAATATATTATTAATTTTTTGTTACTTATGTACATGTTGTTATTCAGTTGCATTGGGAATAAATAAAGGCTGTAATTATACATGCAGCTCAGTTTATTATCAAGTATATTTGTATGTGTTTTATAAAAATGATGTGGCAAAATAGATTGAACCATGTGTATTTTTAGGGATTTTTAGATTTGAGTATTATCAAGTCCCCTGAAGAAGCTGGCTTTGTCGGTGAAAATAGGGTCCTTAGTTGGGAATGTGGGAACTATTAAAACTTTGCGATTCTGGTGTACGTGTTTGTTTAGTACAAAATGTATGTGGAGTTGAATTGTTAATAAAGTATATTGTAAAACATGTACCACTTGTTATTTGTTTGTTATATGTTGATGGTACCAGTTTAATATACCTTCCTTCTTTACCTTAGATTTATTGATGACATTTTTTTAATTTGACTTGATTTAGACATCCATCTTTTACATTTCTGAACTGCCTAAATACCTGCAATGTTAACCTCTGTTTGATTCATAACATTCAGGTTACGGATATCTCTTTTCTAGACAACCAAGTAAAGGTTGTAAAATATTTTCACAAACTACCATATTCCAGAAAATCACAGAAATTAATACACTCTTAAGATGTGAAAGTGACCACCCTTGATCCCTGAAGGACAACATTCCCACCTGGCAGAACCTATGTCTGAGATGTCTATGCTCCACACGCTCTGACTACATTACCAAAACCTGCATTATGCAGACAGTGTTTTTGGCATGAAATTAACCAGCACAAATTATTAAAAGAGCATGCAAACTTGCATTGTAAGTTAGCAGGGATATCTTTTTCATCCTTTCCACCACTTATTTATTTTATTTAGCCATTTTATTGTTATGCTCAGGCTTGTGGACCCTTGGCCGACAAAAGGATGGTATACCTTTCGGAGGGTCCGTAGGGTCTCTTGTCGGGTGGCGAGGCAGAACAGGAGGCGGGAGCAGCTGACCCTTGGCACTGGAGGCTGAGATGAATACGGAGGCGGTGAAGAGATGAGATGAGGCACTGAGTCTTCACCACTGGTGGTCTGCGGTCCCCCCGGGAGGAGCCCGTAGGGACCCGACCGCTGGGACTTAGGTGGACCTAGGGAGGTCAGAGCAATGGTGCAAAGGCCAACAGGAGCTTCACCCTGGAAGCCCGCGGTCCCCCCAGGAGGAGCCCATAGGGACCCGGGCCGCTGGGACTTAGGTGGGCCCTTGGAGACGGAGTCTTGAAGGAATCCTAGGTCGAGTGCCAGAGGGTCGTCGCTCACCAGTCCGAAGTCATGCACCAGAGAATCACTGCTTGCCAATCCGAAGTCAGGAACCAGAGAATCACCAAGACGTAACAGGAGCAAGCAGCAGGAACTCACCGAGGCAAGCAGACTCAAACAACACTCGCAAGAGACGTTGCAAAGTCAAGGAATGAGCAGAGGAAGCCTCCCTATATACTTCCTCTGCTCTGGATCATTGGACGCAGGTGAGTCTAGTTAAAGGGACCAGGTCCCTTTAAATGCAAATGAGTTGACGGCGGCCATCTTGGATCCCATGGCGGCGGCCATCTTGAATCTCCCCGGTGCAGGAGAGACGCCGCTGGGGGAAGCAGGACGGCTTCCCCTGCAACGGGCAGCACGGGCCCGAGTCGGAGCCCTCCCCCGGGGCTCTCATGGCGCTGTGAGTCAGGTAGGGGGACGCGGTCGTGGGGCGCCACGGCTGCGAAGCACAACATTTATATAATGCCATTCCAAATGAAGATCACTATGTCTTACAACATGACATATGCATTATAGATTGACATATACATTGACAATGTAATCATATAACATACATATTATAGATTGAGGCATACATTAACTAATGTAATCAGGGGTGATATAGATCTACAGGGATGTTCTAATACTTTTTAACTCAAGGTACTGGATATCAGGTTGATGGTTTATAAAATATGTTTCTGTTCTATTTAATTGGATGTTGTTGGGATGTGATGAGATATTTAGTTCAGTTGTTAGGTTCTTAATGAATTAGTCCTTGTAGGTGCTTGCTCTGTGTTCAGATAATTTTAAGCTAGGTCATAGGCATTTTTAAATAACCATGTTTTTAGTTCTTGTTTGAATTTCTTTCTTTCTGGAGTCAGTCATAGTGTCTCAGGTAGAGAGTTTCATAGTATAGGGCCTGCTATGGAGAACAAGTGGTCTCTTATTTTTGTTAGATGAGAATTCTGTAATGATGGGACAGTGAGTAATCCTTTGTTTTGAGACCTTAATGATCTCTGTGGCTTCTATGTTTGTAGTGCTATGTATCAGTCCAGAGTTGATGGAATGGATGATGATGTGTATTAATGTTAAGACTTTGTAATTGATTCTCATCTACCCTCTTGACTTTCGTTTTGCCTTTTCCAGTAAGATAATTGAAGTGTGTACTAGTATGAGAAAGCACTGGTCAGTTCTATTCCTTCACCTATTTTTTCTGAACCCCCTCAGTTTGCTTTCAAGTGTGGAAGAAATCTGCAATACCTATTGTCCAATTACACTGGATCAAACCAATACTAGGGTCATTTTCCCTGCAATCATTGTGCAGCATGTCCATTTTCTGATTCCTTGACCCAGCTCAATCACTCATTTATTGCTAAAGTTTACACACTTCACAGATACTCAGGCTAAAATACTACTAGTGTCATATATATTGTGAATTGCCCTTGCCCAACTATTATGTTGGAAAAACGGTGAGAAACTGGAAACACACATCTTTGAACACCTTTCCTGTATCCTTCTCTCTAAGGATGAGGCACCATTGGTTTCTCATTGGATTGAATTAAACCACCTGATTACTGATTTAAGGTTTTGTACTTGAAGTGGTCACTAGCCCGCACCCCCTCTGCCCACGGTGGTGACGTTTCCATCCTTTTGGTCTGGCATGAGCAGCACTGGATCTTTGAATTAGACACACTGCTGCCCCATGTACTCAAAAAAAAAGATCAAATGGTTTACTTTTATAATAGTCCGTAGTTCCTTACTCTTAAACTGATGTATGTTGTCAATTTATTTTCTGTATTGCACATATTATTTTACTTATGAACTGTATCTGTTTATCTTGAAGCTAATTTGTTAGATTTTCTGGATGTTATCCCCTTGCTCTGATTTGTTGCTTACATGTGTTTGCTGATTGGATACTGTCCTCTTTCCGTGATTTGTTGCTGTATTCTGGCACCTTTTTCTATTGTTTAAATGGTATGCATTTTCTGTATCATAGTTTGCATAATGTGAATCACACCCTGTCAGCTCTATTTCAAGGTGCGTACATCTATGTATAGACAGATTCATGCGAGGATATATTGCATTTACCATGCTTATATAGCATTTACCATTCTCTTATTTACTTTGCTTCTGTTTGTCAATTTGGCTTGCCCTTTTTAATTTGCATTTTGTCAATTTTTAATTTTAGATATATTCTTGATAAAGACCTGTATTCATTCCTGTCCCTCCCGATGCAGCTACCCATAAAACACAGCCCATGTTGGGGACCTATTGTGAAATACAAATTGTAGTCATTGAGCTTGATCAATATGTTTATATGCTTGCTGCCATTACATCAGATTGTGGACTGTTTCTGAAGTCTTTATTATAATATTTTGAAAATGTTTGCTCTTGATTGGTTGCAAATCAGAAATGTATTATGCGACACACCTCTCCTTTGACTGTATACAATCTGGCTTTAGACCAGATCACAATAATGAGGGGGGTATTAGTGACCCTGATGGATGATGTGTAGAGACAGTTAGATGTGGAACATTTTGGGGATTTTTTGTATTATTAGATCCTTTCTATAGGGATGTGCAGAGCAAAAGTTTATGTTCATAAGTCCATAAGTCGAAAGGGGGTCCCATTTGCGGTCAATATGGACATATGGAGAATTCCATAAGTTGAGTCTATGTCCATATGTGCAAATAAGAATTTAAACTCCTCACCCTCCTTAATCCCCCCCCCCCCCCCAAGACTTACCAAAACTCCCTGGTGGTCCAGCGGGGTCAGGACGCCATTTCTGAACTCCTTTGCAAGGAGCACGTGACGTCGGCGTCACGTCGCAGTGACGCGGCGTCACGTGATTCCCCGCGGGTTCGCTCCGGGACCCTCGTTCGACCCAAAAGGAACTTTTGGCCAGCTTGGGGGTGTCAGGAGGCCCCCCCAAGCTGGCCAAAAGTTCCTTTTGGGTCGAACGAGGATCCAGGAGCGAACCCGCGGGGAATCACGTGACGCCACGTCACTCCGACGTGGCGCCAACGTCACGTGATTCCCTCGGGTTCGCTCCGGGACCCTCGTTTGACCCAAAAGGAACTTTTGGCCAGCTTGGGGGTGAAGCTGGCCAAAAGTTCCTTTTGGGTCGAACGAGGGTCCCGGAGCGAACCCGCGGGGAATCACGTGACGCCGCGTCACTCCGACGTGGTGCCGACGTCACGTGATTCCCTCGGGTGCGCTCTGGGACCCTCTTTGGGCCCAAAAGGAACTTTTGGGTCGAACGAGGATCCCGGAGCGAACCCGCGGGGAATCACGTGACGCCGCGTCACTCGACGTGGCGCCGTCACGTGCTCCTCGCAAAGGAGTTCAGAAATGGCGTCCTGACTCCTCGCTGGATCACCAGGGAGTTGTGATAAGTCTTTGGGGGGAGGATTAAGGAAGGTGAGGGGTTTAAATTTTTATTTTGGATCAACAATCGCGATTTTCAACGTATTCAACATAGCTATGTTGAATAAGTTGGAAATCCGATCGTTTTCGCCTCATCACTTTTTTAAGTTAAAAAAAAAAAAAGTAGCGTTTTACATTTAAGTTCAAAACGAATGCACACCCCTACCTTTCTATGCTTTTGATTTGGTAGATACTAACATCTTGACTGATAGATATAAAAAAGTAGGTTTAGGTGGTAAAGAGATGGATTGGATCTTCTTTTTTCTTAACTGATCGTGTTCAGTGGATTCAGATAGGTGAGTGTTCTGCAGAGGGACTGGTGAAGACAGGGATGCCTCAGGGCTCATGTTTATCACCTTTGTTTTTTAACATCTTTATGCAACCACTGGCAGATTTGATAAGTGCACTGATATCAGAGGCTATGTGTTTGTGATGACATTCATTTCCTGTTTCCTGTGGACCGTGGTATTGAGGAGGTAGTGTGTCAATTAAATGCTTGCTTAGATACAATCTCAAGCTGGTTAGTAGCTAGTTGCTTAGTGTTAAATAAATAAAAAAAAACAGAGATTATGGGTACTGGGAGCAAATTTACTGAAGCTGTGAACATATTTCCCTATTTCATCTAAATTTAAAAGTCTTGGAGACACTTTACTTTTAGTTAATACATTTGTAGGTCAAGCTTGTAAGAAGGCATGCTTCCAGTCAAAGAGAATAGATTAGTTAAAACCTTTTTTGGATGATACTGCAGTTAAAAATGTGGTTCTGGCACTTTCAATGAGGTATTAGACTATTGTAATTTGTTGAGGTTTCCTAATACCTTGTTAACAAAATTACAATTGATTCAGAATAATGCTGCAAGATTGGTGTGGGAAGTCCAGACAGGAGAGAGTGTACCCATTGTTGGCATACCTGCAATTGTTTCCAATTGCACAACAGGCTAAATTTAAATTACTTACTTTTTGATGGATGTGTGCCAACGGCCTGAAGTATTTGGCAACGAACCTGGAATGGCAGAGGCCTAATTGGAACCTTAGAGTTTTCTAAGGAGCAAGATTAGAGTTTTCAAATGGTCATACATTTTGATATAGGTAGAGGATGGATAAGTGCTTTTTCAGCCTGGAATTCTCTTCTGGACTTTACTAGAAGTAAAATTAATAATTTAAAGTTCAGGAAGCTAGTTACAACCTTTTTTTCCCACTTCAGTGAAAGGAATGGGATATGTGGTGCAATGGCTGCCTTTTGATGGGAGATAGTAGTAGCTGGCAGTTATGGGTTTGCTTGTGTTTTAATTGTTTTAGTATGTATTGGGAAGCTGTAAATTTATTTTATTACACAGTTACTGACGGTATGGTACACAAGTATTTTAATTTATTAACTAAATAAATTAATAATACCAGAATTCAGGGAAATTATTGTTTTTTTCAGTGGTTTTGTAGAGGAAAGTATGTGAACACCAGCATGTTACCTGCCACCATTTTGAAGATGATGTGATGGACATCTGGCTTTCTTTTGCAGCTTTCATCCTGAGGAAGAGAATATCTTTCTTAATGTTAGACAAATAATAATCAGTTAATACACTGGGACAGCCAGAGCAATTCTGAAAATGATCCTGGAGGAACAGGAATATCCATTTCAACTACTGGAGATTCATAGAAGGGTAGGTGGTATTCTCAGAAAAGCATATAGGAAAAGTTTCAATTTATACTGTATATGTCAGCAGAGCTGGGAATTTTTTGTTCCAAATACAAAAGGAAACCTACAAAAAAAAAAAAATAATAATTACAGCATGTCAATGTGGCTTTATTTTTTTTCATTTTCTAACAAAAAACAAAACATGTTTTTTCATTTTATTTTTCAATTCATTAGAAAAAATGCACATCTCAAATAAACATTAGGCAATAATGGCTACAATATAAATACTGGATACATCAATTCATATAATACAATCATATAAGGGCAATGCAGCAGACAAAGAATGGCAAATAAAATTGTAACATCTTAAGACATTGAAAATGCAGTAGAATATTAATTTGAATTTGCAACATCAAATTTCAGACCTGAAAGAAAGGCCAAATGGATAGCTAACCTTTCCACAAAATGTTACTACCTTGAAGCTACAAATGAAAGAGTAAGAACATCAAAAGATGAAATATCATGACTATTAAAAACTCAAATTAATACAAATAATACTTTTGTGATGCAGTGTGGACATTAGCACAAAGTGCAATAATACTTCTTTCCACAAAATTAGCAGAAGCATTAAGGCTTTAACTTGAGTGCAGAGTGTTTATGTGCAGTAAGAAGTAAATTTTAAAACCCACGCATGGGCGTATATATGCACGTGTTTACCGGCGGGGGCACATGGGCATGGCAGTTTTATAACTTACGCGTGTATATGCGCCCGTCCATGTCCCGTACATTACCCACCCAGACCATGCCATGCCCCGCCCCTTTTTGTGAAAATGTTTTTTATTCACATACCAGAAGATACGTGTGCACCTGCATGGTTTATAAACTGAATCATGCCCATATCTCCTGGCTTTGGCAGGAGTAGGGCTTTTAAAATATACTAGTAATGCATTACTTCACAGCACAGAAAATTTGTGGAATTAGAAACTCTGCATTTTATTTGCATCTCAAAAAATCAAGCATAATGCAGATATACAAATGTATGGAAAGCAACTTATTAATATGATGATGAAATAATCCAGTTTGAATTGAAGTCCTCAAGCCACATTATTGAATATTGTATTTTTGCTTATTTATATTGTTTGTCATATGAGTTTTGTTATTTTATCAAATATTTATTATAACTCAGGAAATCTATGAATACTGTGGGCTATAATGCCCAAATACTAAATTAATTAATACATTTATAGTGGAAAGCTAGCTGTATCTCAAGAGGTGTAACTAAATTTCCCCAGGAAAATCATGTCACTAATTCATGTCCTGATGCTGCTGGGATGTTTACTTAAAGGGGACATGCAGTGTTAAGCGTGCCGTCTGTGGCAGACCCGCAGCATGGCGCCTTTACCTTTCCACAGGGACTCCAGCCTCTGGTTCCTACTCGCTTGTGGCAGTAGGCCGCCAGCTCCATCCTCAGGCCTCCCCCGGTGCCTCTGGCTCTGCCACATTCCTCGGCGTTCCCGGTCCTGCTGCCACTGCTCGTTGGGTCTCTCCTTGTGGCCCTATGAGAAACGCCACTACCCACGCCGCGCCCCTCCCTAGATGTGCGCACGCGCATTGCTGATCCTTAAGTAGGGACCGCGGCGGGAACCTAGCCGCAGCCCCAGATGATGATGTCAAATAATTTATAGTATTTAAGCTCAGGCTCCACTCCATAGTATTACCTTTGAAACAGGTCTCCTCACTGGTCGAGTACTCATTGCTTTTAAGAGATTTGTCTCGTCCCTGCTTTTCTGTTCCTCGTTGTTCCTGGTTCCTGTTTCCTTGTTCCTGCCCTGCTTATGCTTTGGATTGTCTGCACGGACTTTGACTATGCTTCGCCTGACCACACTACTGCCTATCTCCAGACCCAGACCTCTGCTTCGCCTGATTACGCTACAGCATATCTCCAGACCCAGACCTCTGCTTCGCGTGACCACGCTACTGCCTATCTCCAGTCCCAGACCTCTGCTTCGCCTGATTATGCTACAGCTTGTCTCCAGACCCAGACCTCTGCTTCACCTGACTATGATACAGCCTGTCTCCAGACCCAGACCTCTGCTTGTCCGACTAAGTATTGCCTATCTCCAGACCCTGACCTTTGCTTCGTCCGACTTCGCTCTTGACTATCTCTGTGATCAGACCTCAGCTTTGCTTGACTACGCTATTGACTAACTCCACGATCAAACCACACCCATTCTTGCCACTGCTTCTAGATTGCCGCCAGCCTTGACTCAAGCCTACCATTGGATGCCTCTTCTGCCTACTCCCTGGACATGGATTCATCAGGCTTCAGCCTACCTTTGCTCAAGTGCCCTTTGTCTGCCTTTGTTCTATTGGCACCCAAGTTTGCAGGACATTATCCAGTCCAGAGTAGGACTGCAACATCTCTCCCCTGCTGTCTCTGGGCTGAACCAGCTTCTGCAATTCTATAATTCCATCTATATACCACCGGCCCCGGCACCCAAAGGCTCAACCCATGGGGAACAAGCGCTGGTATAGGTGAAGCTCCAGTGGCCTCTGCCTATCAGCCCACTCCACCTGCCGATGGTGGGGACCCTTAGGTCCTTACCTACGGGTTGCATCAACCCCACCTCACCCCAAGAGTCCACCTCCGACATAACAGGTTGCAAAGGCCATGGACTCAGCAGAGCCATGTGCCTTCCAAGACATATCTGACCTGGCATCCAAGGAACAAGAACAGCAGCAATTCCTTGAAACATTGGCCTCCTCCATTGGACATCTCCATACCCGGCTTAATGACCATGCCAGTGTTCTGGTTCCTACACTGGCTCCTTCTCATTCACAGCCATCATCATTGATGCCTCGAGCTTTGCTGGCCCTACCTTGCTGGCCCTACCATGCTTCAACGGTGATTCCAGACTCTGCAGAGGGTTCATTAACCAATGCTATATGCAATTCATTCTGCAGCCCTCCATCTTCCAGGATGAATTGACCAAAGTCACCTTCATCCTATCTTGTCTTGAAGGGAAGGTGCTGGCTTGAGCTCCCCCCCCCCCCCCCCCCCCCGTGGGAATGCTTGGACTCTCTTCTAAGGGAGTTGTCTCAGTTTGTGGCTGGGCTGTGTTTTGACGGACCTTCAATTATCCCAGATGGCATGCCAGCATATTACATCTTCGTCAAGGTCAAAGAAGTCTCTTTGACTATACCATTGAGTTTCAGACTTTGGCTTCGTAGCTTGCTGGCAGGAAGACTGCCTGCGAGCTATCTACCTGGATGGACTTTCTTCTCTCGAGGCCCTTATAGACTTGACAGGCCGAATCGATCACCATCTCCAAGAGTGTCACTGGGTGAGTCAGATGCCCAAGAAGCCCTCTCAGGTTTGATCCCTTTTGCCACCAACCATGAACCCTGCCCCGAGTAGGGTCACTACTGTGGCTAAGATGGAAGAGCCCATGCAGTTGGGTCATGGGCGGCTGACACCAGAAGAGCTCCTCCGGAGGAGACAAACCGTTCTGTGTCTGTATTGTAGGCCATCTGGCCACCATCTACAGACTGTCCTATCCATCCGAGAAACTTCCCGGCCTAAGTTCAGTAGGTTTTTGAACTTGTGTGCAACTTCTCCGGCCCCTCAATTATCTGTAATGGTCACCTTGATCTGGGATTCCCGGTCCTTTCCAGTTCTTACTCTGGTGGATTCCGGAGCAGGAGGTAATTTCATTCTCATGGATCTTGTCCAGCTCCTGGGTGTAAAGACCTGTTCACTTGAGATCTCCTTGTGTATAGCACCTATTTATGGAGAGCCATTACCCGGCTGAATCTTCCTTACCACAGAACTTGTCCAGCTGTGCACTTGCGCCCTACATACAGAAGAACTTGAACTGTTAATATTGGAGAAATCCATCCATCCGGTAGTCCACGGACCCCCCTGGCTACAAAAGCATTCTCCCCAATTTAATTGGGGATCATTGCAACTGGTGGAGTGGGGTCCTGCCTGTCACCAGTCCTCAGAAAGTAGTATCACCATCATGGTTCCTTTGGCTGGCACTTCTTCTGGCATACCTGCTCCTTATTCAGATTTCGAAGATGTGTTTTCCAAGCAAAAAGCAGATCTTCTTCCACCTCTTCAGATATTTGATTGTCCTATTTATATTCTTCCAGGGACCACGCCTCCTCAAGAACATACCTACCCTCTGTCTCTACCTAAAACAAGGGCCATAATGGAGTACATCCAAGAAAACCTTGCAAAGGTATTCATCTGCCCCTCAACCTCTCCTGCTGGGATGGGATTCTTTTTTGTGACCAAGAAAGATGGGTCACTTAGGCTGTGTATTGACTACTGCAGCCTAAATGCCATCACCCATAAAGACAAGTATCCTCTGCCACTAATCTCAGAATTATTCGATCGTCTTCAGGGAGCATCTATATTCACAAAATTGGGCCTACGCGAGGCGTATAGCCTGGTACGAATCCGTCCCGACAACATTTTGAAGACTGCCTTTAACATCCGGGACAGGCACTATGAATACTTGGTGATGTATTTCGGCTTCTGTAATGAGCCCGCAGTTTTCCAACGAATGATGAACAAAAGTTTCAGAGATTTGCTGTATACCAAGGTTGTGGCCTACCTGGATGATATCCTTGTCTTTTTTAAAGACCTGGCCACACACCGCACTGATATCCGAACTGTCCTGCAACGCCTTTGCGAGAACCACTTGCTTGTAAAATTAGACAAATGCTTGTTCGAGAAATCCAGCCTGCCTTGCCTCGGATACATTATCTCCCAACAAGGATTTTACATGGACCTGGCTAAGTTAAAAGGAATCCATGATTGGCCACAGCCCATGGGTCTTAAAGCTCTCCAGCGCTTCCTGGGGTTTCTAAACTACTATCGCCATTTCTTCCATGTTACTCTACTCTGGCTGCTCCTTTGACAGCCATAACTCGTAAGGGTCAAGATACATGAAATTGGACTTCGGAGGCAGTCGCAGCCTTCCACCACCTCAAAGACTTCCAGGTTGGGTCTTGCCTACATCATCCTAACCCGAACAATCCATTTCAAGTGGAAGTGGACGCCTCCACTACTGGAGCTGGGACAGTACTGAGCCAATGCACTGCTTCCGGTACTACAGTCCCGTGCTCATTCTAGTCCCATAAATTCTCATCTGCAGAGCAGAACTACAGCATAGGAGATCGTGAGTTGCTTGCCATAAATTGGCCCTCAAAGAATGGCGCCCATGGCTAGAGGGTGCGCAACATAAGTTCACTGAGTTTACCAATCATAAGAATCTGGAACATCTGAGCCAGCCCTAACGACTCAACACCTGTCAAGCTCGATGGGCTCTGTTCTTTTCCAGGTTCAATTTTGAGCTTCATTACCATCCAGCTGATAAAAAACCTCTGGGCAGATGCCCTATCACGCTCTTTCAAGCCTGAAGACACTCTGAAAGAACCCAGGTATATAATAGACCCTGCCTGTATCTGTTTGTCTGCTACTCACCCATACCCTGCTGGGAAAACTATCATGCCCTGACGACTCTGAGAAAGAGTTCTCCACTGGGCGCATGATTCTAAGTTCGCTGGTCATCCAGGATGAGCACGAACCTTGGCACTGCTCCAGCGGTTCTTCTGGTGGCTTACTATGGTCACTGACACTAAAGCATATAACGACTCCTGTAACACTTGTGCACAGCAAAAGCCCCTGGTCGGTCGAACTTGGGATCTCCTGCAACCACTTCCAGCTCCCGAGGAACCGTGGACCCACCTGTCTACGGATTTTATTGTGGATTTGCCTCCATCAAAGGGTCATACCGTAATTTGGGTAACCATAGACCAATTTTCAAAAATGGTCCATTTAGTCTCTCTACCAGGTCTACCATCCACTCTAGAGTTGGCACGCCTATTTTTTCACCATATCTTTAGATTCCATGACTTACCCAAGGACATCATCTCAGGTAGATATTGGTGCGCTCTTTGTCAAAAATTTGGTATTAATATCAGTTTAACAACTGCCTATCATCCACAACCTATGGACAAGTTGAGCAAATTAAGCACTCCTTGAAGGCCTTCCTGTGAGCTTACATCAATGACTACCAAGACAATTGGTCTGAACTTTTATCCTGGGTGGAGATTTCTCACAACTCCCACATCACCACTGCTACAAGCACGTCACCATTCTCTATCGTCTATGGAAAACAACCACGACCACTACTGCCCATACCTTTGTCAGTACCTTCCCCTGTGGCACAGGCTACTGCGGATGACCTCAAGACTTTATGGGAGCAGACAAGTATTCACTTACGTCAAATCACTTCCCGGGCCAAGAGAACTGCTGACAGTCACTGATGCTCGGCTCCTGAATTCCTCCCTGGCCAGAAAGTCTGATTAAGTACTCGGTATATCCGACTGAGAATACCTTCCCAAAAGTTTGCTCCAAGGTCACCAGACTCATTGGACCCATTACATACCAGCTTCGGCTGCTTCTTACACTGGGAATACATAATACATTTCATGTATCTCTCTTAAAACCTGTGGTCCTATCCTGGCCTGCCCGAAAGGCTCCTGAACCACCTCCACTCATAGCTGAAACTGACAAGAGGTACAAGGTAGATGAAGCCCTCAATGTCCACCATAGGGGCCACCGGTGGGAATACCTCCTTCTTGGGAGGGTTATGGACCCAAAGAAAATTCTTGGGAACCAGCTCAGAACATCCTGGACAAAACCCTCCTCCTGAACTATCATCATGCCCATCCGGGCAAACCATGACCTCCAAGAGGAGGGCGTTAAGGGGGGTACTGTTATGCATGCCATCCACAGAAGACCTGTATCATGGCCCCCTCACCTTTCTACAGGGAATCCAGCCTCTGGTTCCTCCTCACTGGTGGCGGTGGGCCACCAGCTCCATCCTCGGGCCTCCCCCGGTGCCTCTGGCCTCTACCACAGTCACCGGCGTTCCCAATCCTGCTGCCACTGCTCATCGGCCCTCTCTGTGTGGCCCATGGATTGATGCCACTATCCACGCCGTGCCCCTCCCTAGGCACACGTGCATCGCAGATCTTTAAGTAGGGACCGTGGCGGGAACCTAGCCGTGGCCCCGGATGATGACATCAGTCTATTCATAGTATTTAAGCTCAGGCTCCACTCCATAGCATTGCCTTTACAACAGGTCTCCTCGCTGGTCAAGTACCCATTGCTACTAAGAGAATTGTCTCCTCCCAGCATTCCTGTTCCTCGTTGTTCCTGGTTCCTGTTTCCTTGTTGCTGCCCTGCTTATGCTTTAGATTGACTACACGGACATAGACTCTGCTTTGCCTGACTATGTTACAGCTTATCTCCAGACCCAGACCTCTGCTTCGCCTGACTAGGCTACAGCCTATCTCCAGCCCCAGACCTCTGCTTGTACGACTATGTATTGCCTATCTCCAGACCCTGACCTTTGCTTTGTCCGACTACGCTTTTGACTATCTCCATAATCAGACCTCAGCATTGCTTGACTATGCATGTACTGTGTTGTGACCGTCGGTCTTCGACGGCTTCGCCCCACCTACCTCTCACTACTTGCGGCTCCTCCTGCTCACCTCGGACTACTGGCTTCCACGGCGTCTGTTTGCCATCCTCTCCAGCGTCCCCGGACTGGCTTTGGTGCTGTCTCCCACCATGCTCCTCCAAAGTACCTTAGGGCGCGCGCGCGCACGCTGCCCTCATCTTTATTTCCACGTTGGCGCGAACCTCAGGGGCGTCCCCCTGATATGACGTCATGCTGCCCAGATATTTAAGCCTACAGTATTTGCTAGCTCATCAAGTTAGCAACGGTAACACTATGAATGGGATTCGCTCTCCGTACCGAAGCTGCTCTGCCACTCCAGCGCTATCTGGAACTCTTACACCCTTCAGGGTTGCTAACGGGGTACCCGCTCCTTGGGGGCCTCTTCTGCTTCTTTCAGGTGCTATCAGGACACCAGTACTCACTCCTCGAGGGACCATGTTCCCTGAGTCACTGCCTGCATCTTAAAACCCTTCTACTTGGAAGACTTTACTAACAGTTTCCATCTGTGAGTACAACTACCATCTATTCCACAGTACTGCTTCACTGTAACCAAGTACCCGTTCCTCGAGGGTCTGCCCTCTGTTCCGGTGCCAGACCTCTCGTCTAGTGGAATCTCTGTTACCACTACGTGAGTACAATACAACTGAGTCTCTCCGCTCTAAGGGATCAGGTACTCGCTCCTCGAGGGCCTGCTCTCCCTATCTTGGAGCTTCTCCTAATTCTACATGGAACTCTGAATGCTTCTTATCGTGTACTCATAACTCTCAGTCTCTTTCCACTATAGCACAGCCTAGCAGAGGATTTGCTGTTCCAGCATTCTGTGAGAGACATGCCCAGCCGGGCTCAACATCTACTACTCACTACTGCCACCTCTGGTGGTTTCCAAGACTGTTTAATAAAAGATTCAAAATCTGTATTTGTGTGTCCAGAGTCTATCCTGACATTGTGGTCCCTCACAGGACTGCCCCCATGGGTGTGGTCAGCTGCCACAGTGTCCAAGGATCCATCCAAACGTCAATAACCATAACACTCTGTGATCAGACCGCAGCTTTGCAGGACTACGTTATTGACTATCTCTGTGATCAGACCTCAGCTTTGCTTGACTACGCTATTGACTATCTCCGTGATCAGACCTCAGCCTTGCTTGCCACTACCTCTGGATCACCGCCAGCTCTGACTCAAGCCTACCATTGGACACCTCTTCTGCCTAATCCCTGGAAGTGGATTCATCAGGCTTTGGCCTACCTTTGCTCGAGTTCCCTCTGTCTGCCTTCGTTCCATTGGCACCCGATTTTCCAGGACATTATCCGTTCAGAGTAGAATTGCACCATCTCTCGCCTGCTCTTTGGGCTGAACTAACTCGGCACCATTTTGAATACTGGCAGCAGATCGCCTTTGCCCTCACTATGTCACAGGGGCCGACCATTGGTACCTGTGACATAGTGAGGGCAAAGGCGATCGGCACCATTTTGAGTACTGGCATCGGACAGACGGCGTGCAGGAGGTCGCTCCTGGACCCCCGCTGGACTTTTGGCAAGTCTTGTGGGGGTCAAGAGGATCCCCCCAAGCTGGCCAAAAGTCCCTGGGAGTCCAACGGAGGTCCCAGAGTGAGCTCCTGCACGCCGGCCGTCTGATTCCAGTACTCAAAATGGTGCCGATAGCCTTTGCCCATACTATGTAACAGGGGCTACCGGTGCCATTGGTCAGCCCTTGTCACATGGTAGGAGCACAAGATGGCGCCGATGACCATGTGACAGGGGCTGACCAATGGCACCGGTAGCCCCTGTGACAAAGGCTATCGGTGCCACGATGAAACCGGCACCGAGGGTGTGAGAGTACAGGGGGATTGCTCCCGGACTCCCCGCTGGACCACCAGGAAGTTTTGGTACGTCTTGGGGGGGGGTCAGGAGGGTGGGGGTTTGTAGTTAATTTTAATTTTAGCTGGGACACGAATAGAAATCGCCGTATTAATGCATCGGGGCACCATACGGCCGAATGCAATGTATCTGCTCCCCGATGAATTCGAATCACGAATGCAACGTATGGCGTCCCTCTGCACATCCCTATTCCAGGTGTTATGTCAAAAATACCAGTGGAATGGGACCCATAGGTAGCTTAGTAATGCAGATTTCCTGAGGACCTTAAAGACTCACTCAAAATTCAGTAGTTTAGTTTAACAGAGAAGACAGAGAGTTTAACAGAAAAGAGAAGCTAAAAGACTTAAATTCTAAATATAAATATTCACAATTTATACAGCTCATGCAATTTTTCATTTCTTTGTCCATACTGCAAAGTTCTTCACTTTTTTTGTCCATGTCTAATACAATCCATTTTCCCCACATCAGAGAATTGAAGCACAACTGGGTGAAGAGCATTGAGGCATTTGAGGAACATTTTCACAACTGCACCAGGCGCGAACAAGAGTACGAGGGATTTCAATAGATATGCGCGTAGCCGCGTGTATCCATTAAAATCCAGGGTCGGCGCATGCAAGGCTGCCCAAAATTGGCAGCCTGTGCGTGCCGAGCCACGCAGCCTACCTCTGTTCCCTCAGATGCCGCTCCGATTTCGGAGCGGCCTCGGAGGGAACTTTCTTTCAGCCTCCCCCCACCTTCCCCCTCCCTTCCCCTACCTAACCCACTCCCCCAGCCCTATCTACACCCCCCTACCTTTGTTAAACAAGTTATGCCTGCTCGAGGCAGGTGTAACTTTTCACGCGCCATGCTGGCTGCCGTGCGCCATGTTCCGGTCCGGGGTCTGGTCCGGAGGCTGCGGCCATGCCCCCAGAATGCCCCCAGATGATGCGCCGGCCGCGTCACGCCCCCCCAACACACCCACGATGACACGTTGGTCATGACACGCCCCCGACATGCCCCTCCAGGAAAGCCCCAGGACTTATGCATGTCCCGGGGCTTTGCACGCGCTGGAAGCCTATGCAAGATAGGCTCGGCGCGCGCAGGGGGGGGTTGGGGTAGGTTTTCGGGAGTTACACGTGTAACGTATGCGCGTAACCCTCTGAAAATCTACCACTATATGAGGGTCCTATAACTTAAGAATGTATAGATTAGTATAAGCATGTTAAAGCTACTCCTTATATTATTTCCTGTTTTGCGCTCCTTTTGTGGATCCACCCCCTCTTTCCAGGACTTGTAGTCTAATTGTAAACATTTAGTTTCCTTTAAATACTACATTAATATATTATTTTCTATTATTTCTGTGCAAAGGTAATAATGCTTTTTTATCATGTCAAAATTCAATAAAAAGAAAATGAAAAAAGAAAATAGTCTTCTTTTTTGCAGAGGTTATACAAAGGCCAATGCATCGGGGACAAGTGAGGAATATGTGCCCTCCAGTATTTTAGAAGACCACAGAATCTTTGGATGTCTTCCCAGCTTTGAGGAATGACCTCTGCTTGGATCTTGTCTATCACTGGCTGTACGATATTGAGGGTACCTTTATTCACTGTATGCCCAGGAACTTCACTTGCTGTGAAGGACCTGGTACTTTGGCTATATGAATTATACAGCCTGCCTCCTGAAAGAATGAGACAAGGGAGTCCAAGGTTTTCTGCACATCTGTCTCCAGCATGCCTTGGAGTAAGATGTCATCAACATATTGATGAAACTGGATACCTTCAGGCTTTGTAAACTTTTGAAGCATGTCTGCTAATATTCCATGGTAAATGTTTGGGCTGTGTTGGAAGCCTTGTGACAAATAAGAACATAAGAAATTGCCATGCTGGGTCAGACCAAGGGTCCATCAAGCCCAGCATCCTGTTTCCAACAGAGGCCAAACTAGGCCACAAGAACCTGGCAATTACCCAAACACTAAGAAGATCCCATGCCACTGATGCAATTAATCACTAACCAACCTCTTTCCCTTTTTAATCAATTCACCAACTTGAACGTGCAAGGGAATCCTTGTCTGGTGGTTTTTTTGTACGGAGGTTTCTGACAAGGGTAACCGATTTGCAGTTATCCTTTTCTTTTCCTCTGTCTATTATTCTTTTATTATTTTCAAAAATATTTCTAAAGATATTCACTTTTTTTATTTTTTCTAATTTTTCTTAAAGTCCCTTCTCCCCTGCTGCTTTTCCAACCCACTTCAATTTCTGTTTCATACTTATCAAGGTCGCCACCTTTAATGATGTTTCATGGGTACGGAGCTGCATGTCCGACACGGGCCATGTTTCGGCACTATGTGCCTGCTTCAGGGACTGCGGGAGAATCTACTGTGTCCTATATAGGGTTCACAACATTCATGTTACCTTCAACATTTAAAAATATTGACTTAAACATTAGGCTATAAAAACATCACTACGAAGTGTATTCACTCTTAAATCTATGCCCACCTTTCCATTAGAAAACTTACTCTTCAAAACTTCATGTGTCAAACGTGCGACGCCTTCTGTGCTTGCCTGGGCGTCTAGTCTACTCAGACTCTTTTTATACCTGCCTAGGGAGTACACCTCCTACCTTAAGTCAGATCGAGGCTGTCTCAGGTGTATGTAATCAAGATTGTTTACCCTCTACTGGCTTGTATTTGCAATCCAAATAACCTGGTGTATCTTATATTGAACAAATAAAATCCTTATGTTGAATATTATGATATTTCTGTGTTTGACCTTGCGATACTATTGTGGTTTTTTTATTTTTTGACTTTCAGGACCGGCGGACCTGATGGAGGCCTATGTTTAATTGATGTCTTTTACTCTGTTCAGATAAGGCGGACCTGGTAGAGAACCAGTCTGTACCACGTCCGCTGAACGTTCCTGCTTCTTGTTTGACATCATTGATTGACAATAGGGGTTTTTTTCCGGGCGGGGCACGAAGCCGCGCCTAACTGTAAATTAGCTATTCAGTTGGCAATCTCAATAGGGTTCCTCCTCACTACTATCAACGATCTCTCCTACTGTTGTGTTGTGTATCCTTTCGTTATTTGTATTGACCTGGCAATAAATTTGTTACTGTCCTAATCATTGATTGCTATGCTACTTTATATTGTTTATTTTTTTATTATTGTTTAGCGGACCTGGTGGGAAACTTGTGCCCACTAGGTCCGTACGTGTCTAACCTATACTTGTCAGCATTCAAGGAGAAGTGGGTATACCGAAACAACTATGAAGATCACATAAAATTATGGAAAAGATTCATAGATGACATCTTCGTCATATGGCAAGGAGAAGAAGAGGAAATTCAACACTTCATGCAATGGTTAAATGGATGTAATCCACATCTGCAATTTACAAGCCAGCATCACAAGTACAGTATACCATTTTTAGACATTCAGGTTATACTCACTGAAGAAGGATTTAATTTTACTATTTATCGCAAACCTACAGATAGAAACACACTTCTGCATTATTCATCATTCCACCCAAATCATCTTAGAGACAATTTACCAGTAGGGCAATTCCTCCGATTGAGGAGATTGTGCTCGACAATTACAGAATTCAAATTACAAGCGGAAGACATGACCAACAGATTTTTGCAGAGAGGATATCCAGCAGCAATAATAAAAAAAGCATACAAAAGAGCAAGATGGGCCAATAGAGAACTGCTTCTACAGCCAAAAATTAGCACAGAAAATGAGAAACTGATTTGTGTGTTTCCAAACACACCTCAAACATACATGTTAAAAAAGAGCATTTTAAAATATTGGTCCATCTTACAAGTTCATCCAAACTTTAAAGAAAAACCCACTTTCGCCCTCACTAAAGCTCAAAATTTAAAGGACTTGGTAGTCCATTCAAATTTACTACCTGAAACTACACCAATGAAGGACACACGAAAAGGCCAAGAGACATGTGGTAAGTGCAGTGCATGCCAGTTCATGCATGAAGGCACAGAATTAAACATCCCAGGACGGAGAACATATAGCTTTAAAGGTTTTTACACGTGTGGATCAACGAAAGTGATATATGCACTGTGGTGTGCATGCCACAAAGTGTACATTGGTAAAACGATGCGCAAGATCAAGAATAGAATTCAGGAACACGTTAGCCGATTAAGGCATCAGACGGAAGGAGCTCCTTTAACTGACCACTGGCAACAAATGGGACATCCACCAGAAGAATTTAAAGTGGCGGTACTTTTTCAACTGCAAGAACATCCAAGAGGTGGTGATTTAAATACAAAATTAGTACAGATGGAACAGAAGTTCATATATACTTGGGACACTGTGGCTCCAAAGGACTCAATCGAGAGATTGATTGGACAGTATATTGGTAATACAATAATGAATAAGGAACACAGAAACTAAAAATAACAACAATAAGCTGGAGAGGATGACCTCACTATTAGGGACTACTCATATTGCATTGAAGAAAATAACATATGATAAGCAACAGAAAAAATACACATCTCTTAAAAGGGTTATATCCAATAGTAGGGATGTGAATCGTTTTCCATATCGTCTTAACGATAGAAATCGTGTGGCAGGGCAAGAAAATCGTCTTAGGCACGATTTTTTAGTTAAAAAATCGTTTTAAAAATCGTTTTTTTTCCGATTAGTGCGCACTAACTCGAGTTAGTGCGCACTAACGGGAGTTAGTGCGCACTAACTGAAAATGATACAATTTGACACTTTTCAGGTCAGTTAAGGTCAGTTTAGGAATGAATATGTATTCCTATTGGCTGCCCTCTTATTTATTCATGTTACCAAGTTTCCTACTGACAGTATGGGGGATGGGAAATGGAAACAGTTGGTAGCTTGACAAAACAAGTAATGTGATCAGTCAATGTGACTAGAACTTGTGCCCTAACCCTGATACCAGGGGTATTGTGATCTTCCTGCACACAGTGCCCTATCCCTATTAATACCAGGAGTGTTGTGATCTTCCTGCACACAGTGCCCTATCCCTAATACCAGGGGTGTTGTGATCTTCCTGCACACAGTGCCCTATTCCTGATACTGGGGGTGTTGTGATCTTCCTGCACACAGAGCCTATTCCTGATACCGGGGGTGTTGTGATCTTCTTGCACACATCCCGGTATCAGGGATAGGGCACTGCATGCAGGAAGATCACAACACTCCTGGTATTAATAGGGATAGGGCACTGCATGCAGGAAGATCACAACACCCCTGGTATCAGGGATAGGGCACTGTGTGCAGGAAGATCACAATACCCCGGAGGAGTGAGGGTCAGGCAGCTCCCCCCTGTCTGTGAAGCCAGCCTCTCACTAGTAATGCAGGGAGGGAGCTGTCTCAGACTTCACCATCCTCCCCCCCCCTCACCCACACACCATTCACTAGCTGGGACATGGGGGAAGTCAGGAGTGAGGGTCAGGCAGCCCCCCCCTGTCTGTGAAGCCAGCCTCTCACTAGTAATGCAGGGAGGGAGCTGTCTCAGACTTCACCATCCTCCCCCCCCCCCTCACCCATACACCATTCACTAGCTGGGACATGGGGGAAGTCAGGAGTGAGGGTCAGGCAGCTCCCCCCTGTCTGTGAAGCCAGCCTCTCACTAGTAATGCAGGGAGGGAGCTGTCTCAGACTTCACCATCCTCCCCCCCCCCTCACCCACACACCATTCACTAGCTGGGACATGGGGGAAGTCAGGAGTGAGGGTCAGGCAGCTCCCCCCTGTCTGTGAAGCCAGCCTCTCACTAGTAAGGCAGGGAGGGAGCTGTCTCAGACTTCACCATCCCCCCCCCCCCCCCTCACCCACACACCATTCACTAGCTGGGACATGGGGGAAGTCAGGAGTGAGGGTCAGGCAGCTCCCCCTGTCTGTGAAGCCAGCCTCTCACTAGTAATGCAGGGAGGGAGCTGTCTCAGACTTCACCATCCTCCCCCCCCCCCCCCACCCACACCACCATTCACTAGCTGGGACATGGGGGAAGTCAGGAGTGAGGGTCAGGCAGCTCCCCCCTGTCTGTGAAGCCAGCCTCTCACTAGTAATGCAGGGAGGGAGCTGTCTCAGACTTCACCATCCACCCCCCCCCCTCACCCACACACCATTCACTAGCTGGGACATGGGGGGAAGTCAGGAGTGAGGGTCAGGCAGCTCCCCCCTGTCTGTGAAGCCAGCCTCTCACTAGTAATTCAGGGAGGGAGCTGTCTCAGACTTCACCATCTACCCCCCCCCCTCACCCACACACCATTCACTAGCTGGGACATGGGGGAAGTCAGGAGTGAGGGTCAGGCAGCTCCCCCCTGTCTGTGAAGCCAGCCTCTCACTAATAATGCAGGGAGGGAGCTGTCTCAGACTTCACCATCCCCCCCCCCCCTCACCCACACACCATTCACTAACTGGGACATGGGGGAAGTCAGGAGTGAGGGTCAGGCAGCTCCCCCCCTGTCTGTGAAGCCAGCCTCTCACTAGTAATGCAGGGAGGGAGCTGTCTCAGACTTCACCATCCTCCCCCCCCCCTCACCCACACACCATTCACTAGCTGGGACATGGGGGAAGTCAGGAGTGAGGGTCAGGCAGCTCCCCCCTGTCTGTGAAGCCAGCCTCTCACTAGTAATGCAGGGAGGGAGCTGTCTCAGACTTCACCATCCTCCCCCCCCCCCCTCACCCACACACCATTCACTAGCTGGGACATGGGGAAAGTCAGGAGTGAGGGTCAGGCAGCTCCCCCCCTGTCTGTGAAGCCAGCCTCTCACTAGTAATGCAGGGAGGGAGCTGTCTCAGACTTCACCATCCTCCCCCCCCCCCCTCACCCACCCACACCATTCACTAGCTGGGACATGGGGGAAGTCAGGAGTGAGGGTCAGGCAGCTCCCCCCTGTCTGTGAAGCCAGCCTCTCACTAGTAATGCAGGGAGGGAGCTGTCTCAGACTGGTATCAGGGTTAGGGCACTGTGTGCAGGAAGATCACAACACTCCTGGTATTAATAGGGATAGGGCACTGTAAGAGATGACTGTAGTAGATTGAATAAAGATCTGATGTTTCTGCTCTCCTCACACCAAACAAAAACAACACACAAGCAGAGAAGCCCTTCTTACAAAGCTGAGCTAGTGAGTTAAGTAGGAGGAAAAGTAAACATACTGGTGCCAGTGTGGCTACTTAAAAAATACACTTACCAACAATCAATTACATATATTTGAACTGTGTACAGTTCCAGCCAGGACCACCTTTCTAAAATGCACAGTGATTGGCAAATTCAACATGCACTAGCATTTCAGGTGCCTGCTAACAAAAATAATAAACAAACAAGTTCTAGTCAGGTGAGTGCTGATCATTACATTACTTTTTTTGTCAAGCTTCCAACTGTTTCCATTTCACATCCCCCCAACCATATTGGTAACATCAATAGATAAGAGCACAGCCAGCCAATAGGAATACATACATACATATTCATTCCTAAGTGACCTTTACTGACCTGGGAAGTGTGAACACTTTGTTTCATTTTCTGTTGGTGTTCGTTAGTTTCCAGTTCCATTTCCCATCCCCCCAACCATCACCTCAGTGGTAACCTTGGTAACATCAATAGATAAGAGGGCAGCCAGCCAATAGGAACACATATTCATTCCTAACTGACCTTCAGTGACCTGGAAAGTGTTTATTTGTATCATTTTCAGTTAGTGCGCACTAAATCGAGTTAGTGCGCACTAACGTGGAGTTAGTGTGCACTAACTCGAGTTAGTGCGCACTAACACGATTTAACGATTTTTAACGATAAATCGTTAGAATTTCTATTGTATCGTGTTCTATAACGATTTAAGACGATATAAACATTATCGGACGATAATTTTAATCGTTGAAAAACGATTCACATCCCTATCCAATAGACAAAGATAGTTGGTTGAATCAAATGAGTTTTGAAACGTATGGGAACAGAGGGCACAAGTTTCCCATAGGTTAGCTAAAAAGTAAAAAATAAAAGCAGCAGAGTAATCCATGATTAGGACAAAAATTCACTTAAATGTAAACATAATACAAGAAGTGAACAGACACACAATACAGCAGCAGGAGAGATTGTTCATTGTTTTGAGGAGAAACCCTATTGGGATCGTCGTCTGAATAGAGAACATACGGATGGGCACGGTTTTGAGCCCCGCCTGGAAACGCCTCCAGTGACAATCAGCAAAGTCAAACAAAAAACATTATTTCAAAATAAAAAAAAAAATTTTAGACCACAAGGATTACGATCACAACATAAATATGACATAAATTCATTTTATTATGGTCCCATTAATTGGGTTTAGACACGTACGGACCTAGTGGGCACAAGTTTCCCACCAGGTCCACTAAACAATAATAAAAAAATAAACAATATAAAGTAGCATAGCAATCAATGATTAGGACAGTAACAAATTTATTGCCAGGTCAATACAAATAACGAAAGGATACACAACACAACAGTAGGAGAGATCGTTGATAGTAGTGAGGAGGAACCCTATTGAGATTGCCGACTGAATAGCTAATTTACAGATAGGCGCGGCTTCGTGCCCCGCCCGGAAAACGCCCCTAGTGTCAATCAATGACGTCAAACCAGAAGCAGGAACGTTCAGCGGACGTGGTACAGACTGGTTCTCTACCAGGTCCGCCTTATCTGAACAGAGTAAAAGACATCAATTAAACATAGGCCTCCATCAGGTCCGCCGGTCCCGAAAGTAAAAAAATAAAAAAACCACAATAGTATTGCAAGGTCAAACACAGAAATATCATAATATACAACATAAGGATTTTATTCGTTCAATATAAGATACACCAGGTTATTTGGATTGCAAATACAAGCCAGTAGAGGGTAAACAATCTTGATTACATACACCTGAGACAGCCTCGATCTGACTGAAGGTAGGAGGTGTACTCCCTAGGCAGGTATAAAAAGAGTCTGAGTAAACTAGACACCCAGGCAAGCACAGAAGGCGTCGCACGTTTGACACATGAAGTTTTGAAGAGTAAGTTTTCTAATGGAAAGGTGGGCATAGATTTAAGAGTGAATACACTTTGTAGTGATGTTTTTATAGCCTAATGTTTAAGTCAATATTTTTATATGTTGAAGGTAACATGAATGCTGTGAACCCTATATAGGACACAGTAGATTCTCCCGCAGTTCCTGAAGCAGGCACATAGTGCTGAAACATGGCCCGTGTCGGACATGCAGCTCCGTACCCATGAAACATCAATAAAGGCGGCAACCTTGATAAGTATGAAACGAAGTGGGTCGGAAAAGCAGCAGGGGAGAAGGGACTTTAAGAAAAAATTAGAAAAAATAAAAAAAGTGAATATCTTTAGAAATATTTTTGAAAATAATAAAAGACGGAGGAAAAGAAAAGGATAACTGCAAATCGGTTACCCTTGTCAGAAACCTCCGTACAAAAAAACCACCAGACAAGGATTCCTTTGCACGTTCAAGTTGGTGAACTGATGCAATTAATAGCAGTGTCTATTCCCTAAGTAAATTTGATTAATAGCCATTAATAGACTTCTCCTCCAAGAACTTATCCAAACCTTTTTTGAACCCAGCTACACTAACTGCACTAACCACCTCCTCTGGCAACAAATTCCAGAGCTTTATTGTGCATTGAGTGAAAAGAATTTTCTCCGATTAGTTTTAAATGTGCTACTTGCTAACTTCATGGAATGCCCCCTAGTCCTTCTATTATTCGAAAGTGTAAATAACCGATTCACATCTACCCTTTCAAAGGTGTACTGTACCTCTTTCCATTCAAAGGAAAATTGATTTTGTGAATTTTCGGTTAATTCGATACTAAAATTGGCAGTTATGTCCACTGCCACATACCACTGGCCTTTGCCACTTTGAATGGCCTCCTCTAAAGTTAACACATCAGGGACCACTGCATGTTAAGGGAGCAACCTTTTCATTCAGCTTATGATAATCAACTGCCTTGCATCAGGGACTGTCCGTTTTCTTCATTGTCTAAACTGGACTGTTAAATGGGGATTTAGAAGGCCTAATTACACTGGCTGCCAACAGAAACTCTTCTTTCATTGACAGATACAATTCTAAGGGGTCTTGATTAAGTGTAAAAATATTTATTAGTCATGTTAGATAGTGCTGCCGTTGATACAGTCAATCTTGACATTTTGTTGCAGAGACTTTTAGAAATTGAATTGATTAATAAGACACTAAACTGGTTTGAATCCTTTTTATAGGTCAGTTCTTTTAAAGATAAAATAAGGAATGAGGAATCTAAGGTAATTAATTTAACTTCGGGAGTCCCACAAGGCTCCTCACTTTCTGCAGCATTGTTTAATATTTACATGTTGCCTCTTTGAAAGCTCCTCTCAGGATTAGGTCTCTCATAATATATTTATGCAGATGAAGTACACTTTTTAATTCCTATTGTAAATTCTTTTGACCATGCACTTGATTTTTTAAAAATGTATTTTTCTTTGATTTGTCAGTTGTTATATCATATAAAATTGAAGTTAAATGAAAGTAAGACCACAATTATTTTTATTTGTAATAAATTAGACAGAGAAAAATAACTTTTTTTTATCGAAACAGAATCAAGTCTGGTTATAGAAGTAAGAAATTTAGGGATACTGTTGGACAGTGAGATCAATATGAAAAGATTGATAGCGAACACTATAAAAGATGGTTTCTATAAATTACAAATTTTAAAAAGGTTAAAACCATTCCTATACACCTAAGACTTTAGAACTGTCTTGTAGACTCTTGTTTGCTAAGGTAGATTACTGTAATGCACTTTGGTTAGGTTTACCTCAATGTACTCTCCGCCTGTTGCAGTTACTACAAAATGCAGCTGAAAGGGTTTTGACTGATTCAAAAAAATATGATAATATTACACCATTTTGAAAAATCTGCACTGGCTACCGATATATTTTAGAATACAGTATAATTGTGTCTAATCCATAAAACAATATATAATGAAAAAAATGAATGGCTAAATGCCTCTCTGCAACTTCAGACCTTACAACGTCGGGTGAGATCAAAGTATAAAGGGCAGTTGACAATACCATCACCTAGATAAGCACATCTGAATAAAGTATGTTGAACAAGCGTTGTCACTGGCAGGCCTTATTAGCTGGAATGAGCTCCCTAGCAAACTGAGATTAGAGTCAACCTTTTGAAGTTTTAAAAGAAGGTACAAAACTTAGGGCCTCATTTTCCAAGCCGCTCGCATGAGATAAGGGACCTTTCGCATGCGAAAAGTTCCTTATCGCATGAGATACCAGGATGGGGGGCGGAGTCGGGGCGTAGTCGGCCCCAGAAGAGGAGGAGTCGGGGCGTCACCCGGGGCCGACTCTGCACCAACTCCATGGACAGCGAAAAGGTAGGTGCCTTTTTGCTGCCTATTTCGCTCCCAATAGCTATACCTCCTATGGTGGGCGCTATTGGGTGTGAAACCGGCAGCAATCGCACCGCGACGGTGCGATCGCTGCTGGCTAGCACAGGCCCGCCGCCCGTTTCAAGCCCCCTGCCCCTCATCTTCTAAAGTATTGCAGGCCTGCGATACTTTAGAAAATGAGGCCCTTAGATTGTAAGCCCTCTGGGGATAGGGAAATACCTTCAGTACCTGAATATAAACCGATGTGAAATCTCAGATTGAATGTCGGTATATAAAAATAAATAAATAAATAAATAAATAAATCTAAAAACTTATTTATTTAAATCTGCTTTTGGAGATTAGTATAAGGAAGGTGAGCAAATGCAATTGCATGACATTGGAAGCTGTTTGATTACCATTTTGTTGTACTTTTTTAGCATAGATTTTAGAATGTTGATTTAAATTCATTTTATATTATACTATTTTATATTGTTTGTATGTTTTATTGAATAATTTATTGTTTAGGATATTTTAAGTTGATTTTATGCTATTTTAAAGTGCTTTAAAGTTGTAACCTGTATGATTACATTGGAATACTGGTATATAAATTTAAATAAATAAATAGGTCCTTCACCACCAGCTGGATTTCTTTTTGTCCACCTTTAGTCTTATATTGGGCAGAGCAAATAGATTCTTTATTTGGGTCAGTAGCCACTAGGTCATCTAATACATGAGTCATTTGTACTGTTCTTATGGCACACTGTGTCCCTTGATTGCTTGGCAGACATTTCTATTTCCCTTGCATCAAAGTTTTAATTACATTTTCTAATTTCATCAATGCCCCAAAACAATATCCTTCTGGATTGCTATTATTGCCTTGTGGTGGGAAAGGAGATCCATCTTCTATTGCAAAATAATTTCAGTTTCCACTCCAAGGGTAACTTGGACCTCCCATACCCTTCGAGAGGAAAGCATGCACTCTTTGAATCTATGAAGGCTCTCCCACAAAATTGTAGTCTCTGCCCTATTGTCTGCTAGGGCCATACATATTGTTTATTTCTCCACATTCCACCAGATTTTAAGGAGTGCATAGTAGCTTAAATCTGTATGAATGGGAAAAAAGGAACACCAGGGCTTGGATTGTGGCTATTGTCTTTTTGGCAGTAGTACTGGGAATTCATAGTTGGTGATTCAATTATTAAGAATATAGACAGCTGGGTGTCTGGTGTGCATGATGATTGCATGGTAACATGCCTACCAGGTGCAATGGTGGGTTGACCTCACACATCACCTAGATAGGATTAAGGTAATGCTAGGACGGAGCTGGCTGTTCATGGTACATCTGGGCAATGACATAGGAAAATATAGGCAGGAGTGTCTAGAAGCCAAATTTAGGTTCGTAGGTAGAAAGATGAAATCCAGAACTACCAGGGTAGCATTCTCTGAAATGATCCCCTGTTTCCACACATAGGTCCCCAGAGGCAGACAGGGCTCTAGTTTCTCAATACATGGATGAGACGATAGTGCAAGGAAGAGGGATTCAGTTTTGTAAGGAACTGGGGAATATTTTGGGGGAGAGTCTTTTCTGAAGAGATTGGCTCCACCTTAACCAGGCTGGAACTAGGCTGCTGTTGCTAAACTTTAAATGAGATAGAGTAGCTTTTAAACTAAATCAAAGGGAAAGCTGACAGTTGCTCAGCAGTGTACTGTTCGGAGGGAGGTATCTTCAAAGTTTATTAATGAACCATTGGAGTTAGGGCATCCTAACAGAGAGATTCCAATATTAAAAAAATAAATTGGTCCTTGTTCCTAAATTAAAGATTCATCAGAGCTTAAAAGATTCCAATTTATATCCCAGTCAACTGAAAAGCAGAATGTTATACAACAAAATCACACTTTGAAATCTTTGTATGCTAATGCAAGAAGTCTAAAAAATAAAGATGGGAGAGTTAGAGTGTATAGCAGTAAATGATGACAGACTTAATTGACATCTCAGAGACATGGTGGAAAGAAGATAACCAATCAGATGGTATTATACCCAGATATAAAAATAATATTGCAATAAGAGAGGGGCAACTTGGTGGTGGGGTGGTGCTGTCTGGGATGGCATAGAGTCCAACAGGATAAAGATCCTATAAGATACTAAATGCACAATCAAATCTTTAAGAGAAGAAATGCTTTGTGTGTGTTGGATAAGAGTGTAGCGATTAGGGATGTGAATCGTTTTTTGACGATTTAAAATATCATCCGATATTTTTGAAATCGTCAAAAATCATTAGAGTGCGATACAATAGAAATTCCCCCGATTTATCGTGAAAAATCGTTAATCGGATTTGTGTCCACTAATGGGAGTTATTGGGGGGGGGGGGGGGCGGGAAAACCGGCACAACCAAAACAACCCCTAAATCCACCCCCGACCCTTTAAAAACGAATCCCTTACCTTCCCCCACCCTCCCAAACCACCCAAAATGTTTTAAAATCACCTGGTGGTCCAGAGGAAGCCCCGGGACCGATCGCCCGCTCTCGGGCCGTCGGCTGCCACTAATAAAAATGGTGCCGATGGCCCGATAAAAGAAAACCCATCCCGACCCTTTAAAACTGACCCCTTAGCCTCCCCCACCCTCCCGCCCCCCAAAAAAATGTTTTTAGAATTACCTGGTGGTCCAGAGGGGGCACCGGGAGCGATCTCCCGCTCTCGGGCCGTCGGCTGCCACTAATAAAAATGGCGCCGATGGCCCTTTGCCCTTACCATGTGGCAGGGTATCCGTGCCATTGGCCGGCCCCTGTCACATGGTAGGAGCACTGGATGGCCGGCGCCATCTTTAAAAATGGCACGGGCCATCCAGGGAGGGTGGGGGAGGCTAATGGGTCAGTTTTAAAGGGTAAGGGTGGGTTTTTTGTTTATCGGATTGGGCGCAGCCGATAAACAGAAAACCAATCGGGCCGGACGATAAAAGTTATAAGATTTGAATCGGAACCGGAAACAAACCGATTCTGGTTCCGATTCACATCTCTAGTAGCGATAGGAGTATGCTACCATCCAAAGGACCAAAATGATGAGATGGACAGTGAAATGCTAAGAGAAATTAGGGAAGCTAACCAAATTGGTAATGCAGTAATGATGGGAGATTGCAAATTCCCTAATATCAATTGTGTAAGTATAACATCAAGTTGTTCAACACATGCTAGAGAGATAAAGTTCCTGGATGGAATAAATAACAGTTTTATGGAGCAATTTGTTCAGGAACTGATGATAGAAGGAACTAGTGGTGTGCATTCGTTTTGAACGCATATGTAAAACGCAACTTATATTTTTAAAAGAGAAAAAAATGGTTTGAGGAGAAACACATTGCGAGTTCCAACTTATTCAACATAGCTATGTTGAATACGTTGAACCTAAATAAACACTTAAACCCCCCACCCTCCTGACCCCCCCAAGACTTACCAAAACTCCCTGGTGGTCCAGCGGGGAGTCAGGAAGCCATCCCTGAACTCCTTTGCGATTTCCTCACGGCGCAGATAGCCTGTGTCACAGGGGCTGCCTGTGCCATTGGTCAGCCCCTGTCACATGGTCACGGCGCCATCTTGTGCTCCTACCATGTGACAGGTAGGTCATGTGGCAGAGAGGTCGCTCTGGGACCCCCGTTGGACCGAACCGGAACTTTTGGCCAGCTTGGGGGGGTCAGGAGGCTCCCCCAAGCTGGCCAAAAGTCCCTGGTGGTCCAGCGGGGGTCCCGGAGTGGAGGCGTGGAGGAGCCCTGGATGGTTGGCGTGACGTTGGCGTCACGTGCTCCTCCGCACCTCCGCTCCCGGACCCCCGTTGGACCGAACCAGAACTTTTGGCCAGCTTGGGGGGGGGGTCAGGAGGCCCCCCCCCAAGCTGGCCAAAAGTTCTGGTTTTGGTCCAGCGGGGGTCCCGGAGCGACCTCCTGCCACATGACCTACCTGTCACGTGGTAGAAGCACAAGATGGCGCGTGACCATGTGACAGGGGCTGACCAATGGCACGGGCAGCCCTGTGACACAGGCTATCGGCGCCGTGAGGAAATCGCAAAGGAGTGCAGGGATTGGCTTCCTGACTCCCCTCTGGACCACCAGGGAGTTTTGGTAAGTCTTGGGGGGGATTAAGGAGGGTGGGGGGTTTTAAATTTTTATTTAGGGAACCGGGAAACATATGGACAGATCCACAACTTATGGATTTCTCCATACTTTCATATTGAACGAATCGACCTCACCTTCAACGTATCAACGTTTCACCAAAAACTTTTTGCTTGCACATCCCTAGAAGGAACAAAGTTTTGGATAAGTTCTTGGAGAAGAAGTCCATTAATGGCTATTAATCAATTTTACTTAGGGAATAGCCACTGCTATTAATTGTATCAGTAGCATGGGATCTTCTTAGTGTTTGGGTAATTGCCAGGTTCTTGTGGCCTGGTTTTGGCCTCTGTTGGAAACAGGATGCTGGGCTTGATGGACCCTTGGTCTGACCCAGCATGGCAATTTCTTATGTTCTTAATTTTAGATCTAATTCTCAGTGGAATGCAGGATTTGGTGAGAGAGGTAAAGGTGGTCTGGTTGCTTAGCAATAGTGATCATAATATAATCAAATTTGAATTAATGATTGGAAGGGGGAAAGTAAGTAAATCCATGGAATTAGCACTAAAATTTGCAAAAGGGGAACTTTGATAAAATAAGAAAAATAGTTAAAAATAACTGAGAGGTATAGCTACAAAGGTTAATAGTGTGAAACAGGCATGGACTTTGTTTAAAAATACCATCTTAGAAGTACAGTCCAGATGTATTCCACACATTAAGAAAGGTGTAAGGAAAGTCAAATGATTGCCGGCATGGCTAAAAGGAGAAGTGAAAGAGCCTATTTTATCCAAAAGGTCTTCATTCAAAAATTGGAAGAAGGATCCATCAGAAGAAAATAGGATAAAGCATAAAAATTGGCAAGTTAAATGTAAAATATTGATAAGACAGGCTAAGAGAGAATTTGAAAAGAAGTTGGCCATAGAAGCAAAAACTCATAATAAATACGTTTTAAAATTTATCCAAAGCACAAAACCTGCAAGGGAGTTAGTTGTATCATTAGATGATAAAGGAGTTTTTAGGGAAGAGAAGGCCATCACAGAAAGACTAAACAAATTCTTTCTTTGGTGTTTATGGATGAGAATTTTGGGAAGATATCCATTCCAGGGACAGTTTTCAAGGGTGACAATTCAGATGAACTGAAGCAGAGAACCTGGAAGATGTGGTAGGTGAGATTAACAACTGAAGAGTAGTAAATCACCTGGGTTGGATGATATATATCCCAGGGTTCTGAAACAATTAAAAAATGAAATTTCAGATCTATTACAATTAATTTGTGACCTATCATTAAAATCATCTGTTGTACCTGAACACTGAAAGGGGACCAATGTAACCCAATATTTAAAAATAGCTCCAGCGGTAATCTGGCAAGCTATAGACGAGTACACCTGACTTTAGTGCCAGGAAAAATCATAGAAACTGTTATAAAAAGAAAATCACAATCACAAAACATTTAGGTAGACAGTCTTGCCTAAATCTATATTTTTGGAAGGGGTGGAATAAACATGAGGACAAAGGTGAACTGGTAGTGTATTTGGATTTCAGAAGGCATTTGACAAAGTCCCTCATGAAGACTTTAAGAAAACTAAAAATTCATGTGATATGAGGCGATGTCCCTTTTATGGATTACAACTGGTTAAAAAGACAAGAAACAGAGTAGATTAAATGATCTATTTTCACAGTGGAAAAAGGTAAACAGTGGAGTGACTCAGGGATCTGTACTTGGACCGGTGCTTTTTAATATATTTATAAATGATCTGGAAAAGGGCATGACAACTGAGGTGATCAAATTTGTAGATAACAAAAGTATGCAGAATAGTTAAATCTCAAGCATATTGTGATAACTTGCAGGGGGACCTTGTGACAACTGAAAATTGGGCTTCGAAATGGCAGATGTATTTTAATGTGTACAAGTGAAGGTGATACATATAGGAAAAAATAACTCTTGCTGTAGTTACACAATGTTAGGTTTTATCTTCAGAGTTACCACCCAAGAAAGAGATCTAGGCAACATAGTGGATAATACATTGAAATTGTTGGCTCAGTGTGCTGTAGCAGTCAAAAAAGCAAACAGGATTTTAGGAATTGTTAGGAAGGGAATGACAAATAAAAGAGTGGATGTCATGATGCCTTTGTATCACTCTATGGTGAGACTGCACCTTGAATACTGTGTGCAATTCTGGTCACCACATCTCAAAAAAAGATATAATTGCACTGGAGAAAATGCAGAGAACGGTGATCAAAATGATGAGGGTCATGGAACAGCTCCTCTATGAGAAAAAAGCTAAAGAGGTTAGGGCTGTTCAGTTTGGAGAATAGACAACTGATGGGGGATATCATAGATATCTACAAAATCATGAAAGGACTTGAACAGATACATTTAAATCGGTTATTCACTGTCTCAGATAATAGAAAGACTAGGGTCATTCATTGAAGTAAATAAGTAGCTTATTTAAAGCAAATCAAAGAATATTCTTTTTCACTCAGCACATAGTTAAGCTCTGGAATTCATTGCCAGAGGATGTGGTTACAGCAGTTAGTGTAACTGGAATTAAGAAAGTCTACGTTCCTAGAGGAAAAATCCATAAACTGCTATTAATCAATAAGGAATAGTAGCTTGAGATCTATTTAATGTTTGGGTACTTGCCAGGTACTTGTGATTTGGATTGGCCACTGTTGGAAACAGAATGCCTGGGCTTCATGGACCCTTCTTCTGACCCATTATTGCATATCTTATGTTCTTACAATATCCCCCCTGGCATTAGTAGCATGGGATTTACTTACTGTTTGGATGTTTTGTAGGTACTTGTTTCTTGCATTGGCTGTTGTTGGAAACAGGATGTTGGTCTTCATGGACCCTCAGTCTGACCCAGTATGGCATATTCTTATGTTCCTAATTATTTTTTTCATTTATTGGTACCCAACTATACTCCATTCAAAGATTCACTGTACTGTGTGTGTGTGCAGAACTTCCTGTCTCACACACACTCACATAATACAGTGTATGTGTGCTGTGCTGAGTGCAGTATTATGCACTAGAGATGACAGACTACACACACACACACACACACACACACACACACACAACAAACCTGTTAAACACTAACCAAAATGAACGGCAGACTGATATAGGCTCTTTGCTTCAGTTTCTGTGCACTGATCAGTGCTCATTTCACCAATGCCTAAACATACAAAGAAAAAAGATCACTAGCAGTGTGCCATCTCCGCACACTGTCTCCCTCCCAGGCCCTCCCTCTATAAAGCGAAAAATTGCCATCATGTGCTATTGTCTGTATTTCTCTGGTGGCTGGCACAGTGTTCATGAACACAAGGTAATCATTCAAAAAAAAAATTAAGAAATATTGCTGGTGGGTGATTAAAATCTTGTGAAGCACAGTCTGGTATAGCTGTGTTGAGTAATTGAGCATTACACTTACCATCAGCAGTATGTGTCTAGTCGCTCTTAACGTTCATCGAGTATGACGCCAGATTTAATCATTTCTATTGAGTTTATTTGTTGAGCTAAATGCTCTTAATATTTGGAGGGGAAGGATAGTCAATGCATATGGTTACTGTTCTCTTTATGTCTTACATTTAAAATTCAAACAGTTGACAGGATTCAGTTTGTGGTTAAAACTGAGTTGAGTTAAAATACCAAATTGTAAAAAATGAAGGTAATTATAAACAATGATGCTAAGATCAAGGGAACTCTCAAAAAAAAAAAGCATTGTTCACGTGAGCTCCCCAGTGTCCCCGGTACTAGTTTTCTGACAATAGCTTCCTGACACATTATAATACCTACAGCATGGATTCACCAGGGTAAGGTCCTTTCAGACAAATCTGATTAATATTTTTGGTGGGTGACTAGAGAATTGTTTTGAGAAAGAGTGCTCATTATGATTTACTTGGATTTCAATATTGCTTTTGACAGGGCTGGTGCTAGCTTTTTTGCTGTCCATTGTCATGTGCACAAAAAATTACTGTTCTGCCCCCACCCCCCGATTTATTTAGTGTCTGTCTCTGGCCCATCAAATAAAGCCCATCTCCCTCCTGCAATCTATGGCTTAGATTCATCATTCCACAGGGGGGCGATAGTGTGCAGCTGGCCGCATCGTGGTGGCACATTTTTGCCCTCCGTGGTTGTGGCCACGCCGCACACTATTGTCCCCATTGCACCACTGAAAAAGGTGGTGTTATTTCCGGTGGTTGCAGTGGTGCTGGCATAATTGTTTTCCCCACCCAAACCCCACCCTTATGCCTTATTTACATGTTAAAGCTGTGACACAGTAGTTATTGCATGTGTTAGGCCATTAGCGCATGTGATAACACCCTAATGCACGAGATAACTTCACATCACGTTTTAATGAATGGCCCTGTATATTTTTAAAGACTGACATGCCCCCCCCCCCCCAACTCAGAACCCATGGATATGGAAGGGTATTAGGTACCCTAGGCAAACCTTACAGCCTTGCATACATGCCCATATCCTTTACAGACACACACAATTAAATTCTGCATTTATAATACATTTTACATGAAAAAGAACATTCAAAAATACAGACTGCTGAGGCAAAAATAATACACATGCATATTATATTTACATGCACTCCTGTAGTGCCAACCAGAAAACACTCCAAGAAAGACACTTGGAACTCCTATGGAATTCAAATTGTTATAATGCACATTGGGTGTGAGCTTGGCCCTCAGAAAGCCATGAACAAAACAGAATTACCATTACAAAATAGTAAACCTCCCATACCAAAACAACCTTAACAACCTTATCTATGAAAAGTAAACACCTCACATATTACACCAAGCCCTAGAATACCAATAAAACTCATTAGGAAACCAGGCTTCTATAGATCCCTGCACAGAAATTACATGCCTGCAAATACCTCACCTCAGTCACATATGCAGACCACAGACAGACCCTCACCAAATACAGAATAAAGATATCTTAAAGTATAAACAGAAATGTGCTGAAAAGAACTGAACTGGAACCCACAACAAGCCAGCCTCTATATGCAGTGCAACAGTGGAAAAACAGAAACATTACCATTCTTCATAAAAACATTAAATAATAGAATCAAGAAATATAAAACAATCATAATAGTAAAATCATATTCATAAAAGGAATAAATATTTCAAACCATTAATGAAAAGAATAAATAACATTTCCCAAACATCAATAAAATATTTCAAAACATCAAATGAATAAAAAATCCAATAATTAAAAAGAAGTCTATTTCCCCCTAAAAAAAAATAATGTTTTGAAAGAGCAGAATTATCAAATTGCACCCAATAATTAAAACTAATAAGGATTAAAAAAAAAAATCTCCTGCTCGCCATACCCTTGATCTTCTGATTTCCTGTCACCCTGAGATTTTTGTGGCTTGGGGGAGATAGGGACAACCACATTTTATCTTCCCTCTTACAAACAAGCACAATACACATTCATTCTCTCACACACTCCCTGTCTCTAACATACACAGGCTTTATCTCCTTCACACATACATTATGTGTATGTGTGTGTGTATGTGCCTGTGAAAGCCTATATGTGACACATGGGCTCTCACAGGCTCATAAATATATGCACAGGCTCTCATATAGACACACACATTCACATACATAAGCTCTCACACAGACACATAAACATGCACAAACACCCAGGATCTCAGACACACACATGCTCTCAGTCACTCACACGCATGGCCTCCTGTTGTCTTTGGGCCGTGGTGGGAGGAGCTCCACCATGGCCATGTGGGCCTCCTGATGTGTTTGGACCATGGTGGTATGAGCTCCAACAGAGCCCCATGGGCCTCCTGATATCTTCAGGCTGTGGTGGGAGGAACTCGACTATGGCCCACTGGCCTTCCTGATTTGGAGGGAGAAAGCAGAAGCTGCGATTGTGCGCAGGCATATGCGCACATGCAAATGGAACATGGGCCTCTCCATCAGCCGCCAGTGGCTTGAGTGCCAGCAGCATCTCTCCTTCTTCAGCTGCCAGCAACCCTGAAGCTTCTCCTGCTGCAACGAGCTTGCTGCCTCCCCTGCGTGTGCTGCCCCACGCAAATACACAATATGCACACCCGGTCACACTGGGCCTGGCTTTTGATACAATCCTGCATAGGATACTCATGAATAAAATGAAAAGCTTGGTATGAAGGTGGAGTGGACTACAAACTTGTTGACTGACAGGAGACAGCATGTAATGGTAAACATAATCTACTCTGAGGAGATAAGCATGTTAAGTGTAGTGCCACAAAGATTGGTTTTGGAACTGGTTCTGTTCAATTTCTTTGTGAGTGACATTGCAGAAGGAATGGAAGATAAAGTTTGTCTATTTACAGATGATACAAACTAACTGCATCATTCATCAAAATGCATTATGGAGTTAACACACACAAAAAACACTGTAGCACACATGCACATTTTTGAGGGGACAAGGAGATGGAGAGAAGGAGAGAGTGAGAGAGAGAGAGAGACTATCTGCAAAGCCACCTGATAGGTCGAGGTAAGGTGTTAGTGGTGGTTTAAGGTTTAGGGACCAGTTTCACATGTAGAGTGAGACGTACAAACAGCACAGTACACCTTAGTGAAGATTTAATATCATTTGGAGTAAGGAAAGTCTCACAAAGATGAAATGTTGTACTATGTTCTCTCACCCTCTCCTATAGAGATATAAATACTTAACTATGATGGACTTGTAGATAGTCTCTCTCTCTCTCTCTCTCAGTTTACTGCACCATGTGATAAAACCTATGTGAAGCACTGAGGTAACTTACAAATTTCCATAAACATGCCCCTTTTTGATAACGCATGCATTATTAACTTTTTTTGATGAATGATAGGGTTAGATTGTAATCCATCTGGGGACAGAGAAATAACCTCAGTACCTGAATGTAATCCACTTTGAAGTGCTGAAAACCAGAATATAAAAATCAGATAAATAAAATCAGATAACAATGATACTAAGATCTGCAACACTGCTGTGATTTGGTCACATTCAAAGTGGTTATGTATGCCTGAATGTGATGGCATATACACATTGTGGCATGATCCCAGGAATCTAGTAAAGACATCAGTTTTAAGACCTGAGGCATTGCAGATCACCTGCATGTTAAGAGAATGAAAGCTCATGCAGTGGTGGTAGCTGACTCACTCCCTGTAGGTGACCTGATTGCAATGTGAACTATGTCATAAAATGCTGTCATTGGTGCTTATTTCTGCAGAAAAATAAATATATAGATTAATTCTCCTGAGAAAAGCATTCATAAAATGTATAATAAAGTGTGATGTCGATGACTGACTTTTTCCTGTTTTATCCCAGAGAGTGGTCTGGATGCTGATAATCAGGACTGTAGTGATGTTGAGGTGGATTGGCAAGGCATTACCTCTCTGTGCATAAGACCATAGATCTCCTACCAACTATTGACACAGTTATTGAATGCTTTTTTTTATTGAACCTAAACTTGCATATTACTGGCTATTCTGACAAATCCAAAAACTGGATCCTGGGCATATATATCCTCTCTATGTGGTAACTCCTCCTCCTCTGTTGCCTCTCCCTCCACTAATGCAGATTCCACAGAATACAAACATTTACAGCACTCATAGCAGCACTATTACCCACCACTAATACATCCAGAGTAACCATTCAAACAGCAAGGATACTGACTTGCAAAAAGCAGTCAAAAACAGACTCATACATAGCAAATATACACAGATGGCATACATAGACTCACAAACAGGCACAAAAAAAGGCATATGCAGATTCACAAGCAGAAAAGATGTACAAACTAACATACAGGGAAGGCACAGAGCTGACAAAAAAGAAATGAGAGAAAAAGCAGGCAAATAGATAATTACTAGGGATGGACATTCAGGAGAAAAGAAAAACAGTAAATAAAACAAAATGTCCTATTTAATTCTGGACTGTTTTCAAAATGGAATGAGTTAAATTTTGACATTTCATTGGAATCTCTTTAATTTTGAAACCTATTAAAAAAAAGTTGCCAGTCTAGGCCTAGGCTGAAAGCTGGAGCCTCGCCTAGACTGAGGTTGCAACCAGAAAAAGAGGATACAGCATATGCCTGAGCATGATGATGGGGTCTCAGACTAGGCCCTGGCCCAAGACTGGGGCTTAGACTGAGACCCGAGAAAAGGCACAGGCCTGGGAAATTTCCCGACAATTTCCCGCTCAAAACGTACCAAATCCAATGCTACATACTGGCCAGGAGGCCGAGCTCTGACACGTTAGCCTCTACCAAGACCCAGACCCAATGCTGGAGCACAGCCCAGAGACAGGGTCCTAACACCTGGCCCTAGGCCTAGGCCAGGGTCTGAACCCAGGCCTGACATCACAGATGTACCAGGAGGCAAGGTTCTGAAGCTGAGGCCTCAGCATGGACTCAGGCCCAATGCAAAGGCCTGGCCTGGAGGCCAAATCCTGACACCTAAGCCTCGGACTAAGCCAGTGTTAAGGCCTAGGCCAAACATTGTAGCCTGGCCTGAATTCTGGGTCCTGATGCCAGGGCATTGGCCCAGGGTCAGACCCAGGCCTGCAGCCAAGGCCTTGGAGCTCCTCTTTCGTGTCTTCTTTCTTCATCAACTGTTGCTATCCACTGGGATCATTGCAACCAGTTAATTAACTCTTGTGTAACCTCCCCATCAGAGTGTATCACTTTGTGTATGTCAGTTGAATTTCTTTCCATTCATCAAAATGGTGCCCACCACTGCAGAAGATGCACCAGAATTGTTAAACTCTGACACAATGACCCCAGTGGACAGCATCAGTTGGTGAAGAAGAGCCAAAGAAAGAAAGTGGAAAAGAGGAGGTCTGAAGCCTGAGCTCTGGGCCTGGGTCTAACCCTGGGCTGAGCCCTCTGTATCCAGATCCGGTTTCTTGACCAAGCCAGAGCATCAGACCTAGGTCAGAGACCTGGACTAGGCCGAGGCCCAGGCATCAGGAGCCAGCTTCCTGGCTGAGTCGCAGCATCAGGCCTGCATCCTGGCCAAGTCCCCAGCATTGGCATTTGGCCTCCAGGCCGGGCTTTTCAATTGGGCATGGGTCTGGGTCTGGGCCTGGCTTATGGTGCCAGCATCAGGACATGGCCTTCAGAACCTGTTGCAGCATGTGGCCTGGGTCTGAACTCTGACCTAGGGCTGAGACCCAGGAGTCAAGACCCGGCCTCCAGGCCAGACTGTTGCATCAAGGCCTGGTCTTGACACCTGTGCCTAGATGCTGCACCTAGGCCAAGGGTGCAGCACCATAACATGCCCCAGGCCTATGGAATTAAAATGCTTTGGGACCAGCTGGCCCTGATGCCTAGGCCCAGGCAGAAGCCTCGGCCTTCCTCAAGGCTTAGGCCATAGAAGGTCACCATGACCTTGGTCTAGGACTCACCCCAAGCCTCTGGCTTGGGCCGAGGCCTAGGCCTCATCTGCAGTTCCCCCATGGACGAGATAAGTGGGGGCAGGGCAGTATTTTTACAGATAGGAGGAATGGATGGGTGACACGGGAGACCCTGTTTATTTTTTCCCCCCATTTTTTTCAATGTTTATTTTGGGGATTTTTAAACTAAAGAAACAAAATCAACATTGCATGAAACAAAATTTGTGGGCAATACCCCCAAATAACTAATATCCCCTAATAATTTCAAACACTGAAAATGATTATAGAACAAACTACTCATCAAAATCTCTAGCTGTAACCACAAATCCAATCGCCAAGTTCCAAAAGACAAGTGAGGATTAAATTCCACTGGTTAAATAGCAGATGTTAATGTATATACACATTTTTCATGATGTATGCAAATGTTCCCCTTATAAAATATATAAATATGTGTATACTTGCTAATCTTGCCCCATAATGTTCTCCCTCTTTTTATGCTCATATTGTTATGTCTGAAATCAGTGATACATGCATGTTGCTGTTAAGAAAATACAGATGGAACGCACAAAGTTCACTTACATGATATCCCCAATGTTATGTAAATAAACCCCATGCAAGTTTTTGAAAATTGCCTTTGAAAAGAATGTAGCAATATGTCTTGTGAATCACTGAATCACTTAAAACTGTTTAAAATAGAAATAAAGCAATCATATCTTCATGGTTGTTTCATACTCCTGAACTCTTATTTAGCCCTGAGGAAATTGTATTGATTAAAGTCAGAGTAAAATATTCAATGGGAGAAAAGTATATTAAAGATAAATTATTGGCAACCATTTTAAATACAGATATATTATTGGCGCTTTTCTATGCATTCCAACATGCCAATATTTATGTAGTGAAAAAACTGCTGCCAGAAAAATTGTGTTGGGGAACCATGCTAACAACAAATCTTGCCAATGAGTATTTTGTGGCTACAAAGAACAACCCTAATATTTTGGCATATAAATAATGATAGTTTTTTCCTGTGGGGGAAATATGTTCTCTGCAACATTCTTAGAAGGAAAACAATTGTTTGCAATAATTATATATACTGAAATAATGTAGTGTCATTATCACTTTACTCCACTTTGATATTTTGTTGAAGAAGACACCTTTTTATTTAATTAGTTTAATACATTTTTACTAGATTTTGGGAACTATGTTCTCTCCATTAGGTCACTGAAAAAAAAAGCAGTCCAATAAAATGTATCACCTACTAATTGTTTGCTGACCTTTATTTCACCTATATGGTTATAGTACATTAATTCTGTATACAGAACTTTCTGCACAAGATACTATAATGTAGGGGTATACTGTCATTTTTAGGCAAGACAGCAATATTTCCTATTGTTTATAATCAACATAACAGTTCAAGAATTTTTTTATATATTGTAATTTTTTTGCATATTCTTTATCTTAATGTGCACTATTTACTGTTAATGCACACACAAACTATGTGCACTAAATGAAAATAATGTGCACAAAAATGTTACACATAGGTTACAAAGTTTCAAATAAGGGAGCAGTTCATAGGCTAAACTTCTCCATTCCTATTGTCTGTCTCTTTAGTTACTTGTTTGTGTTGCCAATGTTTCAAGGTGGTCTGTGGGAGAAGATGCCACCTATGAGGTAACAAGTGTAAACAACAAAGCATAACAGCAATGCAAGTACAAAGCAGCAACACAAGTACAAAGCAGCTAGCTTTGCTAGCTAAGGTGTCACTATGTCCCATCATGTGGCCTGTAGCCAGAGCTCATTGACCTCAGTGTGTGCTCCAGTTTTATATTATCTCAGTTACAGTGCTGGCAATTGGATCAAAATTATTATTATTTCAATTTCAATCAGACATATTGGTTCTACAGTGCAGACTTGCAGGCAGATTTTAAAACCCCTGAGTGTGCAAAAGCTGGGTGATATGCACGTGTCTCAGGCCACTGCATGCCGCATGGATTTTAAGAAGTGCCTGAGTATGCCCATATCTCCCCATATGTGCACAAATCAAAAAGGCAAAAATAGGGGCAGAGCATGGTGGGGTTTGGGCAGTACATGGGCAGTCAATGACTAACATGAAGTCTACAGTACAATAATTTCGTGCAATCCCTCTGTCTAATGTGTAAACCAAAAACTGATATACCAGAGGTAAGTAGGCAAAAATCCAAAGCCCAATGATTAAACAAATTTATTAAATGTATTATCGTTGTACAACCCATGCTGACTTCATGTGAAACATATACACATCCTAAAATCTAATAACGTAACATCAATGATATCTCAATCATACCGCATACATCCATTTCATTCCATAAAATCCTAAGACATACACAATGTAAAACATTATGACCATGAATTAATACATGCTGAGAAATACCCCTATTAACATCAATCAACCCACTCCATATACATTTAACATATATTTTCCAAAAATTCCCCTGTTAACATTAGTCTACCCCCCATTTAACATATGTTTTCAAAAAAAACCCCTGTTAGCATTCTCTGCTAACAGGGGTTTTTTTTTGAAAACATATGTTAAATGGGGGGTAGACTAATGTTAACAGGGGAATTTTTGGAAAATATATGTTAAATGTATATGGAGTGGGTTGATTGATGTTAATAGGGGTATTTCTCAGCATGTATTAATTCATGTCATAATGTTTACATTGTGTATGTCTTAGGATTTTATGGAATGAATGGATGTATGCGGTATGATTGAGATATCATTGATGTTACGTTATTAGATTTTAGGATGTGTAATATGTTTTCACATGAAGTCAGCATGGTGTACAACGATAATACATTTAATAAATTTGTTTAATCATTGGGCTTTGGATTAACATGAAGTCTAGGCATAATTATTTACACACACAAATGCACGCTGAAGTCCCCTACCATGTAACTTTACTTCCGCTACTTTAAAATACAATTCAGGCCTACTACGCAGGGTTTGAAGGGTTGGGACTATTAGGGTAAAAGGGGAGACTATTTAGCTGGTGGGGGGGAGGGGGGTTAGAGAGTCCTATCCTTTTTACCAAGGCAACTGGGAATGAACTGGGAAATGGGTGTTTGCATCAGTGAATTGCCTAGAAAAATCCCCCCATTTATGTTGTGGAGGCGGCATTTGTGCGCACATGCAAGCATGGTATAAAATTATGTGCACATTTATGCACGTACTGCCGATTTTATAAAATGTGTGCATATTCACACGTATGATATAAAATGACCGCATCCATTGGTGTGAGCCGGCATACGTGTGTACATGAACGCCTGCGCAGCTGTTTAATAGTTATTGTCCCATTTCTTCATACTTTTATGGTGACAACCTCTGTGTCTCTTTTCTCTTTAGCTTTTTTTGTGAAATCATAAATCACTTAGTCTGTGTTTTAGGACACTTCCTGAAGCACTAGACTCAACTGCATTGCTCATAATAGTGTACACAGTGCTTCTGTCTCTGTGTTGTTGGTGTACTGTGTAGGAGGGGGTCGGTGCTCTCACGTAGTGCCAGCCCTAGTAAGTAATCTTATTACTCAGATATAAATTAAAGAGGCAGAACTCCTGCCGTACATTCATATATATTAGCTCTGCAAGATTTAGTTTGTTTTAACTGTCCCTTTAGTATTACTCTGTGTACGCTGCCAAATCTTCAAGATGAATTTTCAAAATGTTGCATGTGAAAAAATTAGCATATACACATGTATATAGCTCTATTTTCATAGTATTTTCATTTTCGCATACACATATACACATGTAAAAAAGTGACAATTTGCAAGAGGTGAGCTCCCGAGCTGAATAGATTTTCCGCAAAAAATAATGCCACATACTAAAAGAAAAGCGAGAGTCAGGGTAGAGACCCCGACGGCCCAGACTCCCACTTCATCTCAGCTCTTAATTGGGAACTTCTTTTTGCCAAGCGGTGTTAATACCCCGGGAGATGTGGCCGCTGTGAGCGCTGACGGTGAGCAAACGCCGACGCCCCTAGGCCCAAACATCTCACTGAGCCCCGGGGCTCCCCCTAAACCTTTGCCTCCAGGACTCGCCACGGCTTCGGATTTGGGAACGGGAGTCAGGCCGATGTTGCCAGACTTACCAGACTCCTTCGAGGGAAGTCTGATGAGAGAGGAGGCGAGCCCAAAGAATGGAGGGGATGGACGCCCTCTAACTTCAACACCTGAGGAAGGCAAAGGATGTGCAGAGGTCTCCGGAGAGAGGTATGGAGACTGCACGGTGAGAACAGTGAGTCAAAAGCTATTTTCAAGCGTTCCACAAACGTCTAGTATTACTTTGGAAAATGTGTGGGCAGTCCTTGTTGAATTAAAGTCATCTATTGAAATAACAAATAAAACGCTGATAGAAATGCAAAATCGCGTTACCCAGATTGATCTGATACTATCTGCGCATAAAGAAAAGTTCCAAGCCCTTGAAAATCGGGTGGAAATCGTAGAGAAAGCCCAGGTTGGGCTGATATGTGGAGACAATGCAAATTCTAGGAAAATTGAGACACTGGAAAACCAAGCCAGATACAAAAATCTCAGGATACTAAACTTTCCTAGTATTAGACTGATATCCACCTATGAGATGTATAAAAAATACATATTAGAAGTCCTAATGCTAACCCCAGGAGAAATACCAATAATAGAGAAGATTTTCTTCATAAGCCAAAGAAAAATGGAAAAGAAAGATCAAGAGGGGGAAAAAGAAAAAAATGGATTACAACAGCAAGAAATGGAAAACATCACTGCATTTCTTGAACAGAGTATGACTGACCAAATAGAACATTATGCACGATAGTCCCAGAGAGAGAAAAAGAGAGAGAGAGAGAGAAAAAGAGAAAAAGAGAGAGAGAGAGAGAGAGAGAGAGAGAGAGAGAGAGAGAGAGAGAGAGAGATGAGAAAGAGAGACTTGCTATAGTGCCTATCCCTACATAGGTATTTTAACCCCTATGGAGGGCCACCTACTAACTCGGGGTGGGGATTAGGTATGAGCGTCGGGGGTTGGCGGCCACTTTCGCATTCCACATGAGACCTACGGACAGAACAGTGGTCTCTAGTGCAGATTTGCTGGCTGTCGGAGTGAGGACGCTCACTCCAAGAAGTGGTTTGGGCAACGTTCTCTCTACCTAGCTTGATGGACACTCTACCTGGGCAACAACATGCTAGGTGGAGAGAATGTTGGCCAAATCTTCCGCTTGGAGTGAGCGTCCCTCACTCCGACGGCCAGCAAATCTGCACTAGAGACCACTGTTCAGTCCGTAGGCCTCATGTGGAATGCGAAAGTGGCCCCCAACCCCCGACGCTCATACCTAATCCCCACCCCGAGTTAGTAGGTGGCCCTCCCATAGGGGTTAAAATACCTATGTAGGGCATAGGCACTATAGTAAGTCTCTCTCTCTCTCTCTCTCTCTCTCTCTCTCTCTCTCTCTCTCTCTCTCTTCTCTCTCTCTCTCTCTCTCTCTCTCTCTCTCTCTCTCTCTCTCTCTCTCTCTCTCTCTCTCTCTCTGAAACAGGCTGTCTGGGACTATCATGGATGGCGGTAATCCTTTTCAGGCCCATAACGCAAGGTTGGAGTTGTAGATAGCAGCCGCGCTAACTCTGCGGCTGTTTCGCTGCACACGATACACAGGTTCCTGCTTTACATATGCTCCGCCCCCTGAATACCAAATGACTAATTTGCGTTAACAGCTGTTAACGTGATTTGCGAATTTATCGCACGCGGTAAAGTGCTTGGAAAATGAGGCCCATAGTGGATAGAGATAAAATATTGAGATTATCTCTTAAGAATAGAGACAACAAATTTCTGGGTCAGAAAGTTTGGACATACCCTGACATAACAAAAACCACACAAACACGCAGAAAAAAAATTCTTTCAATGGGCCAAGAAGTGAAAACTCTTGGTGCTCAGTTTATGATTTATTACCCCAGTAAATGTGTGGTGAAATTCCAAAGTGAGAGGTTTGTGTTTTTAGAACCGCTTGAATTACGAAAGTTTATTGATGCTAAATTACCTAGAGCTTGCTGAGATCAGTTATAGGGAATAGTTTAAATACACTGCTTACCTGCTAAATGTTTTAGTATAAAATGCTTTGTATTTGCTCAAATTACATCTTGGATCTCCCATTACTTTATAACGGGAGTTAGTTTCTGTTCTGTTCTAAACTTTATTATCTCTTTGGAAAAAAGTTTGTATTACATATATTTCCTTTGTTTAAACAGAGTATAGTAATAGTATACGAATGGAAATTGCCTATAATATTATTTGTACCCAATCTGTGACATGCGGTATTGCTGTCTTGTATTTTGAAATGCATAATAAAAATATAAATTAAAAAAAAAAAAGTGACAATTTAGGTGCATTCTTGGATGGGGCCAACCCTTATGCTTGTGAATTGCTATTTCAAAAGACACTAACATGCAGGCCTTTTCTAACTTATTAGGTTATTCATCAAAATGTGCTGTGTTGTTAATGCACACAAGAACGTGTTAACACATGGGTTAATGCCATAACGCATGCATTATGAACAAAATTGCATGGCACAGATGAAAGTTTTTTTGGAGGGGACAGGATCAGGGAGGAGTTTGGGTAGGATTTAGTAAAATGAGGGGCAATATTGCACCGTGCAATAGCATAACACATGCTATTACACGGTTGTAATGCCGGAAATAATTACACCTTTTTTCCTGGCATTAGGCTGTGCGATATGCCCGAAATGGCCATAACACAATTCATGATAAATTTTTTGAATTGCATTTTTGTCATTTCTTTGCTTCAGGAGGGAGAGGGGAGAGCGGGAGAAGGATGAGAGAGGGAGTGGAGTAGAGTGGAGTAAAGAGAGAGAGGGAGAGAGAGAGCCTCTGGGAAGGGCCTCGCTGTGTGCACCTATTTATATCTCTAAAGGAGGGCCATCTAATAGGTCGAGGTGAGGTCTTGATGGTGTTTTAGGGTTTAGGGGCCAGTTTCACATGCAGAGTGAGATGTACGAACAGCACAGTATACCTTGGTGAAGATTTGACATCATTTAGAGTACTATGTTATCTCACCCTAGCTTGATGGTACCCTGTTATAGAGTCCATAAAGATAGGGTGAGAGAACATAGTAGAATTTTTATCTTTGTGAGATTGTCCTCACTCCAAATGACATCAAATCTTCACTAAGGTGTACAGTGCTACAAGTATGTGTGTGACTGTTTTGTATGTATGTGAAGGGGGCTAGAATGTACTCACTCAATGGCAATGCTAGTAAGTGTAACCTCATTTATAAGATATAAAGAAGAGCTCTTCTCTGTGCATACACAATATGGGGCGGATTTTCAGAGCCCTGCTCGCGTAAATCCGCCCAAAACCGGGCGGATTTACGCGAGCAGGGCCCTGCGCGCCGGGAAGCCTATTTTACATAGGCCTCCCGGCGCGCGCAGAGCCCCGGGACTCGCGTAAGTCCCGGGGTTCTCGAGGGGGGGCGTGTCGGGGGCGTGCCGGGGGGCGGGCCCGGTCGTCGCGGCGTTCCGGGGGCGTGTCGGCAGCGTTTTGGGGGCGGGTACGGGGGCGTGGCTACGGCCCGGGGGCGTGGCCGTGCCCTCCGTACCCGCCCCCAGGTCGCGGCCCAGCGCGCAGCAGGCCCGCTGGCGCGCGGGGATTTACGTCTCCCTCCGGGAGGCGTAAATCCCCCGACAAAGGTAAGGGGGGGGTGTAGACCAGGGCCGGGTGGGTGGGGTAGGTAGGGGAAGGGAGGGTAAGGTGAGGGGAGGGCAAAGGAAAGTTCCCTCCGAGGCCGCTCCGATTTCGGAGCGGCCTTGGAGGGAACGGGGGGAGGCAGTGCGGCTCGGCGCGCGCAGGCTATACAAAATCGATAGCCTTGCGTGCGCCGATCCAGGATTTTAGTGGATACGCGCGGCTCCGCGCGTATCTACTAAAATCCAGCGTACTTTTGTTTGCGCCTGGAGCGCAAACAAAAGTAGGCTGTTCGCGCTCGTCTGAAAATCTACCCCTATAGTAGCAGTGGGCATTGCAGGCAGTTAGTACCTCACACTTGCTCACTGCTGCTTTCTCATACAGTACATCATCTAAGACTCACTGACTGTATTGCCCTTAGTGTGAAAATTTAATTTTCTTGTTTTGTTTTGCTGTCATTGATTAATTATTGGAGATTCACATACACATTGCTAGCTAAAGTGTTACTTTGCGTGAGTTTGTTTATTATTTCCATCACAGTCAAACATATTGTCTTTGCAGTGCAGACTACAGAGTATAGTCTAAATGTCGTCATACTGTTTTGGTGACAGTCTGTGTGTCTTTTATTTTTGGCTTATTTTGTGAAATCTTTACTCTCTTATTCTGTATTTTAGGCCAATATCTGAAGCACTAGGCTCACTGCAGTGTACACTACTGTCTGTGTGTGTGTGGGAAGGGGGATGGGTTCTCTCATTCAGTTCCAGTCCTAGGTGGCCAATGTAACAAGGTGCGCTGATATTGCTGCAGGATTGTGCATGGATGTACATGCATTTGTACTTGTGTTTTCCTATGGGGATGTAATAAAGGTTTTGTGCACAGAAAAAAGCGTGTACAATCGTGCTTACAGACCTGCTGTTTTTCCTGCGCGAATGCATTCTAATGGCATGCAAACAAGGTGATTAGCTAATCATACATGATGCAGGGAGCCACGCTAATGGTAGTGCAGGTTTTTGTAATGTGGGTTTTTTACTGCCAAGGTCAGGGCATGAGTTAAGTGTCAGCGCTGAGTCGAGGGGCCTTTGTCGGCATTGGAACCTAAGCTGGGAGCTCACCTGCTAAATAGGCACAAATACATGTGCTTTCAAGGAACTCAGGCACCCTAAAAAAAAAAATCCTAGTTAAGCTGGCTAGTTGGAATCCAAGACAGGTGCTAAGATAGGTGTGTATCTGGGCGAAAGCACATGCACATGCTAAAACTAACTTCTGCAAGGGCGGAACATCCTTTTGTTCTTTGGTGTGTTACCACATGCCTCCACCAGCATGCAAGCCCAATTTCACCACCAGGGATGTTGCTTTTTGGCGTCCCTGGTAGTGGCTAATGAAGCCAAATTATATAGGTGCACTGGTGAGAGGCGTAACCTGCGTATGATATGCAGAGTGTGGGAAGAACTAAGGATAGAATTTAATAGAGGAGCCTCTCACCCACGAGGAGTAAGTCGTGCCTGGGTTATGGGTTACAAGAACTTGTACTGGGTAGTTAATGCCTGTGGTGGAATCGGTAGAATTTAGAAGTTCGAATTATTTGCATGACATGGGTACTTTCTGATGTGACTGAGTCTCTGGTTACCGGTATTTGTGTTATAATGCATGGGGTGAGAGTTGGAATATTGTTCATGGGTTGGGCCTTTAGTAGCACCTGTGACCTTTATACATAAAGCCATTGTTTTATTTGTATTCAATTATTCATGCATAATAGGGATGTGCATTCGTATTGACCGCATATGTAAAACGCTACTCATATTTTTTTTTAACTTAAAAAAAGGATTCGACATATACGATCGGATTTCCCACATATCCAACATAGCTATGTTGGATATGTTGGAAATCGCGATTGTTGAGCCAAAATAAAAATTTAAACCCCCTCACCCTCCTTAATCCCCCCCCCAGACTTACCACAACTCCCTGGTGATCGAGCGAGGAGTGAGGACGCCATTTCTGCAATCCTTGGCGAGAAGCATGTGACGTCGCGCCACGTCGAGTGACGCGGCGCCACGTGATTCCCGGCGAGTTCGCGCCGGAAGGCTCGTTCGGCCCAAAAAGAACTTTTGGCCAGCTTGGGGGGACCTCCTGACCCCCCCAAGCTGGCCAAAAGTTCCTTTTGGGCCGAATGAGCCTTCCGGCGCGAACTCGCCGGGAATCACGTGACGCCGGCGTCACTCGACGTGCCGCCGACGTCACATGCTTCTCGCCAAGGATTGCAGAAATGACGTCTTCACTCCTCGCTCGATCACCAGGGAGTTGTGGTAATTCTGGGGGGGATTAAGGAGGGTGAGGGGGTTTAAAATTTTTTTTTGCACATATGGACATATACCCAACTCATTTAATTTTTTTTATGTCCATATTGACCGCAAATGGGACCCCCTTTGGACATATGGACATATGGACATAAACTTTTGCTCTGCACATCCCTAATGCATAACTTCAACAGCAATGTTACATTTATATTTGTGCATTTTCCTATTATAGATTGAGAACCTCAAGAACGCCAGATGGCTCCGGCTAAAGAAGAGGAGGTGGCTGGAGCGGATGTGGGCTCTGCGGGTCGGGATTGGTGGTAGGTTTTATGTCTAACCATATAGGTCATAATTTGACTGTATATATTCCAGAGATGTGCTTCGGGTAAAAATTTCATGTTAGGCTTCGTTTTGGGCCCCCACATGAGAATTTCGTTTTTCCCGTGGTTCGGGGTTTTTTTTTTTTTCGGGGGCCCCAATTTTCAGGTTAGTGCGAATTAGTGCCAGCTACCTCAAAAATGAATATTTTCCGAAATTTCGGAAAAAAAAATCAATCATTTTTCGGTTCTCCCAAACCATTCCGAATTAGGCAATTTCATTGACATTGCCTAATTCGGGAAAAATGATTGCACATCCATAATATATTCTGTTTCTAGTAGAATTCACACATTGACACTACCAAAAAACTCATGTTAACTCTGCATTACCTTAAATAACTCATATGTCTTCTTCAAATGTTACTAGATGCATGACATATTGAACGTCTATATAAATAAAAATGTAAATGTTTGTTTGTTCAAAATCTTAAATCTCCGAAATTCTTCACCGATTGCTTTGAAATTTTGACACAACGTTGCATTCAATTTTGCACGTGTTTTTATATACCTATATTATATAGATGTCACACCTGTGACAGGTAAAAACATGCTTTTTTGGAAAAACAGCGCCATCTGTTGGACGTAAAAGCAACACACGCTATCTACAATATAAATGGGCTCTGACTGACGGACCGCAAATGTGCAGTACAGAGAAGCTCTACCACGCATGTGCGGACCATAGAGCTCTGCGCTACGTGCTGGGTATCACAGAGGGAAAGAGAAAAGGGCAGATGAGTCGCCGCTCCGAGAAATGGCTCAGCCCATCCCTCCACTGCTGGAGAAGGGGGGAGGGAGTAGGGACAGCCAGACAGTTAAACACAGGAGGAGGAAAGGGTAAAAGAGTCGACGAGCCAGTCTGTCCACCGCCGGGGAAGGGGGGTAGGGTGTTGGGACGGCCAGAGCAGAGCTAATGCGCATTGTGAAATTAAACCAGACTGAGCCATGGTAACGCGCTCCGAGAAATGGCTCAGCCCATTCCTCTGCCGCTGGGGAAGGGGGGAGGGAGTAGGGACTGCCGGACAGTTACACACAGGAGGAGGGAAGGGTAAAAGAGTCACTGAGTCAGTCCGTCCACCGCCAGGGAAGGGGGGGAGGGAGTTGGGACAGCCTGAACAGAGCTAATGCACATTGTGAAATTAAACCAGACTGAGCCACGGCAACGCATGGCTGGGTACAGTTAGGGGGGAGGGAGTTGGGACGGCCGGAGCAGAGATAATGCGCATTGTGAAATTAATCCAGACTGAGCTACGGCAACGCGTGGCTGGGTACAGCTAGTGTATATATATATATATATATATAAATAAATAAATATATATATATATATATACACACCTGGCAGAGGGTCTCCCTTGATGGCACAGGTTCCTTGGAACTGTTAACTTTTCCCTTTCCCTATATCTCAACTGGTAAAGCTTTGCCTATAAACAATAAGTGCCAATTACTACACAATTATGTCTCCTGGGTGCTTGATGCAATAAGGAAATGAGCTGTTTTGCTAAAAAGGATGCACTAGGTATAAATTGTGCATCCCTAGTGTGCCCATAGCGTCGGGTGCCTAGGAAAAGCGGTTGTGCACAGGTTAGGTAAACGAATGCTCAATTTTACGAGTATCCATTTTCCTAACCTGTTCACAGCCACTGGTTAGGGAAATGGACCCTAGTTAATTGAGGTTCCATTTTCCTAACCTGACCACCAGCAAGACATCTATTTATTTTCTTTTATTTTATTTTTTATGTTGCTCCTTTTTTTGGTTCCTCCAACTTAATATTGCCATGATATTAAGTCAGAGGAACTACAGAAAAGCAGTATTTTCTGCTTTTCTGTTAACTTTTGGGGCTCCTCAAGACTTAACGTCAGCTTTGGGGTTGGCATTAATTTTTCAGAGTAAAAATGTGCACTTCAGATGCACATTTATATATTACATAAGGGAGTAATAGTTAATAGCCTCATCAACATGGCATTTACATGTCATGAGCGTTATTAGTTATGCGAATGTTTGGATGTGTATTTTGGATGCACTAATTCCTTTATTGAATAAAGGATTATAGACGCACATCCAAAATGTGCATCCAAACACAGGTTAAGCTATGCACTAGCCTGAGCGCATGGTATTGCATTAGTCTATCTGTGTTTTAGGCCAGGGGTGAGAAAACTGGGAGGTGGGTCCCTTGGGGGGGGGCATGACCAACCCTGAAGGGAGCACACTGCTTCCGATCAGGGGGAAAAAATAGCTACAGCGTTGAATTTCAGTGACATGGATGTACTGCAAGCTCATGAGCGAGGGAGCTGCCAAAACAGAGTGTCATCTTGTAAGCATGCCACAGCTTATCCATTCATCTCTTTCAAGGGACATAGGAACATAAGAACATGTCATACTGGGTCAGACCAAGGGTCCATCAAGCCCAGCATCCTGTTTCCAACAGGCCTTAAGAACAAGGCAAGTACCCAAAAACAAAGTATATTCCATGTTACTGTTGCTAGTAATAGCAGTGGCCATTTTCTAAATCAACTTAATTAATAGCAGGTAATGGACTTCTCCTTCAAGAACTTATCCAATCCTTTTTTACACCCTGCTACACTAACTGCACTAACCACATCCTCTGGCAACAAATTTCAGAGATTAGTTGTGCATTGAGTGAAAAAGAACTTTCTCCGATTAGTTTTAAATGTGCCACATGCTAACTTAATGGAGTGCCCCCTAGTCTTTCTATTATCCGAAAGAGTAAATAACCAATTCACATTTGCCCATTCTAGACCTCTCATGATTTTAAACACCGCTTTCATATCCCTCCTCAGCCATCTCTCCTCCAAGCGGAAAAGTCATAACCTCTTTAGTCCTTCCTCATAGGGGAGCTGTTCCATTCCCTTTTTCATTTTGGTCGCCCTTCTCTGTACCTTCTCCGTTGCAAATATATATTTATTGAGATGCGGTGACCAGAATCGTACACAGAATTCAAGGTGCAGCCTCACCATGGAGCGATACAGAGGCATTATGACAATTTCCATTTTATTCACCATTCCCTTTCTAATATGTTCCAACATTTTGTTTGCTTTTTTGACTGCTGCAGCACACTAAACCATGATTTCAATGTGTTATCCACTATGATGCCTAAATCTCTTTCTTGGGTGGTAGCTCCTAATATGGAACCTAACATTGTATAACTATAGCATGGGTTATTTTTCCCTATATTCATCACCTTGCACCTATCCACATTAAATTTCATCTGCCATTTTGATGAACAATTTTCCAGTCATACAAGGTCTTCCTGCAATTTATCACAATCTGCTTGTGATTTAACTACTCTGAACAATTTTGTATCATCTGCCATTTTGATTACCTCACTTGTCGTATTTCTTTCCAGATCATTTATAAGTATATTGAAAAGTAAGGGTCCCAATACAGATCCCTGAGGCACTCCACTGCCCACTCCCTTTCACTGAGAAAATTGTCCATTTAATCCTACTCTCTGTTTCCTGTCTTTTAGCCAGTTTGTAATCCAAGAAAGAACATAGCCATCTATCCCATGACTTTTTACTTTTCCTAGAAGCCTCTCATGAGGAACTTTTCACAACACCTTCTGAAAATCCAAATACACTACATCTACTGGTTCACCTTTATTTACATGTTTATTAACTCCTTCAAAAATGTGAAGCAGATTTGTGAGGCAAGACTTGCCTTGGGTAAAGCCATGCTGACTTTGTTCCATTAAACCATGTCTTTCTATATGTTCTGTGATTTTGATATTTAGAACACTTTCCACTATTTTTCCTGACACTGAAGTCAGGCTAACTGCTCTGTAGTTCCCCAGATCTTCCCTGGAGCCCTTTTTAAATATTGGGGTTACATTTGCTATCCTCCAGTCTTCAGGTACAATGGATGATTTTAATGATAGGTCACACATTTTTACTAATCGGTCTGAAATTTCATTTTTGAGTTCCTTCAGAACCCTGGGGTATAGACCACCCGGTATCTGGTCCAGGTGATTTGCTACTCTTCAGTTTGTCAATCAGGCCTACCACATCTTCTTGGTTCACCGTGATTTGGGTCAGTCCATCTGACTCATTACCTATGAAAATCTTCTCTGGTACAAGTACCTCCCCAACATCCTCTTCAGTAAACATCAAAGCAAAGAAATAATTTAATCTTTCCGCGATGACCTTATCTTCTCTAAGTGACCCTTTAACCCCTCGATCATCTAAAGGTCCAACTGACTCCCTCACAGGCTTTCTGCTTCGGATATATTTTAAAACTTTTTTACTGTGAGTTTTTCCTCTACGGCCAACTTCTTTTCAAATTCTCTCTTAGCCTGTCTTATCAATATCTTACATTTAATTTGCCAACACTTATGCATTATCATATTTTTTTCTGTTGGATCCTTCTTCCAATTTTTGAATGATGCAATAAATTGCGTGTTGAAATAGGTACTCTTATTGAGTGTCCATTTCCCTAATGCATGCACAGCCACATCTCCTGGGTGCCCAATGAAAAATTTAAATGAACTGCTGTGGTAGAAAGGACGTGCTAGGGAAGAATTATGCATCCATAGCTCTCAAATTAATCAGGCACCCACAATTACAAAGGGCGCTCAGTACAAGGTTAGGTCCATTTTGTCCCACTTCAGGTCAATTTTGCCCAATAAACATGCATAATATACACACAAAATAGCAGAGGGAAAATCAGCCTGGAGCATGTATATAGTTACCGCTTAGTTCGATGTAAACCGAGTTGATTTGATTTGTATCAAGAAAGTCGGTATATAAAAGCCTTTAATTAATAAATAAATAAATAAATAAATAAATAAATATTGTGTGACCAGAGTTTTTTTTTTTTTTTACATCAAGCCATTATACTATAGGGATGTGAATCGTGTCCTCGATCGTCTTAACGATCGATTTCGGCTGGGAGGGGGAGGGAATCGTATTGTTGCCGTTTGGGGGGGTAAAATATCGTGAAAAATCGTTAAAAATCGAAAAATCGAAAAATCGAAAAACCGGCACATTAAAACCCCCTAAAACCCACCCCCGACCCTTTAAATTAAATCCCCCCCCCTCCCGAACCCCCCCCCAAATAACTTAAATAACCTGCGGGTCCAGCAGCGGTCCGGAACGGCAGCGGTCCGGAACGGGCTCCTGCTCTGAATCTTGTCGTCTTCAGCCGGCGCCATTTTCCAAAATGGCGCCGAAAAATGGCGGCGGCCATAGACGAAAAAGATTGGACGGCAGGAGGTCCTTCCGGACCCCCGCTGGACTTTTGGCAAGTCTCGTGGGGGTCAGGAGGCCCCCCACAAGCTGGCCAAAAGTTCCTGGAGGTCCAGCGGGGGTCAGGGAGCGATTTCCCGCCGCGAATCGTTTTCGTACGGAAAATGGCGCCGGCAGGAGATCGACTGCAGGAGGTCGTTCAGCGAGGCGCCGGAACCCTCGCTGAACGACCTCCTGCAGTCGATCTCCTGCCGGCGCCATTTTCCGTACGAAAACGATTCGCGGCGGGAAATCGCTCCCTGACCCCCGCTGGACCTCCAGGAACTTTTGGCCAGCTTGTGGGGGGCCTCCTGACCCCCACGAGACTTGCCAAAAGTCCAGCGGGGGTCCGGAAGGACCTCCTGCCGTCCAATCTTTTTCGTCTATGGCCGCCGCCATTTTTCGGCGCCATTTTGGAAAATGGCGCCGGCTGAAGACGACAAGATTCAGAGCAGGAGCCCGTTCCGGACCGCTGCCGTTCCGGACCGCCGCTGGACCCGCAGGTTATTTAAGTCATTAGGGGGGGGGTTCGGGAGGGTGGGGGATTTAATTTAAAGGGTCAGGGGTGGGTTTTAGGGGGTTTTAGTGTGCCGGCTCACGATTCTAACGATTTATAACGATAAATCGTTAGAATCTGTATTGTATTGTGTTCCATAACGGTTTAAGACGATATTAAAATTATCGGACGATAATTTTAATCGTCCTAAAACGATTCACATCCCTATTATACTATATCTTTATTCTTAAAGACCAGAAGTGGTAAATTTAAGTATTGCAATGATACTAAGCAGGAGAAACAAAAGAGGACAGTATTTTTTAATTTCTCATGTACCACTTGACTCACAGATTGATTTAATGCCACCTCCAAGGCAGGAGTTAAATTTGCCTGTTCAAAAGTATGCGTTTGGTGCCCAATGATTTTCTGCATCGGGGGGGGGGGGGGGGGGGGGGGGGGGTGCAGGGTGGTAATAGCTAATAACCTCATCCACATAGAATTTATATATGATGAGCACTATCGTTTATATATTTGTTGTGCATGCGCTTTGCACATGCTAATCTCCTTATTTCATCAGGAGCCTAGCCTAGTGCATCCAAAAGTATGTACAATCCCATGTAAACCTGTGCACTATACTGGGTACTTTATTGCATCAGTCCCTGAGAGGGTTAGGGAGAGAAGCTGATTCTGCTGTGGCAGGTCCCGGTTGGATGCTGCTTACTCTGTGGAAGAACTGGAAATGGGAACAGTCATAGTGGTGGTCTATGGCGCAGAGAAATGTGTCACCTTTAGGCCTCAGCCTAGGAAGATTTCCTATTGCTGCTGGGTCCTTACCCAGGGAGAGAGATCGCAGCTGTTGGCCACCAGTGGAAAAGAAGTGATGAGGTTGGGAAGGGGAATGGGCAAAGTGGCCAGAGAGAATGAGGAAGTGGAAAGGAAAAGTGAAGGATTTGGGAAGGAAGAATAAAGTAAAAAAGTATACAAATTTAAATAATCAAATCAAAACATGGAAAAAAATGAGCAATTACAAAAAGAGAGAAAAATAGGACAACTTAGTGAAAATGGTAAAAAAGCAAAAACAAAAATTGTGCAGGGTAGGATAGAGGTTTTTCTCAGCTTCTACAAAATTTTGACTGTAACCTAAGTATTTTTGAAAAAATTTCAAGCCCTTGCCATTGTGGTATGTGGCCAATGGTGTGCATCTCTGTTTGTCAGCTATGCTTTGAGCTATATCTCTGAATGCTATGTGGTCTATCTGCCTGTATCTTAGGGATGTGCAGAGCAAAATTTTATGTTCATATTTTTTATGTCCGAAAGGGGGTCCCACTTGCGGCCAATATGGACATAAAAAAAATCCAATGAGTTGGGTATATGTACATATGTGCAAAAAAAAAATTTAAACCCCCTCACCCTCCTTAATCCCCCCCCCAGACTTACCACAACTCCCTGGTGATCGAGCGAGGAGTGAGGACGTCATTTCTGCAATCCTTGGCGAGAAGCATGTGACGTCGGTGGCACGTCGAGTGACGCGGCGTCACGTGATTCCCGGCAAGTTCGCGCCGGACGGCTCGTTCGGCCCAAAAAGAACTTTTGGCCAGCTTGGGGGGGCCTCCTGACCCCCCCAAGCTGGCCAAAAGTTCTTGGGGGGGCCTCCTGCCCCCCCCAAGCTGGCCAAAAGTTCTTTTTGGGCCGAACGAGCCGTCCGGCGCAAACGAGCCGGGAATCACGTGACGCCGGCGTCACTCGACGTGCCGCCGACGTCACATGCTTCTCGCCAAGGATTGCAGAAATGGCGTCCTCACTCCTCGCTCCATCACCAGGGAGTTGTGGTAAGTCGGGGGGGGGGGATTAAGGAGGGTGAGGGGGTTTATATTTTTATTTTGGCTCAACAATCGCGATTTCCCACATATCGAACATATCTATGTTCGATATGTGGGAAATCCGATCGTTTATGTCGAATCAATTTTTTAAGTAAAAAAAAAATATGAGTTGCGTTTTACTAATGCAGTCAATCCGAATGCACACCCCTACTGTATCTCTCTCCATGTCTGGGTGTGGTGTGTCTGCCTGTGTTTGTCTATCTGGGTGTGTTGTGTCTTTGCCTCAGTCTGTTTGTCTGTTTGGGTGTTGGGTTTCTGTTTCTGTGGACTGTTTGTATCTGCCTGTGAGGTGTCTGTCTCTGTGTTTCTCTGGGTATGGGGTAACTGTGTGTCTGTATGTGAGGTCTCACTGTCACAGACTGGGTATCTATTTTGCTCTCTGTCGGTCTGAGACATAAGAATATAAGAAATTGTCATACTGGGTCAGACCAAGGGTCCATCAAGCCCAGCATCCTGTTTCAACCAGAGGCCAAACCAGGCCACAAGAACCTGGCATGTTCCCAACCACCAAGAAGATCCCATGCTACTGATGCCAGTAATAGCAGAGGCTATTCCCTAAGTCAACTTGATTAATAGCAGTTAATGGACTTCTACTCCAAGAACTTATCCAAACCTTTTTTGAACCCAACTATACTAACTGCACTAACCACATCCTGTGGCAAAAAATCCCAGAGCTTAATTGTGCATTGAGTGAAAAAGAATTTTCTCCGATTAGTCTTAAATGTGCTACTTGCTAAATTCATGCAGTGCCCCCAAGTCCTTCTATTATCTGAAAGAGTAAATAAACAATTCACATCTTCCTGTTCTGGATGTCTCATAACCTTAAAGAAAACTATCATATCCCCCCTCAGCCATCTCTTCTCCAAGCTGAACAGCTCTAAGCTCTTCAGCCTTTCCTCATAGGGGAGTTGTTCCATCCCCTTTATCATTTTGCTTGCCCTTCTCTGTACCTTCTCCATCACAACTATATCTTTTTTGAGATGCGGCGACCAGAATTGTACACAGTATTCAAGGTGCGGTCTCACAATGGAGCGATACAGAGGCATTATGATATTTGCCATTTTATTAGCCATTCCTTTCCTAATAATTCCTAACATTCTATTTGCTTTTATAACTGCTGCAGCACACTGAGCCAACAATTTCAAAGTATATCCACTACGATGCCTAGATCGTTTTCCTGGGTGATAGCTCCTAATATGGAACCTAACATCATGCAACTACAGCAACTATATGCAACACCTTGCACTTGTCCAAATTAAATTTCATCTGCCATTTGGATGAGATGTCTGTGTATAAGGTATCTATTTCTCTCTGTGTCTGTCTGGATATGGGGTGTCTGCCTCTCTGTGTCTGTGTGTGTGTATATATATGTGAGCAACTCCTTTCAACAACTTGAAGAGAAGCAAAATGGGGCTTTTGGCCACTGGTCGGCAGTGTATCTATCTGTTGAATACCTTTCACGTGTGTGTGTGTGTATATATTAGGGATGTGAATCGTTTTAGGACGATTAAAATTATCGTCCGATAATTTTAATATCTTCTTAAACCGTTATGGAACACAATACAATACAGATTCTAACGATTTATCGTTATAAATCGTTAGAATCGTGAGCCGGCACACTAAAACCCCCTAAAACCCACCCCCGACCCTTTAAATTAAATCCCCCACCCTCCCGAACCCCCCCCCAAATAACTTAAATAACCTGCGGGTCCAGCGGCGGTCCGGAACGGCAGCGGTCCGGAACGGGCTCCTGCTCTGAATCTTGTCATCTTCAGCCGGCGCCATTTTGGAAAATGGCGCCGAAAAATGGCGGCGGCCATAGACGAAAAAGATTGGACGGCAGGAGGTCCTTCCGGACCCCCGCTGGACTTTTGGCAAGTCTCGTGGGGGTCAGGAGGCCCCCCACAAGCTGGCCAAAAGTTCCTGGAGGTCCAGCGGGGGTCAGGGAGCGATTTCCCGCCGCGAATCGTTTTCGTACGGAAAATGGCGCCGGCAGGAGATCGACTGCAGGAGGTCGTTCAGCGAGGGTTCCGGCGCCTCGCTGAACGACCTCCTGCAGTCGATCTCCTGCCGGCGCCATTTTCCGTACGAAAACGATTCGCGGCGGGAAATCGCTCCCTGACCCCCGCTGGACCTCCAGGAACTTTTGGCCAGCTTGTGGGGGGCCTCCTGACCCCCACGAGACTTGCCAAAAGTCCAGCGGGGGTCCGGAAGGACCTCCTGCCGTCCAATCTTTTTCGTCTATGGCCGCCGCCATTTTCGGCGCCATTTTGGAAAATGGCGCCGGCTGAAGACGACAAGATTCAGAGCAGGAGCCCGTTCTGGACCGCTGCCGTTCCGGACCGCCACTGGACCCGCAGGTTATTTAAGTTATTTGGTGGGGGATTTAATTTAAAGGGTCGGGGGTGGGTTTTAGGGGGTTTTAATGTGCCGGTTTTTCGATTTTTCGATATTTTTCGATTTTTAACGATTTTAACGATTTTTCACGATATTTTACCCCCCCAAACGGCAACAATACGATTCCCTCCCCCTCCCAGCCGAAATCGATCGTTAAGACGATCGAGGACACGATTCACATCCCTAGTATATATATGTATATTGTATATACATATATAATAACAAATCTTGGGGATCAGTTTGCTGTATGTACCATGATATTATAGTTAGACCTATGGTCTGCTCATAGAGGGCATACACTCTTAGTTGTAGACAGGCACATGTTGATTATTTTGTTGCTTCCACATCTGTATGGAAACATGACCTAGAGCTGTCCACTGTCCTCTCACTTCTGGCCCCAACTAACTGGACAATTCATAGCCACATTTTCTATTCAACCCTCTGACATGAATGTGAGAGCTGAGTTTGCAGAGTGCTACATCTAGAACCAATAAGCAACCCTTTTAAAGAGTGCATGCAGATAGTTGGTGAGCTCAGCATCCTGGCAAGCTGAGTAACTGCTTGTGGTTCCAGATAATATATGTTGGGAAGAGGTACACAAATGATATGTTCACTGCAGTATAAAGAGGTGCTGATAGAGGGCTTGGAGACCAGACTGATTGTTAACATTGAAATCCTTGAGATACTTACAAACCTATGATGTGAAACTAAAATATGTACCATTTTCACTGTTGCAGGGGGTCAACATGAAGAATAGGCAGGGCCAAGCAGGGTACAAAAGCCTCATCACTGCTTTTGTCAACTTCCAGAAACATTGGAGGAGGAGGAGGTGGAGTGGCAGGAAGGACTACCCATGACAGAATTGTACAACATCTATCTGGTGAGCCACAAGAGGAGCCGGAGGCTGAGATGCAGGAGGAGCCAGAGGAGGAAGAGCAAGAGAAGGCAAAGGATAAAAAGCAGCGAGCTGGCCGAGATGCCTCTTTAGAGGGGGAGGGTGCTGCTGAACACCGACAGATGAAGGCCAGGCCAGCTGAGTGCCTCCCTATTGACATGAATGCCTGTATCCTGGAGGAGGTGACTGCTCTGTGGCCAGAGCTCCACAGTCTGCAGGAGATGATACGTGAAGAAGGACAGGCTCTAAGAGATAAACTCAGGGGCCTGAGACAGTAAAGGGCGGCATGAACAGACAGCTTTTGGGAGGAAGCTGCTGCAAATAATGCCTCCATTGGCAGCCACAGCCACCACCAGCAACACCATAAGTGCCTTCCCCACCTGGAAGACCCTCATTCAGCTACCTGCAAAAGGAACTAAGTCATGTGCCCTATGAGTGTCTTACTCTGAGAAGGACCTCAAGACAAGGGCATTCCAGTGCAAGAAAGGGAAAACAAGGCCAAAAGAGCCAGTAACTTTAATTTGTACAGCACTTCTATACATTAGCACTTCCAGCAGTGGCTATTTCCTAAGCCAACTTGATTAATAGCAGTTAATGGACTTCTTCTCCAAAAACTTATCCAAACCATTTTAATCCCAGGTACACTAACTGCATTAACCACATCCTCTGGCAACAAATTCCAGAACTTAATTGTGCATTGAGTGATAAAGAATTTTCTCTGATTAGTCTTAAATGTGCTACTGCTAACTTCATGGAATGCCTCCTAGTCCTTCTATTATCCGAAAGAGTAAATAACCAATTCACATCTACCTGTTCTGGACTTCTCATGATCTTAAAGACCTCTATCATATCCCCCCCTCAGCCGTCTCTTCTCCAAGCTGATCATCCCTAACCTCTTTAGCTTTTCCTCATAGGACAGCTTTCAATCCCCTTTATCCTTTTGGTCACCCGTCTCTGTTCTTTTTCCAGTGCAACTATATCTTTTTTGAGATGCGGTGACCAGAATTGTACACAGTACTCAAGGTGCAGTCTCACCATGGAGCAATACAGAGGCATTAGGACATTTCCATTTTATTCAGCAATCTCCTTCATAATGATTCCTATCATTCTGTTTGTTTTTAACCACAACAGCACACTGAATCAACAATTTCAATGTATTGCCCAATATGACACCTAGCTATTTTTCCTGGGTGGTATCTCCTAACATGAAATCTAACATTGTGTAACTACACCAATGGTAATTTTTCCCTATAGCATTAACCTTTCAATTGTCCACATTACATTTAATCTGTGATTTGAATGCCAAATCTTCCAGACTCATAAGGTTCTCCTGCAATTTATCACTATTCTGCTAACCCAATTTTGACTACAGTCATATCTGAGTATAAGGCACTCCTTACTATCTGTTCAATTTGAACCCTGTCCATTTCCTGTGCCATAATTACCCCCTATCTCACAGCTTTCAATAGGACATGCTGTAGACGGTATACATACAGAGAGAGCTTTTCTCCAGGCCTCTGCATGATAGTTTTGAAGTGAATACAACAAACCTCTTTGCTTTACTACCATACATGCCTTCTAAAATGTCCAAGCAATCCTGGGCAGTAGAATCAGGCTTGGAAAGGGTCACAGACATGACTGCATCAAGAGCAGGGGCACACAAACTCTCTACCATCATCTTCTTTTTTTCCAACTCAGTGCATTGCCATTCTTGTAGCATCTGAAGGGCCAATATCTTCTAGTTGTCAAACTCCTCCTCTCCTGGTGGGATGGGCTCAACTAGTTAAAAGACAGGAAACAGAGAGTAGGATTAAATGGTCAATTTTCTCAGTGGAAAAGGGTAAACAGTGGAGTGCCTCAGGGATCTGTACTTGGACCTGGAAAGGAATACGACTAGTGAGGTTATCAAATTTGCGGATGATACAAAATTATTCAGAGTAGTTAAATCACAAGCAGACTGTGATACATTACAGGAGGTCCTTGTAAGACTGGAAGATTGGGCATCCAAATGGCAGATGAAATTTAATGTGGACAAGTGCAAGGTGTTGCATATAGGGAAAAATAACCCTTGCTGTAGTTACATGATGTTAGGTTCCATATTAGGAGCTACCACCCAGGAAAAAGATCTAGGCATCATAGTGGATAGTACTTTAAAATTGTCGGCTCAGTGTGCTGCAGCAGTCAAAAAAGCAAATAGAATGTTAGGAATTATTAGGAAGGGAATGAATAATAGAACGGAAAATGTCATAATGCCTCTGTATTGCTCCATGGTGAGACCGCACCTTGAATACTGTGTACAATTCTGGTCACCGCATCTCAAAAAAGATATAGTTGTGATGGAGAAGGTACAGAGAAGGGCAACCAAAATGATAAAGGGGGTGGAACAGCTCCCCTATGAGGAAAGGCTGAAGAGGTTAGGGCTCTTCAGCTTGAAGAAGAGACAGCTGAGGGGGGATATGACAGAGGTCTTTAAGATCATGAGAGGTCTTGAACGAGTAGATGTGACTCGATTATTTACATTTTCAAATAATAGAAGGACTAGGGGGCATTCCATGACGTTAGAAAGTAGCACATTTAAGACTAATCGGAGCAAATTCTTTTTCACTCAACGCACAATAAAGCTCTGGAATTTGTTGCCAGAGGAGGTGGTTAGTGCAGTTAGTATAGCTGGGTTCAAAAAAGGTTTGGATAAGTTCTTGGAGGAGAAGTCCATTAATGGCTATTAATCAACTATACTTAGGGAATAACTACTGCTATTAATTACATCAGTAGCATGGGTTCTTCTTAGTGTTTGGGTAATTGCCAGGTTCTTGTGGCCTGGTTTTGGCCTCTGTTGGAAACAGGATGCTGGGCTTGATGGACCCTTGGTCTGACCCAGCATGGCAATTTCTTATGTTCTTATGTCCTGAGAATACTTTCAACCTCTTCTATGGGCTGGTATCATAATGGTTCCAATCAGTGTATCAGGTAAATAGGCTGGCTGGCCCGCCTGATGCAGAACCCATGCTCCCTCCTGCAGAGTTTTTCCTTCACTTCTTAATAGGGCCTGTAATTTTTCTTACCAGCAACCAGTAGGTTGGGATAGAACATCCATCCTTCCACTGGGGTAAAGAGGAACAGGCACTTTAATCACCCTTAATTACTAAGGGAAAAGATACCTCTTCTCCCAGCAAACTGAAAGTGGTGATTTGATAGGACCTAAATCCATAGCGCAAGTACAGAACACCTTCACATTACCCTGTGCATCATAAAATGTCCCCTAACCTTTACTTGCCCAAACACCTGGAGATCTTCTAGGGTCTGCTCAATAGCAGCTTTCTCCGTGTCCTTGGGGACACCATTCACCAACATAGCCCATGACAAGTTAAACTCTTCACCTCTACACCAATTTTTCAATACCAGTACATCCTTAGCATCCATTTTTCCCCAATCTTCCAATCCTGTTCACAGTAAGAAAAATCAAAATTAATGAAATTGATCCCAGCAGTGTCTCCAAAAATGTATGCCCTCTTGACTGCTTACCTCGTGGGGCCTGGGTCTGGGACCTACTTGGCAGAAGCCCCCTAAGACAGAGTCCATCAGTCCTCACAATCTTGGAGCCTGTTGACTCCTCCTGGGAAATAAGTTGTTAGCGGGTGGGATTTCACTACCTTCACCCCAAGAAACAAATGGAACTGTGAGCAGTATGTACTATTCACATGGGACTGTGGCAGTTTGTACAAATATATAAAGGTTTATTAGATTATATAAGTATTACATTTCTATATGACTATATATACTGCTAATATGATATCAAACAGCACACTTATCTACTCATGGTTAGTAGTTTCAGACCATGCAAATATATACATTTGTACAAGATAACAATAACATTTAATATTTGGCAATTTGGGGTTGTTGGCCCCCACAGTATACCACCATATAGAATAGAAAGGACCTCTTGGTCTCCACTTAATCAAGTATCATTATTATCCTCCCCTTTTTTCGAAGTCTCACCCATGTCAAAAGATGCAACTGGATGGATGGGCAATGTTTGCATAGGGTCTATTGTATATAAATTGCTGCCATCTCCTTAGAGCCACATATGCTCCACTGAAAGGTCCATGCCAACCTTGGGACCCATGCTCTCCTGGGAACCTGACTCCACCTCCTGGTCTGTTGCTGGGGTCCATACCCTCTTGGGGGAACGGACTCTGCCTCCTGGAATGCTGCTGGTGTCCATGCCCTCCAGTTGGAACCACTAAATCTGCTGCTTTGGTCCTCTTCCTTAAGGGGGACCCAGGGTCACCTCCTGATCTGCCACTTTCCTTCAGTTCCTCTCCCTTGTTAGCAGGGTTTTTCCTGGCTTGGATTTACAGCTCCACTAGGGCATGGCTTGCTTAGCATTCAGAGATTCAGGTCATCTACAGTTTCAGCTTTAGTGATTTTTAGCTCCAGTAAGCTCATGACCAGTCATTCACTGTTACCCAACCTGGAAGGAACACCTTTTATCAGACAAAATACCAAGACCCAGGCAGGACCATGGGAAGGGAATGCATTAGGGATGTGAATCGTTTTAGGACGATTAAAGTTATCGTCCGATAATTTTAATATCGTCTTAAACCGTTATGGAACACAATACAATAGAGATTCTAACGATTTATCGTTATAAATCATTAGAATCGTGAGCCGGCACACTAAAACCCCCTAAAACCCACCCCCGACCCTTTAAATTAAATCCCCCACCCTCCCGAACCCCCCCCCAAATGAGTTAAATAACCTGCGGGTCCAGCGGCGGTCCGGAACGGCAGCGGTCCGGAACGGGCTCCTGCTCCTGAATCTTGTTGTCTTCAGCCGGCGCCATTTTCCAAAATGGCGCCGAAAAATGGCGGCGGCCATAGACGAACACGATTGGACGGCAGGAGGTCCTTCCGGACCCCCGCTGGACTTTTGGCAAGTCTCGTGGGGGTCAGGAGGCCCCCCACAAGCTGGCCAAAAGTTCCTGGAGGTCCAGCGGGGGTCAGGGAGCGATTTCCCGCCGCGAATCGTTTTCGTACGGAAAATGGCGCCGGCAGGAGATCGACTGCAGGAGGTCGTTCAGCGAGGCGCCGGAACCCTCGCTGAACGACCTCCTGCAGTCGATCTCCTGCCGGCGCCATTTTCCGTACGAAAACGATTCGCGGCGGGAAATCGCTCCCTGACCCCCGCTGGACCTCCAGGAACTTTTGGCCAGCTTGTGGGGGGCCTCCTGACCCCCACGAGACTTGCCAAAAGTCCAGCGGGGGTCCGGAAGGACCTCCTGCCGTCCAATCGTGTTCGTCTATGGCCGCCGCCATTTTTCGGCGCCATTTTGGAAAATGGCGCCGGCTGAAGACAACAAGATTCAGGAGCAGGAGCCCGTTCCGGACCGCTGCCGTTCCGGACCGCCGCTGGACCCGCAGGTTATTTAACTCATTTGGGGGGGTTCGGGAGGGTGGGGGATTTAATTTAAAGGGTCGGGAGTGGGTTTTAGGGGGTTTTAATGTGCCGGTTTTGCGATTTTTAGATTTTTAGATTTTTCACGATTTTTCACGATTTTTCACGATATTTTACCCCCCCCAAACGGCAACAATATGATTCCCTCCCCCTCCCAGCCGAAATCGATCGTTAAGACGATCGAGGACACGATTCACATCCCTAGAATGCATGCACATTCTTCTATGCTTTATGGTTTTTTTCTCTGTTGTCTGAGAACTAGTTACCCAAGAGTCTGACTTCCCTTGTTAGTCAGGGTGAGAATCTGTTTGCTTCCTAGGACTCTTTTTTCAGTATATTTTTCTCACAAATCCCTCTCTTATTCAGAATTCACAAATGTAGGACTTTTCCAGTCATAGTTCGGTATGAATTAAAGTGATACTTCACTGCAAGTTTCCAACTGTATTCAAGGGGGATGTGACATGCAAATTCCCCTACCTGAGTCTATGATTCATCTACTCAATGGTCATTTAAGCTCCTTCACAGTAAGAGGACTGGCAACCTTTTAAATCTCATTCTCATTTTCTGGGCTGGTAGCTTATGTTACATTGCTGCATTGCCCTCTTTTTTTTTCTCTGCTGCAGTTCACTTAAATGGTAGCATGAACTTTAACCTCCATCTCCCTTGGGAGGTGGCTTTTACATATCCATCTATGTGTTCTGTGATTTTGTTTCTTAGAATTATTTCTATTATTTTTCCCTGTCCAGTCTATTGTTTCCCAGATCATACCTGGAGTCCTTTTTAAATATCAGTTTTACATTGTCCACCCTCCAATCATCATGTACAATGGACAATTTTAATGATAGGACTTTAAACATAGACAAATTCAATCATGACCTTTACAGACAACAAATGTTAACAAAAATAATTGCATGTTCTTAAGAGCAGTCCTTTCAGAATTAGCAACAGGAAAACAAAGTTTACCTGCAGCATTGACTATTTTCCCATGGGATTCATTTTTAATTTAGATAAACATTTTAAACAATTTTTCATGTAATAGAAGACTAACTTGTAATGTAAAAGGCAAAACTTAAATTATTCTCCTAATTACACTAGTTTCATTATGATTTAATGAAAATAGTCTAATTAGGAGAATACATTAAGTTTTTTACTTTGTTTTGCTGTTAATGTTTCAAGTGTGGCACAAACAAGGGATAAAGAACAATTATTTTGTTTCAAACTAAAAAAATATTTCTTATTGTTAATTTGATCAAAATTCAGTTTCAAAATACAGAAGATTTAGTTTTTACTGTTCCACTATCTCTATCAATGCGAAAAATGAATGCTTCAAAATTGCACAGATTTTAGAAAATAAGTAATCCAGTACAAATCTCTGAATACCTGTTTTGCAATCACTACCTGATAATTAAAATCTTGTAGGATAATCCCAGGCTATTGTTAAACTGAATGGAAATTTTTTTCTTACAACGTTAGCTTGAATCTAAATGTACATCAAAATAATAAACAAATTTTATTTTAAAACAGAACATTTGTGTTTGAATAGGTCATTCAGTGTTACTCACTTCCTTAACAATACAAGCAATAAGTAGTTTTCCATTTAGTACTCAACCTTGCCTCATTAAGCTCACTATCTAAGGAAAGTACTAGCTGCATAAATTCTTATTTCTCCATTAGCAAATTTGTAAAATATGTCCATAGCACCCTTAAATACCCTGATGTATGTTAGTGTGGGTTACTTATGGAGTAGGGTATTGTGACAGTGTGCCCCAGTGGTCCCCTCTTTGCCTGTGTGGGAGTAGGATAGATGCTGGGGTGAGAGTATGCCCCTAGTGTTGCCCTCTTTGTCTATTGGGAGCAAGTAGATGCTGGGGTGAGGGTATACCCCTAGTGTTTTCCTGGGAATCTGTGCAGAACCAGGCTAGGAGCCTGGTGATAGGATTTGTAGGTATGTGGGCCCTGGGCCTGATAGATGGTACCGCCCACAGGGAGGAGCCATGCGAGCCTCATCGTCGGGAGGTGAGGTCTCAGAGGACGTCAGACACAGCTGTGGAATAGAGTCTTTATTAGAGAAATAGAGAGGCACTGCCCGTGAAGCGGGGAGTTCAGGAGAAAGACACAGAGTCTATGCGGTGGGATATACCCAAGGGGAATACCTCTGTAGTGAAGATACGGCAATGGTCCATGGAGCATGGTACAACGATGAGGCTCTTCATTAGAGATGATACGGTAGTGGTCCATGGAGCAGAGCACACCAATGAAGGGTCCTCATAAGAGATGATACGGTAGTGGTCCACAGTGCGGGGTACACCAATGAGGGTTCCTCACTTAGAGATGACACGGTAGTGGTCCACAATGTGGGGTACACCGATGAGGTTTCCATGCTAGAGATGGTACGGTAGTGGTTTGTAGAGTGGAGGTACTCACAGTAGTGAAGGTTCCAGGAGAAGCCCTGGGAAATGGGCAAGCAGTAGTCCAAGACAGAGGTCCTCCGAGGAGTGGATAGCCAGAGACGAGGAAGGGCCCCTGAGGAGCTGGTATCCAGAGTGTCTCACGGCAAATGTGCAGGAACTAAAACAGGAAGTCCGTAGTGAGCGAAGTGGATTCAGCAATGAGGGAACTCGTTGCCAAGTAGTAGGTAGGCAGGGCCAGCTGGCTTAAATGTCCAGGAAGGATGATGTCATTCGGAGGAAACGCCCCTGAGGTTTCTGCCATGACGTGCTTAAGACTGGTCCGTGTGTGCGCGCCTAAGGGATTCTGAGGGCAAGATGGCGGTCGGCAGTGTCTGCGGCATGCAGGGAGGCCCGGAAATGGTAGGCAAGCCAGTGAAAGCTGGCGGAGGCCGCAAGTCTTCCCAACGGAGTCAAATCTGCATAGAAGGAGGTAAGCAACAGCGGTCACATCCATCTGCAACTGACGGGCGGTACATCTGGTCCTCTTTAAATTCCATGAAGGGAGAATGTTCCATGGGCGGGACATGGTTTGGCAGGAGAAGCTTAGAGGGCATGACCAGTCCATGGGGGATTAAGAGGCTGAGACCAGGAGGCAGAAGGAGAGCTCTGTGGATCATGGATCTTCTCTTGGAAAAAGAGATTTAACATACTGTAAGTGAGTGATGATACTGCAAAGGTAGGCAGCCCTGCAGTTTATGAGCTGCTGTGGAGTTGGAGCTCCAGAATCCCTCTGAGAATCTAGAGTGGAAACACTGCAAGATAGGCAGGTTATGGTATCTTTTGTTTGCTGTGTACATAAATACATTGTTATTGCAAGGAAAACAAGCTGGAGTCAGCGTGCTTACTGATCTAGCTCATAAGAAATTTTTCTGCCATCCTCACAGGTATGTAATACCTTTAAAGCATTGCTTAAAGATTATGAACTAGAGCAGTGTTTCCCAATCGTTTCACATGCAGGGCACAACTACATTAACAAAAATATCATGTGGCACACCAGCCTCCATGGGGCAGGCAGCGCAGACATGAAGAGGACTTATATGGACAAAAGAGAATCTAGGAAAACATTAAAAACCACCAGGGATGTGAAAAGTTTTTTGACGATTTAAAACAATCGTCAGATATATTTTAAATCGTCAAAAATTGTTGAGCCGCGATACAATAACAATTCCCCCGATTTATCGTCAAAAATCGTAAATCGGGGGAGGGGGGGAACGCGGGAAAACCGGCATACCAAAACAACCCTAAAACCCACCCCAACCCTTTAAAAGAAATCCCCCCCGAACCCCCCCAAAATGTTTTAAATTACCTGGGGTCCAGTGGGGGGTCCCGGCGCGATCTCCCACTCTCGGGCCACGGCTGCGTTAAGAGAAATGGCGCCGGTGATCCTTTGCCCTTATCATATGACAGGGCAAAGGTAGCACCGGCACCATTTTGGTTCCTGTGACCTGACGTCACGAGTGCAGGAGATCACTCCCGGACCCCCGCTGGACCCCCAGGGACTGTTGGCCAGCTTGGGGGGGCCTCCTGACCCCCACAAGATTTGCCAAAAGTCCAGCGGGGGTCTGGGAGCGACCTTCTGCACTCAGGCCGATTTGCCAATACTCAAAATGGCGCCGGCGCTACCTTTGCCCTCTCTGAATGTCAAAGTGGCCCCTAATCCCTACACTCCTACCTAAACCTCACTTCGAGTAACTATGGGGGCCTCATATAGAGGTATAAATACCTACCTAATATGAGGGTATTATGGCCAGGTTTTCTCTCTCTCTTTCTCTCTCTCTCTCTCTCTCGCTCTCCCTCTCTCCCTCTCCACCTCCCCCTCCCCCTTCCCCTGTGGTGGTAGATAGCTTAAAAGACTAACAACACTATGAGCAAAACCATCAGAAAGTGTGATAACACAAATGAAAGACGTTAGCTATTGGCCACATTAAAACTGTGCAATCAATATGGCTTCACAACCTGTGAATCCAGCCCACTTGGCCAGAAATCCTGCCCCAAACTCCACCCCTTTTCTAAATTAGCATCACACCATGCATTATGGTGCTTAACACATGCGAAAAGCCCATAACGCAGCTTGTAAAATAACCCCCTAGACAGAGAGGAAGATATATAAATATACTGAAACAAATCACTCTAGCAGATGATTGCAGTGCTGCTGCATGCTTTTGAATCAGGCTGCACACTGGAAGTTTGCCTTGATCTAGATAAATGGAAGTCTAACAGCCCAAAGAATCAAGATGCCTGTTGGCATGCCTGTTTCATAATCTTCTTCTTTCTTTTCAATGGTGTGCTCCATTCATTCAAGTGCCTCAATTCTGTGCTTTGTGGGTACAGGCATTAATCTGACCCTGTCTTATATATATAGTGTCCCATTGCAATAAATATGCACTTCAAATAAACTGGTTATACTAGGTCAGACCAGGTTCTGGGCAAATGAATGGATCTCCAGCAGAATGAGATATTAAAGCATTCATTTTATGGAGAACACAAATTGATCTTTAAGTACTGTGTCCTTAAAATCGATTGCTGTATTTTTTTTTTCTAATTTGGATTGTATAAATTACTCCTTATTATATTTAACCCATATTTCTACTTCAATATTTATAATTCCTTTAAAATGATGAATTTTTTATAATGGCACGCAAATGTGGGATAACAAATGACTAACAGTTATCCAACTAGACATGGCTACTGTATCGTGTCTCCAACCCCAGCTGCTTGTGCTACAGCCAGCCCTCAGTACCTCCCTGTTCTGGCTCCAATGTTTTATCTTGCTCTCCCCCATGGCCTTCCATCATGGCTTCTAGCATCCTGGCTCTGCCCTGCATCCTGTAGCTGACTAAAGGCATGCCGAGGAAGCACTGTGCTTTATAGGGCCTGAAGACAGGAAATTCTGTGGGGTACCTTAATGAAATAAGCACAGTTTAAAGTAATTAAGGAAGCCCAGTTCACTTCAACAATTGCCTGACAACAGGTCCTGTTATTCTTGTACTGGCTTACTCACTTCTTCATGGTCCTGCTTTGCTTTGACTCAGATTGTACTAACTTCACTCTGCTTGCCTCCTGCCCCGACCTTAGCCTGGTTTCTTCAATGAAAGAAATGCACCTATCCTGATCCTTGTCCAATTATTTCACTTTCCCTGGTTCTGTGCTCCACTATCTTGCATCAGCTGCCACCTTCTGGAGTCAGATATGATTGCAGGTCAGGCAGCGCTGACAGTGGTCCAATGGTTTCACATCTCAACCGCTGTAGGCCTGCAAGGGCAGAAGTAGCAAAAGAGCTACCCCATTATACCTTCTTTACATTTGAAATTAAAAGTTCTGCCTCTATTAAATTATTTTATCTGTTTTTAAGTTGCATTTCTTTGTGGTATGTTGATAAGTACATACATATTTGGCTTTTTTGGCATACTAACCTGAAGAATACGCACAAACTTCTCCCTTGATTCAGTTCTTGAAATACAGAGCTCTGTGAATGGTATTTTTAGGGATTTTCATTCCTTTTTTAGGACCTCTTAACAGTTGATGAGTTTTAGAAATTTTAATAAAATTATATTTATTCAATTTAAAACAAAATATACAATGTATACCAATTTTTATGAATAGAATCATGAAAAACATATAAGGAAAACAAACAAAAAAGAAATATATTACAAGCAATTTGCTTCCAAATCCAGGTCAATCAACAATCGGGAGGAAAAGTTGAAATAATGGAAGAACTTAGGAAAAAACAAAACAGAAGAAATTGCATAGCATGATTATTCAAGGCTACAATTCAAATTACATCCCATCTATAACTCTAAGAAAGAGCAGGAGACGATGTTAACCCCCTTGAGTCTAAAAATGACTGCAATTGCTCTGGGGCAAAAAAGATTTAACAATCATTCATTATTAAATATTATTACACATTTTCAAGGATATCTAAACATAAACATAGCGTCTATAGCTGATTGCTTACCTTCAAGAAAGGAATCCCTTTCTCGAGTTATTCTGCAAAAATCTGGAAATATTCTAATGGATGACCATAAAATGAATTCAAATTTTTGAAATGTAAACATATGATTTTACTATGGTCATCTTCAGACATTAGGGGGACCAATAGATTCCCTTGTTGTAATATTTTAATTCCAGAATTTTCCAAATAATTGATCAAATATAGTAAATCAGCAGCAAACTGAGGAGACTGTTTCTAAGTGGAATCCCATTGAGTAGAAATTGGCAAGAAAAAAGTTTGTTAACAACAGGAATGGAGTCCAACTCAATATGTAAGACTTCAAGAAAATACTTCTTCAAGGACAACAATAGTGTTCTCCAATAACTTTAGAAAAATTAAGAATTCAAAGGTTGAAATGTCTGGACTGGTTAATCCAGATACTCTAAACATCTAGAAATGGTGTTGTTTAAATTCCTGATATCTTGTACATCTTTCTACAATGACTGGATTTCATCTTCATGTTCCTGCAAATGTCCCCCCTGAGAGAGAACCAGAAGTTCCAATGATGAAGAATGGGAGTCAAATTTCCTCTCACAGTCCTAGAATTCATCACAAGCCCCCAAATCGAGTCTAAAGTTACTACCTCTGGCTTAGCTAATGGAGTAATGGATTAACCCTGCACAGCCAGGCTTCCTGAAGTCAAAAAGACATCAGGAATAGACTCTAATACAGCCATCATCGAAGTCCCATCTGATGCCTGCAGGGATGTTAAACAGCCCTGGGCAAAATTCCAGAGGCAGTCAAAGTAGTTGCTGGTGATCGAAGTGAAGATTCTAAGTCTCTGCTAACCCCCTCCACCTCAGAGCCCGCAGTGACATCATCAGCCGGGTCCAAAGCAGGCAGACTCAAGGACCTGCGTCTTTGAGCTGGAGGGAGACACTGATCTAAGGGACTAAGGGAAACCTCTTCCCCAGGCAATGGAGGCACTACCTCACTGACAATTACAGCGGGGATTTCTTCCCTCAATTCAGTAGATGTCGGATACACAAAGAATGTGTTCTGTTGCTGCCACCCACGGAGTTGAGCTGAGTCAGGAGGGAGGACTCAAACCCGTCCTTTGTGTTTCAAATGAGTATGCCAAAAGAAAAGAAGGCATCAATGCACAGCAGGGACTTGTGCGTCCAGTCATGCAGCTATCTTGCTCTCCCTCAATAAATCTTTAATTGTGCATGTTTAATAGATTTCGGTTTCTTTGATTGCATGTATTAACTATGTCTTTCAATATGTTAGTTGTCTTTTCATTTTTGTTATTTCTGAGGCAGTCAGAACTTGGCAGAAAAGAAGCATGAGAGAGAAAATCTGTTCTAAGTGAAACAAAAATGAATATACAGTGAAACCTTATTCTTCCATGCATGCTTGTAAGTATACATTTTAACAATATAAGACATACTGGCACATTTGGTGTTGACAGTCACAATCTCAATTAAGGAACACCTTCTGTGTGTGCTTTATATCACACACATTCAGGCATTGTAAACAAATACAAAAAATAGAACAATAAAATAAGCAAGGCTGCTGCTTAAATAATAACCAATGTATTAAACAAGTGTCTTATGAGCTAAATTTGTAAACTGTATTTTAAAAATATCCTCAGTTGCCTGGTTTCTCATTGATAAAGCATTACATATTTTAGTTCTCAATTTATCAGTGTGTGAAATGAATGGACGAAATAATATATGCCATTAATAGTACTGCCAGTGTACCAGCCTTTGCAAGCACTGCCATCTTCTAGTCTCTTTTCAGCATGAGTCATGCTACACTTTTGCTTTGCCTTTTTATTTTCCTGTTGTCAGACTCTCACTCTTACTAGACATTTTAGTATCAGTACTGCCACTGGGCCTTCAAACTCTGTTCTACTGATGGGTTTTAGCCATTTGTCATGGATAAAGTGAATAAAGACATGGCAGACTATGGAGACAGTACCCTCTCTCTAGCCAAGGTTCCATTGCAAAGCTTTATAAATGCTTCATTACTTAATAGACTCATCTTATTTGAAAAACAGCAACATTATTTAATATCTGTAGCCAAACTCTAAGCGGTTCCAAGATAAAATAATAAAGGAAGCCATATAATGAGAATTTCTGGATATAAATAGCATAAAAATTCATGCTAAAAATTTCCACTGATTTTTTTAACTACTACACTAAAGAAAAAGTTTACTTTGTATGGAGAAAGATATTTACAAGCATAGCACAATGTAGCTAAATAAAATCTGTGCTAGTAGGAAAAAGTGCACTAAATATGAAGTAAAGTAAATCCAAAGTAAGGCTTACTTCAGTACTACTCTTTGAAGGAAAATTCACTTCAGATTTAAAGAGATTGGTGGGGGATTTACCTGACAATTTTGGATTGGATTAGTTGGAAAAAGTTAAGGAAATGTGAAATGTGTTACGCACATATCATCGTAGAGGCTGCTTACAAGTTGCTCCTGAGGGAACACACTAAGCGGCATGCACTTGGTATAGGCCCAACAGGCAGAGCTTTACCTATGAGTTTGCCACTTATGGGGACAGAGGCGGAAAAAAGCTAACGTCACTTGGAGGATCAGGGCATCATCAATACAGGCCTTTTGAGGGTGGAGGGACTAGTGTGGATACAGGTCCTCTGGGGAAGGATAGCAGGATTCCAGGCCTTCTTGTGTATCAGGGATACAAGCCATCTGGGGGAAAAGAGATTAGTAGGGCTACAGAACTCCTAGGAAGGACTATCATGGCTAAAAGCCCTCTTAGGTGGAAGAGGGAAACTAACAGCATTCCAAAACCTCTGGATAGGTGGGCTAGCAGTATCCCAGACCTTTAGGTTGATAGTTTTCAAGACTTCATGCCATCTGCAGGCCCTCTGCAGTGAAGGGGGTATTATTCGGCCTTCATACTATCTGGTGGAGACTGACAGGTTTCCTGGCCCTCAGGGGGAAGGGGTAGCAGGGCTCCTATAGAAAGTAGTTACCAGGACTATAGACCCTCTAGTGAAAACTAATAGGCCCTCAATTATGAGAAACCAATGATGCAGGACAGACATGTAAAATGATGTCTGACCATACAAACCGAGACAGTGATTTTTTTTAAAGTAGACAATACATTGTGAATGAATTCATGGACAAGAAAATAACATAACCGATAATATGTAATAACAATTGAATATGAACAGAAGGAACATTTAACAGTAAAATTTATCAAAAACAATGCTGGACCTGCTGTTTTGGTGATCTACAAACTGCTGGTGGTTTCTACAAAGAGAAACAGATTTTGTATTAAATTGACATTACTAACGCTTTGCAAATATTAGGCATTGAAGGCATATCACCATCACATCCTTCCTTGAATCACTGACCATGGAGGTCTACCTGCAATACAGTCCAATTTCACTAGGTCTTTTATATTTATCCTCAATATCTATCCACTTATCATACTTATCCACTTTCATACTTCTTATTAGAGATGTGAATCGTTTTCCATATCGTCTTAACGATAGAAATCGTGTGGCAGGAGAAGAAAATCGTGTTTGGCACGATTATTTCGTTGAAAAATCGTTAAAAATCGTTTTTTCTGATTAGTGCGCACTAACTCGAGTTAGTGCGCACTAACTCCCCGTTAGTGCGCACTAACTCGAGTTAGTGCGCACTAACTGAAAATGATACAAATAGACACTTTCCAGGTCACTGAAGGTCAGTTAGGAATGAATATGTGTTCCTATTGGCTGGCAGCCCTCTTATCTATTGATGTTACCAAGGTTACCACTGAGGTGATGGTTGGGGGGATGGGAAATGGAACTGGAAACTCATGAACACCAACAGAAAATGAAACAAAGTGTTCACACTTCCCAGGTCAGTAAAGGTCACTTAGGAATGAATATGTATTCCTATTGGCTGGCTGTGCTCTTATCTATTGATGTTACCAAGGTTACCACTGAGGTAATGGTTGGGGGGATGTGAAATGGAAACAGTTGGAAGCTTGACATGTGATGATCAGCACTCACGTGACTAGAACTTCTTTGTTTATTATTTTTGTAAGCAGACACGTGCATGTTGAATTTGCCAATCACTGTGCATTTTACAAAGGTGGTCCTGGCTGGAACTGTACACAGTTCCAATATATGTAATTGATTGTTGGTAAGTGTATTTTTTAAGTAGCCACACTAGCACCAGTATGTTTACTTTTCCTCCTACTTAACTCACTAGCTCAGCTTTGTAAGAAGGGCTTCTCTGCTTGTGTGTTCCTTTTGTTTGGTGTGAGGAGAGCAGAAACATCAGATCTTTATTCAATCTACTACAGTCATCTCTTATATTAACCTACTCAATTTTTTTAAATGATTTGTTATATCACTGAATTAATAATTCATTATTATTAGGTAGTGGTGAATGTCTGACTAAGCTACTTGGCTAGTGTAACTGGTGAGGCTAGTGGCAGTTTAGCAGAATTATAATTTATTTGTATTAGTACTGCAGCATTAATATATTCAAGCCTAGATAGGCAGCCAGTGCACTACTCCTGCAGTCACCTCATTGCTTCCTGTGCATTGCATTATAATATGTGCACACACTGACTCCAGCTTGGGTGGGGACAAGGCAGGTCTCCTTTACTGCACACACTGACTCCAGTTTGGTGATAAGGCAGGTCTCTAGAGATGGGGAAAGTCAGGAGTGAGGGTCAGGCAGCTCCCCCCTGTCTGTGAAGCCAGCCTCTCACTAGTAATGCAGGGAGGGAGCTGTCTCAGACTTCACCATCCTCCTCCCCCCCCCCCCCCCCTCACCCACACACCATTCACGAGCTGGGACATGGGGGAAGTCAGGAGTGAGGGTCAGGCAGCTCCCCCCTGTCTGTGAAGCCAGCCTCTCACTAGTAATGCAGGGAGGGAGCTGTCTCAGACTTCACCATCCTCCTCCCCCCCCCCCTCACCCACACACCATTCACTAGCTGGGACATGGGGGAAGTCAGGAGTGAGGGTCAGGCAGCTCCCCCCTGTCTGTGAAGCCAGCCTCTCACTAGTAATGCAGGGAGGGAGCTGTCTCAGACTTTACCATCCTCCCCCCCCCCCTCACCCACATACCATTCACTAGCTGGGACATGGGGGAAGTCAGGAGTGAGGGTCAGGCAGCTCCCCCCTGTCTGTGAAGCCAGCCTCTCACTAGTAATGCAGGGAGGGAGCTGTCTCAGACTTCACCATCCTCCACCCCCCCCCCCCTCACCCACACACCATTCACTAGCTGGGACATGGGGGAAGTCAGGAGTGAGGGTCAGGCAGCTCCCCCCTGTCTGTGAAGCCAGCCTCTCACTAATAATGCAGGGAGGGAGCTGTCTCAGACTTCACCATCCTCCCCCCCCCCCCCCCCTCACCCACACACCATTCACTAGCTGGGACATGGGGGAAGTCAGGAGTGAGGGTCAGGCAGCTCCCCCCTGTCTGTGAAGCCAGCCTCTCACTAGTAATGCAGGGAGGGAGCTGTCTCAGACTTCACCATCCTCCCCCCCCCCCCTCACCCACACACCATTCACTAGCTGGGACATGGGGGAAGTCAGGAGTGAGGGTCAGGCAGCTCCCCCCTGTCTGTGAAGCCAGCCTCTCACTAGTAATGCAGGGAGGGAGCTGTCTCAGACTTCACCATCCTCCTCCCCCCCCCCCCTCACCCACACACCATTCACTAGCTGGGACATGGGGGAAGTCAGGAGTGAGGGTCAGGCAGCTCCCCCCTGTCTGTGAAGCCAGCCTCTCACTAGTAATGCAGGGAGGGAGCTGTCTCAGACTGGTATCAGGGTTAGGGCACTGTGTGCAGGAAGATCACAACACCCCTGGTGCCAGGGTTAGGGCACTGTGTGCAGGAAGATCACAACACCCCTGGTGCCAGGGTTAGGGCACTGTGTGTGCAGGAAGATCACAACACTCCTGGTATTAATAGGGATAGGGCACTGTGTGCAGGAAGATCACAACACCCCTGGTGCCAGGGTTAGGGCACTGTGTGCAGGAAGATCACAACACCCCTGGTGCCAGGGTTAGGGCACTGTGTGCAGGAAAATCACAACACCCCTGGTGCCAGGGTTAGGGCACTGTGTGTGCAGGAAGATCACAACACCCCTGGTGCCAGGGTTAGGGCACTGTGTGTGCAGGAAGATCACAACACCCCTGGTGCCAGGGTTAGGGCACTGTGTGCAGGAAGATCACAACAGTCCTGGTATTAATAGGGTTAGGGCACTGTGTGCAGGAAGATCACAACACCCCTGGTGCCAGGGTTAGGGCACTGTGTGCAGGAAGATCACAACACCCCTGGTGCCAGGGTTAGGGCACTGTGTGCAGGAAAATCACAACACCCCTGGTGCCAGGGTTAGGGCACTGTGTGTGCAGGAAGATCACAACACCCCTGGTGCCAGGGTTAGGGCACTGTGTGTGCAGGAAGATCACAACACCCCTGGTGCCAGGGTTAGGGCACTGTGTGCAGGAAAATCACAACACCCCTGGTGCCAGGGTTAGGGCACTGTGTGTGCAGGAAGATCACAACACTCCTGGTATTAATAGGGATAGGGCACTGTAAGAGATGACTGTAGTAGATTGAATAAAGATCTGATGTTTCTGCTCTCCTCACACCAAACAAAAGCAACACACAAGCAGAGAAGCCCTTCTTACAAAGCTGAGCTAGTGAGTTAAGTAGGAGGAAAAGTAAACATACTGGTGCCAGTGTGGCTACTTAAAAAATACACTTACCAACAATCAATTACATATATTTGAACTGTGTACAGTTCCAGCCAGGACCACCTTTCTAAAATGCACAGTGATTGGCAAATTCAACATGCACTAGCATTTCAGGTGCCTGCTAACAAAAATAATAAACAAACAAGTTCTAGTCACGTGAGTGCTGATCATTACATTACGTTTTTTGTCAAGCTTCCAACTGTTTCCATTTCACATCCCCCCAACCATTACCTCAGTGTTAGCCTTGGTAACATCAATAGATAAGAGCACAGCCAGCCAATAGGAATACATACATATTCATTCCTAAGTGACCTTTACTGACCTGGGAATTGTGAACACTTTGTTTCATTTTCTGTTGGTGTTCGTTAGTTTCCAGTTCCATTTCCCATCCCCCCAACCATCACCTCAGTGGTAACCTTGGTAACATCAATAGATAAGAGGGCAGCCAGCCAATAGGAACACATATTCATTCCTAACTGACCTTCAGTGACCTGGAAAGTGTTTATTTGTATCATTTTCAGTTAGTGCGCACTAACTCCCGTTAGTGCGCACTAACACGATTTAACAATTTTTAACGATAAATCGTTAGAATTTCTATTGTATCGTGTTCTATAACGATTTAAGACAATATTAACATTATCGGACGATAATTTTAATCGTTGAAAAACGATTCACATCCCTACTTCTTATACTTATCCATACCACCCGTCCTACACCACACCACTTGTCTCTATGAATGGAGATTTATTTTTGAGCAGGTTATCTAAACATCTTCTTGGCAGGAGAGATTTATTGGGTTTAGTAGGTCTGTAGTTAGGTTGAATGCTTTGTACTGATTAATTGATTCATTTTTTTAAATCTTTACACTAAGAACACCATATTTTAATTGTTTTTATAATGTTGTACACCACTTTGGGTGACTCACTTGGGCCAAAGAGGTGATGACTTTGATGCAAGATCACATATCTGCTATTTTGATTTTTGCTACATTGGTTGCTTATGAAGTGGCAGATCCAATATAAAATTGCAAATTTATTACATAAGGTTATACATAATGATAAAGACTACTGGAGAAATACAGTATTAAATATTTAAGGGTCTTTTGTGCTCCCTAAGTTCAGAAGGGAAATGTTTGCTGGAGGCCCCATCCATAAAATTGGCAACATAACATAAGAACATAAGATATGTGTACTGGCAGTGGCTCATACCTAAGGTCCATCAAGCCCAGTATATCTGTTTTCATGATCAATCCAAGAACCTGGCAAGCACCCAAACATTAAATAGATCCCATTCTATTGGTGCCAGCAACAAGAAGTAGCTATTCCATATTGATTAATAGCAGTTTATGGACTTCTCATCCAGGAACATATCCACACCTTTTTTAAACACAGCTACACAAACTTACTTAGCCAAATCCTCTGGCAATTAATTCCAGAGTGCAGTTGTGCATTAGGTAAAAAACAATGTTCTCCAATTTGTTTTAAATGTGCTATTTGCTATCCTCATGGAGTGCCCCTTAATCCTTGAATTATCCTAAAGAGTAAATAACCAATTCACTTTTACACATTTAAGTTCTTTCATGATCAGTCATCTCTTCTCTGAGCTGAAGAATACTAACCTCTTCAGCCGATCCTCATAAAGGAGCCATTCCATGCCCTTTATCATTTTGGTCACCCTTCTCTGTACTTTCTCTAGTGCAGCTATATCCTTTTTGAGATGTGGTGACCAGAACTGTACACAGTATTCAAGGTGTGGTCTCACCATGCAGTGATACAGAGGCATTATGACATCCTCCCTTTTATTTTGTATTCCCTTTGTCTGTCTGCTATATTGCAGGGTCATGGCTCCACTGAGTTCCTGAACCTGCTTGCACCACCACCGAGTCATGAGTCCACTGAGTTTCCCTGCTAACGTTTCTTCAAATTCTACCTCTGAGGCATGACTCCACACAGTTCCTCTGCCTCCTTTTCCCAAATACAACCTCTAAATCATGACTTCACTCAGGGCCTCATTTTCCAAAGCTATCGCAGGCTTGCACTGTTAGCGAAAGTAGCGCAGGCCTGCGCTACTGAAATCGGGGTGGAGTCGGCCCGGGAAGAGGAGGAGTCGGGGGAGTCACCGGGGCCGACTCTGCGAGGATGGCGAGCACAGCGGAAAGGTAAGGCCCTTTTCGCTGGCTATTTCGCGCCCAATAACTACACCTTCTATGGTGTAGTTATTGGGCGCGATGCCGGCAGCGATCGCATCGCGGAGGTGCGATCACTGCCGGACCGCCCCCCCCCACCCCTCCGCTTCAGCCCCCTCCCCCATGTTAGCACAATTTTCTAAAGTATCGCAGGTCTGCGATACTTTAGAAAATGAGGCCCTTAGTTTGTTTGCTTCCTTTTCCCCAAATGCAACTTCTGAGGCATGAATCTACTCTGTTCCTCTGCCACCTTTTCTCCAAATGCAACCTCTGAGGCATGACTCCACTCAGTTACTCTGCCTCCTTTTCCAAAATACAACTTCCAAGACAGGACTTCACTCAGTTCCTCTGCCTCTTTTATACCCAAATACAACCTCCAAGGCATGACTCTACTCAGTTTGTTTGCTTCCTTTTCCCCAAATGCAACTTCTGAGGCATGAATCTACTCTGTTCCTCTGCCACCTTTTCTCCAAATGCAACCTCTGATGCATGACGCCACTCAGTTTCTCTACCTCCTTTTCCTCAAATGCAACATCCAAGGCATGACTCAACTCTCTTCCTCTGCCTCCATTCCCACAAATTCAAGCTTTGAGGCATATGTACTCTCAATTCATCTGCCTCTTTTTCTGCAAATGCAACTTTCAAAGCATGACTCAACTAAGTTCCTCTGCCTCCTTTTTCCCAAAGGCAACATCTGAGGCATGACTCCACTCAATTCCACTGCTTCCTTTTCCATAAATGCAACCTGTGTGTTATGTCTCAACTAAGTAATGAAAAAAATTAGGGATTAACTAGTATACAATTAACAACCCAAAAAATTCCACTAGTTAATATTTCTTGTAAAGACACCAAAGTAAGTCCTGCAACTTCGAAATTGCAGGACTTACTTTGGTGCCTTTACAAGAAATATTAACTAGTGGATTTTTTGGGATGTCTCAACTAAGTTCCTCTGCTCCTTTCTCCCAAATGAAACCACCAAGCATAACTCTACTAATTTCCTCTGTCCCCATCTCCCCAATAGCAACCTCAGAGGTATGATTGATTCCACTCAGTTCCACTGCCTCCTTTTCCCCAAATGCAACCTGCAAGGCATGACTCCACTGAGTTCCTCTGCTTCCTTTTCCCCAAATGCAATCTGTGAGGCATGATTCCAATCAGTTCCTCTGCCTCCTTTTCTGCAAATGCAAATTCTGAGTCATAACTCAACTCAGTTCTTCTGCCTTCTTTTCCTCAAATGCAATCTCTGAGGCATGACTCCCCTCAATTACTTTGTCTCCTTTTCCACAAATGCAACCTCCAAGGTATGTCTCCAATCTGTTCCTATGCCTCCTTTTCCCCAAATGCAATCGCTGAGACATAACCACTAATTTCCCAGCCTGCTTCATTCTAAACAGTTGTTGAGGAGAAGTAGGCAAGGGAAGACAGTGGAATCATGCTTCAATGGTGGTGTATGCAAAACACAACTGGAGTATGAATCCACTGAGATCCTCATCTTCTTCTCCAAAAACCACCAATGAAGAATAATATATCCTTTATCAGTCTTAACCACTATGTCCTGACACTTACAGCTGCAGCATTCTATATTCCAAAAATTACCAGTGAAGCCTGTTACTTACAGATACTGCTTGCTGTTTTCAAACTGTAAACATTATGTTCTGAATCTTAAAGCTACAGCATGCCATATTGCAACCATTATCACTGAGGCCTGACACAGCTACAGCATGCCATTTTCAAACCATTACCACTGTGGCCTGACATAGCTGTGGCATTTCATTTTCAAACTATTAACAATTTGGTCTGACACAGCTGCAGCATTCTATACTCCAACAATTACCAATGTGGCCTGCCACTTTCAGCTTCAGCATGCCCTACTCCACCATATCCACTCAGGCCTGACATATCCTGCATAAGCCTGTCTTGTTGCAGCCATCACCTCCATGGCCTGACACTTAAGAACATAAGAACATAAGAAAATGCCATACTGGGTCAGACCAAGGGTCCATCAAGCCCAGCATCCTGTTTCCAACAGTGGCCAATCCAGGCCATAAGAACCTGGCAAGTACCCAAAAACTAAGTCTATTCCATGTAACCATTGCTAATGGCAGTGGCTATTCTCTAAGTGAACTTAATAGCAGGTAATGGACTTCTCCTCCAAGAACTTATCCAATCCTTTTTTAAACACAGCTATACTAACTGCACGAACCACATTCTCTGGCAACAAATTCCAGAGTTTAATTGTGCGTTGAGTAAAAAAGAACTTTCTCCGATTAGTTTTAAATGTGCCCCATGCTAACTTCATGCAGTGTCCCCTAGTCCTTCTACTATCCGAAAGAGTAAATAACCGATTCACATCTACCCGTTCTAGACCTCTCATGATTTTAAACACCTCTATCATATCCCCCCTCAGTCGTCTCTTCTCCAAGCTGAAAAGTCCTAACCTCTTTAGTCTTTCCTCATAGGGGAGTTGTTCCATTCCCCTTATCATTTTGGTAGCCCTTCTCTGTACCTTCTCCATCGCAATTATATCTTTTTTGAGATGCGGCGACCAGAATTGTACACAGTATTCAAGGTGCAGTCTCACCATGGAGCGATACAGAGGCATTATGACATTTTCCGTTTTATTCATCATTCCTTTTCTAATAATTCCCAACATTCTGTTTGCTTTTTTGACTGCCGCAGCACACTGAACCGACAATTTCAATGTGTTATCCACTATGACACCTAGATCTCTTTCTTGGGTTGTAGCACCTAATATGGAACCCAACATCGTGTAATTATAGCATGGGTTATTTTTCCCTATATGCATCACCTTGCACTTATCCACATTAAATTTCATCTGCCATTTGGATGCCCAATTTTCCAGTCTCACAAGGTCTTCCTGCAATTTATCACAATCTGCTTGTGATTTAACTACTCTGCACAATTTTGTGTCATCTGCAAATTTGATTATCTCACTCGTCGTATTTCTTTCCAGATCATTTATAAATATATTGAACAGTAAGGGTCCCAATACAGATCCCTGAGGCACTCCACTGTCCACTCCCTTCCACTGAGAAAATTGCCCATTTAATCCTACTCTCTGTTTCCTGTCTTTTAGCCAGTTTGCAATCCACGAAAGGACATCGCCACCTATCCCATGACTTTTTACTTTTCTTAGAAGCCTCTCATGAGGAACTTTGTCAAACGCCTTCTGAAAATCCAAGTATACTATATCTACCGGTTCACCTTTATCCACATGTTTATTAACTCCTTCAAAAAAGTGAAGCAGATTTGTGAGGCAAGACTTGCCCTGGGTAAAGCCATGCTGACTTTGTTCCATTAAACCATGTCTTTCTATATCTTCTGTGATTTTGATGTTTAGAACACTTTCCACTATTTTTCCTGGCACTGAAGTCAGGCTAACCGGTCTGTAGTTTCCCGGATCGCCCCTGGAGCCCTTTTTAAATATTGGGGTTACATTTGCTATCCTCCAGTCTTCAGGTACAATGGATGATTTTAATGATAAGTTACAAATTTTTACTAATAGGTCTGAAATTTCATTTTTTAGTTCCTTCAGAACTCTGGGGTGTACACCATCCGGTCCAGGTGATTTACTACTCTTCAGTTTGTCAATCAGGCCTATCACATCTTCTAGGTTCACCGTGATTTGATTCAGTCCATCTGAATCATTACCCATGAAAACCTTCTCCATTACGGGTACCTCCCCAACATCCTCTTCAGTAAACACCGAAGCAAAGAAATCATTTAATCTTTCCGCGATGGCCTTATCTTCTCTAAGTGCCCCTTTAACCCCTCGATCATCTAACGGTCCAACTGACTCCCTCACAGGCTTTCTGCTTCGGATATATTTAAAAAAGTTTTTACTGTGAGTTTTTGCCTCTACAGCCAACTTCTTTTCAAATTCTCTCTTAGCCTGTCTTATCAATGTCTTACATTTAACTTGCCAATATTTATGCTTTATCCTATTTTCTTCTGTTGGATCCTTCTTCCAATTTTTGAATGAAGATCTTTTGGCTAAAATAGCTTCTTTCACCTCCCCTTTTAACCATGCCGGTAATCGTTTTGCCTTCTTTCCACCTTTCTTAATGTGTGGAATACATCTGGACTGTGCTTCTAGAATGGTATTTTTTAACAATGACCACGCTTCTTGGACATTTTTTACTTTTGTTGCTGCTCCTTTCAGTTTTTTTCTAACAATTTTTCTCATTTTATCAAAGTTTCCCTTTTGAAAGTTTAGCACGAGAGCCTTGGATTTGCACACTGTTCCTTTTCCAGTCATTAAATCAAATTTGATCATATTATGATAACTATTGCCAAGCGGCCCCACCACCGTTACCTCTCTCACCAAGTCCTGTGCTCCACTGAGAATTAGATCTAAAATTGCTCCCTCTCTCGTCGGTTCCTGAACCAATTGCTCCATAAAGCTATCATTTATTCCATCCAGGAACGTTATCTCTCTAGCGTGACCCGATGATACATTTACCCAGTCTATATTGGGGTAATTGAAGTCTCCCATTATTACTGCACTACCAATTTGGTTAGCTTCCCTAATTTCTCTTAGCATTTCACTGTCCATCTCACCATCTTGACCAGGTGGACGGTAGTATACCCCTATCACTGTAGTCTTCCCTGATACACAAGGGATTTCTACCCATAAAGATTCAATTTTGTATTTAGTCTCATGCAGGATGTTTATCCTGTTGGACTCTATGCCATCCCGGACATAAAGCGCCACACCTCCTCCCGACTGCTGCTCTCTGTCATTGCGATATAATTTGTACCCCGGTATAGCACTGTCCCATTGGTTATCCTCTTTCCACCATGTCTCTGAGATGCCAATTAAGTCTATGTCATCATTTACTGCTATACATTCTAATTCTCCCATCTTACTTCTTAGACTTCTGGCATTAGCATACAAACATTTCAAAGTTTGTTTTTTGATTGTATTTTTATTCTGCTTTTTAATTGATAGGGATAAGTTAGAATTTTTTAGCTCAGGTGAGTTTTTAGTTACAGGCACTTGGACTACTTTTCTAATTATTGGAACCTCACTGTCGGGATGCCCTAATTCTAATGCATCATTAGTATCCTTTAAAGATACATCTCTCCGAACCATGCGCTGCTGAGCGACTGTCGGCTTTCCCCTTTGTTCTAGTTTAAAAGCTGCTCTATCTCCTTTTTAAAGGTTAGCGCCAGCAGTCTGGTTCCACCCTGGTTAAGGTGGAGCCCATCCCTTTCAGCTGCAGCATCCCATGCAAAACCACAACCATTCAGGCCTGACTTATTCTGCATAAGGCTATCTTGCTCCAACCATGAGTACTGTGGCCTGATATTTCCAGTTGCAGCATCTCCTGTTCCTCCATATCAATTTACTCCTGATATATCCTGCTTTAGCCTGTTTTGCTCCAACCACAAACCCTGGCTCCTGATACTTCCAGCTTCAGCATGTTATCCTCCAACCATATCAAAACAGTCTTAGCAAGGCTTACAATCCTTAATTCTTTCCAGTAAACATTGCCGTCCTTAAGAATGCTACATTTTCTTCATGCAAAGCAATTTCTCAATTGCTACATGGACCTAAAACTGAGAACAACACAGCTTTGGTGGTGTTACAGCTACACTCCTTATTGTGTTGCGCTACTTCTACTATTGCAATTTTTTTATTTAGAAATTTGTATTGGATGTTATCAAGTAACCAAGACAATGTCAAAATGTACAATCAAACATCCATAATTCTATATTCTCAATATAATTCCTCAACTCACCCACTCATTATCCATTTAAGCATAATACAGCACATACAAAGAAATAGAGCATATAAAATCATCATGTACAATGATAGACTTATAGTAGCACCATGAGCACTTATAACGAAATACAAAACATAATACAAAACCCTTTAAAAAGAAACTCAGCTGCAGGGTAGCCACTACTTATGAGTTAAATGCCAGCAAATAAAAGGATAAAAATGACCAATGAAAAGACATTATGAAAGGAATATGCAGGATTAATCAGCCAATCCCTGGGAACTTCACCATTTAAGAAAAGGATCCCACATTTTCTCAAAAGATGCTAAGCAATTATGATGCAAGGCTGTTAAGTAAGCCAAACGATTATGATTGTACAATTGATGCAATACCACTTGAAGAGAGGGTACTTCAGTGTGTTTCCAAAATAAAGCTAATTCACAATGGGCTGCAATAAATAACTGTTGGCAAAACCACTGTTGAGGTTTATCAATGCCTGCTATCATCATGTTAAGCAAAATATAATGAGCATCATAGACATTCCCCACATGCAGGAGATTGGATACCCAATTGGTAAGTTGTTGCCAAAAGGGCAAAACCTCTCTACAGTGCCACCAGATATGTATAAAAGTACCCATGACACCACAATTTCTCTAACAGCAATCACTCACACTGGGATATATATGGTGCAGCTTAGCGGGGTCAAATACCAGTGAAATAATAATTTATAATAATTCATCTGCAGACTAGCAGAGATAGAGCATTTACTAGCACAAATATAGATGGAATCCCAGTCTTATATTGTCAGAGTTTCTCCTAAATCTAGTTCCCAGGCTTTTAGTGTGGAAATGTAATATTTATGCATCCATTAAGAAGAAAGTAGACTTTAGATATCAGACATCTTATCAACTTGATCACAATAATTTTCAAACACTGATTTACTCTGTCATAAGGTCCAAGCTCTCTGTTCGGCTACTATGAAATTTCAAATTTGGGCATATTCTAAGAAGACCACCTTCTTCATTTGATAAGTAGTAATTATAGTGAAAGTAAGCATGAAAGGAGCTTAGGAGAATAAATGATCCATGAGCCTTCCAAGTTTCAAACACTATAGATTGTAAGCACATTGGGAAAGTTATATTGTGAAATAGGTGGGCGAGAAAAAAACAAGAATTGTTACCAACCAATTTAAATTTCCATTGAGGCCACACCCACAAAGTTGTATGTAAAGCAAAGGGGTAATAATTCAGTGGACACCAAGAGGAACATGACTGCAATGGAAGGTCGATAAGGGAATCACTCCAATCAACACTTGTTCAAGCAAAACCTACTGTTTCATAGAGTGCATTCTGTGGGTGTCCAGCAGTGCTCGAAGTTGAGATGCGGCATAATACCACATTAAACTGGGGACCACCAAGGTGCCCAAAACCTTAGGCTGGAAAAAAATTATCCAGGTGACCCTTGGTGGACCCCACCTCCAAATAAAATAAAAAATCTTCTTCTGCCAAGATTGTAGAATAGCAGCAGATATGAATATTGGAAGGGTTAAAAACAGATAAAGAAATCGAGGAAGAATATTCATTGTAATAATGGCTATATGTCCCAACCAGGAGAAATTCTCCCTATTCCACTTCTCCATATCCTTATCTATAGTCTTCACCAAAGGAACATAATTCAAAATGAATAAATCAGTTACTTTAGGGTATATATGGCTCCCAGATATTTAAGAGAATACATAGCCCATCTGAAGCAGAACTGCTGGTGAAGACTAGTACTATAAGAGTCAGTTAAATTAACATTTAAAAGGTAAGATTTATCAAAGTTGACCTTGAATCCAGAGACTTTGCTGAACCGGCTCAGTTTAGCCATCACACTTACTGGTGAATAGCAGGGGTTAGTGTGGGTAAACAAGATATCATTAGCAAATAATGAGAGCTTTGAGTGTAAGTCACCCAAGCTGACCCCCTCAATCTGCTCTGATAAACGCACTCTAGTGGTTAAAGGTTCCAAGAAAATGGCAAACGATAATGGGTCAAGGGACAGCCCTGCCTCGATCCACAGCCTATCCCAAAACAGTCACCAAAACCTCCATTGACCTTAGCGCAAACCTTTGGTGATTCATATAAGTTCCTAATCCATTGAAGAAAATAAGGTCCAAACTGTATTTTTCCAGTGTCTTAAACAAAAAGGACCAATGCACTTATCGAATGCTTTCTCAGCATCAATGGATAGTAATATAGTGGGGATGTTTTCCTTATGCACCCACCCTAGAAGGTCAACAATTTTGTGGATGTTACCTGCTACCAATTGACTGGGGATAAAGCCTACTTGGTCATAGTGAACCAGCTTTGGCATAATCTTATTCAAGCGCTCGGCTAGTACTCTAGTCAGTACCTTAAAGTCTAAATTAATTAAGGAAATCAGTCTATAAGTCCCACAAAGGATAGGATCCCTGCCAGGTTTTGCAAGAACTGAGATCCCAGCCACATTAGAATTAGCTGTAAAGGAGCTCCCCTCTCTAATAAAATTAAACATATCAGTCAAAGGAGTTACCAAAATATGAGAAAATTGTTTATAATATCCACCAGAAAGCCCATCCAAACCTGGTGATTTACCCGCTTTTAAGGTATTAATAACCTGTAAAACCTTGAATATACTAATCAAGCTACCTAAATATAGTTGTTGTTTAAAGGATAGGCAGAGAAGTGAGACAGAGGTAAGTATTAGGGATGTGAATCGTTTTTTGACGATTTAAAATATCGTCCGATATATTTTAAATCGTCAAAAATCGTTAGGGCCATGATACAATACCAATTCCCCCGATTTATCGTCAAAAAATCATAAATCGGGGGAAGGGGGAGGGCAGGAAAACCGGCACACTAAAACCCCCTAAAACCCACCCCGACCCTTTAAATTAAATCCCCACCCTCCCGAACCCCCCCAAATGCCTTAAATTACCTGGGGGTCCAGCGGCGGTCCGGAACGGCAGCGGTCCGGAATGGCCTACTGCAATTGAATCATGTTGTCTTCAGCCGGCGCTATTTAAACCCCCGTTGAACGACCTCCTGCAGTCGATCTCCTGCCGGCGCCATTTTCCGTACGGAAAACGATTTGCGGCAGGAGATCGTTTTCCGGACCCCCGCAGGACTCCCAGGGACTTTTGGCCAGCTTGGGGGGGCCTCCTGACCCCCACAAGACTTGCCAAAAGTCCAGCAAGGGTCCGGAACGACCTCCTGCAGTCGAATCGTGTTGGTCTATGGCCGCCGCCATTTTTCGCCGCCATTTTGAAAAATGGCGCCGGCTGAAGACAACACGATTCAATTGCAGGAGGCCGTTCCGGACCGCCGCTGGACCCCCAGGTAATTTAAGGCATTTTGGGGGGGGGTTCGGGAGGGTGGGGGATTTAATTTAAAGGGTCGGGGGTGGGTTTTAGGGGGTTTTAGTGTGCCGGCTCACGATTTTCACGATTTTCACGATACTTTAAACACCCAAACGGCAACAATACGATTCCCTCCCCCTCCCAGCCGAAATCGATTGTTAAGACGATCGAGGACACGATTCACATCTCTAGTAAGTATCAATGTTGCTGTCAAATATATCTTTATACTGTTGAGAGACAGATAGGCATTGCTTTACGATGTTCTAATATCTGCAGACTTTGTAACAATCTCCCCATGTACAGTTTTAATTTTAGCTATAGAACCCTGAGCATGTAAAGCTTTCAGGCACTTTGCCAGATTACAACCAGCCTTGTTCCCCTCTTCAAAGTATGACTGTTTAATTAACTCAAGCTGATGGATAAACATGTCATATCCAATAGGGATGTGAATCGTTTTTGAATGATTAAAATTATCGTCAGATAATTTTAAAATCGTCCAAAATCGTTAGAGTGCACGATACAATACAAATGCCCCCGATTTATCGTCAGGGGCATTTGTATTGTATTGTTAAATAGGGCGCGGGAAAATCGGCACACCAAAAAAAACCCTAAAACCCACCCCGAACCTTTAAAACAAATCCCCCACCCTCCCAAACCCCCCCAAAATGTTTTAAATTACCTGGGGTCCAGTGGGGGGGTCCCGGCGCAATCTCCCTCTCTCTGGCCACGACTGCGTTAAGAGAAATGGCGCCGGTGGCCCTTTGCCCTTATCATGTGACAGGGCAAAGGTAGTGCCGGCGCCATTTCGGTTCCTGGCTCCCGACGTCACGCGTGCAGGAGATCGCCCCTGGACCCCTGCTGAACCCCCAGGGACTTTTAGCCAGCTTGGGGGGGGCCTCCTGACCCCCACAAGACTTGCCAAAAGTCCGGCGGGGGTCCGGGAGTGACCTCCTGCACGTGGGCCGTATTACCAATCTTCAAAATGGCGCCGGCGCTACCTTTGCCCACACTATGTCATACGGGCGACCATTTTTGAGCCCCTCTATTTTCCTTTTAATAAGGCATCTGAAAAGGGCTTTCCTCTATTCTTGGCTGTACCCGAGGACATTCTATTGTGAACTAGGCTTGATAGAAGGCGTCAGTCATCTATTTGGCCAATTCTAAGGTAAGTTTGGTATGTTAGTGAACCCATCGCCACATGGATGGATGTAAGCTTTCTATATAGTGCTCAATCAAGAGCATGTCAGCACTTTTCAGCCCAATTTCTCACTAGACTGTAGCCATTTGAAATGATAGAAAATATATCTGGGGCTTTCCCTGAAGTGAAGGGTCCTTTTCTGGAATCATTATTGATATGTCTCCAGGATACACCCATCCCATTCCAGTGTAGGCACCTTGATTTTTGCATAACTAGCCCATCCATCCACATTTTCAGACTGATATGCTGCTTGGCTGTGGCTGATCAACAGGTTTCCCAGATATGTTGTCCAATCAGCCTTGAGCCAAGTTGTTAGTTGAACGGTCTCCTCAAACTTCATTAAGAAAAAGTTTCTGGATCTTCTTCCAGCAATAACTTTGGCATCATGGGAGATGTCTTAGTATGTCATTGGCCAACAGCTTCAAAAGCTTCTGTAAAAGACATATGTTGCTAGGTTGTACTTTCTCACTCAAACACGAAAAAACTGGAAAATATGTGACAAAATAATATCAATGGCTCAAAAAGAGGTCACATATGTAAAACACAATTCATTGAATAAGGTATACCCTCATAAGTGGGCCAATGTACACCTCCGCTTGACAGCGTTTTAACTTTTATACACTGATATCAGTGTGGCTGCCCATTCAATTTCAATCATAGGGTAACCTTTTTCAATTGCGTGACAAACACTTCTGCTTCTTTTTAAGGCAGAACTTTACACTGCCATCTCCCTTTTAAAGCAGAAGATTTTTTTTTATATATTTTTTTTTGTTAAATTTTTTCAAAAAACCTTTTAAGGTATCAATAAACTCCAACTTGGAATACTATGAATCGTTTGGAAACACAATTCATTTACAAATATCCTTTCTTTCAAGAAGTTTGTTTATGGATCCAATACATTGATGATCTCCTTTTCTTTTGGAAATCAGATAAAATTCAACTTCAAAAATTTTTGAAATGGTTGAATGAGATTGATAATGATTTGTAATTTACATCTATAATTGCCGACCAACGATTACCTTTTCTGGATATACTGATAATTAAAAATGGTTTGACAATTGAGACAACGTTATATCGCAAAGAAATCGATATAAATAATTTATTGAGGTACCAAAGTTTTCATCCAAAGGCCTTTAAAAATGGCCTCCCAGTTGGTCAATTTTTTCGACTGCGGCGCCTGTGTTCCTCATTAAAGGATTTCAAACATCAGGCTTACTGTTTAGCTAAATGATTTTTCGATAGGGGATATCCTTTGAGTACTGTAAAATCTGATTATAAAAGAGCATTGTACTCCCCTAGAGATTCCCTTTTAATATATTGAGATAAGAAGACTATTTCCCAAGATGTTTACGTGTTGCAGTATACCAATCGAGCTGCGGACATTGTCAAGAGTATTCATGAATACTGGCACGTACTTCAATTACATCCTGCATTCCTGGAGCCACCATTGATTTCTTTCCAGAGAGGATCAAATATTAAAAATCATCTCGTGAGGCAGCATTGTCTTCCCCCTCCTTTTCAGAAACTATTGGTTCACATTCCACGTGTGGGAAATGTGATATGTGTCAAACAGCGATTATTGGAGAATTTTGGCGAGATCCATGTACCAACATTAAATATAAGAAGAAATTTTCAACTGATTGTAACTCCCATCATGTTGTATATGTTATACAATGCAACTGTCCCTTGCTCTATGTTTATTTTTATTTATTTATATTCTTTTATATACCGAAGTATAGCTGAGTGCCTTCACCCCGGTTTACAGTGAAACAACTTCATACAGAGAACAAGATATAAAACTTCATACAGAGAACGAGTTATAAAACTTCATACAGTGAACGAGTTATAGGTTGAGGATAAATACAGATGATAGTAAATATAACATCTCGGCAAGAGGCAGAGTAGAACAAGTTATCAGTAGGCAATATATAACTTAAATAAATAGAAAAGGCTTGTTACAGAAATCAAGAAGTGGGATAAACCAAGATTTGTCATATGTCTGTGAATGATTGTCTAAACAACCATGTTTTTTAGTTCTTTTTTTAAGGTTTTGGGGTCTCTGATAGAGCTTAGGTGTCCTGGGATAGAGTTCCATATTATCGGTCCTGCTATCGAGAAGGCTCTATCTCTAGTGGCTGATAGTTTCGCAGATGACAGGGGTGGAATGATTAGAAGTAGTTTGTCAGAAGATCTTGAAGTACGTGGTGATTTGTGTATTGAGATCATGTTGTTCAGAGAGGAATTGTTGTCTTTGTAGATTTCATTATGGAGAATGGTTAAGGACTTGTATTTGATTCTTTGTGGAATAGGTAGCCAATGAAGATTTTTTAGGGTTGGAGAAATGTGATCAAACTTCCTTTTGCCAGTGAGTACTCGTGCAGCGGCATTTTGCAGTAATTGTAGTGGTTTTAGAGTAGCTTTGGGTAGTCCTAAGAAAATTGCGTTGCAATAATCCAGGCTTGAGAAGATGAGGGTTTGAAGAATTGTTCTGAAGTCATTTGGGTACAGAAGAGGTTTGAGGTGTTTGAGAATCTGGAGTTTATGAAATCCTTCTCTTGTTTTAATAGTGATACAATTCTTAAAGCTCATATCATTATCTATCCAGATGCCAAGATCCTTTATTGGATTCTTCATTTGAATATTGGAGTTATCAATTTGAATATAGGGTATTTGTGAGGGTTGGACTGAGGAATTTCTTTTTATTAGGATCCATTCGGTTTTATTCATATTTAAACATAGTTTTAGTTGGTTTAGAAAAATGTGGATAGATTTGAGGTATTTTACTGTTAGGCAAATGGCTTCTTCAATAGTAGATGTTATAGGGATTAGTAGCTGGATGCATTCGGCATAGAGGAAGAATGAGATGCCTAGACATGTTGGTCGAACATCTAGACCAATTAGAATTCATCTTAGAGAAAACAGAAGCAGACTCAATACGAATAATGTTGAAGCACCTATGGTAAAACATTGCTTATCTGAGGGTCATATGTTCACCGATTTACAGTGGACTATATTGGATATGGTTCCTTTGAATATCAGAAGAGGAGACATTCATTCCACCCTTAATTAGAAAGAGCAGAAATGGATTTTTAAGCTCTCTACAGAGTCACCTCGGGGTATGAATGATGTCATCGATTGGTCTTCACTTATTTAAAGGGCTTCCATTTTAGCCCCTTAAATTATTTCCCGGCTTCATTCTACTTGCTTCTTGATTGGTCTACTTTGAATGCATGCATAGCTTTAAAAATGTCAGCATCAAGATGGCAGGTCCTTCTCATATGCTGCACAGATCGCTGTATTCTCCAACCTTGACTGTTAATTGAAATATTCACATGTTCGTGTCTAATATGTTTTTTCCAACCTTTCAGCATGTAAGCCCCTGAAGAAGAAAATCTTCGAAACACCAGCGGTGTCGGGTGTTTCAGCAGAGCAGGACTCTAGCTTTTGTTTCCTTCGGAAAAAGATAAGTCATCTACTTAAAAGAATAGTATTCCAAGTTGGATAAAAGTTAAAATGCTGTCAAGCGGAGGTGTACATTGGCCCACTTATGAGGGTATACCTTATTCAATGAATTGCATTTTACATATGTGACCTCTTTTTGAGCCATTGAGTTGTACTTTCTTGCAAGACAATCAAGGTTGCTTTAAGGGTGCTCAAATTCTGTAGGAGGTGCTTTTATTTAGCTTCCTGCATCTGCAAATGGCTTTAAATTGTATATGTCCCTCAGTAAGGGTCTGAATTACAAGCTCCATTCATCAAAACCTGTCCTTCATTTCTCATGCAAAATAAACTCCTACCTTCCTGGCACTCATTTACTGGTTTTCTGACTATTCATTCTGGGCTCCCCTTTAGCCTACTATGTGAAACTCCTAGTTCACTGCAGCAGGACACCAAACAAAAAAAAAATAGCATTGCTCTATTCTACTATACTCAGCATTTTATGAGACACATTCTTTATCAAAGCACCAAAACATTTCTTTTCTGCCTTAAGGTGTGGATTTTTAGATGTATCAAACTTAAAACAAAATCCTCTTTTGCACTACTGTATACTTCAGATTTTCCATCTTGAGGTGTGGATTTCTGGCTATGCAATGCTTAGCGCAGAAAATCCACAAGCTAACATCATATGTGGCACAGAGATGAGCAGTCAAGGCTTTTTTCTTGTTGTGTGCTTTTATTTACTATGTATAACATCAGTATTCAATTCACAAATTCCAACTCAGTAACATAAACACAAAACAGTGCAACTATCTTGAAGGGGCTGCCTTCCCTTATTACTCACAATTAAATCACAAGCTGTCCTGGAGTCTAGGGCTTCCCTCTGCTCTCCTATCAACCTACATTTTATCGTGGCATGGAGGAGACAACCTGTACCCAGAATTCCCTGTCTTAAGGTGGACCAGGGCCAGATAACTAGGTCCTCTTCTTAAGGGGTTCCATTGTCCCTGGATATATACTCAGTCATAGTCTATTACAGGATCTTTATCCTGTTGGATTCTATGCCATCCCTAATATAAAGCACCTACTCCAAGTTGATTCACACTATTATTGTGATATAATGAATACCCTAGTATAGCCCTGTCCTCCTTCTACCAGGTCTCTAAAATGCCAATTATGTCTTCGTCTTCATTCAGTACTATGTATTCTAACTCTCCATCTTACTTTTTAGACTTCTGGCATTAGCATATATACATGTTAAAGTACATTTTTTGCTGGTATTAACAATATGTTATCACTTGACAGAGATTTTTTGGAATCTTTTATTTCAGGTGGTTCATTACATATAGGCACATGAGCTGCTATTGCTTTTATATGAATCTTTCTATTGATATGACCTAACTTCTCTGTTATTTTTCTGTCCTTTGTAGCTACCTCCATCCAGGAGAATAGGGAGACTGCTGAAGTTGGTGATGCATCATAAAATGTGCTACTGCCATATGACCAACCCTCTAAGCTGCCTTCCAGCCTGACATCATTAATGAAGGTCACGCCCAAAATGTCTCTTTTGACATATTAATACACATGATATTGAGCTAGCCTTTGATGATAATGTCACTCAGGCTATGGGAGGAAGCTCACTGTGTTGGCAGCTCAGAGCAACAGAAGAGCTTTACTTTATCAGTAACTTGTGCTAGCAGTCAGGAACAGATCAAGGCAATCTGCTTTCTGAGGTGAGGGATGCGATGGGATGTGACATCCCCTTCCTCTACCCTGGCTAAGATATCCAAAAGGAATTCTCTCCAATAGACAGGCCCACACTAACTCACCATTCAAAAAAATAATAAAATAAAATTCTAGTGTCACCTCAATATCAGTCACAAAACACCTTTCATTGCCAGAAACTTTTGAAGTAGCACAACACTCTTCAAAAAAGACACTCAGAACCTATCCAGAAAACCTGCCAAACCATAACATACTCACAGGTCTCAACCAGTAGCAAGATGCAACTGTACTTGGGAAGAGGCAGCACTGAAAATATTACCATAGGCCCTAGAACACCAATATATCTTCTACTGGAAAAACAGAACAAGCCAGATACTACATGCCAGCATAATCCCTCACCTCAGTCATAGACACAGAACACAAACTGATCCTTACCTAATATAAAATAAAGAATCACAAATTAAGAACAGAAAAATGAAGGCAAAAACTGGAATACAAACCCCAAGAAGGCCAACTCTTCATGCAGTGCAACACCAGAGAAAAAAAAAATAGAAATGCATTTCCTCCAGAACTGAGCAAAATGCAAAGTTATAAGAATTGTACATTTCTAAACCGGATATATTCCACACTCTAAAAACTGAAAATAAAATATTTTCCACTTTTATTGGCTGGGGTTGTTTTTTTCTATGATTGATTTGGTCTTGTCTATTTTCATTCAGCTCCATTCTACTTTCTTTTCTTCTCTCTTTTTCTCTTCCTCCCTTCCTTTCCTACATGTATCTCAGATATTGATCCTGCTCCTTCATCTTTTTTTCCATTTCTCTCTTCTTTGACTTTCTATACATTCATAATCAAATTTCACCCCTCTTCTCCCATCTCTATCCATCCAGTCCTCAGTATCTCTTTTTTCACCTCTCACCTAGCTACCAGTTTTCCATCTCCTACCTGAACCACCCTCTTATTCTCCCAGTCCCTATCTCTTACTTCTTTTTCAGTGTCCTAGTTCCCTTTGTCTTTCACTCAGTCCCTAATTCCCTATATCCACCAACCTATGTTCTCAACCTATCCTAATCTACCTTCCTGTGCCTCTCATCCTTTCACCATCCCCTGCTCCTTCCCCTCAATAATTCCTTTCCTAGCCTTCAGCTTTCTTCTGTTTCTTAACCCCTAGCAGCTACCTATTATCCCTCTTTCACCACCTCCTTATCCCTATTACCACTGTCTGTCACCCCTTCTCTGATCCTTCCATTTCCTCACAAACCTCCACATCCCCTCAATCCTTTTCCAGTGCCTATCAACCTATCTCCAGTTCTCCAGGCCATTAACACCACCACTCATACCTTCAATTCCTTTCGCTTACCTTCATCTTATACCCTCACTTATACTCCCTCCAGACACTGTAACATCCCCCCACTAGTAACCACCCAATTGCCAAGTCTCAGTCCCCACTGTCTCCCATGTTCCTGCTCTCCAGCACTCATAACTTCCTGTTCTGCACCCCAAATATGTCAGAGTTCCAGCACATAACCCTGCCCCAATACACAAGTCCCTACTCTGTACGTGTCCCTGTTCTTCCCATGCTCTCCACCCCAGTACCTGCTCTCTCTGAGTCCCAAAATTTAATTTTTCCCATGAGCTCCCCCAGACACAAATGCTATGCTTCCCATGCTCTCACCCCAAAACCATGTCACATGCTTTCCTTGATCTCCTCCTTAGTCCCTGACTTCCATTCTTCCCCTGCACTACCACAATCCCTTATTCCCAATCTTCTTCAATTGCCCCCCAGCAGTCTCTTATTCCCATTTTCCCCTGCTGTCCCATTCGTCCACTACCCTGTCCTTTCTCTCCCTCTGTCCCAGCAAGCATTTCTCAGCTGCTCGACTGTAGCTTAAATTCAGGTGCCTCCTCCTTCCTGTATCCCCATGGTGAAACATTCCCTGTTTGAACTGTAAGGGTTCTATATGTTTAGAATCTTGCATAGTTCAATTTTCTGTTAAAACTGCACAAAGCCAAACAGTTCTAAAAGCAGATGTTTCAACAATGCAAGCCTCCGTAGATACAGAGCCTCACAATTCAAACAGGGATTTTTTTTCACTGGGGGCTGCAGGAGCGAGGAGGCACCTGTATTTGAGCTGAAGTATGACGTACAAGTGCCAGTTGGGGCAAGGAGCAATGGATCTTGTAGGGAGCACAGAGGAAACAAGGAGGCAGGGAATGGTGGAGGTGGGAGGGGTGTGTATGTGAGTGAAATAGCATCTAACGTTGATTGTGCATGACACAACCATTTTAAAAATTGGTGGGCCTGTACAGTACTGTGCAGTATGGAAGCAATGCCACTGCATCCCTTTGGACCATGTGCTGCTGAGTGACTGTTGGCTTTCCCTCATGTTCTAGTTAAAATCTGCTCCATCTCCTTTTTGAAGGTTAGTGCCAGCAGTCTGGTTCTACCCTTCCCCAAAATGTCCATTTCCAAACAAATGTAAAGTCTTCTTTCCTGCACCATCTTCTCATCCACACATCGAGACTCCAGAGATTTGCCTGCCTCTTGGGTCCTGTGCATGGAACAGGGAGCATTTTAGAGAATGCTACCCTGGTGGTTCTAGATTTCTGCTTTCTACCTAAGAGCCTAAATTTGGTTTCCAGACCCTCCCTCTCATACCTTACTATGTCATTGATGCCCCGTGTCCCCACATGTACAACAAGGGTTGGCTCCTCCCCAGAACTGTCTAAAACCTTAACTAGGTTACATGTTAGGTCTGCCACCTTTGCACCAGGCAGACAAGTTATCAAGCAATCCTCATCTTCACCAATCACACAGCTATCTGCATTCCTAGTAATTGAATCACCAACTATGATGGCCGACCAACCTTTCCCTCCTGGTCACTAACACTTGGAGACTCATCCTCAGTGTGAAAGGATAATTCACCACCCAGAGAGAAGGTCCTTGCCAAAGGATCATTTCATGCTATAGCAGGGTAATGCTTTCTGATTAGGTGATCTTGTTCTTCCAACAGAGCTAAAACAGTTTGACCATGAAACTACAGCTTTGTAAATTATAGCAATTTATCCACAGTACCATTTACATCACTTATGTGATTACTTGAAAGTTGTTTTTTGGAAGCTATGTTTATTATTAACAGTAATATTGATGTTCAGTGGCAACATGATTGTTATTATTTTTTCTGTATTTTTTTTTTTTAAATGTAGGTATACCTGTCTGACTTTTCAAAATTGTATGACTATAACCTGTGTTTTTCAGTATTCATTTTTCATGTCTGTGTTAAATTATTGCTACCCTAAATTGTTTTAGTTTATTTATAGATAAAACTAATTGCAATATAACAGAGTTAATCAGAGTGACTTACATTCCAGGCAGCCATTCATTCAGAATGGCTTCTCGAAGCCAGCAATGCATCCATCAATATCTCATTTTTGCTTATTTATTGATTAGCATTCACTTCACAAATTTTGTATTCAGTGCTGTTTTATTTGATTTTAGCAGTTTACACAAGAAATCATACATACAAATTAGCTCAAGGTGTTTTTACCAATAACAAGATTATGCATAATATAGTAACAATGCATTAACTATGACATATCTGTACCTCTGACATTCTTTCTTCTTAGTGACCATAGCTAGGTTTTATGTTCATTGTTACCACAATCTTGTTTGGTACTTTAGCTACTGTAAGCAAGTGATCATCTTCTTTCAGGTCATGCTCGAATATCAGCATACACATAGCTTATAGAACTAAGCACTTTGGACCTGAAGCAGACCATAAAGACATTTTATACATGTTCCTTAGGTTACCAACTAGCTTGCTGACTGAAGTATCTAAACGTATCAGAATATAATCACTAATTCTTGCCTTTAGCTTTAAGCACTGACTCCAGGGAGAAATAAAGCCTACCATCTGATGAAATGTTTCAACTCACCACTTGATGCAGTATATAAATCAGAGCTCAACTGTCTTCTGTGTGGATTCTAATCTGCAGGGACAATACAACACAAACTTTCCTATTACACCAATACAAGACATGAAACGGCAGTATTAGTACACTGCTAGAAATATAAAAATAGATGCATGCAATGTGGCACAAAGGCAAATTAATTGCAAATAAATTACTGTTAAGATTTTAATGCAAATATAAATAAAGTTTGGATAAAATAGTCATCTATAATGCTGTATGTGATTGTACACTAATCTGTAAAAACAGCATATCATGAAAGAAATCTGTGTGTGCATTATACTGGGCATTATCAATGGTGAATGTAGTGACTTTTTTGTCTTATAAGCAATATAGTAAAATAATCCTTTAAATGTATATATTACTCAATAAGCTTCACCATAAAGATAGAAAGCAGAAATTTAGAGCAAGGGGCGTTTTCGTTGAGAATAGAGTTTTTCTGAATGATATTTCTGGTCCATCTCTAAAAGGATGGGCATTTGCTCTACGGCTATACAAGTGACTATGAGTCATTAGGAATTTACTGGGTGGAGAGTTAGAGAAAGGCAGCAAGTAATTGTGCTTTCTAGGGCTCTGGGAGAAAAGAGTGCAGATTGCCTTTTCTCTCTACTGAGAGGGTATTTTTTACTTTGTCTTATTGGTTAGAGTGGAGCTCAGCAAATAGTTGCATGAAAGTTACTTTCCCAATTTAAAAAGGAGAAGGAGACTCATCTGGGAGACTGAATCAAACCAACCATGTATTGTAATACCAATTTTCTATAGAAGAAAATGATTTCAAGTTCCAAGTGGGGTCCTAGAGAAAGGAAGCCCTTGTTACTCATGCAGTTTGAGAAATTGACTTATTGTAAATTTTTCTCTTTTGGGACTGTCTTTTGGATTTTGTGAAGAACTATTTTTCCTGTACTTTGTCCTACTTTTGTGCTACTTTACTTTATTTTTCTACATTAAATTATTATTTTGTATTGGAATAGAACACTTGATGTGTGGACTTGTTTATTGAAAGACTGTGTGATGATCCCCATGCATCTTAGATGTCCCCCATGGAGTTACAGTCAGTTTTTCTTCAAACCTGCCATATCCAAAGGTAACTCCATTGACCCCTTGCCTATTTTTGGAATTTTCTGGAAATAGGGAGTTACAAAGAAACACTGTTAGGTTTAAAGTATTAAACAAAATGTATGCTGTCAAAGTGAACATTTCTACAACTAATATCAAACTTTATAATATTTATATTCAGCCTTTAAAGAAATGTTTTAATTTTTTCATATACTGATCAAGAATTTGATTTGAGCGTTTAGGATGCTCATGTGAACATTGGTTTTTACATTGTGGAACTCCTAGTATTCTTGCAAAAAAGAAGTTGAAAAACTAGTGATAATTAATATATTCCTTATGATGAAGTACCAAGTGATCAACTAAAAATACTGAGATCTATATTCAAAGGGGTTTATCTGGTTAAGTTTTCCAAAGAAGTTTAGGATTGCCTTAGAGCAGGCCTAAAGTTATCAGAGTTTGTGTTCTTGGAAAATTTGAACCTTGAACAGCTACATTCAAAATAAAGGAGATTAAGTAAAAAAAAAAATATTCTGGACTAGCAGACCACAATCTGCCTTTCCCTAACTCTGAAAATAAGTAATACATATCAGGGTATAGTATCCAATAGGGATGTGAATCGTGTCCTCGATCGTCTTAACGATCAATTTCGGCTGGGAGGGGGAGGGAATCGTATTGTTGCTGTTTGGGGGGGTAAAATATCGTGAAAAATCGTGAAAAATCGTGAAAAATCTAAAAATCTAAAAATCGCAAAACCGGCACATTAAAACCCCCTAAAACCCACCCCCGACCCTTTAAATTAAATCCCCCACCCTCCCGAACCCCCCCAAATGACTTAAATAACCTGCGGGTCCAGCGGCGGTCCGGAACGGCAGCGGTCCGGAACGGGCTCCTGCTCCTCAATCTTGTTGTCTTCAGCCGGCGCCATTTTCCAAAATGGCGCCGAAAAATGGCGGCGGCCATAGACGAACACGATTGGACGGCAGGAGGTCCTTCCGGACCCCCGCTGGACTTTTGGCAAGTCTCGTGGGGGTCAGGAGGCCCCCCACAAGCTGGCCAAAAGTTCCTGGAGGTCCAGCGGGGGTCAGGGAGCGATTTCCCGCCGCGAATCGTTTTCGTACGGAAAATGGCGCCAGCAGGAGATCGACTGCAGGAGGTCGTTCAGCGAGGGTTCCGGCGCCTCGCTGAACGACCTCCTGCAGTCGATCTCCTGCCGGCGCCATTTTCCGTACGAAAACGATTCGCGGCGGGAAATCGCTCCCTGACCCCCGCTGGACCTCCAGGAACTTTTGGCCAGCTTGTGGGGGGCCTCCTGACCCCCACGAGACTTGCCAAAAGTCCAGCGGGGGTCCGGAAGGACCTCCTGCCGTCCAATCGTGTTCGTCTATGGCCGCCGCCATTTTTCGGCGCCATTTTGGAAAATGGCGCCGGCTGAAGACAACAAGATTCAGGAGCAGGAGCCTGTTCCGGACCGCTGCCGTTCCGGACCGCCGCTGGACCCGCAGGTTATTTAAGTCATTTGGGGGGGGTTCGGGAGGGTGGGGGATTTAATTTAAAGGGTCGGGGGTGGGTTTTAGGGGGTTTTAGTGTGCCGGCTCACGATTCTAACGATTTATAACGATAAATCGTTATAATCTCTATTGTATTGTGTTCCATAACGGTTTAAGACGATATTAAAATTATCGGACAATAATTTTAATCGTCCTAAAACGATTCACATCCCTAGTATCCAATCCCTTCCCTCCAAAAGAAAGAATTAAAACAAATTGTTGGGCATAGTCACATGAGGAATTTCTCTCCAACAAAATGGAAATGCCACCTGACTCACCCATAGCTTTTACCATCACCTGGACTACCCAAAAACCACAAAGGCCACGAGGACCATGGCAAATTTTTACCACTTCTCGTGACTTTCAGCATTTCTGTCTGAGCAACACCGAATACAACTTAGGGTGGAAGGAATGTGGGGTTACAGATGGGGTGGCAGGGTGGAGGTAGGTGTGGTAGGTGATTAAGGAGGGTTGGTAAAGGTTAAGAATTACTCAAGGTCAACATTGCATTTTCCATATGGAAAGTGCTTCTTGGGCCGCAATGGCCCATAACTTATTTTAATTCTTTTGGAGGGATTAGGAGGAGAGGATTGGGTGAAATTACCAATGGGGCATATTTTAAAAGGGTTACGCGTGTAATATACGTGCGTAACCCTTTAAAACCCCTCCTGTGCGCACCGAGCCTATTTTGCATAGGCTTGGTGATGCACGCAAGCCACGGGACGCGAGTATGTCCTGGGGGCTCAAAAAATGGGCAGGGCGTGGGTGGGAAGGGCGCATGGCCAGATGCCTCACCACTGCTGCTGGGCTCGGGGATCGTGTGCTGGCACTCGACCAGCACACGCAACCTACGCCTGTCCGGAGGCAGGCGTAAATAATAAAACAAAGGTAGGGGGGGATTTAGATAGGGCTGATGGGCAGGTTAGATAAGGGAAGGGAGGGGAAGGTGTGGGGGGACAGAAGGAAAGTTCCCTCCGAGGCCGCTCTGATTTTGGATCGGCCTTGAGGGAACGGGGAAAGCCATCAGGGCTTCCCTAGGGCTCGGCGCATGCAAGGTGCACAAGTGTGCACCCCCTTGCAAGCACCAACCCCGGATTTTATAACATGCGCGCGGCTGTGTGCGCATGTTATAAAATCGGGCGTAGATTTGTGTGCGCACAAATCTATGCCCGTGCGTAGGTTACAAAATCTGGCCCAATATGTTTTTTTACTTATTTTAGGTGGTGGGAGGAGTAGGGATTCAGATCCGCTGGCCCAGAAGATTTTCTAAGTATAGCTGGGAAAGGTTCAAGTATATCTGTCGAAGAAGGGCCACAGCGTCTTACAACAAATACTGGCAAACTTACTGAGAAAAGTTTTAAACTAGGATCAACAAGAATGGGTGATCACAACCCTAAGGTAAGTAGAACGTTAAATACTTGTGTAAACATTGGAAAAAGATAAACAGTGGAGTGTCTCAGGGACCTTTTTAATATATTCATAAATGATTTGGAAAGGGTTACGATGAGTGAGATGATCAAATTTACAGGTGACAAAATTATTCAGAGTAGTTATTGTGATAAATTACAGGAGGACATTGTGAGGCTGGATGACAGATGAAACTTAATATGGACAAGTGGAAGATGAACTACACCAATATACCAAGGAACTCAGCAATTTATACTGCCCAACTTTATTACATCTGAAATTTGATAAATGTAAATACACGTATCATATATACATATACATCCAGCTATGTGAGGACATGTATAGCCTATAATTAAAACTTCACAAATCTTTATGACCCTCCTCCCTACACAACATTCATACTACCATCCACATCACACCAAACACACTCCCTTATAGATAATGACTAAAAATTAATACATGTGATTAATGTCTATTCAAATACCTTCTTACATCACAAAATTGTTCATGTTGAATACATATGCATCTGTTACATACAATGCTTATCAATTCTTCATGCACAATCTGTATACAGGAAAACATATACAGTAAATCTATTATATACAATATTATTTTTAAAAAGCATACACAAAAACACCCACTAAAACATTTTACGATGCTCCGACGAGACCCGTTTCGCCCGTCATACCAGGCTTCCTCAGGGAAAATACTTAGTTCAAACACTGTGGTATTCGTGTGCTCTTATCTTTAATATTGAATTGCTGTCTTCTTAAATACTGTATTTCTTCCCGTATAACACATCGTCACTAAGCCCGTGGCATCTCAATCGCTATACATGTCCTCACATAGCTGGATGTATATGTATATATGATACGTGTATTTAAATTTATCAAATTTCAGATGGAATAAAGTTGGGCAGTATATATTGCTGAGTTCCTCTGGTATATTGGTGTAGTTCAGACACAGGACAGAGGTATTGCATGAGAGTTCTTTACCAAGTGCAAGATGATGCATATAGAGAATAACTCGTGCTGTAATTATATGATATCACCATAGTGGATAATACATTAAAATTGTTGGCCCAGTGTGAGGCTATGTTCAAAAAGCAAACAGAATGTTAGGAATTATTAGGAAAGGTATGATGAATAAAATGGAGACTGTCATAATGCTTCTGTATCACTCCATTGTGAGACCACAGTTTAAATACTGTGTACAATTCTGGTCACTGCATGTCAAAAAAGATATAGTTGTACTGGAGAAGCACTGAGAAGGGTGACCACAATGATAAAGGAGATGGAATTGCTCCCCTATGAGGAAAGGCTAAGGAGATATTTAGCTTGGATAAGAGAAAGCTGAGGGAGAATATGTTAGTAACATTATTGCCGGCAGCGAAAACACTGCCAACTCTGCCCCACCCTGCCCCGACTCCTCCCCTCCCTGCTCTGACTCCTCCCCTCCCCCTAATTTGCATCATATCGCATGTGAAAAGGCCCTAACGCACGTGATAAGGGTTTAGAAAATAACCCCCTTGAATTGCTAAATGTGAATCTATTATTAACTCTTTCAGATAATGCAAGCAATAGGGGAGACTCCATAAAGTTAGCAAGTAGCACAATTAAAACAAATTAGAGAAAAAAATGTTTCACTCAATGAACAATTATGCTCTGGAATTCATTGCTAGTGTATGTGTTTAAGACAGTTAGTGTAGCTAAGGTTGCCAACTGTCTCCATATTTTCAGGACAGGTTGATTCAGCCCTGGTTTTACCGCACTGCATGCTGGGACTTATTCTATTTTCCCTATTGCATTCCTTAAGAAAAGCAAGATTATAATTATCTGCATGCAGGGGAGTAAAACCAGGATTGTATGAAACTGCCTGAATATTTGGAGACTGTTTTAATCCTAATTATAGCTGGGTTTAAAAAAGTTTTGGATATGTACCTGTAGGAGAAGTACATAAACTGCTATTAATGAAGCTGACTTAGGGAATAGATACTTCCTGTTACTGGCTTTAGTAGCATGGGATCTATTTAATGTTTGGGTTCTTGCCAGGTAACCTAAATTGGCCACTGTTAGAAACAGGAAGCTGGGCTTGATGGACCATTGGTCTGATCCAGTATTGAAACTTCTTATGTTCTTATTAGGGATGTGCATTCTTCTGTTTCGGCCACCCCAAAAAATGAAGGAAATTTTCCCGAAATTTCGATTTTCGGGGTTAGTGCGCGCTAACTCCCCGTTAGTGTGTACTAACATGGAGTTAGTCGGCCCATACCCTTCGCAACGAACGCCAGAGGCCCACCGCAGCCGATCGAGGACTACTTGACTGCCAGACCCATTCCCGACGTCGGAAGCCCACCTCCAGCTGATGTCATCGGAAGCACTGGGTGAGCTATTTAAAAGCTTCATTCTCTCCAGGCGCCACACGCCTAAGGAGCGCAACCAAAGGAGCAGGCCCCTGTGCATGCCCCTTCGCGCTGCCTCTCCCGCACTGACTCGGACAGCGCAACAACGATCCACCTTCGATCACCCATCAACTGAAACAATTCTCACATACAACCATCCAATTGCTATCCAGCAGATCCGACTGTCTCACAACTCAAACAGCTCGTAGCAACTGGTGCGGGTGACCTATCGAGGTCCGAGCCCCAACGCGATCTTGCGGCCTACTTCTCTTGGCCTCCAAGCCTATAATCGTAGGCCCCAAGCCTACAATTTTTCTCCTCCCCCCTAAATCCTAAAATAGCTTTTCACCACCTCTACCCACCGCCTCTACCCACATCCTCCCAATATTTCAACCATCCTTACTAGCCCCTTCAAGCAACTGAACGATAATTATGCAGACTTACAATATACCAATACTCAAACACTACAATCATATCTCAAAACACATCTCCCCTCCATGATCACTCTCCCCCTCTCCCAACTCATTGGTCTGACTGCCCTATCCCTCATCCTCCTCAACGCATAATCAATAGGCAAAAAAGCACCTATTCTCAAAGACACTCTCCTAGACATTAACCTCGACATCTGTGCTAATACAGAGTCTTGGCTTAAGGAAACCAACATTGTTCTCCTAAACCAACTCCCCACCGACACATACGACATTGTCTCTGTTCCCAGACCCAAAAATAAAGGCAGAAGAATCCTCTTAGCAACAAAAAAGGAACTCAAACTAGTTCACCAAACCATTGACACACCACCAAAACTCAAAACTGGTCTCTTTAAATCCCTGTTTCTTCAAATCTGCCTAATATACTCCCCCCCAGAGACACTAGACACAAACTCCTCCCCCTTATTGAATACATTGCCAAGAATATTAATATAGACACCCCAGCTATCATCCTTGGAGATTTTAATCTCCACTTCGACACTACCTCACGTGCACCCTCTTGTGACTCTATACTAGAGTCATTAAATGCCATAGGCTTTAGACAGATCATTAACAATCCTATCCCTAGAGCCGGTCATACCCTAGACTTCATTTTCACAAATTCCCTCATACAGCCCGATCCCCCCCCTCCACACACACACACACACACACACACACACACACACACACACACATATACCCCCATCCCCTGGTCTGACCACTATCTCATTAAAACTACCTGCTCCATTAAGAACCCTCTCACCCCCACAAACTCAAAAAATACTTGCAAAAGATATGATCTCATCACAACCCTCTCTAACACCCTTGACAATTTAGATCTGGCAGACACATACATTGCGCTTTCATCCTGGTACAACCTCACCAATATAGTGGCTAATAAAGTAGCCCACTACAAACCAGAGAAATAAACTCCTTGCAAAACACAAAAACAGAACCCTGGTACACGCAAGAATTAAAAAATATGAAACACAACCTCAGAAAACTAGAAAAGAGCTGAGGCAAAGATCCAGCCCCCACCCTCCTCGCAAAATACAGAATATCCCTGCATAACTACCGTGAAATGTTAAACAATACCAAAAGAGATTTCTACGCCCTCAAAATCCACCAACTACAATATAATGCCCAAACCCTTTTTGAATTTGTAGCAACCCTAACTAAATCACCCCTTGCTCATATACCTGATGAAGAAGCCAGTACAAAATGCGAAGACCTCGCACTTTACTTCCAGGATAAAATCAACAAACTGATGACACGCTTTCCCTCAACCTCCCCACCCTGTAGAATTCCCCTAAAAAACCTCCCCACAGAACTAAACTCTTTCGAAACCACCACCGCTTCAGAAATTGAATCCATTCTTAAGAAAACTACACCATCCTCTCATCCTTCAGACACCTTCCTTACAAAATATCTCCTTTCCATCCCTAACATAATTGCCCAACCTATAGCCAAATTCATAAACATCTACATCACTCAATGCTCAGTCCTTGAGTGATGTAGATGTTTAAGAACATCAGTCCTCAGAAGGGTCAAGCCTATATTTAAAAAAAAAACTAAGCTTGACCCTTCTGATCTTTCCAACTACCGCCCTATTTCCAACCTACCCTTCTTATCTAAAATCCTTGAAAAATAGTCAATCGTCAACTAACAGATTACCTTGACAACCAGCTACTCCTCTCTCCTTCACAATATGGATTCCGTAAATACCACAGTACCAAAACCCTCCTGCTGTCCATAGCAGACCACCTTATTAAAGGCGTTGACAAAGGCCAATCACACATTTTGGCCCTCCTAGACATATCCTCGTCCTTCGACACCATCAACCATAACATTCTCATACAGCGCTTCAGCAAAATAGGAATAGCTGGAGTTGCCCTCAGCTGGTTTAAATCTTATCTTAGCAATAGGCAATACAAAATCAAAATTAGAAACAACGAATCCAAAGCAATCCCCCTTAATCAAGGTGTTCCACAAGGCTCCTCCCTTTCCTCCACCCTTTTCAACATTTACCTACTACCCCTCTGTCACCTCCTCTCTGATCTTGGTCTTCCGCACTTTATATACGCGGGTGACGTACAAATACTCATACCAGTGACTGACTCCCTACCTAAAGCTATCAACATCTGGGAATCCACCCTGCACTCAATTAACATTCTATTATCCAATATACATCTTGCCCTCAATACGGCAAAAACAGAACTAATGCTCATTTCACCACAAAATGGCACTAATACTTTCCCCCTACACTACTCGCCCCCCACCCCCTCAATTTCGTTCTCTCAGCCTGTAAGAGACCTAGGTGTCACATTAGACAACCAAATTAACTTAAAAAAATTCATCACCCTAAAAAAACTAAAACCCCTTCTTCACCACACCGATTTTCGTACTGTACTACAAGCCACCATCTTCTCAAAACTTGATTACTGTAACACCCTCCTCCTAGGTCTTCCCAAAAACACCATTCACCCACTCCAAATTCTTCAAAATGCTGCTGCCCGTATCCTCACTAACACCTGGAGAAATGAACACATATCACCCGTCCTCAAGGAATTACACTGGCTCCCTATTGCTTCCCGTATCCAATACAAGACCCTCTCCATCATCCACAAAGCACTACATAATCCCAACATGAACTGGTTCAATGACTCCATTCTATTCCACATCACCTCTAGACCGACCAGAAATCAATACCTGGCCACTCTACGTACCCCTGCCCCCAAACTCACTAACCTTGCAACAACAAAAGCTTGTGTGCTTTCCATAACCGGTCCCACTCTATGGAACACTATGCCAGTTGATCTACACTGAGAACTCTGCCCAAAGAAATGTAAGCAGAAACTAAAGACCTGGCTGTTTAAACAGGCATACAGCTAACCCCCCCCCCCCCCCCTCCACCTATTCTGTCCACACATTCCCTGCATATACTCTTTCCTTTTGTATAGTCTGAATAACCTGATAACCTCTTACCCTGTATATAATTACCTAGCGTTCCAGTTACTATTTTGTCCTATTTGCCTGTAAAATTTGAACTATTCTGTACTTAGTTATCTAACCACCAGCTTCTAATTTATCGTATTTATACAGTACTCGATAAAGTGTGTTAAGCTAAGTTCATGTTGAATGTAAACCGATGATACTCCCAATGAATGTCGGTATATAAAAGCGTTAAATAAATAACATAAATAAATAAATAAATATTATAGAAACTTAAAATGCAGCAACATATGCTTCTTTAGGAAGGAAACAGAATCTATATTGATGGGAGGGTGAATGGCTAGGTGATATTGGCCACCTCATTTAGACCTAGATTCATCATTTTGCTATAAATTTTGTGAGAATTAGGGATGTGCACAATTTTTTTTTTCGGTCAACTCCCCGAACCCGAAAACATTTTCCGTTTTGTTTTCATAAACAGAGCAAAATAAAAACCCAAAACACCCCAACCCTTCAAATTTACTTAATTACAACCCCCCTCCAAGACTTACTAAAAGCCCTGGTGGTCCAGCGGGATCCTGGGAGCGATCTCTCCCTCTCGGGCAGTCGGCTGCCACTAATCAAAATGGCATCTGTGGTACTTTGCCCTTACCATGTGACAGGGGCTACCGGTGCCATTGGTCAGCCCTTATCACATGGTAGGGGCCAACCGATGGCACCGGTAGCCCCTGTCACATGATAAGGGCAAAGGGCCACTGGCGCCATTTTGATTCCTGGCAGGCCCGATGGCCCGAGAGCAGAAGATCGCTAACAGGACCGCCGCTGGTACACCAGGGTTTTCAGTAAGTCTTGGGGAAGATCGGGATGGTGGGGGGGATTGTAATTAAGTAAATTTGAAGGGTTGGGTTGAGTTTGGGTTTTTTGTTTTATAAATGTGCCCCTCACCCCCCCCACGCTAACCCGAAAAACAAATGTTTCCCGAATTTTGGGGAAAATCTGTTTTGGGATTCGGGTCTCCTGAACCAGGATGAATTAGGGAATTTTGTTGAAATTGCCTAATTCGTTCTAGATGAATCCATATCCCTAGTGAGAATAGTTCCCGTGATTAAAATAAAGGGGGCATGGTTAGGGTAATTTTCCAGATACAACAACACATATTAAATTAATTGCACCTGTGATTTTTTTTACCTCACAAGCTGATAAATGTCCAGTTTGGGCTGGTGGAGGGGGAGAGAGACAGAGAAAGAGAGACAGAGAGAGAGAGAGAGAGTGAGAGAGACTGTTTAAAAGGCTCTTTTGTAAGTAAACTATTTATACCATGGTTAAGGCCTTGTAAAAGGGGCAACTAGTAACTCAGGGTGAGGTTTTGGTGGTGCCTGAAATTTTGGGGGGAAGTTTTACATGCACAGTCAGAGCTATGAATGGCACAGTAGACATCAGTGAAGATTTTATGTGATTTGTAGTGATGAAAGCTACTCAAAGATGAGATTGCTATATGTACTCTTGACCTAGCTTGATAGCAGCTAGGTAGAGTGTATCAAGCTAGGTCAAGAGTACATATAGCAATCTCATCTTTGAGTAGCTTTCATCACTACAAATCACATAAAATCTTCACTGATGTCTACTGTGCCATTCATAGCTCTGACTGTGCATGTAAAACTGCCTCCCAAAACCTAGGCCACCACCAAAATATTACCCCAAGCTCAGAATGGCCCCTCTTACAGTGGTATAAATAGCTGCTTTATATGGGTATCTCCCCAGAGGCTCTCTTTCTCCCTCCCCCCCAAAAAAAACAAACAAACAGGATTTACAATATTGTATTGCAAATTCTGGTTCAGCCATAACACAGCCATTACAGGGATAACACCAGGAAAAAAGGTATAGTTATTTCCAGCGTTAAATCCTGTGATTGCGTGTGTTACCTAATTGTGTGCAGTGTTCAGCCCCCTTCATTTTCATAAACTCCTCCCAAATTCTTCCCACTTGACTAAATTTTAAAAATTTGCATACACATCTCATGATGCATTATTTATCACATGCATTATGGAGTTATCACGGCCGATAGAGCCATAACACCCTAACACAATTTGATAAATGACCCTGTTAGATTGCAGCTTTCTAGGAATATACATCTCATAATATAATAAAAAGATCTGATGCAGACGCATAAAGATACTGGAAAGTAATTTCTTGCTGCCTAAAGCTGTGTGCTACAGGGATTTTTTTTTTTTTAATATAAAGCAATTAATTGAAGAGGCTAGTAAAAAAAAAATTGTGCACAGAGAAATGACAGAATGCAAATAAGATTTGATTTGTAAAACAGGGAAATATGACTTGATTGGTTATGACTGAGCATCTTTCAATTTCCAAAGAAATGAGGGATAGTACAATCAGCTCCTCTAAAGTGGTGGGACTGTTTTGTTCTGAATCTCACAAACAGTAACTTAGTTATACCATTTGTTTATGAACATCATGGATATTATAAGGCATCAACAATTCATTACAGAAACTACATTCCCCCGAAGAACTGGAACTTATGCATCAATGAAGCATGCATGAGGATAGTATGTGCAAATCTGGACATAAAGTAAAAGCCATTTACTAATGTACGCAAATATACATGTGCAACATTATTGTTAAAGTTGTGTGTATTTTAGATCAGGCATGCACATTTGAGAACATAATATAAAATACATGTGTATGAGTTTGCAAACCCATTTGCACATGCATATGGGCTCACACACAGCTATTTCAATTTACCCTACCTGGGAATAGCCACTACTTATCACTGTACAAATTAATTAATTAATTGATTTATTTGTTTTGAACTTTTCTATATCGACATTCATGTGGCAGGATACATATCATATCGGTTTACAGTGGAACACAATATTGCAACAAGCATTACATATAACCAGGGTTACATGGAACTAGGAAAACTGGATAATACTGGGGGTAGTGTTAGCAGCTGTTAACAAGAGAGACATGTAGCGAACGTAGAGACGATTAAGCAAAAAACTGTAAATCAACACCAGAGAACTTTAAAATAAATATAAATAAGTATGTGTACAATAATAGGCCTGTGAAGGATGGTCATGGAAATGATCGTAGTGGTATGGTAATGGTAATGTCCGTCTGGTTATGGATAAGCTTGTTTGAATAGCCAGGTTTTGAGTTTTTTTTTTAAAGTCAGTGGGCATGGTTCTTGCCGGAGATCTGGTGGAAGAGCATTCCAATGAGAGGGCCCAGCAGTGGAAAGGGCATGTTTCCTTAAGGCTTTCTTTATTGGGGGTGCATAGAGATTGCCTTTGTAAGCAGATCTAATAGGTCTGGAGGATTCATGGAGATGTAGAGGTAAGTTAAGATCAAGAGGTGTTAGATTGTGCATGGCTTTTTAGATTATCATAAGGACTTTGTAGAGAATATTAAATTTGATGGGAAGCCAATGTAGGTTGCGAAGCATGGGCGTAGTATGCTCTCTTCTGTTGGTATTGGACAGGATCCTAGTGGCGGAGTTCTGTATCATCTGCAGGGGTCTGATAGTGTTTGTTGGAAGACCTAAAAGGAGTGAGTTACAGTAGTCGATTTTTGAAAAGATGAAGGATTGAAGCACCGTGCGGTAGTCATGGAAATGGAGGAGGGGTTTCAACTTTTTCAGTACTTGAAGTTTGAAGAAACAGTCTTTTGTGGTTGTATTGATACATTTTTTTAGGTTGAATTGTTTATCAAGAATAACACCAAGGTCTATGACATGCGGGGAGATATTAATTTGAGAAGAGATTAGTATTTTGTTTAGTCCATACTTGTCGTCATGTGATATGATAAGGATCTCCGTCTTATTGATGTTAAGGACTAGGTTAAGGCTAGAGAGGAGGTGGTTGATTGATTAAATGCAAGTATTCCAGAAGCTGAGGGTGTTGGAAAGGGATTCCTTGTTAGGGATTAGTACCTGCACATCGTCAGCATATATGTAGTGTGTTAGATTAAGATTTTCTAGAAGCTGGCAGAACGGAAGAAGGTAAATGTTGAAGAGAGTTGGAGAGAGGGACAAACCTTGTGGGACTCCCAAGGAGGAGCTGATGGGGTGGGATTCTTTGTTGTTAATTTTGACCTTAAAGCATCTATTACTAATAAAAGACTTGAACCATCTGTGTGCCGTCCCTATAATACCAATGTCCGTGAGGCGATCTAATAGTATTGCGTGGTTCACTGTGTCGAATGCTGCAGATAGATCAAGAAGAGCAAGGAGATATGGTTGTTTTTTTTCTAGGCTGAGGATTATAGAGTCTGAGAGTGAGATTAATGGTGATTCTGTATTTAGTGATTTTCGGAATCCGAACTGTGCTGGGGCTAGAATTTTGTGCAAGCCCAGATATTCAGAGAGTTGCTTGTTGACAATTTTTTCTAGAAGTTTCACAATAAATGGAAAGTTAGCTATCGGACAGAAGTTGGCGGGATCCACTGGAGACAGGTTTGGTTTCTTTAGCAGCGGTTTGAGAGTCGCGATCTTAAGGGCGTCTGGTACTCGCCCTTGAGCAAGAGAGCAATTAATGATTTTGAAATAGGCTTCACAACGATTTTTGGAATGGAGATAAGGAGATTTGATGGTATTGGGTCCGAAGGATGAGAGGATGGCTTGAGTTTCTTGAGCAAGAATTCAATCTCCAGTGAAAAAGTGGGCTTGAATGATTCAAGTCTGGAGTTTTGTTGAATAGTGGTGTTATAAGGGAGATGTGATTGATTATTGTTGGAAATAAGCGGCGCTACCAGGTTGGAGATTTTTTATCGAAGTAAGTAGCTAGTTCTGTAGTTTTGGTTTCAGCTTGGTCATCGGGAATAGTTGGTGGGGCCATTTTTGTAAGAGATGAGACGTACAAGAAGAGGACTTTGGAGTCAAAGATGAATAGTAGATCTTTTGGGAGAAGAAATCTCTCTTAGTTCGGAGGATCGTATTCCTGTAACATGGTATCTTTGTAGGTGCATGGTATCTTTGTAGGTGGCCTGCATCTCTGAGGATGGGTTTTTTGCCATCTGTGTTCTTTGCTTCTTAGATCTTGTTTTAGGGATTTCAATTGTGGTGTGAACCAGGGTTTTCTGTTGTCAGGGGTTGGGTGTATTACTTTGGTAATTGTAGGACAGATAAGATTGGCTACTTTATTGGTTATCTTGAACCATGAGGTGGTGGCTGCCTCAGCATCTGAGAGATCAAGGTTGTCAAATTCTTTGGATAGGTGGGAGCTGAGGTTGTCTAAGGAGCACGGATTCCTGAATTAGATAGTGGACTTGTGAGATGGTTGGGGTGTGGTTTTGGGGTTGTCTAGGGTCGTAGTAATCAGTTGATGGTCTGACCAAGGGACAGGCATGCAGAGTGGTTGGAAGCAAGGGTAATTCCTTCGTTTAGGAATATTAGATCCAGCGTGTGTCCAGTTTTATGAGTGGGATTGTAAGTTGAAGTCTCCCAATATTATAGCTGAAGAATCATAGTTAATATGTTTGGCAATGCGTTCAATGACATGTGAGGGGTCTGATTCTAGGAGCCCTGGGGGGCATATATAAGGGATATTTGGAGCTTGGAGGATTTGAAGAGAGTGAATTCCAGATTTGCTGCAGATTCTGAGTATTGGAGAGAAAATCTTAGGTCTTTTTTTGCCATTAGGAGAAGGCCACCGCCTCTTTTTTTGGGTCTAGGGATTGTGTGTATGTCGTACATCTGAGTGGGAAGTTGGTTGGTTAGAACTGTGTCCGTGGGTTTCAACCATGTTTCTGTAATTGTGCATATGTCGGGTTTGGCATCCAAAAGATAACCGTTGATGATGTGGGGGGTTTTTTGTGAGAGATTGGGCATTGAAGAGGGTAAGTGAGAATAAAGAGAGGCCCAGTAGTTGAGTGAGAAGGGAGATCGTGATGGGGATCAGCCTCTTGAGTTGAGTGTTAGGGACACTAATGGTTTTGGAGTTGTGTCTGAAGTGGTTGAAGATGATTAGGATTGGGAAGGTCCGCATCTTGGCTGGTGGAGGTTGGTAAGAACATAAGAACATAAGAAAATGCCATACTGGGTCAGACCAAGGGTCCATCAAGCCCAGCATCCTGTTTCCAACAGTGGCCAATCCAGGCCATAAGAACCTGGCAAGTACCCAAAAACTAAGTCAATTCCGCTGAGTGAGTCCGCTGAGTGTCCATCTGATGTGAGTCTGCTGAGTGTCCATCTGATGAGTGTCTGTCCGTTGACTGAGTCTGTTAGGTGAGTCTGCTGGGTGATTGTTGTATGAGTGAATTTATTGTGTTGAATGGGTGAGTCCGCTAAGTGGTCTTTGAATGAGAGAGTCTGATGCGTGAGTCCATTGAGTTCACAGAGTGATTTCACTGAGTCCAGTGAGTCCACTGAGTGAGTCCAGTGAGTCCAGTGAGAGAGTCCGCTGATTTTCTGCCCGCTGAGTGAGCCACTGGATGAGTCCTTTGAGTGACTGTCCGCTGAATGTGTCTGCTGCGTGAGACCGCTGATAATCCGTCTGATGAGTGAGTCCGCTAGATGAGTCCTCGGGGTGTCTGTCTGTCGGGTGATTCTGCTAGAAGTCAGTTAGCTGAGAGGTGAAAATGGAGGAGTGATATGGATTAACTTGGTCTGGGCATATTAGAAGGTGTTGATGGATCGGCAGGATGGGAACTTTGCGAGGAATTGTTAAAGGTGTGCACAAAGGGGCGCACAAAGGGGCAGGCCCCTTTGTCGTGCTCCTTCGGCGCGATGCCAGGAGGACGGCAGGTATTTAAATCCCCAGAGGTCGCCGACTCGTGAGGACACCGGAGCGCCCAGCTCCAGATTGGCTGGTGAGCTGGGTACGAGAAAGAGGGGCGTGTGTAGCCTGAAGAATTGGCTGGCTGAGAAGAGGAGCAAGATCCACCTCATGGTCAGCGGGGGAGCCCGTTGGAAGTAAGAGCAGTATATTGAGGCCTTACCCCGACGGGCTTTCAGCGCCGACTGCGCAGGCCCCGACTCAGCTACTCTCTTTGTCCATCTGCGGGCCCGATCGCCTCAAAGAAAGGACGCCGGGAGGATGGCAGGGATTTAAATCCCTGGAGGTCGCTGGCTCGTGAGGTCACCGGAGCGCCCAGCTCCGGATTGGCTGGTGAGCTGGGGACGAGGAAGAGGGGCGTGTGTACCCCGAAGAATCGTCTGGCTGAGAAGAGGAGCAAGATCCGCCTCATGGTCAGTGGGGGAACCTGTTGGAGGTAAGAACGGTATTGAGAGGCCTTACCCTGACAGCTTTCAGCGCCGACTGCACAGGCCCTGACTCCGCTACTCTCATATCATTTATTTACTGTTTGAGATCATGCATCAGGCTTTTAATATTCACCTTATACTGAGTTAGATCGAGGGTTCATAAAGCCCAGCACCCTGTTTCCAACAGTGGCCAATCCAATCCCGGGGTATACACCATCCAGTCCAGGCAATCTGTCACTCTTCAGTTTGTCAATATGGCCTACCACATCCTCCAAGCTCAGCATGATTTGGCTTAGAATCATCACCCCTGAAAACCTTGTTGCTGGAGGATGTGGTTGGGGCAGTTATCTTAGTTGGGTTTAGGGAAGTTTTGGGCGTGTTCCTGGAGGAGAAATCCATGGACTGCTGTTGGTCAGGTTGGCTTGAATCGTAGCTACTGCTTGTTACCAGCATTGGTAGCATGGGATCTATTTGTTTGTGTACTTTCCAGGTCCTTTTGGCCTGGATTGGCCACTGTTCAGAGCGGGATGCTGGGCTTGATGGACCCTCGGTCTGACCAAGAATGACATCTTATATTCTTAGGTTTGGAGACAAGGGCTGGGCACATGTGGAACTAGGCTGGACAGGCTGGGCAGATTGGGAAAAGGGAAGGCACTGGTAATACAGGGAGCGGATAACAGGGGCAAGACTTAGGCAGGTAATGATGAGACCAGACAAGGACAAGAACAAGACAAGACAAAGCAGATCAAAGAATACAGAGGCCTGAATACAGCTGTTCAGAAGGCCCATAGGCCACTAAGCATAAAACCTGGAGGCCTGGAAAGGAGATACTTGGAGGCCAAGAGGCCATATGACTAGGCAAGACAGAGCTAGAAGACCCAGAGGCCACAGAACAATACTAGATACTATAGAACAGAACTAAACAGGGAGTCAAGTAGACTTGATGACAAGGCATCAGATATTGCAAGAGGTAGGAATAAATAGGCCAAGTCCTGCTGAGTCGTGAGCCCATGGTGACTATGGCTGGAGTGAGAGCAGGTGTTGTTCCATGGAGAGCACTGGTGGAAGGGAGGCTACATAGTAGGCTGGATCCTAACACATGGGTTCAATTACCCCCCAAACAAGTAATAAATAAATTGCAGGCAGCAAGTATTTCTTAATAGAAATGAAATACTAGAATAGTGATCTTCACCCAGTCCTTGAGAACCTCAATCAGTTTGGTTTTCAGGATATCTACAAAGAATATGTTAGTATTCTGTTAGGGTAGTTGGTAAGTGGGCCCTGGGCCGAAGAGAGAGGTGATATAGCCCACAGGAAGGAGTCCCGTGAGCCTCACTGTCGGGAGGCAAGATCTCAGCTGACATCATAGAGGCAGGTTAGAGTCTTTATTAAAGGGATAGAAGCACTACCCATGGAGTGGGGGTGCCAGAGAGGAGGACTCACAGACCCATATGGAATACCTCTGTAGAGTAGTAAAAGGTCCACAGAGCAAGTACACCAGCGAGGTCTTCAATAGTGATGGTAGTGGCCCGCAGTGCGGGGTACACCAGAGAATGTCCTTCATAGATCCGGTAGTGGTCCGCAGAGCGGGGTATGCCAGAGAGGTCCACAGGAGAGATGATAGTGGCCCGTAGAGCAGGGTACGCAGATGAGGTCCTTGTAGAGCTGGTAGTGGCCCGTGGAGTGGGGTACGCTGATGAAGATGCTCGGTAGAGATGGTAGTGGTTCGCAAGGCGGAGTGCGCCAGTGAGGTCCTCGGTGTAGTAGGAAGAGACCCGCAGAGCGGAAATACCCAAAGGAATCCTCCGAAGGAATGATAATGGTCCGCAGAGCGAGGTACACCAGGGAGGTCCTTGGTAGATCAGAAGAGGGTCCACAGAGCGGAGCACTCACGAAGAGCTGTGTAGGTTCCAGGAAAGCCCTGAGGAATGGGGCAGGCAGAATCCCAGGTATAGGCCCTCCGAGGAGCGGATAGCCAAGATGAAGAAAGGGCCCCTGAGGAACGGGTACCTGAGACGTCCACGCCAGGAAGCAGGAACTGGAACTGGAGCGAAGGTCCTTAGGAGCGAGGTGGATTTAGCAAGGATGGAACTCTTTGCCAAGTCATCCATAGGCAGGGCCAGCAGGCTTAAGTATCCAAGGGGAATAACATCACCCGGAGGGGACGCCCCCGAGGTTCATGCCATGACGTGGTTAAGACTGGCTCGTGCACGCGCGCGCACGTCTAGAGAGTCTCGATTGGAAGATGGCGTTCAGCAGAGTCCGTGCCGACCCGGGAAGCCTGGGAGCGGTAGGCAGGTTGTCAGCAGCTAGGGGAGGCTGCCAATCTACTCCATGGAGTCAGGGAGGCAAAGAAGGAGGTGAGCAATAGTAGTCGCAGCCATCTGCGTCCAACAGGTGTAATAGAATGCACAAAATATGTGCATACACTATTTTTTAATACAAATCTCTCATATGTTCATATTGGCCATCTTGGTCCTAATAGTACAGACTACTGCTAAGTCGATAGGTTTTTTTTTCTTACAGCAATTTCAAAATTAAAAAATGTCAGTACTATCAGCATCTTGTGCCCGCATGATGCAAGTTAAACATACACAAATGGATTACTAAAATATAATAGGGATGGTACAATTCCCCTGTGAGGAAAGGCTAAAGAGGTTAGGGCTCTTCAGCTTCGAGAAGAGATGACAGAGATTTGACAGAGGTCTATAAATTAATGAATGGATTGGAATGGGTAAACATGAACCAGTTGATTATGCTTTCAAAAATTACAAAGACTAAGGGACATGCAATGAAGTTACTAGGTGATACATTTAAAACAAATAGGAGAAAGTACATTTTTACTCAACGCATAATTAAACACTGAAACTTGTTGCGAAAGGATGTGGTAAAAACTTTTAGTGTAGCTAGCTGGGTTTAAAAAAGGTTTGGACAAGTTCCTGGAAAAAAATAATCCAAAACATTAAAGTGGACCTGGATTACAAATCCACTGCTTGTCCCTGGGATAAACAGCTTGGAACCTATTGAATTTAGGGATCCTGCCAGGTATTTGTGACCTGGCTTGGCCACTGTTGGAAACAAGATTCTGGGCTTGATCCAGCATGGCAAAACTTATGTTCTTATGTTCTTAACTACTCTGAATAATTTTGTCTCATCTGTAAATGTGATAACCTCACTCACCATATTCCTTTCCAGATCATTTATAATTATAAGGAAAAGCACCAGTACAAGTACAGATCCCTTATGCACTCCACTGTTTACCCTTTGCCACTGAGAAAATTGACCATTTAATCCTACTCTCTTGTTTCCTGTCTTTTAACCAGTTTGCAGTCCACGAAAGGATATTGCCTCCTATAACATCGCTTTTTAATTTTCTTAGAAATACTCTCATGAGGGACTTTGTCAAACGCCTTCTAAAAATCCAAATACACTACATCTACCAGTTCACCTTTATCCACATGTTTATTAACCCCTTCAAAAAATGAAACAGATTTGTGAGGCAAGAATTCCCTTGGGTAAATCCATGTTGACTGTGTTCCATTAAACCATGTCTTTCTATATGCTCTGTGATTTTGATTTTTGGAATAGTTTCCACTATTTTTCCCAGCACTGAAGTCAGGCTGACTGATCTAGTTTTCCAGATCACCCCGGAGCCCTTTTTAAATATTGGGGTTACATTGGCCACCCTCCAGTCTTCAGGTACAATTGATGATTTTAATGATAGGATACAAATTTTAACTAATAGATCTGAAATTTCATTTTTTAGTTCCTTCAGAACCCTACGATGCCTACCATCTGGTCCAGGTAATTTACTTTATTTTGGGCATTCAAATGGCAGATGAAATTTAATGTAGATAAGTGCAAGGTGATGCATATAGGGAAAAATAACCCATGCTATAATTACACAATGTTGGGTTCCATATTAGGTGCTACAACCCAAGAAAGAGATCTAGGTGTCATAGTGGATAACACATTGAAATTGTCAGTACAGTGTGCTGCGGCAGTCAAAAAAGCAAACATAATGTTGGGAATTATTAGAAAGGGAATGGTGAATAAAATAGAAAATGTCATAATGCTTCTGTATCGCTCCATGGTGAGACCGCACCTTGAATACTGTGTACAATTCTGGTCGCCGCATCTCAAAAAAGATATAATTGCGATGGAGAAGCTACAGAGAAGGGCTATCAAAATGATAAGGGGAATGGAACAAAGCCCCTATGAGGAAAGACTAAAGAGGTTAGGACTTTTCAGCTTGGAGAAGAGACGACTGAGGGGGGATATGATAGAGGTGTTTAAAATCATGAGAGGTCTAGAACGGGTAGATGTGAATCGGTTATTTACTCTTTCGGATAGTAGAAAGACTAGGGGCACTCCATGAAGTTAGCATGGGGCACATTTAAAACTAATCGGAGAAAGTTATTTTTTACTCACCGCACAATTAAACTCTGGAATTTGTTGCCAGAGGATGTGGTTAGTGCAGTTAGTATAGCTGTGTTTAAAAAAGGATTGAATACGTTCTTGGAGGAGAAGTCCATTACCTGCTATTAAGTTCACTTAGAGAATAGCCACTGCCATTAGCAATGGTAACATGGAATAGACTTAGTTTTTGGGTACTTGCCAGGTTCTTATGGCCTGGATTGGCCACTGTTGGAAACAGGATGCTGGGCTTGATGGACCCTTGGTCTGACCCAGTATAGCATTTTCTTATGTTCTTATGTTCTTATGTTGTCAATCTGGCCTATTACATCTTCCGGGTTCACAGTGATTTGGTTCAGTTCATCTGACTCATCACCCTTGAAAACCATTTCCGGAACTGGTATCTCCACAACATCCTCATTAGTAAACACAGAAGCAAATAATTAATTTAGTCTTTCTGCATTGGCCTTAACTTCCCTAAGAGCCCCTTTAACCCCTAGGTCATCTAATGGTCCAAATGACTCCTTCACAATTTTCTTGCTTCACATATATTTTAAAATGTTTTTATTATGTGTTTTTGCCTCTACGTCCTACTTCATTTCAAATTCTCTCTTTCCCTGTCTTATTAATGTTTTACACTTAACTTGACAATGCTTATGCTTTTTCCTATTTTCTTCAGATGGATCCTTCTTCCAATTTTTGAAGGATATTTCTTTGGCTAAAATAGCCTCTTTCACCTTACTTTTTAACCATGTCAGTATTCATTTTGCTTTCCTTCCACCTTTCTGAATGCATGGAATACATCTGGACTGCGCGTCTAGGACTGTATTTTTAAACAATATCCATGCCTTTTGAACATTTTTAACCTTTGCATCTGTACCTTTCAGTTTTTTTAAACAATTTTCCTCATTTTATCAAAGTTTCCCTTTTGAAAATTTAGTGTTAGAGCTGTAGGTTTGCTTATTGTCCCCTTTTCGGTTATTAGTTTAAATTTGATCATGTTATAATCACTATTGCTTAGTGGCCCCACCACCATTACCTCTCTCACCAAATCCTTCATTCTACTAAGAATTAAATCTAAAAGAGCTCCCTCTCTTGTTGGTTCCTGAATCAAAAACTCCATGAAGCAGTCAGGAATTTTTGTCTCTAGCATGTACTGATGTTACTTTTACCCAGTCAGTATTGGGTAATTGAAATCTCCCATTATTACTGCACTGTTAATTGGTTAGCTTCCCTAATTTCTCTTAGCATTTCATCATCTGTCTGTCCATTTTGTCCAGGTGGACAGTAGTATGCTCCTATCACTATATTCTTACCCAATATAAATGGGATTTCTACCCATATAGATTCTACTGAGCATTTAGTCTCTTGTATAATCTTTATCCTGTTGGACTCCCTCCTGAACATAAAGTGCCACACCCCCACCAAGTTGATCCTCCCTATCATTCAGGCCGATTCAGTAAAGTCCGTGGGAGAGCAGGCGAATGCCTGCTCTCCCGGTGCGTGCACAGGCCACTCGCACCGCTCGCCTGTGCGCGCAATACAGTATTCTAATGAGGCCTGGCGGTAGAAATGGGCAAAAGGAGCGGCGGCTGTCAGCGGGTTTGACAGCCGATGCTCAATTTTGCTGGCGTTGGTTCTCGAGCCCGCTGACAGCCACGTGCTCGGAAACAGGACACCGGCAAAATTGAGCGTCCGGTTTTCGACCCGACAGCCGCCAGCCGACTTCAATTTTTTTTTTCTTTTTTTGAAACTTTTTTTTACTCTTCGGGACCTCTGACTTAATATCTCCATGATATTAAGTCGGAGGGTGCACAGAAAAGCAGTTTTTACTGCTTTTCTGTGCACTTTCCCGGTGCTGAAAGAAATTAGCGCCTACCTTTGGTAGGCGCTAATTTCTGAAAGTAATATGTGCGGCTTGGCTGCACATTTTACTTTCTGAATCGCGCACGAATACCTAATAGGGCCCTCAACATGCATTTGCATGTTGAGGGCGCTATTAGGTTCGGCGGGTTGGACGCACGTTTTCCGCCCCTTACTGAATAAGGGGTAAGGGAAAACGCGCGTCCAATGACAGGTTAATAGTGCGCTCCATCGGAGCGCACTGTACTGTATCGGCCTGATTGTGATACAGTTTGTACCCTGATATAGCACTGTCCCATTGGTTATCCTTCTTTCACAAGATCTCTGTGATGACAATTATGTCAATCTCATCATTTACTGCTATACACTCTAACTCTCCCATCTTATTTCTTAGACTTCTGGCATTGGCATTTCAAAGTGTGATTTTTGTTTATATTAACAACCTGCTTTTCAATTGATAGGGATAATTTGGAAATCTTTAGCTCAGGTGATTTTTTACATATAGGCACATGGACTGTGTTTGCTTTTATCGGAACCTCTCTGTTTGGATGCCCTAACTCTCCTGTTTCATTAGTATCCTTCAAGGATACATTCCTCCAAACCATGCACTGCTGGGTGACAGTTGGCTTTCCTGCTTTTTCTAGTTTAAAAGCTGCTCTATCTCCTTTTTAAACATTAGTGCCTGCAGCTTAGTTACACTCTGGTTAAGGTGGACCTCATCCTTTCGGAAAAAGATCTTTTGCTATACATTTTAATTCCATCAAAATTAGAAGTAAGGAATTTCCATGGTCTGATCACTATTTAGCTGAAATCTCTATGAACTTAGTTAACAATATTAATACAAAGAACCCATATGGTCAAACATTTCTTAAGAGAAAAACTTTTGATACCAGATCTTTAAAGGAAACTTGGATCCCAAATTTAGTTGAAAAAAAAAAACCTTGCCCCTGAAATACTGCCTTAGGGTTCTTGCTGCTACATGCTTACCTGCCATGACCCAGATGTTCCACTTTAGGGATCTTGCTGCCCCATACCTTACTCCCATGTCCTGGATATAGCACTTTGGGTGTCTTGCTGCCAGTCTTCCTTCTTTCTATGCCCCACTTCTACACTTTAGGGATGTTGTTGCTACCATTCTGTCTATCTGCCATGCTCCTGATATGCCACATTATGGGTCTTGCCGCCACATGCCTACCTGCCATGCCCCAGATATTCTATGTAACGGGTCTTGCTGATACTCTATCTAGCTGCCATGCACAAGATGTGCCACCTTAAGGGTCTTGCTGCCCCATACCTTCCTGCCATGTCCTTGATATAGTACACTGGGTGTCTTCCTGTCTTCAGGCTATGCCCCAGATCTAACACCATAAGGATATTGTTGCTACCATTCTGCCTATCTGCCATGCTCTTGATATGCCACATTGTGGGTCTTGCTGCCATATGCCTACCTTCCATGCCCAGATATACTATGTAAGGAGTCTTGATGACAATCTTTATAGCTGCCATGCACCAGATGTACCACCTTAAGGGTCTAGATGCCTAAACAGTGTGCCTTTCCCAGTAACTTATTTCAAGCCTCCAGAGGGACAACCAGGATCTGTGTGGCATGGACATGATCCAGGCTAACAAATGGTCTGAGACTGCCTTATTTTAAACAATTCTTTGACCTCATAAGCAGGGCACAAGCCCCTGAGAGATATGATACTGATGACATAGAATATACATATATAGAGACTATAGCAAAAACCTCAGTAAGATGGAATACAGGCACAACAGAAAACATGCACAGGAGAGACTTTTTACATGTGGTATAGGTTTCAGTAGGAAGAGAGAACTAATGCAATTCTAGAAATTCCACAAAGGGAAGAGATTGTGTTCAATTACAGAATATGGGAAAAGTTTTTGGTTTTTTTTAGAGAAAAACCTCATAAATTACCAAGAAAACCACACTGATGAAAGACCATTGTCATATTCTGATTGCGACAAAAGTTTCAATCAGAAATCAAATTTCACAAGCAACCCAAAATTGCACCCAGCAGTAAAACAATTTCAAGTAAGGTATATAATCAGAGTTTATATAACAAAAATGATAGTGATGACAGATCATTCTCTTGTACTAAATCTGACAAGTGGAAAATGCTTCAACATCTCCAATGCCAGTCTATATTATTGCTGTAACTCTTACCTTACACCTTAGGAGTCTCTCTTCCACTCAGCATTGCTGCTATACTTAGACTTTGCACCTTGGGTGCCTTGCTTTCATTCTGCTTTGGGAACTCTTTTCAAGGGAAACACTATAGTTAAAAGCCTCCCAAGATCATCGGCCGGCAGAAATGCTATTCAGATAGTCAAAGTGATCAAAGAAGAAAGCAAAGTCTCTAAAGTTGATAAGATCATCCATCTGGAAACCAATGACCTTGCTAGAAACAGCATCCAAGTGATACAGAGAGATTTCCAGTCTCTAGGAAAGCAGATTAGTCACATGATGACAACCATTGCCTTTCCAGAAGTGTTACCTGTTCATGGAAAGGGGAAGGCGTGGCTAAGCCATATTGATAAATTCAATGTATGGCTCAAATCCTGGTGTAAGGAACAAAGTTTTGGATATATTGGGGGCTAGAGCCATGTATGGAACAGTAAAAAGCTCTTTGTCAAAGCTGGTTTTCATCTATCTGTGGCATGATAAAGGATCCTAAGAGATAAATTCAAATCCTATGTAATAAGGCATTTAAACTAGATGCCAGGGGTGGAAGAAGGAAATTAGAATGTCACCCCCCCATATAGAAATGCAAAGGAAAAGGGTGAAATGGATAGCAAAAGTCAGCTAAATAAGTCACAAAAGGAGTCCAAGAAAAGCAGTAACATGATCGAGAAAAGCTGGAAAGCTATATGCACAAATTCTCATAGTTTGGGCAATAAAATCCCTGATCTGCAAGCCCTAATGGTGGAGGCAGACTTGGACATTGTTGCTGTCACAGAGACATGGTTCACGGAATCTTATGAATGGGATATGGCCATACTGGGCTATAACTTGTTAAGGAAGGACAGAGAGGACATAACAGGGGGAGGAGTGGCTCTTTATGTCAAAAACAATATTCAAGCATCTGAGCTGCAAGGAAGATGGGGCAAAGAAGAAGCATTATGGGCCATCCTAAAAAAAGATGATGGGACATCCATTTTTATTGGAGTGGTATACAGGACTCCAAATCAATTGGAAGAAAGAGATCTGGTTGAAGACATTCAAAAGATGGGAAAGAAGGGAGAAGTGGTGATTGTTGGAGATTTTAATCTGTTGGATGTAGACTGGAGATTCCCTTCTGCAGAATCTAACAGTAGTAGAGAGCTAGTGGATCCCCTGCAAGGGGCTCTGTTCAAGCAAATGGTAATGGAACCCACGAGGGAGGGAGCTGTACTTGATTTAGTGCTCACTATCGGAGATAATGTCTCTAATGTCTGGGTGGGTGCCCACCTTAGCACCAGTGATCATCAAATGGTATGGTTTCATATCACAAATAAGATATGGAGAAGTCACATGAAGACTTGAGTTTTGCAGTTGAAAAACATGGACTTTGTTGAAATGGGGAAGTACCTGGAGGAAGAACTAGAAGGCTGAGAGAAAATGAGAGATGTGGAACAACAGTGGGCCAAACTAAAAAGAGCAATTACTAAGGCAACTAATCTATATGTTAGAAAAGTAAAGAAAAGCAAGAGAAAAATGAAACCTATCTGGTTCTCAAAGGAGGTGGCTGATAAAATAAAAGCTAAAAGAACAGTGTTTAAGAAATATAAAGGATCCCAAAGGAAGGATCTCAAGGAAGAATATATGGTGAAACTGAGGGCGACAAATAAAGTAATCAAGAAAGTAAAAAGTCAAGCGGAAGAAAGGATTGCCAAAGAGATAAAGTGAGGTGACAAAACATTTTTCAAATACATCAGAGAAAGGAGAATAGTCAAAAGTGGTATAATGAAATTGAAAGGTGAAAAGGATCAATGTATGGAGAGAGACAAAGAAATGGCAGAAATATTAAAAGACTACTTCAGTTTCGTGTTCACTAAAGAGGACCCTGGAGAAGGACCATCGCTAGTTAACAAGAAACTGGAGGGGAGTGGAGTAGATGAAACTCCGTTTACAGAAGAGAATTTATGGAAAGATCTAGGAAAACTGAAAGTGGACAAAGCCATGGGGCCTGATGAGGTTCATCCCAGGATTCTGAAGGAGCTCAGAGATGTGCTGGTGGGGCCACTGTGTGACCTGTTCAATAGATCCCTAGAAACGGGAGTGGTGCCGAGTGATTGGAGAAGAGTGGTGGTGGTCCCGCTTCACAAGAGTGGGAGCAGAGAGGAGGCTGGAAACTATAGGCCGGTCAGCCTCACCTCAGTGGTGGGAAAAGTAATGAAGTCACTGCTGAAAGAAAGAATAGTGAACTATCTACAGTCAGAAGAATCGCTGGACCAGATACAGCATGGATTCACCAGGGATAGGACCTGTCAGACAAATCTGATTGACTTTTTTGATTGGGTGACTAGGGAATTGGATCGAGGAAGAACTCTAGATGCCATCTACTTGGATTTCAGCAAAGCTTTTGATATGGTCCCGCATAGGAGTCTTGAGAATAAAATGAGAAGCTTAGGAGTGAGTGCCAAGGTGGAATGCAAACTGGTTGATGGACAGAAGACAATGCATGATGGTAAATGGAACATACTCTGAAGAGAGATCGGTGTTAAGCAGAATGCCGCAAGGATTAGTATTAGGACCGGTCCTGTTCAAAATCTTTGTGAGCGACATTGCGGATGGAATAGAATGTAAGGTTTGTCTTTTTGCTGACGATACTAAAGATCTGCAACAGAGTGGACATGCCAGAAGGAGTGGAGAGAATGAGATGGGATTTAAGGAAGCTGGAAGAGTGGTCAAATATATGGCAGCTGAGATTCAATGCCAAGAAGTTCAGAGTCATTCATATGGGGTATGGAAATCCAAAAGAACTGTATTTGTTGAGGGGTGAAGGGCTGATGAGCATGGAGCAGGATAGAGACCTTGGGATGATAGTGTCTAATGATCTGAAGTCGGAAAAACAATGTGACAAGGCGATAGCTAAAGCCAGAAGAATGCTGGGCTGCATAGAGAGGAGGAATATCTAGTAAGAGAAAGGAAGTGATGATCTCCTTGTACAGGGCCTTGATGAGGTCTCACCTGGAGTAATGTGTTCAGTTCTGGAGACCGTGTCTTCAAAGGGACAGAGTCAGGATGGAGGTGGTCCAGAGAAGGGCGACCAAAAAAGTGGATGGTCTTCCTGATGTACCCTCCTTTTTCACCCCTCCCTGCTCTCTCACTTGAGTCATTAAGTTCATTGAAAATGTTCTCCTCACTATTCTGTTATTCAACTATTAAGAAAAAATATTTATTGTTCACAATACTCTACTGTTTCCAACTACCATGTTAACTCCTTTTGATTGTATGCTAATTGCATATTTTGTATGATAATTGCATATTTTGTATACCGTTATGATGGCTCTACCGAATAACGGTATATAAAACTCTACAAATAAATAATAAATAAATAAAATGACTTATGAGGAGAGATTGAAGAACCTAAATATATATACCCTGGAGGAGAGGAGGAGCAGGGGTGATATGATACAGACTTTCAGATACTTGAAATGTTTTAATGATCCATGGTCAACAACAAACATTTTCCGTTGGAAAAAAATCAGTAGAACAAGGAGTCACGATTTGAAACTCCAGTGTGGAAGAACCAATGTAGGAAGTATTTATTCACGTGAGTGTGATGGATGCCTGGAATGTCCTTCCAGAGGAAGTGATAAAGACTAAAACTTTGAAGGATTTCAAAGGGACATGGGATAAATACTGTGGATGCATAAAGGCTAGAGAATAGGAATGAAGAGAAGAGCCATAGGTGTGGCTTGCTGGAATGGTGGCTACTACCTGGTGATTACTACCCTTACTCAATAAGCCTTTACATGGTTAATGCAACTCCAACATTGCTCTCTGCTTCAACGGTAAGGGGAAATGTGGAAAAGAGGATTTGCATTCAAACAACAACCAGCAAGGACTGGACTACACAGTCTGGGTAAACAAATAAGCATGAGGGTAGCTTGCTTATTGTGACAGTTACTACTCTAAACAAATTAAGCCTGATACTTCACTTTGAATGCATATACAGCATTGCTCTCTGCTTCAACGGCAGGGACACATGTGGAAAAGAGTATTTACATTCAGACAACATCCAACAAGGCATTGATCTGTGCATTCTGGGTAAACAAGCATCGGAGTAACTGCTTGATGCGGCGGTTACTACCCTTAACCATTGAACCTTATGCTCACCTTTGATGCAACTCCAACATTATTCTCTGCATCAATGGCAGGGGTTGGCAGGAAATTTGAATCAAACAGTTACCAACAAGGGCCCTGAACTTGGTGGTTGGTGAAACAGATAAGTATGGGAAAATAAGTGTGGGAGCTTGCTGGGCAGACTGGATAGGCCGATTGGTCTTTTTCTGCCGTCATTTCTATGTTTCTATGACTCTACCCCATGGGGTACTGTTGCCACTTTGGGGAGCTGCTTTGTATCTCTCTTGTTTCCTTGTTGTGCTGATGGCATTCTTTGTGCTGCTTCATCCCTTTATTGGTGCATTGGGATTTTTCTTGCCACCTTTTCTGCCTTGTTCCCCCCTTCTTGGTTTGTTAGAATGTTAATGATAATCTTGGTGACTATTTACCTCTTATGCTGCCTTTGAGGGTTCATACCACTGTTGTTGGTGCTCTCTTTTGAAGTTTTGGGGTGTTCCGACTATTATTGTTGCTTCTTTTCTCCTTTCATGTTGCCTTGGATAATTCCTGAAACTTCTGGTACCCCTGTGCTCCTTCAAGTTGCCTTAGGCTATTCATGCCATTTTAGTACTACTTTGCCACAGTGTACATGTCTTGGAGTTCGTTTTCCATTCTAATGATGTCTTCCTATAAGTTCCATTAGAATAGATGAGAAAATCCCAATTCTGGAGCCCAAAATAGGTTACTATGCTTCCTCATTGACATTAATGGCAAATAATGAACAAACAAAACAAATAAATGAAAATTGCGTTACCATTTGAAACAAACCAAATGAAGGGAGGTGGCCTACACAATGAATTAACAAACTAAATTGAAAAGTTTGCTTCTGCACATCAATAATTTTCATTTGGACTTTGAAACAAAATCAAATGTTTCTTTTGAGAGAAGAAAATTAATGGTAATTGTAACAGGGAAGGAATTATCTCTCCCAATTGGAAGTTTGAAAATTGCTTGGGTAAATCTCATGACCTGGACTATTCAAGGTGCAATGTCTGAGAAGGGAGAATATTCCTATCTGTTAATTAGGTTTCTCAGAATTCTAGCAGACTTAGCCCAAATGGTCCATACCAGTTTGATAGATGACAAAACAATTTTTGTGAACTGACATAATTAAACAGTAAAATAGCTAATACTAGATGTAATTATACCAATAGAATGTAGACAGTATTAGGTTATGCTTAACTAAGAAGGACATGGGAATGTTTATCAAATTTGAAAGTAATTCAAATTGTGAGAGAGTCCTTGAACTGACACATTATTAGATGAAAAATCCTTCGCATCTGAGAAACAATGTATGATCTGGTCTATTCCATGGTAAAACCAGGAAACCTATTTATCAGAAAGGAAAATTATCTTTTTCTATCTCTAAACTACATCATTTCAAAGACATGGCACATTTATTTTTATGTGAACTTCAACAAATCCATGAGGTTGTCATAATAGTGAATCAGACAGCAATCCCCACACTGACTGAAAAGCTGCAAATGCATTTTGGAGTCTACAGGAAATCCATTGGTAACTGAGGACATCTTTATGTAAAGTAATAGAATGCTCTGCAAGGGATACATTTCTCCACAATAGTCAAGGGGGATTTGAGGCTTTTAGTTAGCTGTATAGTAAATACCTGAAGCTTAATTTACCAAGGGAGTTTAACTAGTCACAAATGAAAACTTTGATGTACTAAACTCTGAACTGTGTCAGTTGCAAACTTGCCTCCTCCCACTATCTTATTCAGTTGCCCAACACGATCACCGCCCCTAATCCCCTCACTCCCTTTCCAGCTTTCTGTTACATACAGGGTCATTCATCAAAATGCATTAGGGCCTGAACACACATTAAATGGGTCTAACTCATGCAATATTCATCGCATTACAAGTTTAAATGCAAATTTTAAATTTTTATGCAAGTGGAAGGAGTTATTGAAAATAGGTTCTTCTACTGCATTTCACAACCAATTAAAGCACAATAATGCAGGATTTAATGACAGAAATAAGTACACTTAGGGGCGGATATTCAAAGGGTTACGCGCATATATTATGCACGTAACCCCGAAAACCCACTCCTGCACGCACCGAGCCTATTTTGCATAGGCTCAGTGACGTGCGCACATGTCCCAGGGCTTGACAAAAGGGGCGGGGAGGGGTGGGGTGGGGGCAGGACCGAGGCCTCTGGCACAGTGGTTGTGCTAGGGGCTCACGCACCGGCACTTGGCTGGCACGCACAACCTACGCCTGCCCGGAGGTAGGCGCAACTTCATCAACAAAGGTCAGGGGGGGTTTAGATAGGGCTTGGGGGGCAGGTTAGGTAGGGGAAGGGATGGGAAGGTGGGAGGGGTGGAAGGAAAGTTCCCTCCGAGGCCGCTTCAATTTTGGAGTGGCCTCGGAGGGAACAGGGAAAGCAATTGGGGCTCCCCTAGGGCTCGGCACGCCAAGGTGAACAAGTGTGCACCCCCTTGCGCACGCTGACCCCAGATTTTATAACATGCGTGCAGCTACATGTGCATGTTATAAAACCGGGCGTAGATTTAAAAATCTAGCCCTTATTGTTTTTGGTGGTATGGGAAAAATAGTTTTTATAGCATGTATATTGCTGTTAGTGCTATTCACGGCTATTATCATGGCTATTATTATAGCAACCACAACTACCATGGCCTCCTGGCTCAATAAAAACACCTGTTCTTCCATGGCCTGCCTTCCTAGACCCATTATGTTTGTGGCAAGTGTAAGGGCATACTGCCTGTTTCAGGAGGCTCACCACAGCCAACAAGAAGAAGAAGACCAATAACAAGCACCAGAACAGGCAAGGAAAGTTCCTTACCTTCTTAGGAACTCCATGCACCATATCCTGAGGCACAGGCCCTCCAGGGAGAGCATTGTGGCCCACAATAACCCTTGGCACATAGGCATCCATGGTGGAGGAGATACAAGGAGTGCATCTTTCCTCCATCAACCTCTTTGCTGGCCATGCCATAAGATTATGTGGCAAGCAGGTATCATCTCAGCTCTCGGGTTATGCTGAAATTATATGAGGTTGTAAGAGGGGTTCTGGATCTGGTCACAGAATATCTCATGCAATACTGGACTCACCAAACTATTGGCTACCCTGCATTTTCTGGCATCTGGCTCCTTCTAGATGAGAATCCCAAACAACCTTTCCCCACTCTCTGGGCCAAGTCATAACATCTGTACCTGACCACCTTGATCGCTACATAGCATTCCCTTGTGACAGGCAGGACTTAGTACATATCAAAAGAAGCTTTTATGCCATTGCACACTTTCCCAATGTTGTGGAAGTTTTGACTGCACTCAGTTAGCCTTCATCCTACTTGTCACAGGGAGGAGATCTTCTACAACAGAAAGCTCTTCCACTCCCTCAACATGCAAGTGGTCCGTGACGCTCACAGGTGCATCCTTGACTCGGTGGCCACTGACCAGGTACCTGGGAGCCACACACAGATCCTTTATACTTAGGCGATTGGACCTCTTTGAGCAATTTGAGGATGGCTTATATAGTGATGGTTGGCTCGTAGGTAAGACACATGCTTCCTTTTCTATTTCCTGTTGGGCTCTGTGTTGCCATGAATAGGCTGGGACATGACATGGGGGGAGGGGGGGGGTCTGTTGTGGAGGTTACAGCATTGAAATCCTGACAAATGGCTTCTACTGTTAGATGTACATGTCAGAGTACCAGGGTCTGCCTTTCTCTTCCCATGCTGAAGAGGCCCACTAATGTTGTGTGGCCACACAATGAACTTGCCACAAAGCTTTGTGAGTGGCCAGCTACTTCACAATTTCCAAAGCTTCACTTTACGAATAGCTACTTTCCAAGCCTCACATTTGGAGCAGAAGAAATGTGTTTGGTTACTCACATTCCTTTAGTATCCACACTAGTGGGACTCCCAGATCATGTGTGGCCAGTTAGTCATTGTTCAGCCAGGATGTCCACCACAGTTTGTCTAGAGCCTCACACAGGTAAAGCAAAAGCTATGGAATGGCCATGATTTTTACTATCATATTCTGAATATCAGGTCACACCAATGTGTATCTCTGGATGACATACAGCAAGCAGGCAGGGGCTTGCACTGTCATACCATGAGGTTGAAGCTTTTCTGTTAGGACATGTGTGGCAGATGTGAGGTACAGCTCCAGGATTTGATGAGTGCTATAAATGGGTAGCCTTTGCTTCTTTCCGAGTGACAGGCACACAGTACTAGGAACCCCAGATGCAGTAAGTCATTCTGGAAGATCTGACACAGAATAAGCAAGCCTTATACAGTTCATATAACGTCACTCAAAATAGTGGCATGGACTTAGGTTTTGGAAATAGAATTTGAAGGGCCAAGCTAACAGAGGTAACCTTATGCTGTCTTATAACCTGATGTGCCTTGCCCCTACTATATCCAAGTCATGGTGGTGTGAATGATGCATTCTGTCTTTGCCACAGGAGATTTGGGATATGGTTGCTGGACCTGGCTTCTCACTCCTGTTACTATTCCCAACATGCTGGCTGAGATATGGGACAATGAGGTCTTATGTTCTTCTTGCTGTGTCATGGAATGCACTTTCAGAGATCTGAAAAGTAGATTTTGATGTTTGGACAAAATAGTGGGAGCTTTAATGTATGTACCACCCAGAGTAGTGGACATAGTGCTTCTGTACTGTGTATTCCATTATCTCATTCTATGCTATGGTGTACCAATACAGATACTTCAGGATATACCCCTGAAACCTCCATGTCCACCCTCAGAAGGCCAGGACATGATGCTGACTGGCATGATTGTCTGATTGATTAATGATTGTCTGATTGATTGATAATTGTCTGATTGATTGATGATTTGCTAAAGCTAGCTTCAGCAAATCATCAGACAATGCTACTTTGCCTGATTGAAATCAACTACCCCTTCCCCTTCCATGTAAGAGAGCCGAGCAGAGTGTTTGCATCAGCTCTCCACTGGATAATCTTTCTTTCACTCAAGTTTCCTCTGTGTCCATGTATAAAGAAAACAGGCCTAGTTAGGCTTCATCTTGACTATGCTTCAGTAAACTGTACTAGAAAAAGTGTAATTCAAGTAAAGAAAACAACAAATACATGTGGCTGGTCTAAGGTTTTATGACAGATTGTGAGTTTAAAAGAGCCATGTTTCTACATAGTATGCATTTAGTCCTGCCAACACAGTATACATAGCTTGCCCTAGCATGCAGTGTTTGGCTGGCTGGCCAGGCCTCTTAAACATAGTCCAAGGCCTCACATGTGGGCGCCATAGTGGCACAGTTCTGTTGACACTCCTGCAGGGCCTTGAACATGGAGCTCACTAGCTCTAGATATCATATGAAGCCCAGGTAGCTCAGAAACGTAAAGGCACAATCTAAAGCTACAGGTTGACAGTAAAAAATATCATTCACTGAGTAGACATTTAACTGGCTCATTCCATAGAGGACAACCATGTCCTTCTGATGATTTGCGCCTGTATATGTGATGCAAAGTGTCACAAGCTGCTGCTAAGACAGTGATGCCAGCACTGTATCAGCTGTGACAGAGCCACTGCATACATCAGAGTGCTCATCTAGTGGGCATGCAGTTACAAGCTTTCAAAAGGTGCATGTCAAGGATAGTGTCATTTCCACAATGCTCACAAGTCTTTGCAGACCAGGATACATGTTTTTGGTTGGGCGCACCCATTCACTGATGCACCCTGCTCCAGCTACCTAGGAAAACTGTCAAATATCATGTCCAGATGGTGAGGCCCTTGTCTGTTGGGCTGTCATGTTGGTTATGTTAGCTTCTCAGGGAGGCTAGACAAGGATGCTGTTCTGATTGTATGAAGGCAGGATAGGGAATCAGCGTGTCATGCCTTCACTTTTATTTGAAAGTCACCTCACAATTGTCAAGGGAAGAGAATAGTTTTTAAGGACTGTAATAGTTAGGGATGTGAATCATTGTTTGACGCTTTAAAAAAATTGTCCGATATTTTTTAAATCGTCAAAAATCGTTAGAGTGTGCGATACAATAGAAATTTTCCCGATTTATCGTGAAAAATCATTACTCCCGTTAGTGTCCACTGAGTTATTTGGGGGGAGGACGGGAAAACCGGCACACCAAAACAACCCCTAAACCCACCCCGACCCTATAAAACTAATCCCTTACCTTCCCCCACCCTCCTGAACCCCCCCCCAAAACTTTTTACGAGTACCTGGTGGTCCAATGGGGGCGCGGGGACCGATCTCCCGCTCTCGGGCCATCGGCGCCATTTTGGCTGCCACTCAAAAATGGCACTGATGGCCCGATAAAAAAAAAAACCCATCCGACCCTTTAAAAATGACCCCTTATCTTCCCCCACCCTCCTGATCCCCCCAAAACATTTTAAAATTACCTGGTGGTCCAGTGGTGGTCCCGGGAGCGATCTCCCGTTCTCGGGCCATCGGCTGCCACTCACAAAGATGGCGCCGATGGCCCTTTGCCTTTACCATATGACAGGGTATCCATGTCATTGGCCGGCCCCTGTCACATGGCAGGAGCACTGGCTGGCCGGCACCATCTTTAAAGATGGGTTCGGGAGGGTGGGGGAAGGTAAGGGGTCAATTTTAAAGAGTCGGGCCTCACTAAAAAAAAATTAACGATGTGAATCGGAACCGATTCCGATTCACATCTCCACCGATCAGATTTTTTTCTCCCTCCAGCCGAACCCTATCGTTAAGACGATCGGGGACACGATTCACATCCCTAGTAATAGTATCCACATGTCTCCTAACAAAAGCTACCCCTCATTGTACCCACTGTAAAGTTGTGTTAGAAGCTATTGCTTAGCCTTACATGTGACATGTAGCCTTTGTCAATGATGGAGATGTCATGGTGCTATACGGCCTTTGGCCCATCCAGGTAATGGCTAGTCATCTTGTGCAGCTGTATGTGTGTATCAATAAATTCTGCTGAGTTGTATGTTTGTAGCAATAGCTAGTATCAGTGACACTTCTTATGCTATCTGTGCACACCCTTAAAGCACATAGGCTGGGACTCCTGGGGTGAGCAGTGTGCAGAAAGATCAGTGGTCAAGGTGAGTTATCCCCATTTGAGTGGTTAATGGTTTAGAGGCTCTTGCTGGCCCCTATGGAAGAGCAGCTGACCTATAGGTTGTAGGGATGTGAATCGTTTTAGGACGATTAAAATTATCGTCCGATAATTTTAATATCGTCTTAAACCGTTATGGAACACAATACAATAGAGATTCTAACGATTTATCGTTATAAATCGTTAGAATCGTGAGCCGGCACACTAAAACCCCCTAAAACCCACCCCCGACCCTTTAAATTAAATCCCCCACCCTCCCGAACCCCCCCCAAATGAGTTAAATAACCTGCGGGTCCAGCGGCGGTCCGGAACGGGCTCCTGCTCCTGAATCTTGTTGTCTTCAGCCGGCGCCATTTTCCAAAATGGCGCCGAAAAATGGCGGCGGCCATAGACGAACACGATTGGACGGCAGGAGATCCTTCCGGACCCCCGCTGGACTTTTGGCAAGTCTCGTAGGGGTCAGGAGGCCCCCCACAAGCTGGCCAAAAGTTCCTGGAGGTCCAGCGGGGGTCAGGGAGCGATTTCCCGCCGCGAATCGTTTTCGTACGGAAAATGGCGCCGGCAGGAGATCGACTGCAGGAGGTTGTTCAGCGAGGCGCCGGAACCCTCGCTGAACGACCTCCTGCAGTCGATCTCCTGCCGGCGCCATTTTCCGTACGAAAACGATTTGCGGCGGGAAATCGCTCCCTGACCCCCGCTGGACCTCCAGGAACTTTTGGCCAGCTTGTGGGGGGCCTCCTGACCCCCACGAGACTTGCCAAAAGTCCAGCGGGGGTCCAGAAGGACCTCCTGCCGTCCAATCGTGTTCGTCTATGGCCGCCGCCATTTTTCGGCGCCATTTTGGAAAATGGCGCCGGCTGAAGACAACAAGATTCAGGAGCAGGAGCCCGTTCCGGACCGCTGCCGTTCCGGACCGCCGCTGGACCCGCAGGTTATTTAACTCATTTGGGGGGGGTTCGGGAGGGTGGGGGATTTAATTTAAAGGGTTGGGGGTGGGTTTTAGGGGGTTTTAATGTGCCGGTTTTGCGATTTTTAGATTTTTAGATTTTTCACGATTTTTCACGATTTTTCACGATTTTTCACGATATTTTACCCCCCCAAACGGCAACAATATGATTCCCTCCCCCTCCCAGCCGAAATCGATCGTTAAGACGATCGAGGACACGATTCACATCCCTAATAGGTTGTGTCTCATATGGAGTTTGTGACTGTTATAGTTAGTGGTGAACAAGGCAGGTATGCTGATAGACTGTCAATCATCAGCCCTTTGTATTATATAATGAATAGAAAAGGTGTTATCAGCTGAGGACAATAGGAGCCTACAAGCTGCCTCCATAGTAAACCAGCCACAGTGCTGAATGTATAGACCTACTGCTCCCAGAGGTCTCATGTGGTTGGAATGATGGCTTATCCCCTTTCTTTGTTGGTCTCTTGCAAGACACACATTTAGTGCCATCTGAGGCTTTAAGGGGCCCATAGCAGTACCTCAGATAAAGTACATTTCATTTATGCTTCTGACAGATTTATTTTATGCAAGCAGGCATAGATAATATTCTGTGCTGAGTAAGGACTCAGACTACCTCATTAGCAGTTAGGAACAGGCTGCCACAGACATTAATGATGTTTGATGACAAACAGTCCAAGTGTTGGTGCACGAAGTGCTCTAGGTAGTCAGTACCCAATGGATATGTGTCTCAGTGTGCATCTCGGTGAGTGATGTGCTGTGTTAGCCTCTGTCAGTCTCAGTGACTGGGGGGTGATGTTGCACTCGCAGTTCCCTACCTTACCACATCAATGTATACCCCAAAGTAGGCAGTGGGTATGCATTCATTTTGCTCACCCTGTTTTGGCACCAGTGATCCAGTGCTTCCGCACTCGAGAAGGAGTGCCTCAGAGAGATGACAGTATGAGCTGTATGAATAGGCTCACGTATAGTGCTCTTATATTCTCCTAGGCTACTCACAGGTGGAGTGAAACTTACCAGTGTCAGACCTCAAATAAGCAGTCTCATGTTTTGGGATGATTTGATATCTGCCTGTAATGTGCACCGCCACCTTCCACCCCCCCATCCATTAGGCTTTTCTACTTAGTTCCTGGAATGGGCCTAATACCCCAGTTAACTGGAGTTGTGCAGGGTTCACAGAGCTTCAGCTGCCAGGAAGGTTTTCCAATTTTGGGAGGGGGGATGTGGGTGTTAAGAAGCTGTCTACTGAATGTGGGGATCCAAGGATGGCAGGAATGTGGAGCAGTGGCGTAGCCAGAATTGATTTTTTGGGTGGGCACAAGGTTAACATGGGTGGGCTGTAGGCATGCAGGTCTACTAGTTGTTTTTTTACTGATAAATAATGCCAAATTATGCAGCATAGCATTCACATCTACGCCTAAGTATGAGGTTTACTTAATGATACAAACATAATTCACGGTGATTTGTGGTACTTTAGCCTTCTTATTATTACGATTTTATACACGGCTCCTACCTGTCCATAAATTTTGAGAGAGCAGTTGTGTTGCTTATATTTAAATTGCTAACATCTCAAAATATAGATATATATTTTTACCTTTGTTGTCTGATCTTTGTATTTTTCTAATCAGTTGGTCCTGGTCTCTTTTTCCCATTTTTTCCCTTATAGCTCATTTCCTAATTCCTTTTCAGTGTCTTTCTTCTATTACTGTCTTCTTCCCTTCCACACACACACACACACATACACGCTTTCTCTCACAGACTCCCTCTCACACACTCAAGCTGTCACTCTCATATGCTCTCCCCCCCCCCCCCAAGCTCACATTCAAGTTCTCACTTTCTCACCCCTCCCCAGGCTTATATTCTTATGCACACACAGACGCACATCCAGGCACCCATTCTCACCCACACACATAAACCCAGACTCCCATTCTCACCCACAAACCCATGCTCCCAGTCTCACCCACACATATTCAAGCTCCCATTCTCATCCATACATATACACATTTAAGGTACTATTCTCACCCACACATACACACATTCAAGCACCCATTCTTATCCACATATTCAAGCTTCCATTCTCACCCACCCACACAAACCCAGGCTCTCATTCTCACCCATATATACACACATTCAAGCTCCCATTCTCACCCACCCACAAACCCAGGCTCCCATTCTCAACCACACATACACACATTCGAGCTCCCATTCACCCACATATTCAAGCTTCCATTCTCACCCACATACACACCCAGGCTCCAGTTTTCACCCACACACACTCCCATTCTCATCCACACATACACATTCAAGCACGTGCACAGCTTCCGCTTTCACCCCCAGAGCAGGAAGATCAGCTGCCTCTCCTGCTGCCACCGGCCTCCTGCTATCTTCGGGCGTCGGGCCGTACTGCCCGCCGAACTTCCTGTCGGGGGGGGGGGGGAGGGAGGAAGCGGACGTTGTGCGCTGCGCTTCCGCTACCCCCCCCCCCCCGACCGGAAGTTCGGCGGGCAGTACGGCCCGACGCCCGAAGATAGCAGGAGGCCGGTGGCAGCAGGAGAGGCAGCTGATCTTCCTGCTTTGGGGGAGCGGAAGCTGCGCGCGGCGCTTCCGCTCCCCCAAACAGGAAGTTCGGCGTGGCCCGAAGATAGCAGGAGAACGGGTGGCAGCAGGAGAGGCAGCTGATCTTCCTGCATTGGGGGGAGGAAGCGGAAGCTGCGCACGGTGCTTCCGCTCCCCCCCGAACAGGAAGAGCGGTTGGCCAAACGGCCGCAGCAGCGCTTCCCCACGTGTGCCATGATGGCGCGCGAGGCGTGGGTTCTCTTGTTCGCTGTCGCGGGGATGGGATCCCGCGACAGCCTTGCAGTTCCGGTGCCAGTTGGGTGGGCCTGGGTCTAAGTTGGGTGGGCACCTGCCCACCCAGGCCCACCCGTGGCTACGCCACTGATGTGGAGTAGCAATGACCCACTAGTGCCATCAATGTTGGGGTTATTCAGAGAAATTATTTGGGGGAGGGTTAGTGCCAGCATATAGCAGATACCCAGAAGGGGTGGGTTGGTTTGCTTGGTAGGTGCCTGAGGCCTGCCAGTCCTATTTGAGGTTCTTTTTTTCCAGTCAGTGGTCTCCTTAGCCTCCTCTCTGTAGATGGACAGTTGACATAGAGGATGTCACCCCCAGGTACCATCATTTGACACTCACTCTGCCATCTGTATGTGCTGGCAGGGTAGGGCTAATTGCATTCTGCCTTATGTAGCTCAGTATATGTTTGTGTGCATACATAGAAGTGGTAAAAATACAATTTATACAAAAATCCAGGGTGAAAAAGAACTAATACACAAATAGAGATTTCACCTAAGTTAGCAATGCAATGCAAACGTTTTATATATATATATATATATATTAAAGCACAGACTGAATTTGAAAACTGAAGGATCAGTGCTAATTCCCATGGTGTTCTTTTGATAAGCTAAAAAAACTCTGGCAGACGCCATCTTGAAATATCATGCAATGAAAATAGAATGTCAATCATGACCACTGGCACAATTTTTTGATATTTTTTTACAGCCTTTTGTCTCAGCAGCAGCATTGTATGTTCAAGATTTAGCATACATGTTGCACAAATTAAATGGCATTTTTAATTTACCTCTATAGTAAGTCTTCTTGATATTGAGACACTCTACATCAATATTCCCCTTCAAGACAGCCTTGCAATTAGTGATCCAGGTTCTTGATCAACGCATTACTTCACATAGAATTCCTACATCATTTTTACATACCATCACCGAGTTAATTTTATGCAATGATATCTTTAGTTTTCATACAGAAGTTTTTCAACAAATCCATGGAGTTGTGATGGGATCTCCCACTGTTTCTGATAATATATAGCTAATCCATATGTTGCCAAGTTTGAAGAGCAGTTCATATATTCATCAGAATATTTTCAACAGATTTTGATTTGGAGCCACTACATAGGTGATATATTTTTTATTTGGATTGACTCTGAGGATAATCTACACACTTATCATAAGTGGCTTAATATGCAAGACAAGAATCTTTGCTTTAATGTGACTTACCATCAGGAATCCATTACATTTTTTGACATTTCCATTCATCGGTGTGGATCTCAACTTCACACTACTATTTCTCACAATCCCACTGAATGCAACAATTTATTATGTTTTGAGAGCCATCACCCACAACCTTTTAAGTGTGGATTGCCTGTGGGTCAATGTTTATGCCTGCATCGAGTGTGATCTACCATTACTGAATTTGATACACAATGTGCAGAGATGTTTTGCCAGTTTATTCAGAGATGTTACCCAAGAAATGTTATCAGAGCAGCGCATTTATGGTCATGTTTTTTAGATCATTAACAGTTGTTGGCATACAAGGCACCACACAGATGTAAATATATTACGTGCATTCTAAAATTTTCCAATATTACACATCATATTGTTTCCTCTTTGAAACAACATTGGCACATTTTACAGCATCACTTTCTGTTTGAGAATCCCCCCATTGTTTTCCTACAGATGAGGAAGAAATGTCAAAAATTATGTCATTTCAGCTGTACCTCCTAATCTTACAGCAATCACTACTTATTTCACTGGCCATAGGGCCTGTGGTGCGTTTCTTATGTGCAACACTACGATGCCAGAAACTGAATGGCAACATCCTCATGAAGTTGTAATGTTAAGCCTGTTGCTTTTGCTATCTCTTTCACGTGTTTCTTGTAAAGCTCGTTGCTGCATTATGTATTATTGTAAATCGAGGTGATGTTCCAAACGTGCCGTGGTATATAAAAACTCTTAAATAAATAAATACATAAATCCAACAACAGGCATAAAGATCACGTTGTCTAGTATGAATGACTGCAATTCACAAGCAGTTATTTACTTATTGTTCTGTCCCTGTTTATTAATTTATATAGGATATACAACTAGCAAGATGAAAATCAGACTCACTAAACATAAAGGGGCAGATTTTCAAAGGCTACGCGTGTAGCATATGTGTGTAACCTGAGGATATATGCCCCTGCGTGCGCTGAGCCTATTTTGCATAGGCTCGGTGGCGCGCACAAGCCCAGGGACGCGCGTAAGTCCTGGGGCTTATGAAAGTGGGGGTCCGGGGGCGTGACGGCGGTCCGGGGGCATGTCCTGGGGTCAGAGGGTGGTCCAGGGGTGGGTCTGGGGGTGTGACGGTGGTCCTGGGGCATGTCCCGAGCCCTCCTTCGCGTTCCGGCTGTGTCGGGGGTTCGCGCGCCAGCAGTCTGCCAGCACAAGAAATAAAATAAGGTGGGGGCGATTTAGGTATGGCTGGGGGGTGGGTTAGATAGGGGAAGGGAAGGGAAGGTGGGGGGGCCGGAAAAAAAGTTCCCTCCAAGGCCTCTCTGATTTTGGAGCGGCCTTGGAGGGAACGGGGACAGCCATCGGGGCTCCCCTCGGGTTCAGCGCATGCAAGGGGCACATGTGTGCACTCCCTTGCACATGCCGAGCCCAGATTTTATAACATGCCCATGCATAAATTTTAAAATCTGCCCCAAAATTTGGATTAACACCCAGGATTTATATGCTCACTGTGTGGATCATTGTATTCCGAAGGTCACTCATTTGCTGATCTATGTTGGACTGTTCTGGAGCAGGTTTGGTTCCCCACTTGTGGTGGGGTTGTAAATATACATTTAAATAGACGTGAGCAATGTTGGATTTTTTATTTGGACTCAGTAGCTCCTCATGCATTCAATTAAAAAAATAGAATGGTACTCTTTGTAACACCACTTGCCATAGATTGTTTGGTTTCATTTTCAAAGATTTGTCTTCACATTTTACTTTTTTCACTCAGAATAGGTCATGATTGACAGACTATTTTGTGCATGTTCCTTTAAGATGACATCCGATAGTGGTTTTTAGCTTCTCAAAAGAAAGCAGTGGGAACTAGCGCTGATCCTTTGTTTTTCAAATTCAGTCTGTGCTTCCTTCCAGTAAATTTATAATTCTTTTGATTAATCTAAACAATTTATTCAAGTAATCAAAGGGGCAGATTTTAAAACCTACGCGCGCGGCCTACATTTGTGCGTGCTACCCGGTGCGCATAAATGTACGCCTGATTTTATAACACGTGCACAGCCACGTGCATGTTATAAAATCAGGGGCCGGCACGCGCAAGGGGGTGCACACTAGTGCAACTTGTGCGTGCCGAGCCCTTGGTGAGACCAGTTGGATTTCCCCATTCCCTCCCCCACACCTTCCCCTCCCTTCCCCTACCTGTCCCGCCCCCCAGCTCAACCCCCCCCCCCATACCTTTATCTCAGAAGTTACGCCAGCCAGAGGCAGGCGTAACTTGCACTCGCCAGCCGACTGCCGTTGTGCAATCCGCCAGCCCAGCAGCCTTGCAGAGGCCTCTGGCCATATCCCCGGACTGCCCCGCCCTGCCCCCACCCCACCCCTGGATCGCCCATTTTTTCAAGCCCTGGGACTTACACGCATCCCGGGGCCTTACGCGCACCACTGGGCCTTTTGAAGATAGGCCCGGTACACGTAACCCCCCTACATGCCTAAATCCTCCTGGATTTAGGCACGTAGGGCTTTTAAAATCTGCCCCAAAGTGTATTACTGGTCACCTATGTTCACTGCATTTTGTGAGATTTTTATCTACAAAAGGAAATACTGATTTCAGTTTTTTCACTTCTAGGAGGCAGTGTCAGATACATTCATCTAATATGCTATCTTGTTTTCATTCTCATAACTGATTTTCTCCTTTGACATAGCTGAAAGGGATAGGGTGGGGGAAGGAATTAAAAATACTTATCTATGACAGAGTTAAAAGTATCAGTAATTTGATGATGATTCTTAATTTTCAAAAATTAAAAATGTAGATTGAAATTCCTAATCACTCTTCTTGAACATGTCCAGTTTATAATTATCTAATTTAGTTGCCCCTCCTAAAAAAAAAGTGACAATTCCCCAAAAGTGAAATTAAAAAATTGGGGGATTTTAAAATTTCACTATGTTTGAAAGTTTCTTCATCTATTTATAAAAATGTAGCTACTTATATGAGTGGACAATTTTATAACAATCCATATAACATATACATTTCAGAAATACAGAAATCATGCCGATTTTCAAAGTAAACATGCATATCAATTCTCTTTGAAAATTATCCAAAATAATGTATCCAAACTAACCTGCACAAAAGTACACCTGTCCTTTGTGGGTTAATCTAGACTCTTAAAGATGAATTCTAAAAGTTGGGCACATGCCAAAATCAGGAGATGTGTGTGAATGTAGGACAAGTGTATGGCCACCTGATTTTGAAGCTGCCTACATGTGCGCACATCTCCCTATATGTGAATATTTCACTTGGAATAAAAAGGATCTTGGTGTGGGTTGACCATGTGCATAATAAGGCGAGGCCAAGAGAAGTGCACACAAGTACTTACGTGCCTGGGCATGCATCTAGATCCTGTACCATGGAATTTTACTTCTGAGAGGGTGGAGATGTAATTGAAAAAATAAATAAATAAAGGCAACCTTGAGTAGTTTAAGGGGTTGGGATAATTGAGGGAATGCCTGCTAAAGAACCAGGGGGTTTCAAGGACCTAGCTCTAGACTGCATGAACTGGTGGATGAACTGATGAAACTGGTCATGGTGTGGACATGCGTCTGTTATAAAATCCCCCCACTTGTGCAGCTCACACCCTGGATGTGCATGGCTAGTTGCAAAATAGGGTGCATACATATATGTGCCTGGCTATTTTACAATATACATGCATATTTTTTATTTGACCTGAGATATCACATTGGTTTACATTCAAGTACTGTAGGTATTTCCCTATCCCCAGATAGCTTACAATCTAAGTTGCTGTATCTGAGGCAATAGAGGGTAAAGTGACTTGTCCAAGGTCACAAAGAGCAACAGCAGGATGCAAACCCTGGTCTCCTGGTTTGTAGCCCACTGCTCTAACAACGAGGCTATTCCTCCTCCATGTTGTGCATATGCTATAAAATTGCCACATCCCCGGGGGAACACCAACATACATGCGTCAATTTGCACCCACACCACTTGAAAGTTATTGTCCCTCTTTTTAAAATCAAAGGTTTATGTAAATCAAAGGTTTATGTAAATCCATGCTCTGCCCTCTGGAATCCCTTTTAATTTTGACCACAAAAAAATATTTGCAAAATTAACTTACAAAGTCTGGGCAGTTTTATAGCAAGCTATTTGCATGCATTAACAAATGTTTGTCTTTGAAAATAACCCCCAAAATGAAAATTGCTCAGCTCCCTTTATAAAATGTATTGCATTCAGTAATGAATTAAAAGCGGTGCTTTATCCTGTAAGATATCTTCTTAAATAATACTGTTTTTATATTGCAAGCTGAGTTCCAGATGCCACCTGCTAGTATTTTTGAGAAATAATTTCTTCTGATTATATAATTGAGTAGAATGAATAAAAAAAATACCTCTATAAAATTAACATTTTTGGAAATGACTTTCCTTGTGATTTGAATCTTATGAGTGATATCATTTTTATCTTCAAAGTTCAAACATGTTTATTCTTTCCTGTTTTTATCTTTTTTTTTTTTTTTTTTACCTTTTCCACCCAATAAAAGCTGATTTGTTATTATTAAGTTTACTTCACCGGCCAAGTAAAAGAGGAGAAGTCACACCTGAGAATGAGCGCCCCCCCCCCCCCCCCCACCTCCCAGACTGCTGTTCTTCCAGCAGGGTCCTTCTACAGCAGCAGCAGCAGTTGTCCCACCATACTTCATTTTTTTTGTTTTTAATATTTCAGTTTTATGGATTGATACACACATTCTATGAAACAGCATTTTGATGGATTTCTATAGTATCACTGGAGAGAGAAACAGATATTCTATTTTTTAAATTTTGTTCAAGCCATATTTTTCCATTCCTAAAATGTAATTAAACTTTTTTTCATTAGTGTTTTATAGCCTGCTAGTTAAGATCTGTTTCACCTTTCTTAAATTTGTGCAACTTATCTCTTGTTATAAAACTTTTTGCAGCTTATCTCTAGTTATAAAACTTTGTATTCAAAATAGAAAAAGCTTGTTTTAGATGAGTGTGAGGCTCAGGGAAATCAGAGAATTGGTAGAACATAATACACTGTATAGTTACTTACTTAAATTATACTAATTATGGCATTACAATCCTGAATTTAAAAAAAAAAACTTGCTTGTCCAATGAAAATCAAAATAGAGAACTCAGAAAAGGTCATACCTTCTTTCAGAAAAGAAGACCAGGAAATGAGTCTCACTTGAACGGAGTTGGTTTCAGCATCAAAAATAACCTTGTCAACATACAGTGAATTTCCAGACAGTATTAATGAATGTCTTATGGCTTTATGCCTTAAACTTTCCAGCAATCAATATGCCATAGTTATTAACTTCTATTCACCCAGTCTTCACTTAGAAAATGGTTTTCATGAAGCTTCTTTGCTTCACTCCACAGAAAGAAAAATGTATTCTCCTGAAAGACTTTAATGCCAAAGATGGCAGGGACTATTTTTATTGTGGCTTGGCACTGTGGAGAATGAAGAAGTTGGTAAGGTTAACTTTAAAGATCAGTTTCACTCTGAACTCTGCACTGAGCATGGTCTTGTCATTACAAATATCCTCTTTCACCAGAAGAATCAGTTAAAGCCTTCTGATACCTGGTAAGTACAAAGGTGTTCTGCACTGCAGCTTGCTATTAATGGAAAGAAAGGACTTTCTATGGATGGTAGCCATTTACAAACCAAACAAAACCTGTTGACGTCGACCAAGATGGCCACCGTGTAGCGAGCGGGCGTTCGAGGTATCTCCGGACTATTGTAATTACTACCTTGGAAAGCTTCCTCTATTTTCTTGAATATTTACTCTGAAAATGCCTCATACAAAGAGGAAAGCCAGAGTCAGAGAAGTTACTTTTACTCCTATTGTAGAATCAAGACAGCCATGGATTGAAGCCATGTTCGTGAGGACACCGCCAGCACTACTGGGAAGAGGGGTCGCAGGGGAAGCCGGTAAGGAACAGTTACCAAACTCTCAGACCCATGAAACATTATTGAGCCCTGGCGCACCAGTGACACCTGAGCCATCATCCGGTATGAGAAGGATAGAACTGATACCTAAAGCTTTGAGAGAAAGATCTGCCTCGACAATCTTTGGCGACCAGAGAGGAGCGGAGGGAATATCTAGCTCCTGGGTGAATTCGGAAGTGCAGGGTTCCAGGAGCCAAAATGGAGAGGCACTACAACGCCGAGACGACTTCGGAAAGGCCCCAGTGGAGGTAGGAATGGAGGATCATGAAATAAGAGTTTGTGCAATTTGCCATTAATAACGCCACAAAAAATAACTTTAGAGGAAATTGGGACTATGCTTATAGCTATGTACAAATCTATAAACAACTTAACAACTACAGTTCAAGAGGCCTTGAATAAAACTTTGATACTGGAAAATAAAGTGGAAAAAATGGATAAAGCAGTAAATATGATAGAGGGGAAAATAGAAAACATGGAAAAAATACAAACCAACCTTATAAAATCTGAAAAAATTCAAATGCATAAAATGGAAATGTTAGAAAATCAACTGAGAAGGTCAAATCTTAGGATACTAAATTTTCCTAGGATGAAGTTGACTTCGGCGAATGATTTATTTAAGAGCTATCTTATAAATATATTGAAATATCCAGAAACCGATTTGCCTGCAACATAAAAAATATATTACTTGTCTCAACTTTCTGAAGAAATTTCCCCAGGGCAAGAAAATCAGCCAGATTTAAATGTGGACCTTTCTGAGTTGTTGGAGAAATGTTATGGAATGGCCATTGAAACAAAAGCTACTCTTCTAGTACAATTTACTTTTGCGAAAGAAAGAGAATCTGTTCTCAGACTGTTCTTTCGCTATCAAAAATTAAATTTCTATGGTCACCAGATTAGAATATTTCCAAATATAGCTAGGAATACCCAACTCAGAAGGATAAAGTTTATGTCAATGAGGGGAGAGGTAATAGATCGAGGGGCAAAGTTTGTACTGTGATTTCCATGTCGTTGTATGATTATGTATCAAGATTCTAAATATGTATTTAATCAACCTGAACAACTACGCTCTTATTTAGATTCTCACTCCTAAAACCTCCACTGAGTTCGTATATAAAGTTTTTGGCGGAGTTAACTACACTGCAATTGAATATTAGTTTTGTTTGATGTGCCTTTGATGTGATCAATATTTACAAAAATATAAACTTTTCAGTTTTGGAAAATTGCAAGATTGTAAAATTGTGTTCAGAATATATTATATCCTTCATAATATGTTAAAAGTCAATAAAAATAAAAAACAAAACAAAACTGACACCACCTCGAATATGGTCATTGGCACCCATTGCCTATGAGTGTGAGGATGTTTGTATTACTCTTGGCATGATAAATTCTAATTACTACTGGATGCATCATCATTTCAGTCTTTTAACCATGGTCATTAAATTAATACCTAAATATATAATGCAACGGTAAACCCATTCAAATAAATTTACTGTAATCTTCTGGGGATTAAAGACCCAGTTAAAAAAAGGATCTCCTTAGACAATATTTCAACTTAAAGCTTGGCAATCTAATATTTATTTGCCGGATCTAAAAGTCTGTTTTTAATTTTAATAAGAGCTTTAATTTCCAGGTCATTAGCATTAAACCAGTTTTGATTTCTTCTCCTTAAGTACCCAAGTGTTTCTTGGAAAGCATCCAATATGACTGATTTCAAGTATTGTCAGGCATGATAGGCATTCTCTGATTGTTTTAACTGCTGGAGGGAGAAAGAGACTGCTATATTGTCAGAACAGACAATAAACTGTGCCCTGCAAAATAAAAGGTGGAGGGAGAAAGAAAATGAGATCCATCCTCATACAGGCACTAACAACCTTTGTGAGTTCTTCAAAGAAATCAAAACCATCCATGTTCTGGTAAGTAAAAGGCTACTGCCTCTCCATTCCAGTTATAGGACATTTCTAATTAAAGATTAAAACACAATATATGATGGCAAGAGTATTTTAACAACTTCTATAATCATGATGCTGTCATAGATGAGAATGTTTTTAATTAAATCTCACATAGACCTTTCCTTGATTAGCTGGCTGGTGAGCATATATTTCTTGAGGTGAGGAGAGCTATTAAAGAAATGAGAATAAGGCTTCCAGCTTGGATGGTATTATTGCTGAAATATTTAAATGTGGTAGTAATACTGTGGAATCTCAATCTCATGCTCTTACTATAATGATCTGGATTTAAGAAGACATGCCCAATTGGCTGAGAGATGCTATCATTGTTTCTATCTTAAAAAAAAAAGTGATAAATCACACTGCAGTGATTGAAACATTGCCTTCTTAGCTGCAGTTGGTAAGACATCTGCCAGGCTAACATTTAATTATCTTTTCCCATCTTGCCAAAGAACTGCTACTTGAGTCTTAATGTGGATTTATCTTGAATAGAGGTACCATAGATATCATCTTCTCTGTTTGACTACTGATAGAGAAATCCAGGTTAGAATATTTTGCTTACCCCATTGGTGGAGTTTCTCCTTCAATTTATTAATAATCATGCAACCTATGGGGCAGATGCAATAAGGACGCATAGAAAGCGGGCGCTGAACAGTATTTCCAGCATCCACCTCAGATGCACGAACTCAAGATGAACCTATAAAGTTGGGGAGGAACAAAATTCCTACAGTAGTGAAACTCTGCAGAAGACAGATGGGTCTGTGCCTTTACTGTGCATGTCAGGGGCATGTGGTTTCTACTTGTTCTAAGAAGCAGGGAAACTGGCAAGACTTGGGTTAGCCGAGGAGGCAACCCTAAGTGGTACACATTCCTCCCCTCGACTTCTCCAACCCATTATGATCACCCTAGGTGAGACTGAGCTTCATTCTGAAGCAATCTTTGACTCTGGAGCCAGAGGAATATAAGATCCATACCATTCCATTGGAACCACCTGTCATCATCTTCTCTGTCTATGGGGATCCCCTTCCAAGCCAACTTTCTGAGATTACTATTACCAATTCCCTCTTTAATGGACTTCTGCACTTGGAAACCATCTTGCTCCATGTCATTCTGTGGGTGATAAATCCCATAACAGAAAATATGGGGGTTAACCTGCATGGAACAGCAGTTACAACCCTAAAAATCTTTCTGGGCAGACTGGATTGGTCATTTGTATCTTTTCTGCCATAATTTATTATGTTACTATGATAATGGCCCATGTTCTTACAGTTTTGTACACTAGCCTCATTTTTATGTAGCCATTTCAATGGCCGATATTAAAGCCTTACCAATCTCTTACATAGTGTTAGAAATCATCAGCTTTTCCTGGAATCATTATATTTAAAACAGGACATGTAAAGCCACATTTCACAAATATGTAGTGTTATGTTTCAAAATGCATACAAGTTAAATGTAAAACTTCTTATACATAGAAGGCAATCAATGTATATCCTTACAGGTGACTTTTCAAAGGAGTTATGCATGTAAATGTTTCCTTTTAGCAATTAAAACTGGTTAGACACTTCAGACATTATGAGACTGATATTCTGTGGTACTTAACCTGATAAGCAGGAACTTATCTGATGAAGTGGCAGCTGCTGAATATCCAGCTAAATTCAGCAGTCACCACTTAGCCAGATAAGTAATTATCTGGATAAGTCGCTAGCTGGATATCTTGTGGGTGGACATTGGGCATTTCAGAGTGATGCTACTTTTGCAGTTAACTTAGCCATATGCATAATGATATTTTGACTTATTTGTCTTGCGGCGGTCAGCCGCGGAACCCGTGGCTGGCCTCCCTCACCTTCGGCTCCCACGATGGGAGGGGAGAACCAACGGCATTGCTCTTTTCTTGCCAGCCTGGTCCGGCACTCGTCTTTGCGGCACTCGTCTTTGCGGCACGGAGTCATCCCTCCCGCCAATCCCTCCTCCTTCCTGGGGCTCTACAGGCGTGTGCGCACATCCTTCTCACTGACTTAAAGGGCCATGGCACCCAAAGACTGTGGGCCCCTCCTGATGATGGCATCTTGCCTGGACTACTTAAGGCAAGCTCTGACAATCAGAGCTTACCTTTGCAACAAGATTTCCTGTGTCCTTTTGCCTCCAGGTGACTGCTAATCCCTGAACTCTGCTATTTCACTTTGCTGACCTTTCCAGACCTGACCTCTGCCTGCCTGACCATGCTGACTTCTCCAGACCTGACCTCTGCCTGCCTGACAACTCTGACCTCTCCAGACCTGACCTCCACCTGCCTGACCATGTCCGACTGCTGCCTGGAACCAACCTCTGCCTGTCCACCGACCACATCTGACCACTGCCTGGAACTTGACCTTTGAATATTGAGGCTTATATTAATAAGAGCAATTTGTGAGCTCTTATACATGTGTTGCTACTAAGCAAGATGGATTACTGTAATTCACTATATCTTGTGTTGCTGAAGAAGTGGTTGTGAGTGTTAGAATTAGTGGAAATTGCAGCTGCCAGGTTTATTACTGGTGCAAGATAGAGGGATCTGAACTTGCAACAGTTACATTGGCTCTCTTTTCAACAAATTCATTTTAAGGTGTTGACCTCAGTTCATAAAGTGTTGTTGTATAGTGGAGTTTCAAATGGGATTTCTTTACTAGTCCCTTATATCACATCACAAACTTTATGATCTTCTAGTCACAATGTGCTTATAGTTCCACATTTTGAAGATTATGGGGCCAATATTCAAAGCAATTTAGATGGATAACTTGTAAGTTTTAATATTCCCCTCCTTATATGGCTAAAAGATAGATGGATAAGTCTGTATCTGGTTAAGAATTAGCCAAATAAAAAAGGAGTGTATTGGGGGCATTCTGTGGAGAAGCAGAGTTGGGCGAATAACTTAACCTGCTTTCTCTGATATTAGAAGTTAGCCAGATAAGCTAATTGCCTAAATGTAGAAATGCCCAAGAACAGGTCTAAAATTATCCAGGAACATGTTCTCGGATAACTTTAGTCTTAACTGGTTATGTTCAAAAAAGAACATAGCAACAGCAGAAGCCCCGGGACCTGTGTGGTACACAGCCACTGGCGCACATCATTGAAGCCACATTTGGCTGAATTTCCTATTTCAATGATGGTCAGAAAAAGGAAGGGGAAGACTACAGTTTAACCCGCTGTTTTGACCCTGGTAAGAGGTCCTATGGACCAGAACATTTTAAGAGCTTATTTGATTAATACATTAGACATGACAAGGAAGACTTTTGAAATATCACTGAGTCCCAGGGATCCTAATCTGCCCCTCTACCAATTTTAATGTCTCTGGAATCTGAGTTTCTTCAGTTTGTTGGGAGGAACTTGTCTCATATACCAGATAATGAGTCCCTGGTGACTGATACCCTGCCCCCAATCAATTAAGGGAAAAGAGATAAAGGAGTAACTCCAACTGCTCCATAAAATGTGTCTAATACGGAGTGACAGAAGACAATGTTGAAGCCTGTTTCTTTCTCTATCAATGTCCAGGGAGTGAGAACTTCCAGCCTTGACACAGAACTGGAGAAATTACTCTAAAGACATTTGGCAAGTGGTAAAATATACTGAAGCATCTCTTATGAACACTGTAGAACATCTCTATCCTTCAGGGGTAGCTCAAAGCAATCTGCTGCCTGAGGCAAAAGATGAAATGGCACCCCTCCCCTTCTCCCCTCCCATGAGCCAGTGCTGCTTCCCTTGTTTGCAGCCCACTGCTCTAACCACTCAATTTTTGGGCCTGCTATTTTTTTGTTCTCAGTCTTTGGTGTCTGCACTAGAGAAATGTTTAACAAGGTGGATCCCCCTGGGTCTAAAAATAGGACTCCTCCATTCCCTATTGCCTGCCTCCCACCCTTCTCCAGGATCTGCCCCCTGGGGGTATGAGAGGTGGTGAATAGTGGAAATCTGTGTGTGTGACATACTCTCTCATAGGGCTGATAGGATATTAGATAACACTAGACAAAACATACAGCCTTTCATTCCCCCTTCCCTCCCCTCCACACACAACTAAAACATATGCATTCTTTTCCATTTTAAAATGTATTAACTTTTTCAACTTAAAAAGGCAGATTGCATATGGAAAACATAAATTCAAAGTACAATCTTCTGAAGTAAAAATATTACTTACAACATATATATTGTATAGGCATACACTGCAAAAATCAACACACTTTTAATAAAAATAGTTTAATAGACTTAATATACTACCTTTCTGATATTAATCAAGGCAATTTACTAGATCCCATATGGTATTAGGCCTATAGTAAAGTACACTGGGTGTGGACTTGGCTCACAGATAGCCAGGAATAAACTGAACTACAGTTCCAATATTGTAAGCCTTCCATATCATAACTGCCAGCACTCAACCTATGAAAATGCCATTCTGCAAATATTACATCAGGCCCTAGATACCAATACACCTTCTATTAGGAAAACAGATTAAAGCCAGGTTGTTGTAAATCTCTACATAGAAGTTACAGGCTAGCAGAATACCTAACCTCAGACACACAACGAGAACACAGATAGACTTTCACCAAATACAGAATAAAGAGATCATAAAATATAAATTGAAATGTGCAGACAAAAAGTGAACTGGAAATCACAAGAAGCCATATTCTGTAAGCAATGCAAAAAAAATCAAGAAATATAAAACATTAAACATACAATAAAAATAATGTCAAATCTGTTGATAAATTCAGCCAATTAAAAAGACATATAGAAATGTTAAAAATATTACCAAACACTAGTAAAATATTTCAACACAGCAGATACATCACATCCAATAATTAATACTAACAAGGATTAAAAAAAGGTTCCACTCTCCATACCTGGGAACTTTAGATTTTTAATCCTCCTGAGATTGTTGTAGATTGGAGGAGGGTGCACAAACTTTAACCTCTCTCACACACAGGTATTCTCACACATACACACACATGTGCGCAGGCACTCTCTTCATAGTCACACACAAACACATATGCACACACAAAAACCTTCTCACATATACACTTACACACACCCATGCTCCCTTCACACATACATACACACACAAACACCCTCATATATACACATACAAACACACCCTCTCATATATACACACTCACATCCTCACCACCTCCTATATATACACCCTTCACACCACCCTCTTATATACACACACTGCCCCCCACCACCCTCTCATACACACACACACATATACACCACTACCCTCTCATAAAAACACATTCATACACCCCCCCCCACCACCATACAGACACTCCCACCCTCCCTTTCATAGACACACACCCTCTCATACAGACACTCCCACCCTCCCAGTCATACGGTCACACACCCTCTCATAAAGTCATCCAACCACATCCAGCCTCCCTCTCATATACACATCTACCCTTTCATATACATACACATATACACACACACCCACCTTTTCATATACACACACACATACACACTCCAACCCTCTCATCGGCATACACACAACCTCTCATTCACACTCACAAATTCTCTCTCACACACAGGCACTCACTCTCACAGGGCAAGTCTCTTTCACATACATATTTTGGACCTTTTCTCTGGCTGCACAGCAAGGCCTCTTCTGCCTCCAGCTGCTGGGAAAATGCTGACAGCACCTCAGACCCTTTCCTGCTTCTGGCTGCAGGGGAAATGCTGGCAGCACCACAGTGACTCTTCTTTGGCCACTGGATCATCCTTTTGCTGGCAGGGAGTGGGAATCCTGCCAGCACATCACAATTCAGTACTTCCGGGATCTTCTTTTTACTGGCAGGGAGTGGGAAGCCTGCCAGCATGTCATTGTTCTATGCCACCGTGGGACCTTTCTTTTGCTAGTGGGGAGTGAAAACTTCACTAGGATGTCATTACTCCATGCTGCTAGCACTGCAGATTTTCCTGCCAACAGGTTTGTTTGCCTGAATGAAGGGTGAGGTGGCTGTGGCAGGAAGGTTTCAGGGGGCAATTTTTCTGCTGCAAAATCTTGCCCCCTGAAGTGGATGCCTCACCCTGCCTCAATATAGAACTGCCCCTGATATTCTTTCCCTGCCAGAGTCATGAATAAAGTTACTGGTATTGAATCTAGAGTATTAACCAAAAAATACACACCTCAAAATATGATTCCCCTTTTTTTAAATAAACAAATAAACAAAAATGGAGAAAAATGCAACTCTGTGGATAGACTCTAATGTCCAGTATCCTTGAAGGTAACAAGGGAAGTACCTCAATATTAGCGTATACCGTTTTTACTTTTAATTTTCATTTTGTAATTGCACTTCAGTGTTAGTGCTTAATCTTATACTTCATTATATATATATATATCATATCTTTTCTCTTTTAGTCTTGTATAAATCTCTCCTTGATAACCCCAGGCCTTGAAATGCTTAGAGATATCTAAATAAAGTTATTTTTCAAAATGTAAATAAGACCGCCCATTTGTAGGATGGCTAATATCCCCAACTTAATTTCTTTCTTGTCAATCTGTCACATTACTGATGAATTGTTTTAGGCATTGATAAAACCGTCCGCGTTGTTAATCTGTTTTCTAGGCACTGTGGAGCCACCCGACACTGGCAGATTTTCAGCAATCCATGCCTGCTTCAGTGGCTGGAGAGGCAATATGTAATCGAGCTGGGAGATGGATGCTGCTGCTGCATGCCAGTGTCGGGCGGCTCCACAGTGCCTAGAAAACAGATTAACAATGTGGACAGTTTTATCAATGCCTAAAACAATTCATCAGTAATGTGGCGGATTGACAAGAAAGAAGTTAAGTTGGGGATATTAGCCGACCTACAAATGGGCGGTCTTATTTACATTTTGAAAAAATAACTTTTAGATATCTCTGAGAATTTCAAGGCCTGTGGTTATCAAGGAGAGATTTATACAAGACTAAAAATGAAAAGTTATAATATATATTTAATGAAGTATAAGCACCAACACCGAAGTGCACTTAAAAAATGAAATTAAAAGTAAAAACGGTATACACTAATATCAAGGTACTTCCCTTTGGTTGTTACCTTCAAGGATACCGGACATCAGAGTCTATCCACAAAGTTGCATTTTCCCATGTTTTTGTTTGTTTGTTTATTGAATGTAGAGTAGCCAATTGTAGAGCTACAATTGTCTGAAATAAACTTAAAAGTGTCCAATATTTAGTCTACTATTATGTCTATTATCAAAGCTATTTTGTTTTTATACTAGAAAAATAAATCAATGGAGAACATGTTGAGAGCTCAGAACTTTGACGGTGGCACTATTTGGTGCAAAAGCCGGCAGCCGGCACACCACCATGGTGTGAAGGCTGCGGGCCTTCACAGGCCCGCTCCCCCCTTCACCCCCACCCCCTGTTTTCGCAGGATTCATCATTCTGCAAAGAATTCTGCAAAAAATGATGAATCCAGGCCTAAATGTTGTTATCTTCCTGATAAAAAATTCCATCTTCAGTTTTTGTTCGAATGCTAGTGCTTTAGATCAGATCTTTCACCATTTCTTCAAGATTCACAAGATAATATTGATGCTAGGGACACATTACTAGTTAAATTTTCTTCTGATTTTAACATAGATTTAGTGCTTAAACAGTATTTTAGACATAAGATTCAGGTCTTTTGTGGTCCATGCATTCAAATGTTTCTAGACATAGCGAGAGAAACTCAGCTTAGAAGAAATCTATTCCTGCAGATAAAGTAGCAGGATATAGATTTGGAGCTACCTTCTATTTAAAACATTCATATAAATGTTTGGTGAGTTTTCAAGGAAATAAGTTCATCTTTGTTAACCCTGCTCATTTAGAGACTTTTCTGTTAGATAAAATCAATAGAGCTCAGTAACCTCAGGTAGTTAGAGCAAGCTTAGTAAATTATTGATGCAGCACTGAATATTTGATGAATACATTGTCTTCTTTTTTTTTTTTAATTTTTTTTTTAAACCCCCATATGGCCATTGGGGTGGACATATGATGAATGATTGATATAATGAATTTATGGTGTACTATTTACTGATATATGTTCTACTTTTCATTGATTTATGCATTGCAATAATGTGTAAAAATTCAATAAAGAAAAACATATCTGTCCGGTTAGGTTGAAAGTTATCTGGCTACAGTTAGCTGGATAATTTTAATCAGGGATATTCAGTGGGACGTTTATCCCACTGAATATCCAGGCAAGGTTATGCAGCTAACTTTAGCTGGATAACTTATCTGCTCAATATTTTGCTGAATATGCACCCCCCTCCCAGCTATAAGTTACAGATGACTAGAAATAACATGTTTTCCTTTGTAGGTCCTCTGTTGTGGAACTCTTTATCTGATGACTTAAGGTGGGGAAGGGATTACTTAAAATTCAGAAAGCAATTGAAAGTGTTCCTTTTCTAACAAGCTTATGGTTATCTCAAAATTTTATTATGTTTTTTTTTTTTGTTTATTATAATTTTTTATTTTGCTTGTCTGAAAATTTTTGATGTACAATTTATAATTCACATTGAATATGTCTGCATGGAAATTGTGGAATATACGTTGTTTTGCACAAATAAAAAAAAATAAATACTAGTGAAGCAATTTTCAAAAGCCATTTGCCTGTATAAGTGCACTTAGGGCCTTATTTTCTAAGGCTATCACAGGCTTGCGCTGTTAGCGCAAGACTGTGATAGCTAGCGAAGGTAACACACACCTGCGCTACCTACATCGGGGCGGAGTCGGCCCTGGAAGAGGAGGAGTCGGGGTGTCACCGGGGCCGACCCTGCGAGGATGGCGCAGACAGCAAAAAGGTAAGGAGCCTTATCGCTGCCTATTTCGTGCCCAATAACTACTAGGGGTGTGCATTCGGATTGACCGCATTAGTAAAACGCAACTCATATTTTTTTTTTACTTAAAAAATTGATTCGACATAAACGATCGGATTTCCCACATATCGAACATAGATATGTTCGATATGTGGGAAATCGCGATTGTTGAGCCAAAATAAAAATATAAACCCCCTCACCCTCCTTAATCCCCCCCCCCCCGACTTACCACAACTCCCTGGTGATGGAGCGAGGAGTGAGGACGCCATTTCTGCAATCCTTGGCGAGCTTGGGGGGGCCTCCTGACCCCCCCAAGCTGGCCAAAAGTTCTTTTTGGGCCGAACGAGCCGGGAATCACGTGATGCCGGCGTCACTCGACGTGCCGCCGACGTCACATGCTTCTCGCCAAGGATTGCAGAAATGACGTCCTCACTCCTCGCTCGATCACCAGGGAGTTGTGGTAAGTCTGGTGGGGGGATTAAGGAGGGTGAGGGGGTTTAAATTTTTTTTTTGTACATATGTACATATACCCAACTCATTGGATTTTTTTTATGTCCATATTGGCCGCAAGTGGGACCCCCTTTCGGACATAAAAAATATGAACATAAAATTTTGCTCTGCACATCCCTAATAACTACACCTTTTATGATGTAGTTATTCGGCATGATGCCGGCAGCGATCGCACCACGGCGGTGCGATTGCTGCCGGCTAGCTCAGGACCGCCCCCCTGTTTTGCCCCCCCACCCGCCCCCAGTGACCACCAGATTTTCTAAGTTCTGTGAACTTAGAAAATCCAGCACTATATGGGCTGTATTTTCAAAGGGTTACATGTGCCAGGCCTATTTTCAAAAGCCCCGGGACGTATGAAAGTCCTGGGGCTTGCAAAAAGGGGCGGTCCGGGGGCGGGGAGGGGTGGTCTGAGGTGGGACAGGGGCGTGGCCAGAGGCCTCTGCATAGCTACTCTGCCAGGGATTGTGCACCAGCATTATATATAGTAGGGATTGCGCACCAGCATTCGGTCGGCATGTGCAACTTACTTTAGCCCTTTGCTGAAGTAAGTTTTAAAACAAGAAAAAGAAAATGAAAAAGGTAGGGGGGAAGTGCAGTGGAGGTAGGGGAAGGGAAGGGAAGGTGGGGTGGGGGGTAGGGAAGTTTCCTCCGAGGCCGCTCTGATTTTGGAGTGGCCTGGGAGGGACCAGGGGAAGGCAGTACAGCTAGGTGCAGGCTCGGCACACGCACGATGCACAATTGTGCACCCCCTTGTACGCGCTGACCCCCAATTTTATAACATGCATGCGCCTGCGCACACATGCTATTAAATTAGGCCTACATGTGTGCGCGCAAGGTAGCGTGCATACATGAACGCCCGCGTGCAGGTTTAAAAATCTACCCTAATGTCAGTAAAACCTATTAATAATTCAATGGCATATATTGTTGCAAATTTCAAAAGCCCCTTTACACAGTTTCAGTGCATTAACACATGTAAAACTCAGTTATAAACTTGCAAATGTTTTTCAAAATCAGGCCCTTTATGAACAAAATAATTCACTAGATCGCAAGTCCTTCCCAGCACTTACAATTCAAATTTGATTGTAGGGAAATGAATTGAAGCAGGAATTCATATAAACAGATTTTGTGAGACTCAAACCCTTGCTCTACAGGTATATTTCTGTTCTCTAGCTAGGGACCTTCATTTTCATTTTTTATTTCTATTTCCTGGGAATTTATCAGTGTTTATAATAACATAAAGAATCAGAGAAAATTGATAGAAATAAACTAAATGACTCATTTTCCCCATGTATTTTCTTCCAGTTGTGTTCATTATAAGAAGCACTAATATATTTCCAGGATAAATAAAAAGTTGAAAATGAAGGCATTGATCTCTAGTTTAAACTTTAAACTAAAAAAGTATCCTTACTAATATGTGTTTCATTAAAATCAGTTAATATCCCATGTGGAACTGTAATACATATCATATGTTTATATATGTACAGTATCTGTGAATTCATATTGTTAGTATTATAAAGTTAAAACACACTTCTTATATTCATAAGCTGCAGGTGGACAAGTACTCAGACACTAGGCATATGTATGAGAAATACGAAGAGATGTATTTCACTGAAATGTGCCTTTGCTTTTTGAGAAGGCATTTAGTTTGAAAAGCCTTTGTTAATTGAATATGTAGTTTACTTGTCCGGAAAAGATATGTGTTGTGCTGGAAGAAAGGATAGGTTTCTCCATTTTGAACTGCAGCGATGATGTAGCTCATTACATTAGCACAAAGAAAGCAGGCGATAAATTACTAATGTGTATTCAGGCATGGCCATGGATCTGACAATGCCTACCCTACACAATATCCATCATTCTAGAAAGGTCCAGTATGCTAGAGGGACAAGCTTCAATGAAATTACATTTCTAAAATACATACACTCTGTTTCTGATTCTTAGGATCTGACATAGAAAGGTAGTTTAGAATAAATGCAAAAGAAATGTTGCTAACTATTGAGCAGCCACAGCTTCTTTGCAATTAAAATATGCAATTTATATATTACAAATGAAACAGCAGAATATAAGAATGCAATATTTTATACCACACAACTTGAATAAATTTATCTGCAGCATTTTTCATCTAGTCTTTTAATTTCCATAAGACTGAAATGAGCCTTGGTGGTGTGAATAACATTAAAGGCATAAATCATTAAGACCTTTTGTCTATTCTGGGTCTATGCGATAAATGTTAGTGCATAATCCCCTAAATTGTTTATGCATGCTTTGCAATGTGTTGTTCATAAATCCATAGAATCCATGTCTATTGTCTTCTCGGAGCTCACACTGAAGGCTTACTTGAATACTTCTCAGAACATCTCTTTATAAATACAAACACTGATAAAATATTGTTTATTCATGAATAACTATTAAAATAATGCAGCTTGGGGTAAAAAGGATAAGCCTTTCTAGTCTAGTGGATTGCATTTTATTACTCAACAGAAAAACAAATGTTCTCTTGCAAAATGAACATAGCATACTGTAAGTGATAATTAAAATCTCTAATCCAACCTCAAAATGCTAGGCTTTTTACAAATAAGGGAGAAAACAGAAAATGTATTTAATGGGATGTGTTTTTTGGAAACAAAAAGAGTTTAAATTTCATAGATACAGTATGTATTTCAAACAGCTAGAGACAACGCTTATGGCAGTGCACCAAGAAGTGCTAAATAGTATATGGTATTTTGAAGATGTGGAAAGAGAACCATCAGAAAACCATCATTTTAAGGGTATTTTCATCTATTTCCAAAACTCTTTTGTTTACTTATTTGTTTTCACAAAATATCTGCTACTGTCAATGGAAATGAAAAGGATTCAGACTAGATGTAATTTAATCCACTTCTGAACTGGACAGAGGTGAGTGTCTGCTGCTGTACAAACTTAATATGTTACAACTGTTTCCTGTTCAGCATAAATTCAATCCAGTCTGTTATTTTATTTCAATTTTCTAAAACCCAAATCCACCAGATTCTTCTCTTTCATCCTCATTTTATGGGATTTTGCATTTGACAATTAGGGACAGAAAAGCATAAGAAATGTCATGATGGACCAAATCAAGGTATATTAAGCTCAGTATCCTGTCTCCTGCAGTGGCCAGTCCAGGTCACATGTACCTGGCATATCCCCAAAATCTGATCAGTTTCTTGTTACCACCAGGCACAGCAATATCTTTTTCTAATCTACATGGCTAAAAATGTTTCATGGACTTTTCCTCCCAAAACTTGTCCAAACCTCTTTTAAACTTCGCTATTCTATTCAATGTAACAATGACCTCTGGCAATAGATTCCATAGATTGTGTGTTGAATAAAAAAGTATTTGTTACAATACATTGAAAGTCTTCTTATTATTAGTTTAATGGAGTGTCCACTTGGTTTTGTAGTATTTGAAAGGATGAGTAGTGGTCCTTTACTCATTCCACCCACTCATGATTTTATATACTTCTGTCATTTCCTTTCTCTGCCTTTTCAAAACTGAAGAGCCCTAGCCTGTGAAGACTCTTGTCATAGGCTTCTCACTTCTTTATCTTTTTTCTTTTTTTTTTTTTTTGCTTTCCCCACAACCTTTTCTACTTTCACTATGTCTTTTTGAAAGTTATTGTGACTAGAACTGCACACAAATCTCAGGATGTGAATGAAACATGGATTGATACAGATGATATTTTCCCTTTTTGGGGATCATTTCTAACATTCTGTCTGATATTTTGTCTGCCATTGCACACTAAACAGAGTATTTCGGTGTATTGTTGACAAGGAATCCAACACACTTTTCCTGGGTGGTGACTCCTAATATGGAACCCAGTATTATATTCCTGCAGTTGGGATTATTTTTCCCTATATGCATCACTTTCCACTTTTCCCCATTAAATTTTCCCTGCCATCTAGGTGCCCAGTCTCCTAGATCTTGCAAGATCCTTTTGCAGTTCCTCGATCTGCTACTGCTATTCTTACAACTTTGAATACTTTTGTGCCTCACAGGTGGGGACTTACATACTTATGAGGGAACGTTGTCACCAACAGAGAGAAATTGCTATATCACCTCTAGCCAAGCTTTTGTACATCTAGTCCACGTGACTGCATATGGAGGTAAACACTAGCTAGACAGTGCCCATATCACATATATGTCCAAGCAAACTAATAACAAAGAGTATGCTCTCTGGAAAAGGTAATACAAGTCATTTATGAAGCTCCACAGTAAGGAGTTACATGTTTGGCTCTTATTGATTTTCCTTGGGAGCATACAATTAGCTTTCCTTTTTAAAGTATACGCCTCATGGTCTTGCATGTGAGAAATTTGCCTAGTTGGAATGACCACTGGAATTCCAGCATGCAAGGTCATATGTATCCCAAAACTCTGATCAGGTGATCATTCATCAAATCGAATTAGGAACTTAATGTGGGCATTAGGGCCCTAACACCTGTGATAACACCATAATGTCCATGATAAATAACGCATCACAAGATGCGTATGAAAATTTAAATTTTCTTCCCAAATGGGAGGAGTTTGGGTGTAGTAAACTAAAATGAGGATTGCTAAGTGCTGTGATATCATAACACATGTTATCACGGGTTTTAATACTGGAAATAACTACACCTTTTTTCTTGGTGTTATACTATGCAATATGCCCGAAATTGGGTTTACACTAAAAGTCACAAATCTCATTTCAGGAAATGAGGAGACAGAGAGAGAGAGTAAAAGAGAGAGATCATCTCTGGGGAGGCACACATATTAGTCAACGTTTTATAGCACGCTAGGAGGGGCAACTACTAACTCAAAGTGAGGTTTTGGTGGTGGTCTAGGTGTTGGGGGCAGTTTTACATGCACAGTCAGAGGAATGACAGCCCAGTACACATCAGTGAAGGTTTGATGTGATTTGGAGTGAGGAAAGGTACACAAAGATAAGATTTATACATTGTACTCTGAACCTAGTTTGATAGCAGCTAGGTAGAGAGTTCATAAAACTCAACAGTCTCTCTCTCTCTCTCTCTCTCTCTCTCTCTCCATGCCAAACCATGGAAAAGCCTGTCCAGGCTCATCACAGCTTGCAATGACAAAAAATCATAGGCACCTTTGGGTGCCGGGGCCGGCTGGACTTAGGACGCCTCCATCAGTGGTCATTGATGGGTGGATCGAGGTCAGCCCAGAGGCAGCAACTAGTGTAGGTATCAATCTGTACTGGATGAGGTGGAGTCCTGGAGACCCGGGCACCAATAGGAACACAGTCTGACAGAGGACGCCTGAACAAGAGCAGGCCAAAGCCTGAATGACTTTCCTTACTCCAAATGATGTCAAATCTTTACCGTATGACTCACTCTGCATGTCAAACTGGCTCCAAAACCCTAAACCACCACCAAATTTCTCCTCGAGTTACTAACTGGCCCTCGTATAATGATATTAAAAGTTGACTTCTATAAGAACATAAGAAATTGCCATGCTGGGTCAGACCAAGGGTCCATCAAGCCCAGCATCCTGTTTCCAACAGAGGCCAAAACCAGGCCACAAGTACATGGCAATTACCCAAACACTAAGAAGAACCCATGCTACTGATGCAATTAATAGCAGTGGCTATTCCCTAAGTATAATTGATTAATAGCCATTAATGGACTTCTCCTCCAAGAACTTATCCAAACCTTTTTGAACCCAGCTACACTAACTGCACTAATCACATCCTCTGGCAACAAATTCCAGAGCTTTATTGTGCGTTGAGTGAAAAAGAACTTTCTCCAATTAGTCTTAAATGTGTTATTTGCTAACTTCATGGAATGCCCCCTAGTCCTTCTATTATTCGAAAGTGTAAATAACCGAGTCACATCTACTCGTTCAAGACCTCTCATGATCTTAAAGACCTCTATCATATCCTCCCTCAGCCGTCTCTTCTCCAAGCTGAACATCCCTAACCTCTTCAGCCTTTCCTCATAGGGGAGCTGTTCCATCCCCTTTATCATTTTGGTTGCCCTTCTCTGTACCTTCTCCATCGCAACTATATCTTTTATGAGATGCGGCGACTAGAATTGTATACAGTATTCAAGGTGCAGTCTCACCATGGAGCAATATAGAGGCATTATGACATTTTCCGTTCTATTAACCATTCCCTTCCTAATAATTCATAACATTCTATTTGCTTTTTTGACTGCTGCAGCACACTGAGCCGATGATTTTAAAGTATTATCCACTATGATGCCTAGATCTTTTTCCTGGGTGGTAGCTCTCATAAAGAGTTTTTCTCTCTCTCACACACACACAGCACAAATTTCATTATAGCTGTTTTGGGCATATTGCAGAGCTCAACGCCAGGGAAAAAAAGTATAGTTATCTCCAGCAGCATTAAAAACATGCAATAGCATATCACACAGTTCAATAATGCCCCTCATTTTCATTAACCCCTCCCTCATCCCACACTTTTCAAAAATTTGCATATGCACCATACAGTATAGCAATTATTGCATGCATTAATTCCAAAGTGCATTTTGATGAATGACCCTTCATGTTTCTTATAATTTTTTTTACTTTATCTTTATTGATCTTTACAAATTATAAAAAAAGTAATACTTTGTATTGGAAATTGAGAGTAAAAATTAAATAAATGTTTCTTAATAGAAATAAATTAAAGAACATGAAAAACTTTTCTTATAATTTTTTACCTTGTCCTCTGGCAACAGATTGTGCTCTGAGTGAAAAAATACTTCCTACAATTTGTTTTAAATCTGCCAGTTGCTAATTTCTTGGAGTATTCCCTAGACCTAGTGCTGTTTGAAAGGGAAATAACTGCTCCCTATCTGCTCAACCCCATTCATGATTTTATAAATGTCAGTTATATATCCTCTTAGCAAAGCTAAAGAGTCCTAATCTGCTTAGCCCAAGGGAGATTTTCCACCCTGTTTATCATTTTTGTCATCCTTCTCTGTACCTTTTCCAAGTCCACTCTATATTTTTCGAAATGGGGTGACCAGAACTGCACAAATAGTCAAGGTGTAGTCGTATCATGGATCTATGCAAAGATATTATGTTATTCTCAGTTTTGTTCTATTTTCCTTTCCAAATAATTCCAAATATTCTAGTTGCTTTGTAGATCACTGCTACACACGGAGCCAAAGATTTCAAGTGGCTAGTCGGGTTCACAAGTACCCGACATGCCAAATTTTTTGTTTCTCAAACCCATAGATAAGCAATGGCATTCCCTAGCACAGCTGGATGGACTTTCCCTTCAGGAACTCATACAAATCTCTTTTAAATCCCACTATACTAGTCACATCTTCTGGTATCAGCTTACGCAGCTTGATTGTGCATTGAGTGAAATAGTTTTATTCATTAATTAAGTTCATTTGACTCTGTGATTTATTTTATTCTGTTTGGGCCAAATATTTAATCATTTATTTTTGTCATTCATTCATTTTGTCTCAATTAAATTTAATCATGGAAGCAATACATCTTATTATGTGCTCTGACTTTGGGGTTTTCTATACAATTTTAATGAAACTTTTAGGTGGCCATCAGCAGCAAAGAATTGGCACACTGAGACAAGAGAGCATAAATAGTGCAAGGAATTATGACAGGGATAGAACAAGCCAAAAGAGGTAAAGAACTGCCTAATGCACCATGAAAGGGAAAAATTAAAAACAGTGATGAGAACACTGCAAGAAACCTTGAAAGGGGAAAAGTGATAAAAATAATGACATGAATGTCCCAAGTCAGCAAAAGCATAGCAAAATAGAACCAATATAGGCATGAACACCCCAAGGCACTGTAAGGGAGCAGAGGGAGAAATATCCCAAAGCACTGTGAAATGTGCAAAGGATTTCCAACAACAGTGGCATGAACATCCCAAAACCAAATTAGGAGAAAAGCAGCAATAATAGTGGTATGAACACTTGAAGGCAATTTGATGGGGTAAAGCAGCCCAAAGAGAGGCAGGGATACCACATCACTATGATAAGGGGAAAGGAGCACCAATAGTGGCAAAAACAGTCAAAGGGACCAAAATAATGACAAAGGGCACCATCAATTCTGGCTAAGGGGTGGATTTATCAAAATGTGGTAAGTAGCACATGCTATAGCAAAAGGGGTGTGTTTTATGCTAATATAGCATTTATCGCTAAGATCTAAGTTAGCACAAATTGCAATACCATTTTCAGATTCTGCGATAAGTGCCAGAGTTGTATTTCCTTCATTCAACCACCAGGGGACCATTGTTAATGTCCTAGATGAGAGAGAGAGAGAGAGATTGACCATAATGCCATCGCCCATAGACAGGTATTTGTATCCCTATGGTAGGCCCACCTAGTAACTCGAGGTGGGGTTTAGGTAAGCGTGTAGGGGGTTAGGGGCCACTTTGACATTTTACGTGACACCTACGAACAGACCAGTGGTCTCTTGTGAAGATTTGCTGGCCTTCGGAGTGAGGAAACTCACTCCAAGATGAGATTTGGGCAAGGTTCTCTCAACCTAGCTTGATGGACTTAACATCTCTTACCCAAACCCCACCTCGAGTTACTAGGTGGGCCTACCCCTAACTCCTCCTATTTTCTTAATTTGCATCGCACCATACGATATGGTGCGATTGCATGCGTTAACGGGGCTTTTCGCATGCGAAAACACCTTATCGCATTTTAATAAATGACCCTCTAAGGCACTAGATGATGGGAAAAGAGCACCGGCAATACCTCAAGTCACTAAAGGATAGGTAAAGAACACCATCAATGTCCCAAGGCAAAAAAAAAGAGGTAAAGGGTGCCATCAACAGTGGCATGAATACCACAATGACCTTAAGAAGGAAAAAAGGCACCATGAAGAGTGCAAAAAAACCTCAAGGCCTTAAGAGGGATAAAAGGCTCCCAATGCCCCAATTAACTAAGGGGGGCATTTATCAAAGGCTTATTGCATGCGAAAAGGCCCTTTTCGCGTGTGATAGCATGCAAAGTAGATTGGGGCGGAGTCGGGGTAGGGAGGGTTGGAATCGGGGTGGGGTGGGGGCAGAGTCGGCGGTGTCTTCAGTGCCAGCAATAATGTTAGTAATGATATTGTTGGCAGTAGCACACCAAATAGCACCACCTTTCACGGTGGCGCTATTTGGTGCGAAAGCCGGCAGCCGATGCACCGCGGCCGCCGAAATCGCACTGCTGTGGTGCGAAGGATGCGGGCATTTGCAGGCCCACCGCCCCCTTCACCTCCCCGCCCCTCGTTTTCACAGGATTCATCATTCTATGAAGAATGATGAATCCAGGCCTAAATGAGAAGTAAAGGGCATAATCAACAGCGGCAAGAACAATCAAAGGCACTAAAAGAGGAGCAAAGGGTATCTACAACAGTAACATTAGCATTCCGAAGAATTTATTAACATAGTCCCTTTATGTTTTGTTTTAGATGTGTTGATTTAGGTTTGTCCCTCCTGACGCAGCCTCGGCGAAACACGGGTCCGTGTTGGGGGACCCCTTGTATGAAATTTGCTTATGATAAACAGTGGAGTTGCCATACATGAATAATAAAAAGATTCATTTTCAAAAATTGGAAATCGGACTATGTAACTTTTCTGCACTTCTTCTGATTTACTCTAAGGACTTCACCACCCATCGCTCCGATGTCTGTCGAGTCCTTCAGTGTCTCAGAGAGAACCGGCTATTCATGAAATTGGAGAAGTGTCTCTTCGAGCAACAGTCATTACCCTTCTTGGGCTTTATCGTTTCCAGGCTTCCGAATGGACCCAGATAAGCTAACCAGCATCCAGGAGTGGACGCAACTGACAGGACTTCATTCACTCCAATGCTTTCTTGGTTTTGCTAATTTTTATAGGAACATCATTCCACACTATTCCCACTTTGTAGCGCCTATCACGGCTATGACCAGGAAAGGGGCAGATCCATGACATTGGTCCACCGAGGCTACCCAAGCCTTCCAAGAGCTCAAAGCAGCATTTCTGCGAGAACCCTGTCTCTATCATCCAGATCCCACCAGGCCCTTTATCATGGAGGTGGATGCCTCCATCGTTGCTGTAGGGGCTGTCCTCAGCCAGCACGCTGATCGAGGAACACTACTACCCTGTTCTTTTTTCTCTCGCAAATTCTCTCCGGCAGATAAGAACTACACTATTGGGGACAAGGAGTTGCTAGCAATAAAGATGGCCTTTGAAGAATGGAGACAATGGCTTGAAGGGATGCAATATCCCATCACAGTGTATACTGACCATAAGAACTTGGAATACCTCACGAGAGCCCAACGACTGAATTCATGTCAGACTCGATGGTCCTTGTTCTTTAGCCACTTCTATTTTTATCTACGATACCGCCCCGTGGCAAAGAATACCCACGTGGATGCATTATCTAGGTTGTTTTAATCTGAAGACACACAAGATTCCCCTAGTTACATTTTTGATCCAACCAAGGTCTTAATTGTGGTCGCGGATACAGCGCCGCCAAGGAAGACAGTGGTTCCTCTATGCCTGCGGGCCAAGGTACTTTCTTGGGCACATGATTCCCTCACTGCCTGACACCTGGGGAGGACATGGACTCTGGCACTTCTGTTCCACTATTACTGGTGGCCACGCATGTCACGAGATGTTCAGGCCTACATCAACTCCTGCCCAACTTGTGCTCAGCAGAAGCCCTTAAATGGCCGTCCGTGGGGACTCCTTCAACCCTACCACCACAAGAACCATGGACCCATATCTCCACTGACTTTGTGGTGGACCCGCCCATGTCATCAGGAAACCAAGTGATATGGGTTGTCATGAATCGGTTCTCTAAGATGGCTCACTTTATTCCCTGGCCTAAGCTGCCGCCTGCACTAGAACTGGAACATTTTTTTTACCCTACATGTGTTCCGATTACATGGCCTTCCATGACACATCACCTCGGATCGTTGCCCTCAATTTACGGCCAAATTCTGGAGGGCACTATGCAAAAAGTTCAGAGTACAGCTGGATTTCACCACAGCCTTCCATCCCCAAGGAAACAGACAAACAGAACAGGTCAATAGAGGTCTTAAGATCTTCATCCACTCTTTCATAAACTGTAGCCAGGATGACTGGTCTTTACTCCTAGCATGGGCAGAGTTCTCACATAATTCTCATACTCATGCTGCCATGGGGAGTTCTCTTTTCCAAACTGTGTATGGCAAGCTCCCAAGACCTCCTCTCACGCTGCTGCTTACAGTTACCTCCCCAGCTGCCCAGTTCTCTGCTGAACAGTTACATAACCTCTTGGAGTCAACCAATTTCAAATTGTTGCGCACCGCAGACTCAGCCAAACTCATGGCAGATAAACATTGTTGGCCTGTCCCATTATTCAATATAGGAGACAGAGTCTGGCTCAGCACTCGACACATTAGGCTATGGGTTCCGTCCATGAGACTCACTCCCAGATACATCGGACCCTTCTCTTTCAGTGAACACTTTGGACCGGTCACCTACCGCCTACGGCTTCCTACAAACCTCCAAATACATAATTCCTTCCACATATCCCTATTGAAGCCCTTGGTCATCTCTCGCTTCCATGCTGCTCCACCCGAAACCCCTGACGTTGAATCTGATGAAGATCATATCTACCAAGTTCATGAGATTCGTGACATCCGCTGACACCATAGATGTTAGTAATATCTAATTGCCTGGGAAGGCTTCGGGGCCGAGGAAAATTCATGGGAACCATCCTCCAACATCCTCAACAAATCCTTACTGCAGCACCAGGCACACTGGTAAACCAGGTCCTTCTCGGAGGGGGCGTAAGAGAGGGGGTACTGTTGCGGCCCGTGGGTCCCTTACCTCCGCCGCCGCTGCCCCCGGTCACTGCGGTCCTGCCCAATGTGCCCTGAGCCACGGAAGGCCTCCTGCAGCCTGCCGCATGGCTCGCAACACTGACTTTCTCCCTTCAGCGGGGCTCTCCCTAGACGCGCGTGTGCGGGAGGACCCGCCCCCTTAAAGGGACAAGCACGGGAAATCTTGATCAGGGCCGGAAGAGGACATCAGGTGACAGGGGTATTTAAACCCCACCTAGGAAATAGGAAATTGCCTTTGCAACGGTCCCCTGTTGCTCTCGGGCTGTGCCTACTCAAGTGTCATGCTGTGGTTGGTGTCTTTATTCCTCTCCATCCAGTGCTGTCTCTTTGCCTGCAGCAGTCCCTCATCTGGATTCCCGGCTTGTTCCTGGTTCATCTTCATCTGCTCCCAGCGGCTGTCCGTCCCACCCAGTGGATGGTATCTTCGCTTTATCTCTTTGCTTCCAGCTTCAGATCTTCTGCCTCGACTCCCAGCTACCTCCTGTGAAGGTTTGTTCCCATTTGGCTGGGTGGACGCTCTGAGTAACCACTCCTCGGGGGCTCCTTTGCATCCATAGGTCACCCGCTCCTCGGGGGGTCGTCCGGCCAAATCATCGGCCGGACGACCCCGGCCAAATCATCTCCTCTCGCTCTGGCTCAAGGGTCCACTCCCACAACATATTCTATCACAAACTGAAAAAAGGCAACACAAAATGACAAAGCCTAGTAGCATAACTTCTTTTCTTCTAATTCCTAAGTAAATCTTATTTTTTTAACTATTTCTTTCACTATGAAACATATCTACAGAAACACATTTCTTTCTCACTGAAATCCAAGATAGAAATGCTTCAAAATGGTGATTGTGCTTAAGGCCTAGAATTATTTTCAGTTGCAGTTCCTTCCATACAGTTTCCAGATGGTATTAGCTGGATGAATCAGTGTTTCATCTTTATTGGTTCTGCTTCTTCTTTGTCCCTTACTATCCTGACTATGCTCTGTCTGGCTTGAGTAGAAAAAAAGCTGTAGTGTTCTTTCCCTGTAGACTTTAATGTTTTAAAAAATAAATAGAGACACAACTTTTTATTATTTTTGGAGCCCTTATTCATTTTTTTTTCAGAATGAAACAAACTGAAAAAGATCTTTTCTGGTTCAGATTAACCATTCATAACAAATGATTGCACATCCCTAGAAACATGCCTTTTATTGTGCAAGTTACCATGTTAACAATGCAAATGCTACTTTTTTAGTATGTGTTTTAGTATACACATCCCATTATCCTATTTTATGTTTCATCACATCCTCTTACCATTGAATGGAAAATATGCAGCCTTAGTTCAAGAAAATTCATGTGTTTCTTAGTGCATGTCTTCCATTTTAGGCTGACTGATCAATATGATTTTAGATCCATCATAATTAAACCAATGTGCATATTACTCTTTTGTCTTTGTTTATGTATGATCTTTGGGTCTATTCATCTTAGATCTAAATGTAAGCATCTCTGTTTTGTTTTTTTGCAGTCATTTAATAGTTTCAATTTAATATACACTCTCATTATCCATTTTATTCCTGCTCTGATTACCAGAATCTGCTAGTCCAATCTTTACCAGAAGATTAAATATTAGTGCTATTTTTATGGAATCAACAGTCTCTGTGCATTCAATCAACCACATCTCTATCAACTTTCAAACCTTCCCCAGGCAATTTCCTGCTTTCTACTAAACATTATGTTTTTGTTTTTTTCTAATCTCTTGGCTTTCTGGGTGACTCTGGCTAATTGCTTTGATATTGTGTTATTGTGTTGTGACTTTGCTGTAAAGTGGTTTCTCAGATGCTTTATATAAATTAAATTATATTTGTACTTGCAGTCCTGCTTTTTTAATTATAAAAATTAAACTGTATTCTCAAATAGCCCAATTCATATTCTTGACGTGACTGACATTCAGCTGCAGATATTGGCTTAAAGTTTTTAGAAACCATTCAATCAAACAATTTGATTGGTCAATTTATCCATTTTCAAAAAAAATAGCTGTAATTTGAAGCTACATATTACATTCTCAAATAGTAAAGATAAATCCCCAAATTAATATAAAATAGTTCAAGTAAGACTAGTCAAACTATATTATTAATAAAGAATCTTTATTTATTAGTGCACATACTGTATACTATCTTGACTAAATATGATAAAAGGCTTCAAGAATTGATGCAAGAAATAATAATATTATCTGCATCTTCTAAACACTCAACAATGAATGCAACAGTGTCCATGCAACATTACTAATGATTCAAGAAAATGGCTTATCTAGATTTGGTAGCCGTGTGGATTGTAGAACATGTGGCAATAAGACATGAGAGATAATTTTTATGTTGGATTTAGTGTTCGTCTTGCAATAATCATAGAGAAATATATCAAAGCTTGAAATGGTCAGCAATTGGAGGTGATAGTGGTGAACAAGAGTGCTTTAACAAATTTTGGGTATCTTCAGGATAGATATGGAGGCATTAGTAGGAAAATTATTTATCAGTTTATTAGGGTTGTGCATTTCTTTAAACATATTGTACAGCCAAACCAAAAATGGTACAATATTATTCTTTGCTACAAGGTTTAATTTAATTTATTTTATTGTATTTTAAAGATATTGATGATAACTATATTAAAAGTAACATGGCAAAATAAAACTGTGGTCTTTTCTCTTACTATGGTTAAACTGTGTTTTATGAATCACTACTGGAGAGAAGGAAGGTGAAGGGAGGAAAGGTGCTATTCCAATATAGAAGAGTATGACATGTACATTTCAGAACTTGTCTATGTGTTTTAGTGCTGTCAAGGAAGCTTAGCATTACTAAAGTGGATTACTACTTCCTTGGAGTATGAAAAATGTGTTTTTGCCATCTAAAGAAACAGTATTACTTCGCAGGAAGCCACGTAATCAATTGAGAGTTTGGAATAGTGAAGAAATAGAATTCCCACCCACCCCAAACAAGGATACGTTTGCAATTCAGAATTGTAGTAGATCATGTTTTGTACCTTCATAATTCATTGCCAATTTTCTAAAACTTTTCTGCATGCACGTATTGATGCTTCATTTTTTCCTTAATATTTCTTATAGAGTTAACTCACAAAATTGAGTGTATATTTAAATGAAGCCGTGAGCTGATAGAACTGTGACAAAGTATTCTTATCCATAATCCACACTGATGTCATTCTATGAACATGCATTAGTCATATCCTCATTCAAATTCCAGATGTTGCTGATGTCAGCATAATAGTTTTCATGTCCAAAAAGGAATAAGCAGCCATGGATATATTGCATTAATATTGATATTATAGCTAAGTGCAAAGAGAGAAGACAGATTTAAAACTCCATATAAAAGAAGTTTATTCAGAATTATTAAGAAAAAAAGGGCCTATTAGTGACATTTTTTCAAATTGAGGAAAAGATTATAATATACAGTTGTAGTGACAAACTCAATTTTGTCATAATTTTTCTATCCTTTCGGCAGGGGAGAATTAACCCCTTAATTCTGTGATCTTATTTACCAATAGTATTTTGTCAATTTCTATTTATTTATTTATTGAACTTGATATACCACTTGTATATTAATACTGTTAGACCTCACAGCTGCATTCAACACAATAAACCATGATATTCTATGTGCTCACATATCAGATATGGGCATAGAAAGAACAGTTAACTCTTGGTTTAAATCATATCTCCACAAATGTTCACAGCAAATTCAAATTGCCTCTGCCAATTCTACATGGTTTCTGGTCACATCTGTGCTATCTCAGGGTTCTGCATTTCCTGTAGCCTTAAGAACATAAGAACATAAGAAATTGCCATACTGGGTGAGACCAAGGGTCCATTGAGCCCATTATCCTGTTTCCAACAATGGCCAATCCATGCTACAAGTACCCGGCAAGTTCCCAAACACTAAATCTCATGCTAATGGTGCCAATAATAGCAGTGGCTAATCCCTATATCAACTAGGAATGTGCATTCGTCCAGGATGAATTAGGCAATTTCAGTTAAATTGCCTAATTCGTCCTGGTTCGGAGAGCCTGAAACCCAAAATAATTTTTACCAAAATTTCAGGAAAAATTCATTTTCGGGTTTAGTACGCACTAACAAAAAATGTTCGTGCGTGGCATCTCCGTGCGTGGCATCTCCGGCTCCCTCGCTCGCAGTCTCCCATGCAGGCCTCAGAGAGGAGCTCCCGTCGGGGCTCCGCATCATCAGTGTCTTTGGCCCCGCTCCTAGGCGCGCGCGTGGCCGACCTGCAGCCCTTTAAAGAGCCAACAGCAGGAAAACCCACAGGGGCACCTCCCGATGAAGTCACATAGGCCGGATATCTAAGGCAAGGCCCTGCTTCCTGTTCCTCGCCTTGGCAATTAGGTCGTACACTCCAATGTCTCTAGTTTGCCTGTTCCAGCATCTCCTGTTCCTATGTCTCCTGTTCCAGCGTCTCTTGTTCCAGCATCTCCTGTTCCTTCGTCTCTCCATTCCTGGTGGTACCCTTTGGACTGATCTCACGGTACTGACCTTTGCATTCTCCTGACCTCATCTGACTGTTGCCTGGAACTGACCTCTGCCTGTCCACTGACCACGTCTGATCGCCGCCTGGAAACGACCTCTGCTTGTCTACCAACCATGTCTGACCGCTGCCTGGAACTTGACCTTTGCTTGACCTGACTACTTCTGGACTGACTACAGGTACTGACCCCTGCTTCATCTAACCATTCTGGACTTATACTCTGGCCTTGATCCTCGCTATCCACTCGGACACTATATTCTGGCCTCCTACGACCTCTGGACATTCTTGTTTGGACATTGACCACACACCCTTGTTCGAGGTGGGAACTCCCCTGCACTTCCTCTCTAGGAGACCCCACGAGGCCCATTTAAGACCAGGCAGCCCGGATGCCCAAGTGCTCAACCTGCAGAAACCCTGGGTTGCTATTGGCAAAGTCCAGCTAGCCTCTGTCTCCTCCTGTGCTCCGCCTCCTGGTGGCAGGCGCTCTCTGTGTCAGACCAGAGGGCTGTACCAATCCTGCACAAGGCCAAGAGTCCACCTCCAGCACAACAGGTTGCCAAGGCCATGGACTCGGTGGAGTCTCCCACCTTGCAGGCCATCCCTGGCCTAGATGATCATGTCTGAGAACAACAGCGAACCATGGGAGCATTAGCTTCATCTGTGGTGAGACTACGGTCTCAACTAGAGGATTCTGTTATGGCCAATTCAGGGGGTCTGGCTCAAACCCTGCACAAGCGGGCATCATTGGCCCTCCAAACTCCACCCCGTTTCATAGGGGAACCGCTCCTCTGCCGAGGCTTCATCAACCAATGTTTTATGCAATTCACACTAGGGATGTGCATTTGTTTTGAACGAATGCGCAATCCGCAATGTTTAGGCCCATATTTGTTGCATTTGTGGGGTTCCGAAATGTATGGCAAACCCCCACGAATGCAACGTATCATTAATGAATAAACCCCCCATCCTCCTGACCCCCCCAAGACTTGCCAAAAGTCCCTGGTGGTCCAGCGGGGGTCCTGGAGCGATCTCCTGCGCTCAGGATGTCGGCTGCCAGTATTCAAAATGGCACCAATAGCCTTTGCCCTTATTATGCCACAGGGGCTACCGGTGCCATTGGTCGGCCCCTGTCACATGGTAGGAACAATGGATGGCCGGCGCCATCACCACTGTGGTGGTGATGGGAATCTGCTATGATCTCCATGAGGAGATAACACTCTGATGTGTTCTCCATGCGGAGTTAGCAATCTGTTGTCAATTCTCTAAAGAGAAAGCTGGGAGTTAGCAATCTGTCAGAAAGCTCTGTTGTTAAAGCTGGTATTAGCAATCTGAAGTTATTAAGAATAGTTGTGGGTGGATCCCTGGACCAGTGGCAGGTGACCACGCCCTCGGGGGAAATCCTGAGAGGGACCACTGGTCAGGCTTAGTGTAGGAGACAGACACACACTAGTTCTTTTATTAGACAATATGGTAAACCACCAGAGGTGGCAGTAGTGAGCTGGAAATGCCTGGCTGGGCTGTAGTCCCTCAGGTATTGGAACAGCGATCCCAGGGTGGCTGAGTTGTAGAGAAACTAAGACAGTGAGTAGGCAGTATATGCAGAGTTCTGGAACAAGTCCTTGATGGTAACACTCACACAATAGTCTCTTAAGGCATCCCAGGAGTTGGTATGCATTAGGCCCTTGAGGAGCGAGTACCTGGTTCCAGGGAATGCTCTGAGAGATAGATACAACTCACTGATGTTAAGCAACAAAAGACTTCTTAGAAGCAATATATCAAACCACCAAAGGTGGCAGTAGTGAGCTGGAAGTGCCCGGCTGGGCTGTAGTCTCTCAGGTATTGGAACAACGATCCCAGTCTCTTAAGGCAGCCCAGGAGATGGTATAAATTAGGCCCTCGAGGAGCAAGTACTTGGTTCCAGGGAAAGCTCTGAGAGATAGATGGAAACTCACAATGTTGTAAGCAGCGATGACTTCGTAGCAGAAGTGGTATTCAGGAGCAAGTCTGGGACGTGGGCCTTCGAGGAGCGAGTACTGGTTCTGTACTGTGACCTGCAAAGAAAAAGAGAAAGCAAGGCCCCCGAGCAGCGGGTACTTCTAATAAAGTCCGAGGAGGCAGAGAAGCTAGGGTCGCAGAGAGCGAATCCCATCCACAGCGACCAGGATGAAGTGAACCCCTTGCTAACTCGTCTTGTTAGCGAAAACTGAGACCTTAAATATCTGGAGCTAGTGATTTCATCTCAGGGGGACGCCCCTGAGGTTTGCGTTAATGCTGGTATATCAGTTGGGCCGCGCGCGCGCACCCATAGGCATCTGGTCAGATGCCTATGGGTGCGCGCGCGCGGCCATAGGCTTGCAGCATCGAGCCAGTCCAGGAGTGCTGGAGGAGGACAGCCTGGAAACACCGCAACAGCTAGCCTTCCATCAACCCCAAAGGGATTTGCCAACGAGGTAAGGTGGGTGGAGCAGAGACGTCGGACAGCGACGGACACAACAGTACCCTCCTTCAAAGAGCGGTCTCCTCTTCGGGTACCAGGTTTGAGTTTTGAAGGATGTGCGAGATGGAATCGACGAAGCATCACTTATCCACGATAATGGTCTGAGGCTCCCAAGTGTGTACTTCGGGGCTGAACCCTTCCCATCTTAGAAGGTATTCAAAAATCTTGCCTCTATTACGAACATCCAATATCTCTTGATTTTTATCTCAAGTCTTCTTCTGCATAGATGTCAGGTGGATCTTGAAATTTGAAGATAATTCGCTGAGTATGAGCGGTTACAGATGAAACGTAAAATGCATTATGGAAATTGACCAGGTAGTAGCTTCAGACGGTAGGTGACTTTGCCAATATGATGAAGGACTGTGAATGGACTCACAAAGTGAGGAGCAATATGTAGGGAGAATAGATGAATCAGAGGTACTTGTTTGACAACCAGACCTTGTCTCCTGGCTTGAAGACTGAAGCCTGCGCAAGGACTGCATAGTAGTACTGCTTAGCACGGTCACTCGCTTAAATGAGCATGTCCTTGATCTGAAGCCATAGTCTATGGAAATCATCAGCAGTAGTTAAGCTGCAGGGATGTCACTGAAACTTCAGTGGAAGTGGCGATGTTGAGAAACGTCCAAAGCCCACTTCAAGTTGTAATGCAATAGTGGATCGTCTGAATTGGTAAGAGGACTCTTCAGATATTCCACTAGAGTTTGCAGAGTTAAGTTGCCTCCTTTCCCTGAGTGTACCAGGGCAGGAGTCTGAACCAAACCCGGTCCGCAGGTCAAAGAGACTGGGAGAGAATGCGGAGGAGAAGATGCAGTAAGGCCCAAGAACAGTCCTCCTACAGGACTTAGGCTCATCCATTTCCCGGACGAAAAGAACATGTAGAGACATCATGGCCAGACTGACTGCAGTACATGCAGAGGCTGCGCTTCTTCTGAAATCTTCTCTCTTTAGAAATCAAATGTCCATGACCAAGTTGCAACGGTTCATCCTTGTCAGCAGCAGAAATGACTGGAACCTTTTGAGGTGCAGGTATAGAGCTAGCGTGATTCAACCCAGATAACATCCTAGGCCGGAGTTCCTTCACCTTGTCCCGGAGCCAGTGATTGATCCAAGTAGCCAAGGCTACTAATTTGTCCATCGAGTCAGGTATTTCACGAGCAGCCAGCTCGTCTTTTAAACGGGTATCCAGGCCTCTGCAAAAGAGAGTCTTGAGACATTTGGGGTCCCAGCAAAGTTCTGCCGCAAGAGTTTTAAACTCTATGGCAAATTCAGCCAATAATCTGTTGACTTGCTTCAAATCCACCAAAGCAAAACCGGCTACAGAATTTCGAGCAGGGTCATCAAACACAGATTTAAATACTTCCATAAATCCTTCTATATCCTGCAAAATAGGGTCCTTTGCTCCCACAAAGTAGTGCCCAAGACAAGGCCCTACCATCCAAGTAAACAAGGATATAGATAGTCTTGGAGAGATCAGTAGGAAATAAAGATGGTTGTAAGGTAAAATGCATGCAGCACTGGTTTAAAAAGCCCCGAGTCTTCTATATTTCTCCAGAGAAGCGGATCGGAGGTGCCAGTGGTACAGCAGTCTTTAAAGTTACCTCCTGGAAATGACTTTCATGCTTAGAAGCAGTACTTTGAACTTTCTGTGTGTGTAGCTGATGAAAAGCTGAAGTAAGTTTTTCCAAGGCGTCCTGTTGTTCTGCAATGTGCTGAGCCAGGCCCAGTATAGCCTGCAAAGCATTGAGTTGTGCTGGATCCATGTAGTTACCTGAACTCTGAAGTCAAAACCGGAACCTTGGACACAAGCTGGATCCTTGGAGACAGGCAGGATCCATGGGAGTTAGCCAGAACCTTGGACACAAGCCGGATCCTTGGAGTTAGAAATCTGATGTGAATCTGCTATGATCTCTGTGAGGAGATAGCAATCTAATGTGTTCTCCATGCGGAGTTAGCAATCTGTTGTCAAAACTCTGTAGAGAAAGCTGGGAGTTAGCAATCTGTCAGAAAGCTCTGTTGTAAAAGCTGGTATTAGCAATGTAGTTATTTAGAATAGTTGTGGGTGGATCCCTGGACCAGTGGCAGGTGACCACACCCTCGGGGGAAATCCTGAGAGGGACCACTGGTCAGGCTTAGTGTAGGAGACAGACACATACTAGTTCTTTTATTAGACAATATGGTAAACCACCAGAGGTGGCAGTAGTGAGCTGGAAATGCCCGGCTGGGCTGTAGTCCCTCAGGTATTGGAACAGCAATCCCAGGGTGGCTGAGCTGTAGAGAAACTAAGACAGTGAGTAGGCAGTATATGCAGAGTTCTGGAACAAGTCCCTGATGGTATCACTCACACAATAGTCTCTTAAGGCAGCCCAAAAGTTGGTATGCATTAGGCCCTCGAGGAGTGAGTACTTGGTTCCAGGGAAAGCTCTGAGAGATAGATGGAAACTCACAATGTTGTAAGCAGCGATGACTTCTTAGCAGAAGTGGTATTCAGGTGCAAGTCCGGGACGTGGGCCCTCGAGGAGTGAGTACCAGTTCTGGACTGCGACTTGCAAAGAAAAAGAGAAAGCGAGGCCCCCAAGGAGCGGGTACCTCTAGTGAAGTCCCAGGAGGCAGAGTAGCTAGGGTCGCGGAGAGCGAATCCCATCCGCAGTGAGCAGGAGGAAGCGAACCCCTTGTTAACTCGTCTTGTTAGCGAAAACTGAGACCTTAAATATCTGGAGCTAGTGACGTCATCTCAGGGGGACGCCCCTGAGGTTCGCAACAATGCTGGTACATCAGTCGGGCCGCGCGCACGTGCACGCCCATAGGCATCTTTTCAACATGGCAGCTTGCAGCATCGAGCCGGTCCGGAAACGCCGGAGGAGGACAGCCTGGAGACGCTGCAGCAGCTAGCCTTCCATCAACCCCGAAGGGAGTCACCAACAAGGTTAGGGTGGGTGGAGCAGAGACATCGGACAGTGACGGACACAACAGGTGGCAAGAGGACTGACTATGGGCAATCTATCTGGAGGGCTTGTCTCCTGCCCTCAAAGACGAACTGCCTGCTCGTGAGATTCCCACATCTCTTGAAGACATGATTTCCCTGGTTGGAAAGATTGACCATCGCCTACGACAATGACACCAGGAGGTAAAGGTCCTCTGGCCTCCTGCCTTACACCCAGCTCATGCTATGAGTCCCCAGTTGAAGGCCTTACCAACACCTCCTCCATCACCAGTAACCGATGCAGATTAATCGTGGGTACTTGTCTCCTAAAGAGCATCTCCGACGAAAGAAACAAGGCCTTTGCTTATATTGTGGTGGTTCTGGACATCTCCTGCAATCCTGCCCCATACGTCTGGGAAACTGCAAAGCCTGAGCTTGGAGGGGGTCCCGAGCTTGGACGCTACTGTTACTGGCTCCCAATTATTACTCACTGTGTCCCTCTTTAGGGAATCATGCTCCTTTGCCACTACCACACTCGTGGACACTGGGGTGAGTGGCAATTTTATTCTGGATGATATCATCACTCTACTCAAAATCCCACTTCAACCTCCGGAGATACCTCTCCATATCACATCAAGCCAGGGAGAGCACCTCCCCGGATGCATTAATCATCGCACCGTGGCCTTCCACCTCACCGTGGGAACCCTCCATGAAGAAGAAATTTCTCTGTTCGTATTGAAGCGTTCCACACATCCGGCAATCCTAGCACTTCCTTGGCTCCAGGTACACGCACCCCACTTCGACTGGCAATACCTGCAGTTAACTCAGTGGGGACCCCAGTGCCAGAATCACTGTCTGCGACAGGTGTCTCCAGTGGTTACCGTTCTGAACTCTACAATCCTTTCCGGGTAACCTGCTCTGTATTCTGATTTCAAAGATGTGTTCTCCAAACAAAATGCTGACATCCTGCCTCCAATCTAAGAATTCAATTGCCCATTGAGCTCCTACGGGGCACCATGCCTCCCAAGGGCAGAACCTATCCCCTTTCGCTTCCGGAAACCCAAGCAATGTCAGAGTATATTAAAGAGAATCTGTCACAATTAGCGCAGGAAGCAACATAGGAGAATGTGTCTTCCTTCATTGTAGGCCACCAGTAAAACTTTTGCAGTTTAGACAGAGTTCTGCATTGACCAGGGTGTCTAGCCAGTTTGGAGTCATGAGCCCATGCTAACAGCTTTTTTCTTAGGTTCTTCGGTACGATTGTTTTACCCGCAGGTACTGAATGAGTAGCTGCCAAGATAACTCTTTTCGGGTCGATGATATGTTGTGGTTCATCTGGGATGTCCTCGGAGAGGAAAGAGTGAGATATGGCAACTGCTCTGATGTTTTTATCTCCAGGGCAGTATTTCAGCACAAAGTTGAATCTGTTGAAAAACAGACCATCTTGCTTGCCTATGGTTTAGGCGCTGTGCATGGTGGAGGTACTCTAGATTGTGATCTGATGCTGTGCTCCTTCTAGCCAAGGGGGCCACTCCTCGAATGCCATCTTTATTGCCAGGAGCTCTTTATCACCTATTCCGTAATTCTTCTCTGCTGGTGAGAAGCGGTGGGAGAAGAATGAGCTTGGGCGTAATGTCTTGGAATCACAGGCCTGACTTAGCACGTCCCCTATGCCGACATCAGAGGCATCAACCTCAATGATGAAGGGCTTGTTTGGATTTGGGTGCCGGAGGCATGGCTTGCTCGAGAAGGTGTCTTTTAATTTCTGGAATGCGGTTATTGCCTCCGTACACCAATTGGCAACATTGGCACCTTTCTTCGTCATAGCTGTAAGCGGAACAGTGAGTGAGGAGCAGTTCTTTATGAATGTTCTGTAATAGTTGGTGAAACCTAGGAAACGTCTGAGAGCCTTTAGACCAGTGGGTTGAGACCATTTCTTAATGCTCTCCAACTTCTGTGGGTCTATCTGTAAACCTTGGTTGGAAACAATGTACCCCAAGAAAGGCACTGATTCCTTGTGAAATTCGCACTTAGACAACTTGGCTTATAGATGATTCTCGTGGAGTCTTTGCAGCACTCTTTTAACATCCTCCTGATGAGTGGTTATGTCTTGGGAGAATATCAAGATGTCATCTAAGTATACAACGACACATTTGTAGAGGAAGTCCTGTAAAATGTCATTCATTAAATTTTGGAATACAGCCGGGACATTGCACAGGCCAAAGGGCATCACTAAATATTCAAAGTGACCATCCCGGGTGTTGAAGGCTGTCTTCCATTCATCGCCAGCACAGATGCGAACTAAGTTTTAGGCTCCCTTAAGATCAAGCTTGGAGAATATCTTGGTTCCCTGTAGTCTGTCAAATAGCTTTGAGATGAGCGGCAAGGGGTAACGATCTTTCACAGTTAACTCGTTGAGACCCCTGTAATCTATACATGGATGCAGCTTGCCGTCTTTCTTACCTACAAAGAAGAAGCCTGAGCCAGCAGAAGACTTGGAGGGTCTTATGAAGCCTTTTTGGAGATTCTCCTGAATATATTCAGTTATGGCTTTATTCTCTGCCATGGAGAGAGGGTAAACCCGTCCTTTGGGTGGTTCAGTGTTAGGCTTCAGATTGATGGCGCAGTCATAGGATCTGTGTGGTGGTAGTACATCCGCAGCTTCTTTAGAAAAGACATCTTGAAACAATGCATATTGAGGCGGCAACCCCGGCATCAATAGGGTAGTTGGCATGCAGTGTTTAGGAGCGACCTCCATCAGGCATTTGCCATGGCAATCTGGACCCAAACGTGAAAGCTCCAGAGTGGCCCAATTGAATTGAGGCATATGCTGCTGCAGCCATGGTAGCCCCAGTACTATAGGATGCATGGCCTTCTCTAAAACAAAGAAGGAGATTGTCTCAGCATGGAGAGCACCGGTGAGTAGACTTACTGGTTCGGTAAGCTGGGTTACTTCGCCCGGTAAGGGCTCTCCATGAATTGAAGATAGGAGTAGTGGAGACGTCATGGTGGTAGTGGGGATCCGCAAGTGCTCCACTAATTGCTGTAAAATGAAATTACCTCCTGCCCCTGAGTCTACTAGGGCAAGAGTCTGATACTCTAAGGGTCCTCAGATCAAGGATACAGGAAGAGAGAGTGGAAGAAAGGGTGCAGTAAGACCTAGGAAGAGTCCTCCCGCAGAACTTAGGTCTGCCAGTTTCCCGGACATATAGGGCATGTTTGAACGGCGTGGCCAGGTTTTCCACAATACATGCACAGCCCTAATTTCTTCTGAGTTCTTCTCTGTTTTGATGTCAGATGGCTGCGGCCTAATTACATTGGTTCTTCTTTGCCAGCAACTGGACCCAAAAGAACAGGCCTGGGTGTGGACGTAACTTGAGCTTCACCCTGAAGGGGTCTTTGGGGAGTCTTGGTCCCTTGAACCTTGTCACGAAGTCGGCGATCAATCCTTGTTGCCAACTTCATCAGTTCAGCCAAGGTCTCAGGCATTTCATGAGCAGAGAGCTTGTCTTTCAAATGAGAGTTCAGTCCTTCAAAGAAGAGGGTCCTCAGGCATTTAGGGACCCAAAGTAATTCAGATGCCAGTGTCGAATTCGATAGCGAAGTCAGCTAAAGGTCTCATACCTTGCTTCAAGTGAACCAATGAAGATCATGCAGTAGTATACCGAGCAGGGTCATCAAAAACTGATTTGAACAGCTCAAGGAATCCATCAAGGTCATGTAGAATAGGATCTTCATGCTCCCACAGCGAAGAGGCCCAAGCCAATGCTCTTCTGTCCAGATAAGACAAGATATAGGTGGTCTTGGCATAAGCTGTAGGGAATTGGCTAGGATGCAGGGAAAAGTGCATGCAACACTGGTTAAGAAAACCTCTACATCTCCAAACTTCCCCCGAGAAGCGTGTTGGAACAGATAGAGGCACAATGGTCTTGACTGTCTCTTCTGGCGGTGTAGCTTCTTTACCTGAGGTGGTGGGTAAGTTCATCTGTGCGTGCAGCTGGTTGAATGCAGCAGTCAAATTATCCAGTGCATTCTGCTGTTCAGAGATTCACTGGGCCAGGCCTGGGATGCCCTGCAATGTGGTGTGCTGAGCCGAATCGATGGAGTTAGCAATCTCTTATAGTTAAGCTGTGTTTGGGTGGATTCTTGGGTACTGTGGCAGATGACCACGCCCACAGGGAGGGGCCACATGGGGAGCCACAGTACTGGGCTAGACTCAGGACACACAAACACAGAATTAGATCTTTTATTGTACAGCTTGAAGTACACCACCAGAGGTGGCAATAGTGAGGTAGTCTGGATGTAGCAGTCTCGGGACCCTCGGCAAAGGGGACCCTTCTCACCCCGTTGGTATAGGGGAATTCCGGTGTAAGTTTCCCAGCAAGGCAATGCTGTGGATGAGACAGACTGAGAGTTAGATTACTCACTAGATGGTAGCTGTAGGTATGAGATTCCACCAGGCTGATGTAGATGGTACTGGCACCTAGGCAGAGAGATCAGGCCCTTGAGGAGTGAGTACCTGATCCCTGAAAGGCACCTGAAATAAAGCAGAGGGCCACTGAGGAGCAGGTACACAAGTTAGTCAATACCCCGAAGGGCAGAGAGAGAGCTTCCAGCGGCAGCACGGAAGCAGCAGAGTAGCTTAGACAGGACGAATCCAAGTCATTGCTAACTCAGTGAGCTAGCAATTGAATACATGCTATATACACGGATGGCGTGACGTCACTTATTTATGTATTTATTTATTTAAATTCTCTTCTATACCATCGTTAAACCAGTAGCCATCACAACAGTTCACAATGAGGCACATAAATTACTGTTGCTTAAATGTGATTTATTTTAACAACTAACAGGTGCCTGTAAGATACAGTACATAGTTTCATAATAGATATTAATTGGTAAGTGGGATAGTTTATGCTTAGTTTTATTGGTAACGGCTTTAAAGTATATTAGAGTCTACATGTTGTTCATTACTGTTTGAAAAAGTAAAACATAGTCAAATTGAATAGGTGGAGCGTGTTGACGTTCAAATTCATCACTTTCTACGTATCCTTGGATTCTATTCTCCATTCTCTATTGGATATGCTTGTTCAAATAGCCATGTTTTTAGGCTTTTTCTAAATGGTTTAATGTCTCTTTGCAATCTGATTTCTAAGGCATGGTGTTCCATAATATAGGTCCTGCTAAGGATAGGGCTCTGTCCCTTACTTGAGTTAGTCTTGCTGTTTTGACTGAGGGAGTAGTTAGTAGGGATGTGAATCATTTTTTGACGATTTAAAATATCGTCCGATATATTTTAAATCATAAGAAATCATTAGAGGTGCAATACAATAGGAATTCCCCTGATTTATCGTCAAAAATCGTAAATCGGGGGAGGGGAAGGGGGAGGGCGGGAAAACCGGCACACTAAAACAACCCTAAAACCCACCCCGACCCTTTAAAATAAATCCCCCACCCTCCCGAATCCCCCAAAATTTTTTAATTACATGGGGTCCAGTGGGGGGGGGGGGGGTCCCGGTGTGATCTTCCACTCTCGGGCCACGGCTGCATTAATAGAAATGGCGCTGGCGCTACCTTTGCCCTGTCATATGACAGGGCAAAGGTAGCGCTGGCGCCATTTTGGTTCCTGTCCCCCGACATCACGAGCACAGGAGATCGCTCCCGGACCCCTGCTGGACCCCCAGGGACTTTTGGCCAGCTTTTGGGGGTGTCCTGACCCCCACAAGACTTGCCAAAAGTCCAGCGGGGGTCCGGGAGCGACCTCCTGCAATCGTTGCCATATTGCAAAATGGCGCCGGCCGTATGGCCGTATTGCAAAATGGCGCCGGTATGACATATGAGGGCGAAGGTAGCACATTATTGCCAATATTCAAAATGGCGCCGGCACTACCTTTGCCCTCACTATGTCATACGGGTGACCTGGGGATTCCTATCGGGTACTTATTTCAGTTGTAAATGTTATACATCTTAAATTATGGTTATCAGTGCCAGTGAGAGATTCATGGACTTTATAAATGTTAATTTCTTCAGAAGGTGGGGTTTAGTCACTTGTGAAATCTTATTGTAAGCATTCCTGAGCTTCCAGGGTAGAGTTTACTACAAAATTTAAACTATTCCATTTGATTTCAAGTGATCCAATATATATATTTTCCCAGTAAAATAAGTGGTGTTGTCTCAGGACAAGTGTAATTCTAAAGCCATTTCTTAAGGGATGAAAGGTCAACATGTACCCAGCTTAGGACCTGATTAACTAAGGGGTTTTTCCCATAGACACTAAATGGGAGAAAAGCCTTAATGAATTTGTCCCTTAGTGATCTAAAGAATGCATAGTTGCCTTGATGGCTGAGTGTTCTAAGGTGCCTAACTTAAGTGTTCGTTCTTCTCTGTGCTTTGTGTTCTGGTCTCCCGATGGAGCCATGTGCTCTTCCTAGAATTTGATACTTCAATTGGCTTTACTTTCTGACAATCCAGTGGGAGCACTGAGAGGAGAGGATCACCTTGCTGGTGGCTGAAAGGAATCAGTAAGGTTTTGCTTGAGAAATTTTCTTTTTAAAAGTATTGGGATGAAGTTTATTGGGGAATATTAGAGTATGTTTGTGCTGTTGTGCTTTTTAATAGTCAATAAGGCAGGGAATAAACTGAAGTTAGACTTTGTATTTTTAAATAGTCAGTCAGTAAGGCAGCTAATACACAGTCGTTAGTGTGTTTATTTTTAATAGTCTGTAAGGCAGCTAATAAGCAGAAGTTAGAATGTTTGTAAATATATAAAAAAAAAAAAGTAGCCAAAAGCTAGAAATAAGATAGGAGCAGTGTATACCTAAGGAAAAAGGTTGAAAAGTTCAGCACTCACCTAGGAAAGGTGTTAAGGTAGTGTGATTTGGTTTGATTAGGTACCAACATTTATTAATCAAGAGAGCAGTGAGTCACTCTGGCTGACTAACTGAAGTTAGACTGTTTGTAATTCCCATCCCTCCCACCCATCGCCCTCCCACCCCAGCTCATCCTTTAATTTATAGGCAGGTGCCACTTTCACAAAAAAAAAAAAAAAAACCAACAACAACAAAAAAACTTTATTGAGAGTTTGATCATTCCCCTGCAGGCCACTACCAGACATATAGTGAATTCACTAATACATTTAAAGGACATTAATTAGACACATTCCTACTCCCATAGCAACCTAAAACTTAACTAGGAACTGAACAAATTTGAGATTAAGGCAGCAGTCCAGCAGCAAGAGGGGGGCTTCCCAGTCTTTTGCATTGAGAGTCACATGTATGATTTTTTACCTGCCGGTGAGAAATTGTACATCTGCATGCGATGCAAAGAGCTCCTGTCTCTCAGAGAATGAGTCCAATCTCTGGAGGCTAGAGTGGCAGACCTGGAGGAGCTGAGGCAGACAGAGAGGTATATAGATGAGACCTTCAGGGACATAGTAGCCAAGTCCAAACTTCAGACTGGCAGCCTTGGTGCTGCCTTGGAGGAAGAAGGTCTCATGATCGGAGAGCATCAACCTGGTGCAACAGGAAAGGATCCTGTAGTGAGGACCTGCTCTCCAGGTGGTGCATTGTCCTTTCACACAAAGGATGTGTTTCCAAGGCCTACTGCCCAGGAGGGAAGGGTTAGGTCGGCCATCATAGTTGGGGATTCGATTATTAGGAATGTAGACAGCTGGGTGGCTGGTGGGATTGAGGATCGCCTATTAATATGCCTACCTGGTATGAAAGTGGTGGACCTCACACATCACCTAGATAGGATTTTAGACAGTGCTGGGGAGGAGCTGGCTGTCATGGTACACGTGGGCAACAGCAACATAGGAAAATGTGGGAGGGAGGTTCTGGAAGCCAAATTTAGGCTCTTAGGTAGAAAACTTAAATCCAGAACCTCTGAAATGCTCCCTGTTCCACGCGCAGGTCCCCAGAAGGAGGTAGAGCTCGAGAGTCTCAATGTGTAGATGAGACAATGGTGCAAGGAACAGGGATTCAGTTTTGTAAGGAACTGGGGAATCTTTTGGGGAAAGGGGAGTCTCTTCCAAAGGGATGGATTCCACCTTAACCAGGGTGGAACCAGACTGCTGGTGCTAACCTTTAAAAAAGAGACAGAGCAGCTTTTAAACTGGAACAAAGGGGAAAGCCGACAGTCGCTCAGCAGCACAAGGTTCAGAGGGAGGTATCTATAAAGAATACTAATGATGCATTAGAATTAGGGTTTCCCAACAGTGAGTTCCAATAATATGAAAAGTAGTCCAAGTGCCTGTAACTAAAAACTCACCTGAGCTAAACAATTCTAACATATCCCTATCAACTAAAAAGCCAAATGAAAATACAAACAAAAAACCATCTTTGAAATGTTTGTATGCTAATGCCAGAAGTCTAAGAAGTAAGATGGGAGAATTAGAATGTACAGCAGTGAATGATGACATAGACATAATCGGCATCTCAGAGACATGGTGGAAGGAGTATAACTAATGGGACAGTGCTATACCAGGGTACAAATTATATCGCAATGACAGAGAAGAACACTCGGGAGGAGGTGTGGTGCTTTATGTCCGGGATGGCATAGAGTCCAACAGGATAAACATCCTGCATGAGACTAACTGCACAATCAAATCTTTATGGGTAGAAATCCCTTGTTTGTTGGGGAAGCCTATAGTGATAGGAGTTTACTATCGTCCACCTGGTCAATATGATGAGATGGACAGTGACGTGCTAAGAGAAATTAGGGAAGTTAACTAAATTGGTAGTGTGGTAATAACGGGAGATTTCAATTACCCCTATGCCATTCCGGACATAAAGCGCCACCCCGCCTCCCAGGTGCTCCTGTCTGTGATTGCCAAAAGTCCTTGGTGGTCCAGCGGGGGCCCGTAGCAATCTCCTGCACTTGAGCCGTCAGCTGCCATTTTGAGTCATATCAGGCCCGACAGCCCGACGGCATGGAGGGAGAGATCGCCCGAGGGACCCCGTTGGACCACCAGGGACCTTTAGTAAGTCTTGGGGAGGGATCGGGATGGTGGGGGGGTTATAAGAAAGTAAATGTGAAGGGTAGGTGTGGGGTTTTTTTCCAATTTGTGGTTCTTTTTTCCGATTTGTGTTTTGTTTTTTTATTCGTTTTTCTGGTTTCGGGTTCAGGTTCCAGTTTCATTTTTGGTGAAAAGCGTTCAGTGGGAAAACGAGTTTTCCTACAAAGCACCTGAACCGAAACCCGACCCGAGCCAGAAAAACAAAGCTCATCTCTAATAAACATGTGGATAAAGGTGAACCGGTAGATGTGGTATATTTGGATTTTCAGAAGGCATTTCACAAAGTTCCTCATGAGAGGTTTCTAGGAAAAGAGCCATGGGATAGGTGGCGATGTCCTCTTGTGGATTACAAACTGGCTAAAAGACAGGAAACAGAGAGTAGTATTAAATGAACAATTTTCTCAGTGGAAGGAAGTGGGTAGTGGAGTGCCTCAGGGATCTATATTGGGACCCGTACTTGATCTGGAAAGAAATACGAAGAGTGAGGTAATCAAATTTGCAGATGATACAAAATTGTTCAGAGTAGTTAAATCACAAGCAGATTGTGATAAATTGCAGGAAGACCTTCTGAGACTGGCAGATGAAATTTAATGCGGATAAGTGCAAGGTTATGCATATTGGGAAAAATAATCCGTGCTATAATTACAAAATGTTGGGTTCCATGTTAGGAGCTACCACCCAAGAAAGAGATCTGAGCGTCATAGTAGATAACACATTGAAATCATCAGTTCAGTGTGCTGCGACAGTCAAAAAAGCAAACAGAATGTTGGGAATTATTAGAAATGGAATGGTGAATAAAATGGAAAATGTCATAATGCCTCTGTATCGCTCCATGGTGAGACACACCTTGAATATTGTGTACAATTCTGGTCGCCACATCTCAAAAAAGATATAGTTTAGAGATGAGCTTCCTTTTTCTGGCTCGGGTCGGGTTTCAGTTCGGGTGCTTCGTGGGAAAAATCCTTTTGAGAGTCTCCCCCTAGACTTGCCAAAAGTCCCTGGTGGTCCAGCGGCGGTCCAGGAACCATCTCCTGCACTTGGGCCGTCGGCTGCCAGTATTCAAAATGGCGCCAATAGCCTTTGCCCTTACTATGTCACAGGGGCCAACGGTGCCATTGGTCAGCCCCTATCACATGGGAGGAGCACAAGATGGTGCCGGCCGTCCATTGCTCCTACCATGTGACAGGGGCTGACCAATGGCACCGGTAGCCCCTATGACATCGTAAGGGCAAAGGGCCATTGGCACCATTTTGATTCATAGCAGGCCCATCAGCCCGACGGCACAGAGGGAGAGATTGCTCGCGGGACCCCGCTGGACCAACAGGGCTTTTAGTAAGTCTTGGGGAGGGATCGGGATGATAGGGGGTTGTAAGAAAGTTAAATTTAAGAGTTGGGGTGGTTTTTTTCTTTTTAAATAAATGTGCCCCTTCCTCCCACACTAACCCGAAAAATGAATTTGTATCCCTATGAGAGGCCCACCTAGTAACTCGAGGTGGGGATTAGGTATTAGTGTAGGGGGTTGGGGGCCACTTTCACATTCAACGTGAGAAGTACAAACAGAACAGTGGTCTCTTGTGAAGATTTGATGGCCTTCGGAGTGGGGAAACTCACTCCAAGATGAGATTTGGGCAATGTTCTCTCCACCTAGCTTGATGGACACTCTACCAGGCTGTCTGTGATGATTCTTTGGGTGTTTATCACACACCAGGGAAGATTTGCAGAAATGTATTCGTGAATGGCAAAAACATTGTGGCACATGATGTTTTCCCGCTGCACGAAAAAAGCCTCATTTGCATGGGAAATGCCCCTTAATGCGATTGGTAAATGAGGCCCATAGTGTATAAAGTAAAAGTGCAAACAAACCCTTGTTGGTCTCAGTTCATATACAGTCTTTATTGTCAAAAATTGGCTGCTCCTCTTAGTTCAACGTAATATCATACAATAATTCCCCCAACACGGACCGTGTTTCGCCTGTCTGCGCCATATCTCCCCTACACCTACTCTGTTCCAGGGTATACATATTTAGATCCTACAGCCTCTCTTCATAAGTCTTCCAATATAGTCCTCATGCCATTTTGATCATCCTTCTCTGGACTGCCTCTATCCTGTCTATCTTTTTGAAATACAGACCCCAGAACTGAACACAGTATTGTAGGTGAGACCTCAACAAGGACCTATAAAATGGCATTTTTATCTCCTTTTTGTTACTTATTATTCCTCTCTCTATGCAGCAAATCATTCTTTAGGCTTTAGCTATCACCTTTTCACATTGATTCACCATCTCCAGATCCCTCTCTTGGTTTGTGCACATCAGTTTTTCACCCCCTATCAAATACAGCTCTTTTGGATTACCATAATCCCAGATGCATGACTCTGTACTTCTTAGTATTAAATTCCAGCTGCCAAATCTTTGACTGTTCTTTTAGCTTTCTTAAATTACTTTTCATTCTCTTTACCTTCAGGCATGTCTACTCTGTTGCATATCTTAATAGGATCATCCAATAAACAAATGTTATCTTTTACCCCTCCTGCAATTTCCCTCACCAAAATATGGAACAGACCCAATCCCAATGCCAATCCCTGTGGCAAATCACTTAACATGGTTATCTCTTCAGAGTAGATTCCTTTTCACATTACACTCTGTCTACTTTCAGTCAACCAGTTTGTAAACCACTCTACCATCTAATCCTCACTCCCAAGCTTCTCATTTTATTCACAAGCCTCCTATGCATGTCCATATCATAGATTACATGAAACTCTCTTCCTTAATCTAATTCTTTAGTCATGCAATCAAAATAATCAATCAGAATTGTCTGACAGAACCTTTCCCTAGTGAATCCATGTTGCCTCAAGTCCAGCAAACCGCTATCCTTTACCTCAGCAGGTTCTCCATTAATGTTCCCACCTCTGAGGTGAGGCTTACTGACCTGTAGATTCCAGCCTCCTCTCTACTCCCACTCTTGTGGACCACACTCACTCTTCTATAATCTCATGACACCACTCCTGCTTCTAAAGATCTTTTGAACGGTTCCCTCAGCGGACCCACTAGCACATCTCTGAGCTCTCTCAGTATCCTGGGATTTACCTCATCTGGCCACATGGGTTTGTTCACTTTTAGTTTGCTTAGCTCTTCCCATACATTCTCTTCTTTAAATTGAATTTCATCCACTGCACTCCCATCTACTGTCTTGTCAACCAGCAATAGTCCTTCTCCGGGGTCTTCTTTACTAAACCCCGAACTGAATATGGCTGAATATTTCTGCCTTTTCCTTGTCTCTCTCCACACATTGCTCCTTTTCACCTTTCAGTTTCTCTATACCACGTCTAACCTTTTTTCTTTTTCTTAAAGTGAGGTGTTGTCACCTCACTTTACATATTTGGCAATCCTTTCTTCCATTTGGCCGTTTGCTTTCCTTATTTCTTTCTTCATCTCCCTCAGTTTTAACAGATATTCTTCCTTGTGTTCTCACATCTTTTTTCCCCCAAGGCTTACTTAGGGAGATTTAAAAAGTTACAGAAAATTACCTTACTTACAAATATTGTAGCAAGGGAACAAACAGAACATGTAGTGGCTAATTTTATGGGAATCACAGTTAGCTTTAGTCCTTTTTCTTCTGCTGAAGATATGAGGGCAAGAATCTGTACATATTGAAAAATCCAATGACCATTATAAAATGTACATAGAGAGAGATTAGCTGGTGCAGAAGCTCTGTCTTTATGCCCTGCTCTGAAGTCTAGCCACAAAGTAAAAAAAAAGAAAAGAAAACACTTTTAAGAGAGAGAGCATTGAGAATCACACCAGAGAGTGAGAGTGATGTGTGAATGTGATACTTTTATTGATTTGTTTCTTGCCAAGGTAAGGAAAGGTTTAGTTAAGTGTAAAAGTAAAGCTGCTGTATCATGGAATTATAGCACAGCTTTGATAGATTCACTAATAAGACTGAGAGGAGTGACTGAGCTGGTGAACGTAAGCATCCCAGCCCTGTCACCCTGTATCATTCTGCCTCAGCAGAGCTACTGAGAGGATTTGGCTTGAGATACCAGGAGAGCTAGATAACTCCCTGAATAATTAGTCATCAGGTGATGGCCCTGCATAGAGCAAGATAGCTCTTTTAAGACTCATAACAGTGTTGATGGTGCAATGGAGATTTATTCAAATGACAAAAGCCTTACCTGGCCAAAAAGGTGTGGCAGGTGCAGAGGTAATGCACCACTGATCTCTCAGATCTACACTAGGGTATTCATGTGTGGGGTACCCTTGGTCTCCCGCTAGTTAGCCATAGATTCATGCCCTGGTAAGTGATAACAAAGAAGACAGACCATTTTCCAGGAGTGCCTCTCCCTGAATAGAAAACACAGATTGAGTATATATTCTTAACTGAGTAAAAGCATCCAGGGATGAAGTATTCACAAGTTTCTGAAAAATATAAAAAATGTGCTAAGAGTCAATTCTGGATTTCCAGAAATCATTTGACAAAGTCCCTCATGAAAGACTTCTTAGAAAACTAAAACTCATGTGATGGGGGAAGTACCCTTTTGTGGATTGCCAACTGGTTAAAAGATAGAAAACAGAGGGTAAGGCTAAATGATAAATTTTTCCAATGGAAAATGGTGATTAGTGTAGTGCTCCAGATATCTGTTCTAGGACCGCTGCTTTATAATATATTTATAAACAACCTGGAAATGGTAACAGCAAGTGAAGTGATCAAATTTGCCATCACAAAGCTTCTTTGGCTTACAATTTGCTTAAATGGCTTAACAGCAAAAGTTTTTCTCCAGCTGACTACATCTACCTCCCTTTAGAATTGGACTTTCTTCTATAAACACTTCTCTTAAAACATTGTTATGAAATGTCCTTACATTTCTGCCTTGGGGACAGCTCACTCACTGTTACTCTCTTAGTTTAGACATTTTTTCAACTACTTGTGAGTTCCCTCCAGACGTAGTCTCTTCAAAACATGCCCTGTGTTGGGAGACCGTGAATCTACTGACTTAACCTTTTTGGCTTGATACTGACAATTGAATTCTATACTTGCTTGTACATAATATAATAAAAATCTTGTATTTGAACTCTATGGATATTGCTAAACTTTCGTGTCCTTCCTCCTTGTATTGATCTAGTATCCTTCCTCCTTGTATTGATCTGGTATCAGCTCTAACATTACAGCAGTGCTTAAGATATTGGGTTGCTACTCCCACTTTCTATGTTCTTTGCTGTAATCATGATTTTGCAACTGGATAACATCCTAATACTGTTTAGGTCATGTTGCCATTTGTAACTATGTATGTAAAGGAATACTAAATGTGCAGGTCATTTCAGTTACAATATCAAATACTATTTGATCTCTTGTTCTTGCAGAATGTGATTGCCAAAGACATTGACTTCCTTTGATTCTGTTGGCTAAAATTGGTTGTGTAGTTTCATTGTGAGGTTTTTGTTTTAAGGGTTCACTAGATGAAAGGTTTGGGTCCTACATGACCTTGTATCCTAGTTTTCCATTGGCCATTCCAACTAGGCACATTTCTCACATGCAAGACCATATGATCTAGGGCATGAAACTGAAACTCAGTGTGAGATCATCCTTAGCTAACAGGTATATACACAGATCCACAACCCAAGACAGTACTAGGATAGGAGCCAATTGTTGAAGTCTGCCTGGTCTCAGGCAATAGCTGGCCTTGATGCTCTCTGCTCTTGGGAAGTGGGGAATATCTATCCTACACTACTCCCTGGCTCCTCCTCAGTGGTCTCAGAGCAGCTGACATGGTGTTAGAAAAGACTACAGTAGACAGTGGCACATAATCATGATGCTGCATAGTGGCCAAGTGATGTTGCTCCAGTTGGTAGCATAAATCTGACCCCTATAATCAGTTTGAGAAATTTGCCACCTATTCTATGCACCCAAAACTTATGCTGCTACATAGGGCAAATAATTTGTGGGCCTAATCTGCCAGTATGTATATATGGCAGAGTAAGCCTTAGGTAAGGTGACCTTGTGTGGTAGAATCTAAGTATAGTTACCAGGATATGGTATACAGATATGAGGTTAAGTCTCAAAAAGTACATAAGAACATAAGATATGCCATACTGGGTCAGACCAAGGGTCCATCAAGTCCAACATCCTGTTTCCAACAGTGGCTAATCCAAGTACATGGCAAGTACCAAAAAATTAAATAGATCTTAAGCTACTACTGCTTATTAATAACATTTTATGGATGTTTCCTCTATGACCTTATCCAAACATTTTTTAAACCCAGTTACACTAACTGCTGTAAGCACATCCTCTGGCAATGAATTCAAGAGCTTAACTATGCACTGAGTGAAACATATTTTTTTTAGATTTCTTTTAAATGAGCTACTTGCTAACTTCATGGAGTCCCCCTTGTCCTTCTACTATCTGAGAGAATAAATAACCAATTTAATTAACTTGTTCAAGTCCTTTAGTGATTTTGTAGACCTCTATCATATCCCCCTCAGTTGTCTCTTCTCCAAACTGAACAACCCTAACTTCTTTAGCCTTTCCTCATAGGGGAGCCATTTCATGCCTCGTCATTTTGGTCACCTATCTCTGCACTTTCTTTAGTAATAGGGGTGCTGGAAGGACTCCTGCCCCCCAGCTACCCACCCCACCGCTATCATTAGCATGCTGGCACAGAACCCTCCCTCACCCATTTCTCAGTAGAACCTTATAGTAGCTGCCTTGTGGGTGCCATTGTCCCTCCCCTTTCCCTCCATCCCTGTATCCCCAAATTCACTGGACATCATCTAAGCCCTCCCCTAAAAAAAATAAACAAAGCCTCCCTAGCTGCTGAATCTCTTCCAAATATGCACACCCTCAAATACCAGTACAAATAGATTCACTCCAGGTAGTGGTTGGAAGAGCCTCAAGTATCAGAGATGGAATGACAGTATATACTACAGGCAGATTTGTACTCATCTGGCAAACTGCCATAGCACATATGACTTAAGAAGTTGCCAATTTTCAAACACTCCCTTCCCCCCAACTCAATGAATAAACAGTGTCTGGACAAGGTGGAATATTAGGTAACAAAGTGTGATGTAATTATATCCCCATCCTTCACATTCATATATCTGAGGCATACCATCATAAAAAATGAAAGCATAGATTTGCTTGTGTCAAAAGCCAGTGTGTGCTAAATGTGTGCACACACAGTACATGCTCTGGTGAAAGCATCACTGTGGTAAGGAAGGGAACTACTAGCCCTACATCACACTAAGATACTGATATAGGCAAAGGGTACCACAGCATGTCACTCACCTAGATGCACACAAACCCACATATCTGTTCTAACATTTTTTGTATAGTTCATAGTTTATTATTTTTTATATACCAACATTTCGGGGTTCCATCATCTCGGTTAACAATAGATAAACTTACAAATAATAAAATTACAATAAAAAAACACAGCTTATCAATAAATACTAAAATACTAAAATCAGAACATCAGTTTCAACAATATGAATAAAGTTTAAAATTCAATAAAATACATAAATGGACCAAGATGAAACTACATTAATATACACTAGAATCATAGTAAAATGAACAATTACATTCTAGATAAAACAAAGCATTAACGATCTAGCTGCTATCTAAATAAGCACATTTGAAAAGCCAGGTTTTTAACTCTGCTTTAAATTTTTAAATATTGTCCTGGAGTCTCAATTCTACTGGTAAGGAGTTCCACAATTTCGGGCAGCTACCGCCAGCGCTTAGTTTATCTACTCGTGCCTAATCGGGATGTTCTAGGACTGTTCGTCATCAACCATTAATGATGTTTGTGCCAAGCTTGTCCCTAGCTGCTAATAAGATCATCTGAGACATAAACTTCACTGAACATTACCTACACTTGGAAACATTACAGACATTTGTCATAGACTTAAGTAAAAACTAAAATGTCTTAGTTACAGATATAGACTTCTCCAGCCCTCTGTTCTGGAACGCTAGGAGAGCAGTCCCATCTTGAGGGGATTGTGTGCCCTTGGGCCTCGGTAACTTCAATTAGTCCATGCTAACCGAGCAATGTTAAAAAAAATGCTACTTAAAAATTAAAAAGTATCAATTCCATGAGGTGCTCATCAGCTAGAGATGGAGAGAACCAATGGGAATGCAGAACCATCTCTAGCTGACGAAGATGTTGTGAAGATCACAACACCCCCAGTAATCAGGATAGTGCACTGCGTGCAGGAAGATCACAACACTCCTGTTATCAGGGATAGGGCACTGCATGCAGGAAGATCACAACACTCCCGGTATCAGGGATAGGGCACTGCGTGCAGGAAGAACACAGCTCTCGAGATCCTGCACAGGGCAGTGCAGAGAGGAATATCACAACACTCCCGGTATCAGGGATAGGGCACTGCATGCAGGAGGATCACAACACTCCCGGTAACCGGGATAGGACACTGTGTGTAGGAAGATCACAACACTCCCGGTATCAGGGATAGGGCACTGCATGCAGGAATATCACAACACTCCCGGTATCAGGGATAGGGCACTGCATGCAGGAGGATCACAACACTCCCGGTAACCGGGATAGGGCACTGTGTGTAGGAAGATCACAACACTCCCGCTATCAGGGATAGGGCACTGCATGCAGGAATATCACAACACTCCCGGTATCAGGGATAGGGCACTGCATGCAGGAAGATCACAACACTCCCTGTATCAGGAATAGGGCACTGCATGCAGGAGGATCACAACACTCCCGGTATCAGGGATAGGACATTGCAAGGTAGAAGATCACAGCTCTCGAGATCCTGCACAGGGCAGTGCAGAGAGGAAGATCACAACATTCCTGGTATCAGGGATAGGGCACTGCGTGCAAGAAGATCACAACACCCCGGTATCAGGGATAGGGCACTGCGTTCAGGAAGATCACAACACCCCTGGTATCAGGGATAGGGCACTGCATGCAGGAAGATCACAACACTCCTGGTATTAGGGATAGGCACTGCATGCAGGAATATCACAACACTCCCGGTATCAGGGATAGGGCAATGCATGCAGGAAGATCACAACACTCCCGGTATCAGGAATAGGGCACTGCATGCAGGAGGATCACAACACTCCCGGTATCAGGGATAGGACATTACAAGGTAGAAGATCACAGCTCTCGAGATCCTGCACAGGGCAGTGGAGAGAGGAAGATCACATCACTCCCGGTATCAGGGATAAGGCACTGTGTGCTGGAAGATCACAACACTCCCGGTATCAGGAATAGGGCACTGCATGCAGGAGGATCACAACACTCCCGCTATCAGGGATAGGGCATTCCAAGGTAGAAGATCACAGCTCTTGAGATCCTGCACAGGGCAGTGCAGAGAGGAAGATCACAACACTCCTGGTATCAGGGATAGGGTACTGCGTGCAGGAGGTTCTCAACACGCCAGGTATCAGGGATAGGGCACTGCATGCAGGAGGATCACAACACTCCCGGTATTAGGGATAGGCACTGCATGCAGGAAGATCACAACACTCCCGGTATCAGGGATAGGGCACTGCATGCAGGAGGATCACAACACTCCCGGTATCAGGGATAGGGCATTGCAAGGTAGAAGATCACAGCTCTCGAGATCCTGCACAGGGCAGTGCAGAGAGGAAGATCACATCACTCCCGATATCAGGGATAAGGCACTGTGTGGAGGAAGATCACAACACTCCCGGTATCAGGGATAGGGCACTGCATGCAGGAGATCACAACACTCCCGGTATCAGGGATAGGGCACTGCGTGCAGGAGGATCACAACACTCCCGGTATCAGGGATAGGGCACAAGTTCTAGTCACATTGACTGATCACATTACTTTTTTTGTCAAGCTACCAACCGTTTCCATTTCCCATCCCCCTTATATTGTCAGTGGGAACCTTGGTAACATCAATAAATAAGAGGACAGCCAACAGGAATACAAATTCATTCCTAAACTGACCCTAACTGCCCTGAAAAGTGTCAAATTGTATCATTTTCTGTTAGTGCGCACTAACAATGGTTAGTGCGCGCTAACTTCCTGTTAGCGTGCACTAACTCCCGTTAGTGCGCACTAATCGGAAAAAAACGATTTTTTTTACTAAAAAATCGTGCCAAACACGATTTTCTTCTCTTGCCAGATGATTTTTATCGTTAAGACGATCGGGCACACGATTCACATCCCTAGTTGCTACTGCTGTACTATATTTTAATTGTAATGGAATTTAATTTGTGTTTAATTATGTTTGTTTATTATAACAGCGAATGAATGTTTGTGGCTGATCTCATTCCTGTTTTTAACATTTTAACTCTCCCGTACAGAACCACAAACCAGCAGGGACAAGGCGGGGCTTCCTGGGCCTAGTAGAGGAGGACGGAGGCAACAGCAGCTTATGGGCCAGGTAATATATCTGGGCCAGTAATATATCTGTCTGAGGCTGAAAAGCAATCATTTTTTTAGATCAGTCAGTTATAGTGGCTGGGATAGATGTATGTATGTATTTGTATATATTATAATGACAGAGTAACTAAGAAAGTAAACTAAGGAATGGAAGGAGAAAGAAGAATAGATTTGTAGTGTACTATCATATTCTGTCTAACTTGAGAGAGATTCCTTTATTTCTCCTTCCAATCCTTTAAATTAGCTGGTGCTAACCTTTAAAAAGGAGATAGAGCAGCTTTTAAACTAGAACAAAGGGGAAAGACGACAGTCACTCAGCAGTGCATGGTTCGGAGAGAGGTATCTTCAAACGGTACTAATGATGCATTAGAATTAGGGCATCCCAACAGTGAGGTTCCAATAATAAGAAAAGTAGTCCAAGAGCCTATAACTAAAACCTCACCTGAGCTAAACAATTCTAACTTATCCCTATTAATTAAAAAGCAGAATGAAAAAACAAACAAAAAACAAACTTTGAAATGTTTGTATGCTAATGCCAGAAGTCTAAGAAGTAAGATGGGATAATTAGAATGTATAGCAGTGAATGATGATATAGACTTAATTGGCAACTCAGAGACATGGTGGAAAGAGGACAACCAATGGGACAGTGCTATATCGGGGTACAAATTATATCACAATGACAGAGAGGAGCACCCGGGAGGTGGTGTGGTGCTTTATATCCGGGATGGCATGGAGTCCAACAAAATAAACATCCTGCATTAGACTAAATGAAAAATTGAATCTTTATGGGTAGAAATCACTTGTGTGTCGGGGAAGACTATAGTGATAGGAGTATACTACCGTCTACCTGGTCAAGATGGTGAGACGGACAGTGAAATGTTAAGAGAAATTAGGGAAGCTAACCACATTGGTAGTGTGGTAATAATGGGAGACTTCAATTACCCAAATATTAAATGGGTAAATGTATCATTGGGACACGCTAGAGAGATAACGTTCCTGGATGGAATAAATTATAGCTTTATGGAGCAATTGGTTCAGGAACCGACGAGAGAGGGAGCAATTTTAGATCTAATTCTCAGTGGAGCACATGATTTGGTGAGAGAGGTAACGGTGGTGGGGCCACTTGGCAATAGTGATCATAATATGATCAAATTTGAATTAATGACTGGAAGAGGAACAGAATGCAAAGCCACGGCTCTCGTGCTAAACTTTCAAAAGGGAAACTTTGATAAAATGAGAAAAATTGTTAGAAAAAAACTGAAAGGAGCAGCTACAAAGGTAAAATGTGTGCAAGAGGCATGGTCATTGTTAAAAAATACCATTCTAGAAGCACAGTCCAGATGTATTCCACACATTAAGAAAGGTGGAAAGAAGGCAAAATGATTACCGGCATGGTTAAAAGGGCAGGTGAAAGAAGCTATTTTAGCCAAAAGATCTTCATTCAAAAATTGGAAGAAGGATCCAACAGAAGAAAATAGGATAAAGCATAAGCGTTGGCAAGTTAAATGTAAGACATTGATAAGACAGGCTAAGAGAGAATTTGAAAAGAAGTTGGCCATAGAGGCAAAAACTCACAGTAAAAACTTTTTAAAATATATCCGAAGCAGAAAGCCTGTGAGGGAGTCAGTTGCACCGTTAGATGATCGAGGGGTTAAAGGGGCACTTAGAGAAGATAAGGCCATCATGGAAAGATTAAATGATTTATTTGCTTCGGTGTTTACTGAAGAGGATCTTGGGGAGGTACCTGTACTGGAGAAGGTTTTCATGGGTAATGATTCAGATGGACTGAATCAAAACACGGTGATCTTAGAAGATGTGGTAGACCTGATTGACAAACTGAAGAGTAGTAAATTACCTGGACTGGATGGTATACACCCCAGAGATCTGAAGGAACTAAAAAATTAAATTTCAGACCTATTAGTAAAAATTTGTAACCTATCATTAAAATCATCCATTGTACTTGAAGACTGGAGGATAGCTAATGTAACCACAATATTTAAAAAGGGCTCCAGGGGTAATCCGGGAAACTACAGATCAGTTAGCCTGACTTCAGTGCCAGGAAAATAGTGGAAAGTGTTCTAAACATCAAAATCACAGAACATATAGAAAGACATGATTTAATGGAACAAAGTCAGCATGGCTTTACCCAAGGCAAGTCTTGCCTCACACATCTGCTTTTGAAAAGGAGTTTTTGAATGAGTTAATAAACATGTAGATAAAGGTGAACCGGTAGATGTAGCATATTTGAATTTTCAGAAGGAATTTGACAAAGTTCCTCATGAGAGGCTTCTAGGAAAAGTAAAAAGTCATTGGATAGGTGGTGATGTCCTTTTGTGGATTGCAAACTGGCTAAAAGACAGGAAACAGAGAGTAGGATTAAATGGACAATTTTCTCAGTGGAAGGGAGTGGGCAGTGGAGTGCCTCAGGGATCTGAATTGGGACCCTTACTTTTCAATATATTTATAAATGATCTGGAAAGAAATATGACAAGTGAGATAATCAAGTATGCAGATTATACAAAATTGTAGTTAAATCACAAGAAGATTTTGATAAATTGCAGGAAGACCTTGTGAGACTGGAAAATTGGGCATCAAAATGGCAGATGAAATTTAATGTGGATAAGTGCAAGGTGATGCATATAGGGAAAAATAACCCATGCTATAGTTACACAATGTTAGATTCCATATTAGGTGCTACAACCCAAGAAAGAGATCTAGGCGTCATAGTGGATAACACGTTGAAATTGTCGGTTCAGTGTGTTGTGGCAGTCAAAAAAGCAAGCAAAATGTTGGGAATTATTAGAAAGGGAATGGTGAATAAAATGGAAAATGTCATAATGCCTCTGTATCGCTCCATGGTGAGACCATACCTTGAATACTGTGTACAATTCTGGTCACCACGTCTCAAAAAAGGTATAATTGCGATGGAGAAGGTACAGAGAAGGACTACCAAAATGATAAGGGGAATGGAACAGCTCCCCTATGAGGAAAGACTAAAGAGGTTAGGACTTTTCAGCCTGGAGAAGAGATGGCTGAGAGGGGATATGATAGAGGTGTTTAAAATCATGAGAGTTCTAGAACAGGTAGATGTGAATTGGTTATTTACTCTTTCGGATAATAGAAAGACTAGGGGGCACTCCATGAAGTTAGCATGTGGCACATTTAAAACTAATCAGAGAAAGTTATTTTTTATTCAATGCACAATTAAACTCTGGAATTTGTTGCCAGAGGTTGTGATTAGTGCACTTAGTATAGCTGTGTTTAAAAAAGGAATGGATAAGTTATTGGAGTAAAAGTCCATTACCTGCTATTAATTAAGTTGACTTAGAAAATAGCCACTGCTATTACTAGCAACGGAAACATGGAATAGACTTAGTTTTTGGGTACTTGCCAGGTTCTTATGGCCTGGATTGGCCACTGTTGGAATCCGGATGCTGGGCTTGATGGACCCTTGGTCTGACCCAGTATGGCATGTTCTTATGTTCTTTGGTGTGTAGATTTGGGTGAGGGTGTGAGTAGGGTTCCAGTGTTGGCAGATCTGGTGGTTCTTTGAGGGGTCTGGAAGTGAACGGAGGCATCAAGCCAATGAACATTTTGATTGTATAGGGTTTTGTGGATTAGTGTTAGACTCTTAAAGAGAATTCTGGAAGTAATAGGGAGCCAGTGGAGGTCTTTTAGGATTGGAGTGATTTGCTCATTTCTTCAGGAATTTGAGAGGATTCTGGAAATGATGTTTTGTAAGAATTGCAGGTGTCTGATAGTTGAAGCTGGGAGTCCTAATAGTAAGGACTTACAGTAATTAACGTTCGAGAGGATCAGTGCCTGCAGAACTGCTCTGATGTCACCGCGATGAAGAAGAGGCCTTGATTTCTTTAATACATGAATTTGGTAATAGCAGTCTTTTATTGTAGTGGTTATAATTTTATTAAATTTAGTTAATAGTCTTAGGTTACGCCTAGGTCTCTCACTTCAAGAGTTATCAGATATTTAATTTGCTTGGGTGCCAGGTCAGAAAGTATTTTATTATTTGTCTTGTGACATAATAATAGCAGTTCTGTTTTTGAGGCATTAAGGGCTAGGTTCATTTGTGTGAGCAGATGGTTTATGGTGGAGAGGTAGGTTTCCCAAAGTTGGAGAATTTTTGTTATAGATTCAGTGATGGGGATTAGAATTTGTACATCATCTGCATAGATGAAGTGCGTGAGTGCTAGGTCAGTTAGAAAATTGCATATGGGCAGCATATATATATTAATCAGAGTGGAGGATAGAGATGATCTCTGGGGTACACCTTGAGATAGTTCAATAGGTTTAGATTCATGGTTATCAAATTTAACTTTATAATATCTGTTTTCTAGATATGACTTGAACCACTGCAGTGCAATGCCAGATAGGCCAATTTCAATCAGCCTGTCTAGTAGGATTTTGTGGTTGATAGTGTCAAATGCTGCAGAGATATCTAACATTACTAGAATATATGATTGGCTGTTATCTAGTCCTCTGAGGACTGTGTCAATGAGGGAAGCTAGAAGGGTTTCAGTGCTGAAAAATTTGCGAACGCTGAATTGGGAAGAATATAGTATATTATAATTTTCCAAGTGTTCTGTTAACTGTTAACTACTTTTTCTAGTAATTTGGAAAGGAAAGGGAGGATAGATATTGGCCTAAAGTTAGTGGGATCATCTGGGTTTAGCTGAGATTTTTTTTAGTATGGGTTTGACCATGGTTCCTTTTATAGTGGTGGGGATATTGCCTTGTGTGAGAGAGAAGGTAATGGGATCAGACAGTGGTTTCACTAGAATGTTTGGAATAGATTTTAAGGATTTTACTGGGATTGCATCAGCAGGGTATGATGCAGGTTTTATCTTTTTAATGAGAGATTCTATTTCAAATGAGGAGGTACTCTCGAATGAGTCCAGGAAGGTATCGGGATTTTTAGGGAGAATGATTTTGTTTGAGTTGGTCTTGGGAAATTTTGCTATTAAGTTTGCAATTTTGCCTCTGAAGAAGTGTGCCAGGTCATTGCATTTAGTTTCTGAATCTTTCTCTGATATTGGTGGGGGAGCTGTCTTTGTTAAGTCAGCAACATAGGACAAGAGAGCTTTCGGGTTGAATTGAATGTCATTTATTTATTTATTTATTTATTTATTTATTTAGAAACTTTTATATACCGGTATTAGTGGGGACATCATACCGGTTTACATTTGAAGCAAAAAGGCTTGAAATTACATGTTAACAGGGAGAGTGAACTGGGAGGGGGATAACAAGGAGCAGTGTGGAAAGACAGAATAACGTAACAGTAGCAAGCATAAATTGCGTAACAGTAGCAGGCATAGATTAACAGTGTGGTTAGTTCCTTAATATAAGGAAGATGTGGTCACCAGGTGGCGGTGCAGGGCAAGGGAGGGAGGGAATCTATTCTGGATATGCCTGTTTGAATAGTAGGGTTTTTAGTTTCTTTTTAAATTTGAATAAACATGGTTCGAGGCGCAGGTGAACAGGGAGGGAGTTCCAGAGAGAGGGGCCTGCTATGGAGAGAGCACGCTCGCGAGTGGAGGAGAGGTGGGCTGTTTTCAGAGAGGGAACATATAGTGTGCCCGTGTTGGTGGATCTGGTGGTGCGAGTGGACTGTGGGGAATTGAAGGTGATGTCCAGCCAATTGGAGTTGTGGGCGTGGATGGATTTTTGTAATGAATGCGAGATAGAATGGGGAGCCAGTGTAGGTCTTTGAGGATGGGGGTAATGTTTTTGTATTTACATGTGTTAGTGATGAGCCTTGCAGATGCATTTTGCAGCATTTGTAGGGGTTTTATTGTGGAGAAGGGTAGCCCTAGGAGGAGTGCGTTGCAATAGTCTAATTTGGACGTTATGGTAGCTTGTATTACTGTGCGGAAGTCCTGGGTATACAATAGGGGTCTGAGTTTTTTAAGAACATTAAGTTTAAAGAAACCTGTTTTGAGAATGGAGTTGATGTAAGGTTTCATACTTAGGTGGTGGTCGAGGAAGACACCGAGGTCCTTAACAAAGGGTTGTGCTCTGATGACATTAGACTTGGGGTTGTTGGGCTGAGAGTGGGTGGGGGAGGATTGTGAGGAGATGAGGAGGAGCTCTGTTTTGTTAGTGTTAAGGGCAAGGTGTAGGTCTGTGAGCAGTGAGTTAATGGCTGTAAGACAGTTTTGCCAGTGATCAAGGGCATCAGAGATGGAGGTGTGGATGGGGATAATGATCTGAACATCATCAGCGTAGAGGTAGAACTTGAGCTTAAGTTCAGATAGTAGCTGGCAGAGTGGGGTGAGATAGATGTTAAAGAGGGTAGAGGAGAGAGATGAGCCTTACGGTACTCCTTGTTGTAGAAGGCGTGGTGTGGAAATGTTGTTTCCTACTTTAACAGATAACTTTCTTTTAGAGAGGTATGATTTAAACCAGGTGAGGGCTAGTCCAGAAATGCCAATACTTTCTAGACATGTAAGGAGGTGATGGTGGCTGATGGTGTGAAAAGCGGCCGAGATATCGAGGAGGGCAAGGAGGAAGCTGCAGCCTTGGCCTAGGCCTCTGAGGAGATGATCGGATAGGGATAGGAGTAGAGATTCGGTGTTAAAGTGTTTACGGAAACCAAATTGGGAAACGTGGAGGATAGCATGATTTTCAAGGTGGTCCATAAGTTGAGAGTTGACAACCTTTTCCATCAAATGTCATGAATTTTCTTTGCAAAAAGTCACGTTTGGTTTTAAGAATTGAAGTTCTGTAGTTGTGTAAAATATTTTTATATGAGGTTAGTAGTCTGGGAGAGCAGTTTATTTGCCATTTCTTTTCAGAATTTTTGAGGGCGCGTTTTAGATTTTTTAGGTTGGGAGAGTACCATGGGTTTTTGTTTTTTTGAGATGGATTAAATTTTTTGTTGTTAAACGACAGTATTTGTCGGCTATATCGTTTGTGATGGAGTTCCAGGTGGAGAAGGCAGTTTCAGTGCTAGATAGATCTATGTTATTTAGAGCATCTGGGAGTGTTTCAATCAGGTCATCTATTTTGCATGATTTTCTGTAATGAATTGTGGAGAAGGGAATAGGTGATGGATTGACTAATTTTTTTTATGGAGAGTGTGTCTTTTATAAGGGAGTGGTTGGAACATGTGACAGGAATACAAGAAGGAGGATGGGGGTTGTGTAAGTGAGAGTTTTTGAAAATTAGATCCAAGGTGTGGCCGGCTTTGTGAGTGAGGCGGTCAATGATTTGTTTAAATCCAATGGTGTTCAGGGTGGATAGAAAGCTTTGCATTTGGGGGATAAAGGTGTGGAGTCTACATGTAGGTTAAAATCACCGAGGATGATAGCAGAGATGTCCATGTCTACATTATTAATTCAATTAAAGAGGAGGGATTGCGATTGAGGAGTCCTGGGGATGTGTAAGCTAAGCAGACCTATAATTGATCGGATTTAAAGAAACCAATTTCATATTGTGGTATAGTGTGGATGGACTGAAGAGAAAGGCCAAGCTCTTTCTTGGCTGCTAGAAGAAGACCACTTCCTCTTTTGTTGTTTCTCGGGATGGAGAAAATGTTGTATAGATGGGTTGGAAGCTGGTTGATTAACACAGTATTTGTTTTTTTAAACCATGTTTCAGTGATGGCGCAAATATCCGGATTATGGTCTAAAAGAATGTCGTTTAAGATGGGGGTTTTCATTACTAGCGATCGGGCATTGAATAAAAATAGGAAGAAGACAGAGAGCACAAGTAATTAGGTAATAGGGGTTATCATTATTGGAATTAGAGATCTTGGTCGAAAATAGTTTCTTGTTGGGAGGTTTAATAATCAAAAGAGGTTGGCTTATCTTAGAGATGGGATTTAGTGACATGATTCATTGTTACTTACGGGTGTTGCAGTCAAGAAGTTGAAGTCTTGGGGTCTTGGTTTCTGTTTTTTTAAGGTGGTGCAGCACAAAGGGGCACACGAAGGGGCAGGCCCCTTGGTCGCGTACCTTCGGCATGCAACGCCTGGTGTGTGGCACCTACAGCTCACTGTCACTGCTTTAAGTGTCCCTTGGTGCATCTATGATGTCGTTGAGGGGGAGGAGTCATCCGAGGAGGAGAAGCAGGCATGGCAGGTCTGTGTACGGGCATGGGCGGGACGATCGGAGGCTTCAGGTGGTCGAGAGGGGAGGCAGAGGCTGGTCTGTGGCCTCAGATGAGGCTCCGGAGGGTTGTCCGGTGTGCAAGCAGAATGGCGTTGGCTCACTGTCACTGCTTTAAGTTTCCCTCGGCACGTCTATGATATCGTTGAGGGGGAGGAGTCAACCAAAGAGGAAAAGCAGGCATGGCAGGTCTGTGTGCGGGCCTGTGTGGGCCTATCAGAGGCTTTGGGTGGCCGAGAGGGGAGGCAGAGGCTCCAGAGGGTTGTCCTGCGTACGCGCACTTAGGGTCCTGATACCACTTTTGGTGCCACTTTGCCTCTCATGCTGCCATCAATTGTTCATGACACTATTGTTGGACAGCCATCCTCCTTCTAAACCTTTAAATATTCCTCCTCCTCTTACTTCTTTGCTTCACTTACATTGCATTAGAGACCTCCTGCCAATCCCATAAGCCTCATAACACTTTGCGGACCCTTAGGCTACTTTATGCCACTTTTTTATGCCACTTTGCCATTTTCTAAAGTACCGTGTGACTCTTTCCCTCTTTTTATGATTTCTGCTCCCAATTTCCATTACAATTGATATAAAATTCACTATTCTAGACCCTGTTATAGACTGTAATGATTATTTTATATGTGTTAATAAAAAACAAATTAAACTAAAGAAACAAATAAACATTTTTTTTGTTTGTTTTGAAACTAATGAAATGAATATGGGTCCCAATGAAATGAATAAATTAATTATAACAATTATTTTTGGTCTGCACATCCATAAATTTCTTCTGAAAAATGTCTGTCATGGTTCCAGGTGTAGATAATGTTCAGTGATAACTAATGACTCTAACAACCTCATTAGCAGGTAGAGATATGCTTGACACAGACATCATTGATGGTTGATGTTGAACAGGTGGGAAAATCCTAATTGGCCATGGGTAGGTAAACTATGTGCTGGAGGTAGTCTGAACAAAACAATATCAGAACTTATCTGTGGGTCCCTGTGCATCTGGGTGAATGACGTCTATATCAGTGTCTAGGGTGATATAGGGCTAGTTGTTCCCTTCCTTAGCAGAACAAATTGAACACCAGAGCATGCACTGTGTGTGCATACATTTAGCACATATTTATTTTGACACAATCAAGCCCGTATTTCCACTTTTTATGATGGATGCCTCTGACAGGTGAATATGTAGGCTGAGGAAAAGGTATCCTCATGCTTTGATACCTTGTATTTCCCCTTGGCCTGACACTTTTTTATTCATAGAGTTGAGATGGGGTGTGTGAAAATAGCAGCAACTGACTCAGATATGCTGTGTCACTTTGCCAGATGAGTATATATCTGCCTGTAGTATACCCCTTCCCGCCACACCTGATACCTCATGCCCTCCCACTCAGTTCTTAGAGTGGCCCTATTTGTACTGGTGTTTGTGAGTGTGCCTGTTTGGAAGAGTTTCAGCTGCAAGGGAGGTGTTTGTGTGTGTGTGTGTGTGTGTGTGTGTGGGGGGGGGGGTATATGTTGCCCAGTGAATTTACAGATGCTGAGATAGAGGGAAGAGGGATGGCTTGGCTAATGGCAGCTACTACAAGATTCTACTGATGAATGGGTTCTGGGGGGCTCTCTGGCAGTATATTGATGATAGCTGGGGCGAGTGGTAGCAGGAGACCTGCCAGTATCCTTATTAGAGGTTCTACTTTTCAAGACAGACATACTTAACCCCTTATCTATAAAACATAATCCTAGTTACTAGACATATAGCCTGGCACACAAGGTTGCCTCACCTGAGGTTTACTCTGCCACATGTACATGCTGGAAAATTAAGCCTACAAATTATCCACTGTATATAACAGCATATATTTTGGGTGCATAGAATGGGTGAACATTTTTTAACAAATGATTATAGGGGTCAGGTTCTGCTACAAACTGAAGCAACATCACTTGACTACTATGCAGCCTCATGATTATGCACCTCTGTTTACTTGCAGCCTTCTCTGACACCATGTCAGCTGCTATGTAACAGCTGTGGAGGAGTCATGGAGTCATGGAGTTATGTAGGCACGGTCTTTGGAAGGGTCTGTTTCAAAGTTCTGAAGCTTTGCTTGCTTCCTACCAAACCCTTGGTACATTTTTCACACAAACAAGAGCAGACAATGTTGAGGCCTGCTGTTGCCTGGAACCAGGAAGACTTCAACATACTAGCTTCCACTCCTTTAGTGGCCTGGAATGTAGATCTTTATATACCTGTTAGCTAAGGATGATCTCGCACTGAGCTTTCAGTTTCATGGCCTAGGCCATATGGTCTTGTATGTGAGAAATGTGTCTAGTTGGAATGGCCAATGGCACACTAACATGAAAGGTCATGTGGGACCCAAACTAAACAACCAGACTAAACAACCAGAAAGTGAAGTTTCAAAACATGTGACCACTTTATTAAACAATTTTAGTCAACAGAATCGAAGGAAGTCAATATCTTTGGTAATCATATTCTGTAAGGAAAAAAGATCAAATAGCACATGACATTGTAACTGAAATGCCATGTACTTTTAGAGTAGACCTGTGTATACATAGTTATAAATGACAACATGACATATACAGTTTTAGGATATTATCCTTTAGCAAAATCATGATTACTGTTGTAATGCTAGAGCTGATACCAGCACATCTACGTGATGGCAGGAGAAGACCCAGACAGTCCTTGTTGCTAGAATGCTCTCAAAAGGGGGACTTCCTAAGGGCCAAGTTACAGAGTTCAAGAAAAAGATTCAGACATTCCATGTTGAAAGAATACACTCAAAGGGAGGACAGCCTAAGGGCCAAGGCAACAGAGTTCAAGTAGCAGGCATTAGGACCAGGACTGGAGAGCACAGTTTGGAGGTAGCAGGAGCAGGACTGGAGAGCACAGCATGGAGGCAATAGCCCAGGAGATCAGACAGTAGCATGGAGACAGCAGCTCCAGAAGATGAGACAGCGGCATGAAGGCAGCATCAGGATGAGATAAGATGAGATACCAGAAGCAGGACCAGGAAATGAGATAGGATGAGAAGAGACAGCAGTAGGACCATGACCAGAGACCAAATGAAGGAGGCAAGACTATAGGCAGAGCATGAAGGTGGGCATACCAATTAAGCAATATGACAACACAAGCAAACAGTAGACCATCCCCATCATCAAGCCAGCACAGAAACTCTGTAGTGAGGATGGGTCCAGCAGTCTTCTTTCATCTAGCTGGCACAGGAACTCTGTAGTGAGGACAGGCCCTGCAGACTTCTTCCATCTAGTCAACATGGAAATCTGCAGTCAGGGTGGGCCCGGCATTCTTCTTCCATCAAGCAATCATATGAAATCTGTAATCAGGATGGGCCAGGATTGTTTGGACAAGTCATCTTTGAGTGAAATTGTTTACTCTAGAACATGTTTAATAGTTGGGAGGCCTCATGGCCTTTTTCCTTCCCTGAATTTTTGGATGGTTGGGGTTGGCATCATTTTGGAGGGCCTGCCCCTGGGCTGTCTGGATAGCTGGGGACTGCTTTGTGGAGTAGACTCCTGAGAGGATGGGATGGCACAGATGGAGGCTCAGGAAATCTTTGAATAAGTTGGGTGACAGCAGATGTCAGATTGTTGAATAGTGGTAAGGCTCTGTCTAGGCAGCTGAGTGTGCTTGCACAGCATTAGTGGTCCTTATGTGAGGCTTCCTCAACTGCACCAACTCTGGCCATATATGGTGGTTCTGGTGCTGCTAGTGTTGTAGGTGGTGCAGGTAGTACAGGTGAAGGCACTGACTGAGGGACCAAATCTGGCATGTCTGGACTTCTGGGCTGATCAGGCTGGGTGTCTATGGCATGCTACTGGTGATATGGTATGCTGGAGGCTGAGATTGCTCCCATGACAGGGATAACTTCTCCATGAAGCTGGAGATATTTAGGCTCATGTTGGGTGGTAAATTCAGGTGATATAGGATCTGGAGTTTTGGCTTATGCTGTTGCTGCTGCTGGTTGTTGTCCTCTTCCTTAGTCCACTGTATTTGTGCATCCATTTGGAAGGATGGTGACATCAGTAAACCTGTGCAGCTGGTCCGTGTATCTCATCTGCTGATTTCTGGAGCTGAGCTACCGGTTCTTGGGGCTTCACAGCTGGGACTGGAAGTTTCCTGGGCATGAGCTATAAAAAAAGAAGAAGACCTATGTGTAATTGCTAAGAAGTACACCTGTATTGATTTGTCATAATATGCATACTTTTCTACAATCAATGTGAGCATCTTTTGCTAAAATCTGTGGACATCTGTAACACACTAACCTTTACAAGTCAGGCAAACTAACCAGCCCCAGCTGCATGCAGGAATATCACAACACTCCCGGTATCAGGGATAGGGCAATGCATGCAGGAAGATCACAACACTCCCGGTATCAGGAATAGGGCACTGCATGCAGGAGGATCACAACACTCCCGGTATCAGGGATAGGACATTACAAGGTAGAAGATCACAGCTCTCGAGATCCTGCACAGGGCAGTGGAGAGAGGAAGATCACATCACTCCCGGTATCAGGGATAAGGCACTGTGTGCTGGAAGATCACAACACTCCCGGTATCAGGAATAGGGCACTGCATGCAGGAGGATCACAACACTCCCGCTATCAGGGATAGGGCATTCCAAGGTAGAAGATCACAGCTCTTGAGATCCTGCACAGGGCAGTGCAGAGAGGAAGATCACAACACTCCTGGTATCAGGGATAGGGTACTGCGTGCAGGAGGTTCTCAACACGCCAGGTATCAGGGATAGGGCACTGCATGCAGGAGGATCACAACACTCCCGGTATTAGGGATAGGCACTGCATGCAGGAAGATCACAACACTCCCGGTATCAGGGATAGGGCACTGCATGCAGGAGGATCACAACACTCCCGGTATCAGGGATAGGGCATTGCAAGGTAGAAGATCACAGCTCTCGAGATCCTGCACAGGGCAGTGCAGAGAGGAAGATCACATCACTCCCGATATCAGGGATAAGGCACTGTGTGGAGGAAGATCACAACACTCCCGGTATCAGGGATAGGGCACTGCATGCAGGAGATCACAACACTCCCGGTATCAGGGATAGGGCACTGCGTGCAGGAGGATCACAACACTCCCGGTATCAGGGATAGGGCACAAGTTCTAGTCACATTGACTGATCACATTACTTTTTTTGTCAAGCTACCAACCGTTTCCATTTCCCATCCCCCTTATATTGTCAGTGGGAACCTTGGTAACATCAATAAATAAGAGGACAGCCAACAGGAATACAAATTCATTCCTAAACTGACCCTAACTGCCCTGAAAAGTGTCAAATTGTATCATTTTCTGTTAGTGCGCACTAACAATGGTTAGTGCGCGCTAACTTCCTGTTAGCGTGCACTAACTCCCGTTAGTGCGCACTAATCGGAAAAAAACGATTTTTTTTACTAAAAAATCGTGCCAAACACGATTTTCTTCTCTTGCCAGATGATTTTTATCGTTAAGACGATCGGGCACACGATTCACATCCCTAGTTGCTACTGCTGTACTATATTTTAATTGTAATGGAATTTAATTTGTGTTTAATTATGTTTGTTTATTATAACAGCGAATGAATGTTTGTGGCTGATCTCATTCCTGTTTTTAACATTTTAACTCTCCCGTACAGAACCACAAACCAGCAGGGACAAGGCGGGGCTTCCTGGGCCTAGTAGAGGAGGACGGAGGCAACAGCAGCTTATGGGCCAGGTAATATATCTGGGCCAGTAATATATCTGTCTGAGGCTGAAAAGCAATCATTTTTTTAGATCAGTCAGTTATAGTGGCTGGGATAGATGTATGTATGTATTTGTATATATTATAATGACAGAGTAACTAAGAAAGTAAACTAAGGAATGGAAGGAGAAAGAAGAATAGATTTGTAGTGTACTATCATATTCTGTCTAACTTGAGAGAGATTCCTTTATTTCTCCTTCCAATCCTTTAAATTAGCTGGTGCTAACCTTTAAAAAGGAGATAGAGCAGCTTTTAAACTAGAACAAAGGGGAAAGACGACAGTCACTCAGCAGTGCATGGTTCGGAGAGAGGTATCTTCAAACGGTACTAATGATGCATTAGAATTAGGGCATCCCAACAGTGAGGTTCCAATAATAAGAAAAGTAGTCCAAGAGCCTATAACTAAAACCTCACCTGAGCTAAACAATTCTAACTTATCCCTATTAATTAAAAAGCAGAATGAAAAAACAAACAAAAAACAAACTTTGAAATGTTTGTATGCTAATGCCAGAAGTCTAAGAAGTAAGATGGGATAATTAGAATGTATAGCAGTGAATGATGATATAGACTTAATTGGCAACTCAGAGACATGGTGGAAAGAGGACAACCAATGGGACAGTGCTATATCGGGGTACAAATTATATCACAATGACAGAGAGGAGCACCCGGGAGGTGGTGTGGTGCTTTATATCCGGGATGGCATGGAGTCCAACAAAATAAACATCCTGCATTAGACTAAATGAAAAATTGAATCTTTATGGGTAGAAATCACTTGTGTGTCGGGGAAGACTATAGTGATAGGAGTATACTACCGTCTACCTGGTCAAGATGGTGAGACGGACAGTGAAATGTTAAGAGAAATTAGGGAAGCTAACCACATTGGTAGTGTGGTAATAATGGGAGACTTCAATTACCCAAATATTAAATGGGTAAATGTATCATTGGGACACGCTAGAGAGATAACGTTCCTGGATGGAATAAATTATAGCTTTATGGAGCAATTGGTTCAGGAACCGACGAGAGAGGGAGCAATTTTAGATCTAATTCTCAGTGGAGCACATGATTTGGTGAGAGAGGTAACGGTGGTGGGGCCACTTGGCAATAGTGATCATAATATGATCAAATTTGAATTAATGACTGGAAGAGGAACAGAATGCAAAGCCACGGCTCTCGTGCTAAACTTTCAAAAGGGAAACTTTGATAAAATGAGAAAAATTGTTAGAAAAAAACTGAAAGGAGCAGCTACAAAGGTAAAATGTGTGCAAGAGGCATGGTCATTGTTAAAAAATACCATTCTAGAAGCACAGTCCAGATGTATTCCACACATTAAGAAAGGTGGAAAGAAGGCAAAATGATTACCGGCATGGTTAAAAGGGCAGGTGAAAGAAGCTATTTTAGCCAAAAGATCTTCATTCAAAAATTGGAAGAAGGATCCAACAGAAGAAAATAGGATAAAGCATAAGCGTTGGCAAGTTAAATGTAAGACATTGATAAGACAGGCTAAGAGAGAATTTGAAAAGAAGTTGGCCATAGAGGCAAAAACTCACAGTAAAAACTTTTTAAAATATATCCGAAGCAGAAAGCCTGTGAGGGAGTCAGTTGCACCGTTAGATGATCGAGGGGTTAAAGGGGCACTTAGAGAAGATAAGGCCATCATGGAAAGATTAAATGATTTATTTGCTTCGGTGTTTACTGAAGAGGATCTTGGGGAGGTACCTGTACTGGAGAAGGTTTTCATGGGTAATGATTCAGATGGACTGAATCAAAACACGGTGATCTTAGAAGATGTGGTAGACCTGATTGACAAACTGAAGAGTAGTAAATTACCTGGACTGGATGGTATACACCCCAGAGATCTGAAGGAACTAAAAAATTAAATTTCAGACCTATTAGTAAAAATTTGTAACCTATCATTAAAATCATCCATTGTACTTGAAGACTGGAGGATAGCTAATGTAACCACAATATTTAAAAAGGGCTCCAGGGGTAATCCGGGAAACTACAGATCAGTTAGCCTGACTTCAGTGCCAGGAAAATAGTGGAAAGTGTTCTAAACATCAAAATCACAGAACATATAGAAAGACATGATTTAATGGAACAAAGTCAGCATGGCTTTACCCAAGGCAAGTCTTGCCTCACACATCTGCTTTTGAAAAGGAGTTTTTGAATGAGTTAATAAACATGTAGATAAAGGTGAACCGGTAGATGTAGCATATTTGAATTTTCAGAAGGAATTTGACAAAGTTCCTCATGAGAGGCTTCTAGGAAAAGTAAAAAGTCATTGGATAGGTGGTGATGTCCTTTTGTGGATTGCAAACTGGCTAAAAGACAGGAAACAGAGAGTAGGATTAAATGGACAATTTTCTCAGTGGAAGGGAGTGGGCAGTGGAGTGCCTCAGGGATCTGAATTGGGACCCTTACTTTTCAATATATTTATAAATGATCTGGAAAGAAATATGACAAGTGAGATAATCAAGTATGCAGATTATACAAAATTGTAGTTAAATCACAAGAAGATTTTGATAAATTGCAGGAAGACCTTGTGAGACTGGAAAATTGGGCATCAAAATGGCAGATGAAATTTAATGTGGATAAGTGCAAGGTGATGCATATAGGGAAAAATAACCCATGCTATAGTTACACAATGTTAGATTCCATATTAGGTGCTACAACCCAAGAAAGAGATCTAGGCGTCATAGTGGATAACACGTTGAAATTGTCGGTTCAGTGTGTTGTGGCAGTCAAAAAAGCAAGCAAAATGTTGGGAATTATTAGAAAGGGAATGGTGAATAAAATGGAAAATGTCATAATGCCTCTGTATCGCTCCATGGTGAGACCATACCTTGAATACTGTGTACAATTCTGGTCACCCACGTCTCAAAAAAGGTATAATTGCGATGGAGAAGGTACAGAGAAGGACTACCAAAATGATAAGGGGAATGGAACAGCTCCCCTATGAGGAAAGACTAAAGAGGTTAGGACTTTTCAGCCTGGAGAAGAGATGGCTGAGAGGGGATATGATAGAGGTGTTTAAAATCATGAGAGTTCTAGAACAGGTAGATGTGAATTGGTTATTTACTCTTTCGGATAATAGAAAGACTAGGGGCACTCCATGAAGTTAGCATGTGGCACATTTAAAACTAATCAGAGAAAGTTATTTTTTATTCAATGCACAATTAAACTCTGGAATTTGTTGCCAGAGGTTGTGATTAGTGCACTTAGTATAGCTGTGTTTAAAAAGGAATGGATAAGTTATTGGAGTAAAAGTCCATTACCTGCTATTAATTAAGTTGACTTAGAAAATAGCCACTGCTATTACTAGCAACGGAAACATGGAATAGACTTAGTTTTTGGGTACTTGCCAGGTTCTTATGGCCTGGATTGGCCACTGTTGGAATCCGGATGCTGGGCTTGATGGACCCTTGGTCTGACCCAGTATGGCATGTTCTTATGTTCTTTGGTGTGTAGATTTGGGTGAGGGTGTGAGTAGGGTTCCAGTGTTGGCAGATCTGGTGGTTCTTTGAGGGGTCTGGAAGTGAACGGAGGCATCAAGCCAATGAACATTTTGATTGTATAGGGTTTTGTGGATTAGTGTTAGACTCTTAAAGAGAATTCTGGAAGTAATAGGGAGCCAGTGGAGGTCTTTTAGGATTGGAGTGATTTGCTCATTTCTTCAGGAATTTGAGAGGATTCTGGAAATGATGTTTTGTAAGAATTGCAGGTGTCTGATAGTTGAAGCTGGGAGTCCTAATAGTAAGGACTTACAGTAATTAACGTTCGAGAGGATCAGTGCCTGCAGAACTGCTCTGATGTCACCGCGATGAAGAAGAGGCCTTGATTTCTTTAATACATGAATTTGGTAATAGCAGTCTTTTATTGTAGTGGTTATAATTTTATTAAATTTAGTTAATAGTCTTAGGTTACGCCTAGGTCTCTCACTTCAAGAGTTATCAGATATTTAATTTGCTTGGGTGCCAGGTCAGAAAGTATTTTATTATTTGTCTTGTGACATAATAATAGCAGTTCTGTTTTTGAGGCATTAAGGGCTAGGTTCATTTGTGTGAGCAGATGGTTTATGGTGGAGAGGTAGGTTTCCCAAAGTTGGAGAATTTTTGTTATAGATTCAGTGATGGGGATTAGAATTTGTACATCATCTGCATAGATGAAGTGCGTGAGTGCTAGGTCAGTTAGAAAATTGCATATGGGCAGCATATATATATTAATCAGAGTGGAGGATAGAGATGATCTCTGGGGTACACCTTGAGATAGTTCAATAGGTTTAGATTCATGGTTATCAAATTTAACTTTATAATATCTGTTTTCTAGATATGACTTGAACCACTGCAGTGCAATGCCAGATAGGCCAATTTCAATCAGCCTGTCTAGTAGGATTTTGTGGTTGATAGTGTCAAATGCTGCAGAGATATCTAACATTACTAGAATATATGATTGGCTGTTATCTAGTCCTCTGAGGACTGTGTCAATGAGGGAAGCTAGAAGGGTTTCAGTGCTGAAAAATTTGCGAACGCTGAATTGGGAAGAATATAGTATATTATAATTTTCCAAGTGTTCTGTTAACTGTTAACTACTTTTTCTAGTAATTTGGAAAGGAAAGGGAGGATAGATATTGGCCTAAAGTTAGTGGGATCATCTGGGTTTAGCTGAGATTTTTTTTAGTATGGGTTTGACCATGGTTCCTTTTATAGTGGTGGGGATATTGCCTTGTGTGAGAGAGAAGGTAATGGGATCAGACAGTGGTTTCACTAGAATGTTTGGAATAGATTTTAAGGATTTTACTGGGATTGCATCAGCAGGGTATGATGCAGGTTTTATCTTTTTAATGAGAGATTCTATTTCAAATGAGGAGGTACTCTCGAATGAGTCCAGGAAGGTATCGGGATTTTTAGGGAGAATGATTTTGTTTGAGTTGGTCTTGGGAAATTTTGCTATTAAGTTTGCAATTTTGCCTCTGAAGAAGTGTGCCAGGTCATTGCATTTAGTTTCTGAATCTTTCTCTGATATTGGTGGGGGAGCTGTCTTTGTTAAGTCAGCAACATAGGACAAGAGAGCTTTCGGGTTGAATTGAATGTCATTTATTTATTTATTTATTTATTTATTTATTTAGAAACTTTTATATACCGGTATTAGTGGGGACATCATACCGGTTTACATTTGAAGCAAAAAGGCTTGAAATTACATGTTAACAGGGAGAGTGAACTGGGAGGGGGATAACAAGGAGCAGTGTGGAAAGACAGAATAACGTAACAGTAGCAAGCATAAATTGCGTAACAGTAGCAGGCATAGATTAACAGTGTGGTTAGTTCCTTAATATAAGGAAGATGTGGTCACCAGGTGGCGGTGCAGGGCAAGGGAGGGAGGGAATCTATTCTGGATATGCCTGTTTGAATAGTAGGGTTTTTAGTTTCTTTTTAAATTTGAATAAACATGGTTCGAGGCGCAGGTGAACAGGGAGGGAGTTCCAGAGAGAGGGGCCTGCTATGGAGAGAGCACGCTCGCGAGTGGAGGAGAGGTGGGCTGTTTTCAGAGAGGGAACATATAGTGTGCCCGTGTTGGTGGATCTGGTGGTGCGAGTGGACTGTGGGGAATTGAAGGTGATGTCCAGCCAATTGGAGTTGTGGGCGTGGATGGATTTTTGTAATGAATGCGAGATAGAATGGGGAGCCAGTGTAGGTCTTTGAGGATGGGGGTAATGTTTTTGTATTTACATGTGTTAGTGATGAGCCTTGCAGATGCATTTGCAGCATTTGTAGGGGTTTTATTGTGGAGAAGGGTAGCCCTAGGAGGAGTGCGTTGCAATAGTCTAATTTGGACGTTATGGTAGCTTGTATTACTGTGCGGAAGTCCTGGGTATACAATAGGGGTCTGAGTTTTTTAAGAACATTAAGTTTAAAGAAACCTGTTTTGAGAATGGAGTTGATGTAAGGTTTCATACTTAGGTGGTGGTCGAGGAAGACACCGAGGTCCTTAACAAAGGGTTGTGCTCTGATGACATTAGACTTGGGGTTGTTGGGCTGAGAGTGGGTGGGGGAGGATTGTGAGGAGATGAGGAGGAGCTCTGTTTTGTTAGTGTTAAGGGCAAGGTGTAGGTCTGTGAGCAGTGAGTTAATGGCTGTAAGACAGTTTTGCCAGTGATCAAGGGCATCAGAGATGGAGGTGTGGATGGGGATAATGATCTGAACATCATCAGCGTAGAGGTAGAACTTGAGCTTAAGTTCAGATAGTAGCTGGCAGAGTGGGGTGAGATAGATGTTAAAGAGGGTAGAGGAGAGAGATGAGCCTTACGGTACTCCTTGTTGTAGAAGGCGTGGTGTGGAAATGTTGTTTCCTACTTTAACAGATAACTTTCTTTTAGAGAGGTATGATTTAAACCAGGTGAGGGCTAGTCCAGAAATGCCAATACTTTCTAGACATGTAAGGAGGTGATGGTGGCTGATGGTGTGAAAAGCGGCCGAGATATCGAGGAGGGCAAGGAGGAAGCTGCAGCCTTGGCCTAGGCCTCTGAGGAGATGATCGGATAGGGATAGGAGTAGAGATTCGGTGTTAAAGTGTTTACGGAAACCAAATTGGGAAACGTGGAGGATAGCATGATTTTCAAGGTGGTCCATAAGTTGAGAGTTGACAACCTTTTCCATCAAATGTCATGAATTTTCTTTGCAAAAAGTCACGTTTGGTTTTAAGAATTGAAGTTCTGTAGTTGTGTAAAATATTTTTATATGAGGTTAGTAGTCTGGGAGAGCAGTTTATTTGCCATTTCTTTTCAGAATTTTTGAGGGCGCGTTTTAGATTTTTTAGGTTGGGAGAGTACCATGGGTTTTTGTTTTTTTGAGATGGATTAAATTTTTTGTTGTTAAACGACAGTATTTGTCGGCTATATCGTTTGTGATGGAGTTCCAGGTGGAGAAGGCAGTTTCAGTGCTAGATAGATCTATGTTATTTAGAGCATCTGGGAGTGTTTCAATCAGGTCATCTATTTTGCATGATTTTCTGTAATGAATTGTGGAGAAGGGAATAGGTGATGGATTGACTAATTTTTTTTATGGAGAGTGTGTCTTTTATAAGGGCAGTGGTTGGAACATGTGACAGGAATACAAGAAGGAGGATGGGGGTTGTGTAAGTGAGAGTTTTTGAAAATTAGATCCAAGGTGTGGCCGGCTTTGTGAGTGAGGCGGTCAATGATTTGTTTAAATCCAATGGTGTTCAGGGTGGATAGAAAGCTTTGCATTTGGGGGATAAAGGTGTGGAGTCTACATGTAGGTTAAAATCACCGAGGATGATAGCAGAGATGTCCATGTCTACATTATTAATTCAATTAAAGAGGAGGGATTGCGATTGAGGAGTCCTGGGGATGTGTAAGCTAAGCAGACCTATAATTGATCGGATTTAAAGAAACCAATTTCATATTGTGGTATAGTGTGGATGGACTGAAGAGAAAGGCCAAGCTCTTTCTTGGCTGCTAGAAGAAGACCACTTCCTCTTTTGTTGTTTCTCGGGATGGAGAAAATGTTGTATAGATGGGTTGGAAGCTGGTTGATTAACACAGTATTTGTTTTTTTAAACCATGTTTCAGTGATGGCGCAAATATCCGGATTATGGTCTAAAAGAATGTCGTTTAAGATGGGGGTTTTCATTACTAGCGATCGGGCATTGAATAAAAATAGGAAGAAGACAGAGAGCACAAGTAATTAGGTAATAGGGGTTATCATTATTGGAATTAGAGATCTTGGTCGAAAATAGTTTCTTGTTGGGAGGTTTAATAATCGAAAGAGGTTGGCTTATCTTAGAGATGGGATTTAGTGACATGATTCATTGTCACTTACGGGTGTTGCAGTCAAGAAGTTGAAGTCTTGGGGTCTTGGTTTCTGTTTTTTTAAGGTGGTGCAGCACAAAGGGGCACACGAAGGGGCAGGCCCCTTGGTCGCGCACCTTCGGCATGCAACGCCTGGTGTGTGGCACCTACAGCTCACTGTCACTGCTTTAAGTGTCCCTTGGTGCATCTATGATGTCGTTGAGGGGGAGGAGTCATCCGAGGAGGAGAAGCAGGCATGGCAGGTCTGTGTACGGGCATGGGCGGGACGATCGGAGGCTTCAGGTGGTCGAGAGGGGAGGCAGAGGCTGGTCTGTGGCCTCAGATGAGGCTCCGGAGGGTTGTCCGGTGTGCAAGCAGAATGGCGTTGGCTCACTGTCACTGCTTTAAGTTTCCCTCGGCACGTCTATGATATCGTTGAGGGGAGGAGTCAACCAAAGAGGAAAAGCAGGCATGGCAGGTCTGTGTGCGGGCCTGTGTGGGCCTATCAGAGGCTTTGGGTGGCCGAGAGGGGAGGCAGAGGCTCCAGAGGGTTGTCCTGCGTACGCGCACTTAGGGTCCTGATACCACTTTTGGTGCCACTTTGCCTCTCATGCTGCCATCAATTGTTCATGACACTATTGTTGGACAGCCATCCTCCTTCTAAACCTTTAAATATTCCTCCTCCTCTTACTTCTTTGCTTCACTTACATTGCATTAGAGACCTCCTGCCAATCCCATAAGCCTCATAACACTTTGCGGACCCTTAGGCTACTTTATGCCACTTTTTTTATGCCACTTTGCCATTTTCTAAAGTACCGTGTGACTCTTTCCCTCTTTTTATGATTTCTGCTCCCAATTTCCATTACAATTGATATAAAATTCACTATTCTAGACCCTGTTATAGACTGTAATGATTATTTTATATGTGTTAATAAAAAACAAATTAAACTAAAGAAACAAATAAACATTTTTTTTGTTTGTTTTGAAACTAATGAAATGAATATGGGTCCCAATGAAATGAATGAATTAATTATAACAATTATTTTTGGTCTGCACATCCATAAATTTCTTCTGAAAAATGTCTGTCATGGTTCCAGGTGTAGATAATGTTCAGTGATAACTAATGACTCTAACAACCTCATTAGCAGGTAGAGATATGCTTGACACAGACATCATTGATGGTTGATGTTGAACAGGTGGGAAAATCCTAATTGGCCATGGGTAGGTAAACTATGTGCTGGAGGTAGTCTGAACAAAACAATATCAGAACTTATCTGTGGGTCCCTGTGCATCTGGGTGAATGACGTCTATATCAGTGTCTAGGGTGATATAGGGCTAGTTGTTCCCTTCCTTAGCAGAACAAATTGAACACCAGAGCATGCACTGTGTGTGCATACATTTAGCACATATTTATTTTGACACAATCAAGCCCGTATTTCCACTTTTTATGATGGATGCCTCTGACAGGTGAATATGTAGGCTGAGGAAAAGGTATCCTCATGCTTTGATACCTTGTATTTCCCCTTGGCCTGACACTTTTTTATTCATAGAGTTGAGATGGGGTGTGTGAAAATAGCAGCAACTGACTCAGATATGCTGTGTCACTTTGCCAGATGAGTATATATCTGCCTGTAGTATACCCCTTCCCGCCACACCTGATACCTCATGCCCTCCCACTCAGTTCTTAGAGTGGCCCTATTTGTACTGGTGTTTGTGAGTGTGCCTGTTTGGAAGAGTTTCAGCTGCAAGGGAGGTGTTTGTGTGTGTGTGTGTGTGGGGGGGGGGGGGGTATATGTTGCCCAGTTAATTTACAGATGCTGAGATAGAGGGAAGAGGGATGGCTTGGCTAATGGCAGCTACTACAAGATTCTACTGATGAATGGATTCTGGGGGGCTCTCTGGCAGTATATTGATGATAGCTGGGGCGAGTGGTAGCAGGAGTCCTGCCAGTATCCTTATTAGAGGTTCTACTTTTCAAGACAGACATACTTAACCCCTTATCTATAAAACATAATCCTAGTTACTAGACATATAGCCTGGCACACAAGGTTGCCTCACCTGAGGTTTACTCTGCCACATGTACATGCTGGAAAATTAAGCCTACAAATTATCCACTGTATATAACAGCATATATTTTGGGTGCATAGAATGGGTGAACATTTTTTAACAAATGATTATAGGGGTCAGGTTCTGCTACAAACTGAAGCAACATCACTTGACTACTATGCAGCCTCATGATTATGCACCTGTTTACTTGCAGCCTTCTCTGACACCATGTCAGCTGCTATGTAACAGCTGTGGAGGAGTCATGGAGTCATGGAGTTATGTAGGCACGGTCTTTGGAAGGGTCTGTTTCAAAGTTCTGAAGCTTTGCTTGCTTCCTACCAAACCCTTGGTACATTTTTCACACAAACAAGAGCAGACAATGTTGAGGCCTGCTGTTGCCTGGAACCAGGAAGACTTCAACATACTAGCTTCCACTCCTTTAGTGGCCTGGAATGTAGATCTTTATATACCTGTTAGCTAAGGATGATCTCGCACTGAGCTTTCAGTTTCATGGCCTAGGCCATATGGTCTTGTATGTGAGAAATGTGTCTAGTTGGAATGGCCAATGGCACACTAACATGAAAGGTCATGTGGGACCCAAACTAAACAACCAGACTAAACAACCAGAAAGTGAAGTTTCAAAACATGTGACCACTTTATTAAACAATTTTAGTCAACAGAATCGAAGGAAGTCAATATCTTTGGTAATCATATTCTGTAAGGAAAAAAGATCAAATAGCACATGACATTGTAACTGAAATGCCATGTACTTTTAGAGTAGACCTGTGTATACATAGTTATAAATGACAACATGACATATACAGTTTTAGGATATTATCCTTTAGCAAAATCATGATTACTGTTGTAATGCTAGAGCTGATACCAGCACATCTACGTGATGGCAGGAGAAGACCCAGACAGTCCTTGTTGCTAGAATGCTCTCAAAAGGGGGACTTCCTAAGGGCCAAGTTACAGAGTTCAAGAAAAAGATTCAGACATTCCATGTTGAAAGAATACACTCAAAGGGAGGACAGCCTAAGGGCCAAGGCAACAGAGTTCAAGTAGCAGGCATTAGGACCAGGACTGGAGAGCACAGTTTGGAGGTAGCAGGAGCAGGACTGGAGAGCACAGCATGGAGGCAATAGCCCAGGAGATCAGACAGTAGCATGGAGACAGCAGCTCCAGAAGATGAGACAGCGGCATGAAGGCAGCATCAGGATGAGATAAGATGAGATACCAGAAGCAGGACCAGGAAATGAGATAGGATGAGAAGAGACAGCAGTAGGACCATGACCAGAGACCAAATGAAGGAGGCAAGACTATAGGCAGAGCATGAAGGTGGGCATACCAATTAAGCAATATGACAACACAAGCAAACAGTAGACCATCCCCATCATCAAGCCAGCACAGAAACTCTGTAGTGAGGATGGGTCCAGCAGTCTTCTTTCATCTAGCTGGCACAGGAACTCTGTAGTGAGGACAGGCCCTGCAGACTTCTTCCATCTAGTCAACATGGAAATCTGCAGTCAGGGTGGGCCCGGCATTCTTCTTCCATCAAGCAATCATATGAAATCTGTAATCAGGATGGGCCAGGATTGTTTGGACAAGTCATCTTTGAGTGAAATTGTTTACTCTAGAACATGTTTAATAGTTGGGAGGCCTCATGGCCTTTTTCCTTCCCTGAATTTTTGGATGGTTGGGGTTGGCATCATTTTGGAGGGCCTGCCCCTGGGCTGTCTGGATAGCTGGGGACTGCTTTGTGGAGTAGACTCCTGAGAGGATGGGATGGCACAGATGGAGGCTCAGGAAATCTTTGAATAAGTTGGGTGACAGCAGATGTCAGATTGTTGAATAGTGGTAAGGCTCTGTCTAGGCAGCTGAGTGTGCTTGCACAGCTTTAGTGGTCCTTATGTGAGGCTTCCTCAACTGCACCAACTCTGGCCATATATGGTGGTTCTGGTGCTGCTAGTGTTGTAGGTGGTGCAGGTAGTACAGGTGAAGGCACTGACTGAGGGACCAAATCTGGCATGTCTGGACTTCTGGGCTGATCAGGCTGGGTGTCTATGGCATGCTACTGGTGATATGGTATGCTGGAGGCTGAGATTGCTCCCATGACAGGGATAACTTCTCCATGAAGCTGGAGATATTTAGGCTCATGTTGGGTGGTAAATTCAGGTGATATAGGATCTGGAGTTTTGGCTTATGCTGTTGCTGCTGCTGGTTGTTGTCCTCTTCCTTAGTCCACTGTATTTGTGCATCCATTTGGAAGGATGGTGACATCAGTAAACCTGTGCAGCTGGTCCGTGTATCTCATCTGCTGATTTCTGGAGCTGAGCTACCGGTTCTTGGGGCTTCACAGCTGGGACTGGAAGTTTCCTGGGCATGAGCTATAAAAAAGAAGAAGACCTATGTATAATTGCTAAGAAGTACACCTGTATTGATTTGTCATAATATGCATACTTTTCTACAATCAATGTGAGCATCTTTTGCTAAAATCTGTGGACATCTGTAACACACTAACCTTTACAAGTCAGGCAAACTAACCAGCCCCAGCTCAGGTTAGTTGTCCATGGCCCCAGCCCAGTCCCTTGTCCATCCCCTCAAACATGTCCGGGCTCAGCCATTGAATGAGGCTATCCTCCATGGGTGTCATCACAATGGTGCAAGGAGCTCCTCCTCCAATCTGGTGCAGGTATTTATTCAGGCTCACCTCCTTGTTCTTAAGTTAGGTCTTTATCTCCTGGTAGAGGTGGACCACCTTCTCTGCAGTTCTTCATATTCCACTGTACCGGGATATGGCCTCAGTAATGGTGTCAACCACCCACAGAGAAAATACAAATGTAAACAATTTTTATTTATATGCAATACAAAATTTCTATCTATACAATTAAAAACTGTCTAGCACACTCATACCATCCCATTCATTCATACAATAAAAATACATATCCTTTCAAATACAATTATTATTATTATAGTCTTTTAACAATTAACACACATTTATTAAATAGTTTCAAAATGCTCTGACATAAACATATATTTAGCAATCTTCATTAAATATATATCCTTTTAATCAAAGACCAGGTGTTAGTCTAATCCTTCCCTTATACATGTGTATAGTAATGTTCCTATGATATATCTTCTACTTAAATATTTCTTATACTCATTGTTCTCATGTGATATCATACCCTTTCATTACTCAATATCAGTGGAATCCTCTCATCCCTCGTCACTCATTGTCTTTGTTGACAAAGAAATCTCTGTTTCACTCTTACAACCAAGTAAGTAATAATATAGTGGAGTAATAATATAAGTGGAGTAATATCAATATGACCAAGTCATATTGATATTACTCCACTATAACGAATATCTTCAAAGCGCATTCCATAACTGTTACAAAACACATCTATCCAGTCATCACTTATTCCTAATACTGTTCATCTTAGATGAAATAAATCCATTCCACTTAAACAAATCACCATATTGTTTGTCACTATCACTTAATTTTTACCTCACTCAATACACAAATGCCAATGTGATATCTCAAAGTCTTTAGTCTGAAATGTTCTTCATCTTTTATAGTTTTTCAAAACCTGCAACCATCTACAAACCGGAAAATCACATTTTAATTAAACTTGAACATTCACTTACCTTAACGCACACACCACAACAAGCTATCATATTGTACGCTACTCACGTAAATCCCAAAAATGACGTACACCGAACCATTTCCTACATGACGTACCGAACCATTCTACCAACCGCTTATATACCTTTAAATTAATAAGCGTAGTATACCTATTTATTCCAACGAAGCACTATCATAGCATTGACTCTCCAATTTACCTTAGAGCATTACTCCGTATCCCATACACTCCACCAACTAAATTTTAGAATTAGCAGGATGTCTAAAATATCTTATCAGAAGTACCCCCAATTCTATTTCTATTATTTATAGAAAAGCAGACCATTCAATGGGACCATTGAGCCCTCACGGTGCTGACGTATGCCAATTAAAAATGAATCATTGTACAATACATCTCAACTTAAGTGAAAGATCTCCACCATTATTCAGTCGGACCTTTTGTAGTACAAAAAAATTTAACATCTGCTAATGTATGTTGTTTTTCCACCCAATGTTCTACTAGTGGTGCATGTTCTCTCAAGGACCTAATGAGGCTTTTATGCTCGATGATTCTCAATTTAACAGCCTGGACAGTTTGTCTGATATATATCAAGCTGCACGGACATATTATAGCATAAATGACCCCATAAAAATTGCAAGTAGATAATTCAGGTAACACATAATCATGTTTCAAATCTGATTAATGGAACTTCTTCTCCAGTTACCTTTCCTGGCTAATTTTAGTTGTGTCATAGGACTGTCATAAAGTTAGCCGGATATACTATCCAGCTAATTAAAATATAGCTGGGCATATTCAAAGCCACGTCCATGCAACTGAATATCCCAGCTAAATTGGCAGATAAGTGCATCTTGAGTAATAAGAGAGCTGCAGATCAGTTGAATATCGACCCCTGAATATCTTGGAGATACATGATGAGTTTTCTTTCATTCTCAGGTATGAAAATTTTATTTTTGTCTATGTTTCTCTCTTTCCTTTCTTTATAATTCATATTTGACCTTTCCTTTCCTCTTTCTTTGTTCTTTCCTTTAATGTATTTTTATAACTCTTTTTTTCTCTCCATGTGTATTTACTTGCTTGGCTACTTTGTTTGTGTATATACACTTATCTCGTAGCATCATGTTTCAGAGTCCATTTCTAATTAGCCTCGATGTCTTGTGGGCTTCACTGTTCTTCTCTTCTCTCATTCAGGGATCTTCTTCCTGCTGACCTATACTATATTTCCCATTCTGACATGTTAAGAAAAGCTTTAATCTAAGAACATAAGAACATGCCATACTGGGTCAGACCAAGGGTCCATCAAGCCCAGCATCCTGTTTCCAACAGTGGCCAATCCAGGCCACAAGAACCTGGCAAGTACTCAAAAACTAAGTCTATTCCATGTTACCGTTGCTAGTAATAGCGGTGGTTATTATCTAAGTCATCTTAATTAATAGCAGGTAATGGACTTCTCTTTCAAGAACTTATCCAATCCTTTTTTAAACACAGCTATATTAACTGCACTAACCACATCCTCTGGCAACAAATTCCAGAGTTTAATTGTGCGTTGAGTGAAAAAGAACTTTCTGATTAGTTTTAAATGTGTCACATGCTAACTTCATGGAGTGCCCCCTAGTCTTTCTATTATCCTAAAGAGTAAAAAAACGATTCACATCTACCCGTTCTAGACCTCTCATGATTTTAAACACCTCTAGCATATCCCCCCTCAGCCGTCTCTTCTCCAAGCTGAAAAGTCCTAACCTCTTTAGTCTTTCCTCATAGGGGAGCTGTTCCATTCCCTTTATCATTTTGGTCACCCTTGTCTTTACCTTTTCCATCACAATTATATCTTTTTTGAGATGCGGCGACCAGAATTGTACACAGTATTCAAGGTGTGGTCTCATCGTGGAGCGATACAGCGGCATTATGAAATTTTCCGTTTTATTCACCATTCCCTTCTAGTGAGTTAGTTGAGAAGTATTCAAGGACAGGAACATAGTTGGTAGAGATGTGAATCGTGTCCTCGATCGTCTTAACAATCGATTTCGGCTGGGAGGGGGAGGGAATCGTATTGTTGCCGTTTGGATGTTTGAAGTATCGTGAAAATCGTGAAAATCGTGAGCCGGCACACTAAAACCCCCTAAAACCCACCCCCGACCCTTTAAATTAAATCCCCCACCCTCCCGAACCCCCCCCCAAATGCCTTAAATTACCTGGGGGTCCAGCGGCAATCCGGAACGGCAGCGGTCCGGAACGGCCTCCTGCAATTGAATTGTGTTGTCTTCAGCCGGCGCCATTTTTCAAAATGGCGGCGCAAAATGGCGGCGGCCATAGACCAACACGATTCAACTGCAGGAGGTCGTTCCGGACCCCCGCTGGACTTTTGAAAAGTCTTGTGGGGGTCAGGAGGCCCCCCCAAGCTGGCCAAAAGTCCCTGGGGGTCCAGCGGGGGTCCGGAAAACGATCTCCTGCCGCGAATCGTTTTCCGTTCGGAAAATGGTGCCGGCAGGAGATCGACTGCAGGAGGTCGTTCAGCGGCAGTCCGGAACCCCCGCTGAATGACCTCCTGCAGTCGATCTCCTGCCGGCACCATTTTCCGTACGGAAAACGATTTGCAGCAGGAGATCGTTTTCCGGACCCCCGCTGGACCTCCAGGGACTTTTGGCCAGCTTGGGGGGGCCTCCTGACCCCCACAAGACTTGCCAAAAGTCCAGCGGGGGTCCGGAATGACCTCCTGCAGTCGAATCATGTTGGTCTATGGCCACCGCCATTTTGCGCCGCCATTTTGAAAATGGCGCCGGCTGAAGACAACACAATTCAATTGCAGGAGCCCATTCCGGACCGCTGCCGTTCCGGACCGCCGCTGGACCCCCAGATAATTTAAGGCATTTGGGGGGAGTTCGGGAGGGTGGGGGATTTAATTTAAAGGGTCAGGGTGGGTTTTAGGGGGTTTTAGTGTGCCGGTTTTCCTGCCCTCCCCCTTCCCCCGATTTACGATTTTTTGACGATAAATCGGGGGAATTGGTATTGTATCGTGGCCCTAAAGATTTTTGACGATTTAAAATATATCGGACGATATTTTAAATCGTCAAAAAACGATTCACATTCCTAATAGTTGGAGACATTTCCAGAACTAAGTTCTGAATTGGAACTTTAAATAAGGAGAATGATATTATTATTTGTGTGAAAAATGTACCAGAGGTTTGGTAGGAAGCAAGCAAAGCTTCAGAACTTTGAAACAGACCCTTCCAAAGACCGTGTCGCTCTCCCCTCACGCCAGGACATTTTAGCCCTGCAGAAAGCAAAACTTGTTAAATAAGTAGGACTTAATTTGCAAAAACTACCCACTTAAATATAAAACTGATATTCACTAACAAGGATTAAAGAACTGAACTGAGCATAGTAAATTTTTGCAAGTTGGAATAATCCAGCCATACCAAAATGTTACAAATAATATTTTGTGAACATTGCTGTTGTTGACTTACACATAATTATTACTACTGTGTATATTTTTGTCTTAATGCCTCACTAAAAGTTTATCTCTTTTGATTTTATGTTTGTGTTGTATTTAATTACAAATGAGTGCCTCAATTATTACATGCTTAGAAGTAGAGATCAAACATTATTATATTGAATTGGCTCTGTTTACTAACACAAAATATTTGCAGCCAAATCCCACCCTGAATAACTCAGAAAGAAGTGAGAAGGTTAATGTATTGTATTTCTTCCCTTTGCTAATATGTTACTCTCTCTCCCTCTGGAAGAACCTAATTGATGAAGGTCAGGATGTGCTGCATATTTACCTTCTCAGTATTAATTCATAGATGTGATCTTCAGAAAACAGGATTAAAAGTAAGGATTGTACAAAGATAATATTACCTTTTTCTGATTAATAAAGCTGTTCCTTTTATAATGTCAATACACCATGTGAAAAATCCACATATACAGGAAATAACTAGTAATAACTACGTAAATGAAAATCCTGAAATGATATAATGAGTGGATGAGCTCAAAGAGACCTCATATTTAAATGCCAGCAGGCTAAGCTAATGTAAGCTTTTAATAGCATTCAATCAATTTTTAATCATTGGTCTCAATGGGCTGAATTTCAAGGGCGCGGAAAGCTGCCCGTTTATGCACATTGAAAACTGAAAGTACTTGTAAACCGGATTGCTGACGCTTAAATCCGAAAATGTACTTATCTTGCCTTATCCGTCAGTGAGCCTGGTGATGACAAACTTGGTGGACTCCGACGTTGCCCCGACACTGAGTGTTTCGGAGTGGACCTCCTTCTTCAGGGGCCGGGTACCACTGGGAACGGCTCCCTATTATAGGGATCACGTGGCAAGATCCCAATACTCAGATGCGAATCACACGCAGACACTCAGTTGATTGTAATTCTGACTTTGTCATCTATGGCATTTTATGCCCATGCCAAAAGGTATACGTGGGCAGAACTAAACGAAAAATTAGGACCCGCCTGACGGAGCATCGGAGCCGCATGAAAAATCTTGACATCAAAGCACCGATTGTACAACATTGCATCACACACCAGCACACCTTTGAGCATCTCCAGTGGCTCATTATAGAACATGTTGCCCCATCATGGAGAGGCGGGGACAGAATTTCCTCTTTGAATTTTAAGGAACAGCAATGGATTCATCGTCTCAGATCGGTGGAACCACACGGGTTAAATGAGAAAATTGAGTGGTACACTCTCATCTAACCGCGTTTCTAGCCCCGGAGACGCCATCCCGGGGAGTGCTATCCTTTTCAATATGATGTTGTCAGTGACGTAGGTGTCCTTTTTTGGCTATCCTCGGGGTAGCCCTTGAACAAGAGAGTAATTCAACATGGCGTCTGACAAACGTCATTTCCCTTATATGGCGCTCCCCATGACGTAGATACCCATTTATGGACACATACTTTGACTTGGCGCCTTTTTTGCCTCTTTAAAGGTCAGCGTTCTCTTTTTGTCTGCCGCCGCCGATAGAAGGATCACGGCCGAGCGCATTACCTCCAGTCCAGCATTGTAAAAGTCAGTATCATAAGAAGAACAGGTATTGATTTATAATACAAGTTCATACTTTGAACTTTATCTCTTATAGACGGCATTATGTTATGTTTGCAGAGCGAAATATAAACGCTATCGATGCTGCTGCACCAATAATCAATCTTGCACCAGTAAGTGTTCTCCAGCATTTCGGCGCCATTCCTTTAAATTGAGTGGTATTACTTATGCACATTGTCTCTTGCATTTACTTTACCCTTAGTCTGTTAAGGTTCTCCGAGTATCAACAGAGCCGTTCCCAGTGGTACCCGGCCCCCTGAAGAAGGAGGTCCACTCCGAAACACTCAGTGTCGGGGCAACGTCGGAGTCCACCAAGTTTGTCATCACCAGGCTCACTGACGGATAAGGCAAGATAAGTACATTTTCGGATTTAAGCGTCAGCAATCCGGTTTACAAGTACTTTCAGTTTTCAATGTGCATAAACGGGCAGCTTTCCGCGCCCTTGAAATTCAGCCCATTGAGACCAATGATTAAAAATTGATTGAATGCTATTAAAAGCTTACATTAGCTTAGCCTGCTGGCATTTAAATATGAGGTCTCTTTGAGCTCATCCACTCATTATACCTTTTATAATGTCTGCATGACATCATTTCTTCTCCTATTTGTGCTTTGCTAGAAATATAACCAAGTCAAACTGTTGACCATGCTAGGCATCTTTTAACCTCACCCCAATTATGAGGTCAATGTTCTAAATATAGAAATAAAGAAAATTGGTGGTAGAAAGTGACCATATGGCCTATCAAATTTGCACATCTTCAATTGTTCAGCTCTACAATCATTACCACTGTTTCAGAGATCCCTAGTACTTGTCCAATGCTTTCTTAAATTATAGTTTATAGTTTATTGCTTTTCTAAACCATTACATCAGCAAGGCTTTCACAACGGTGTACAATTAAATTAAAGGAAAATACAATAAATTCATAAAAATAGAGCTAACAGCTAATAATACTAAAAGATAAAGGATAGAAAATATAAATTAGCTGTTAAAAATACATAGTAAAAATAATATTTAAAACATCAAACTAAAATAGAATTCAATAAGAACAAATATTAAGAATGCCTAAAATTACAGATGTTATACTAAAATTAATATTGGTTAAATAAGAAAACCAGAAAGAATTAGCCCTTAAGTTACTACAGCTCAGCCTCCATGTAGGCACATTTAAACAACCGTATTTTCAGTTCCACCTTAAATTTCTTTTTGTCTGCTTCTAATCTCTGTTGAGTGGGTAGCATATTCCACAATTTTGTTCCTGTGATTGATATTATACAATCTCTTACTTGAGAAAGCTTTGCAGATTTGATAGTCGGAACTATTAAAAGTCCTTTGTTAGCCAAACTCAAGTTTTTTTGAGGAGCGTGCAGTTGCAGGGATGTATTCAGCCATTCTGTACTCTCTCCATAAATAATATTTTGGATAATGCATTCTGTTTTATAATGAATCCGATAATATTCCAGTAACCAATGTAGCGAGATAAGAGTGGGGGTTATATGGTCACATTTCCGTTTACCAGTTAGTATTCTCGCGGCCTCGTTTTGCAACACCTGAAGTGATCTATTGGTAGATGCTGAAAGTCCCAAAAGCAGAAAGTTGCAATAGTCGATATTGGCAAAAATCAAAGCTTGTAATACAGTTCCAAAATCACATTGTTCTAAAAATGGTTTCAGCTTTCTTAATGTTAGTAATTTACAGTATCCATCTCTTAATTTATTGGCTATATGTTTCTTCATAGAAAATTCTGTGTCTAATATGACACCTAGATCCCTAGTAAAAAAAGAAGGCTTTATTCTAACATTGTTGTCTAATATTAAGTCAGGTAATGTATTATAGCTACTTTTTCACTCAAATAGTACTATTTCTGTTTTTTCCATATTTAAAATTAACCTCAGATGTTATAATAATTTTTTTATAGCTGTTATATAGATTTTAATAACATCGAGGGTAAGTTCTACAGAATTTTCAATAGGGACTAAGAATTGTATATCATCTGCATAAACAAAACATTTTACACCTAATCCATTAAGAAAATGACAAATTGGTAAAACATAAATATTAAAAAGTGTGGCAGACAGAGATGAGCCTTGTGGTACTCCTGTTTGAAGGGGTATTTTATTATACATAGAGTTTTTAATGTTAACTTGGAAAGAACAATTTGATAAAAATGATTTAAACTATTTCAATGGTATATCTGTGATACCTATTTCTAGTAGATGACTGAGTAAAATGTTGTGGTCCACCGTATCAAAGGCTGAAGAGAGATCTAACAGCACTAAAAAAGTAACTTTGACCCACATCAAAACCTCTTAAAACAATATCCATAAGTGCTATTAAGAGCCTCAGATTTAAAATTCTTTCTAAAACCAAACTGGTTAGGCAGTAGAATATTATTGGATTCTAAAAAGAAATCAAGCTGTTTTTGTATCACCTTTTCTAAAATGTTTACTAAAAATGATAGCTTGGAAATGGGCCTAAAATTATTCAGTTGTGTATTATCTAGATTTGTTTTTTAAAGAATGGGTTTTATTATAGCATTTTCAAAATATCTGGGCATATACCTTCTTTTATTGATAAATTAACAATATTCGTTACTAAAGGTGCTATAATGTCAGCAACAAGTTTAAGGGAAGAAACCTGGATGGGATCTAATGGATGTTTTGCGGGGTTCAATTTCCTAATAAGAGATTCAATTTCTAAAGAAGAAGTTGGTTCAAAAGTATTCCAACATATATCTGGTTTAGTGGGCATTTTAACCATTTGATTTGAATCTAATGTAATGTTAGAATTAAAGATATCAATTTTTTGTTTAAAAATAAGGCAATCTCATTACATTTCTGTTTGGGTGGTCCCTGGTCTATACTCATTGGATCTTTTGTTACATTTTTAATAATAGAAAATAATTGCCTGGGGTTCTCATTTTCTTCTTGTCTCTACCATTTCTACTGGAAAGCTGTCCCAGGCATCCAGTGCTCTATCTGTAAACAAATACAGTATCTCCTTAGATTATTGCTAAATCTACTTCCTTTCACTCTCAACCAATGACCCTCAGTCTATAGCCTCCATTCCTTTGAAAGATGCCTGCCTTTTGTGCATAATCAACCCCAATGAAAAAAATGCCTCTCTAAATGGGCTCACCTTGAAAAATTCAATGTTCACTCAACAAACCCATTGTATAATCTAATAAATTTTAATGTAGTGGACTCAACTGTTTTTTAAAATAATATTGAAGTGAATAGTGATGGTTTCATATAATCTTTCTTAGGGGGGCCATCCCGGTTACCCCGTCATTTTTTATTTGTTGTATAATCATAAACACACCACTTACCACCTCCTATGTTTTTAACTGTGCCACAAACAATAGCATTTTTATTTTTATCTAACCCCTGTGTCAAAGTTTCTTTGTTTTTTTTATTTTTATAATGAATCCTTTATATCATTTATATTGCAATGCTGCCAACAACCTTATGATGATAAAATACTTAACTGTTAATTGAAGCGTCAACGTGGATATTAATTCTCTAGTTGATACTCCATCCCTTTCTTAGCGTATTAATAGTCTCCACCTGTACAAGTTTCAGAGTATATCCTTTTTCAGCTGCTACAATCCCAATGCAAACTTCTCATAAATCACTTCAAATGCCATTTCCATGTCTGTCCAAATTTAGTTCATCCAGCCCCCTCTTCTACCTCCTAATGGTGGTCATCCAACGATCTTGATCCCTTCTTACATATATAGTCACATGGACATTCAAAAGAACCAATCCCCTCTCTCTATTCATACTAAAGACAGCCAATCCATCTCCTCATTAAGTCCCCATGGTTGTTTAGATTGCAACCTATGTATCCAAAGCTGTTTGCAATAATTTAAATAAGTCGTTACATCCCCTCCTCCTTTTGATTTGATGATATAATCACTGTCCATTGTAATTGTTTGAATGTATGATTGTATTCTATATAGTGTGCCACCATCAGTGCCAACATATTCATGGTGTTTAATCTTGAGCAATGTTCAATCAACCTAAGTTTAACTGGCCTGCTTGTGCGTCTGACATACACTTTTGGACAAGGACATATTATGACATAAATTACTAATTCATAAGAACATAAGAACATGCCATACTGGGTCAGACCAAGGGTCCATCAAGCCCAGCATTCTGTTTCCAACAGTGGCCAATCCAGGCCATAAGAACCTGGCAAGTACCCAAAACTAAGTCTATTCCATGCTACTGTTGCTAGTAATAGCAGTGGCTATTTTCTAAGTCAATTTAATTAATAGCAGGTAATTCAGTAGAACTGTTGGTATTCCTTCCCCTCCCCACCTTATAGCCTTTTACTGGATCTATCCCTAATGTCCCTTCGATAGTATTCTCACAGACTATGCAGTGTCCACCTTGTATATGTCTCCCCTCCTCTCTCACTGTACAGTCCCTCAACCTGGCATGAACTAATAGGTCTCTGATATTATGACCCCTCTGGGTAGCTATTAAAGGCACATCCTTAAAGATATCTTCTTCTAGACGCAAACCCAGACTTATGCGCCATAACCAAAACTTGGCTCAAACCGACAGACACTGCACTAATTAACCAATTACCAACGCATTCCTATGACTTCTTCTCCATTCCCTGACAGAAAAGAAAAGGTGGAGGAATTCTTCTTGCTGCCAAAAAAAGATTTGAATTTCACTCAATACACAGTCAACTCTCCTACCAAACTGGAAACAGGCCTCTTCAAATCAGACCATCTTCAAATCCTTCTTGTATATGCCCCCCCAGGCCTCCTCGACTCAGAAACCTCTCCTCTTCTGGAACTAATAGCCTCCCACATTAATCTAGATTCTCCAGCAATTATACTCGGAGATTTCAACTTACATGTTGACAATCCCTCTCTGTCTACCAATGTGGAAACACTCCTTACCGCCTTGTCTGCTTTGGGTTTCAAACAGATTATCAAGAAACCCACCCATAGAGCAGGTCATACATTGGACCTCATCTTCACCAATTCAGGCATCTCTAATTCAGCTCAACCGATCTGTGAACCAGTACCCTGTTCTGACCACTCTCTAATCTCGACCACCATCACACTGGCACAAAGAAACAGCATCCTCGCCCCTCAACAACAATTCTCTTACAGGAAAACATGCGCCTCCGAGGACCTCCACAACCACCTAGTCTTAGAACTACCCCTCATGGACCTTTCCTCTCCAAATTCAGCCCTTCATTCATGGAATAATATTACAGAAGCGGCAGCAAACAAACTCTGTCTTCTGACAACTAAAAAACGAAAACACAACCTTCCTGAAAGACAACCTTGGTTTAATGAAGAACTACAAAATCTAAACTCTCCCTTAGACGGAATGAAAGCAAATGGTGCAAATCTCCTTCAGCGTCCACCCTCTCTGCCTACAAACTTGCTCTCCACCACTACAAAAGCTCCTTGTTAAAAATCAAAAGAGACTTCTATGCTCATAAGATCCATCACATGATCTTTGATGCTAAAGCCCTTTTCGCCTACGTCTCCAACTTAACTCAAATCCAAATACCGGACATACCGTTTAACAAAGCCCAAGAAAAAGCAGAGGAGCTTGCCCTCTTCTTCAACAACAAAATCACCAACCTTCTAACAAAGAGGTCGCCCAATACCTCTTCCCCTCACAGTACATTTCTACACCACAACAAAAACATCTCTCTCAACTCATTTGAACCCACTACAACTTCGGAGATCCTAAGAGTACTAAAAAAAATGAAACCATCATCGCACCCATTAGACCAAATCCCTTCCAAACTACTTCTCCTTATTCTGGACACCATTTCCAAAGCCCTGGCAGACATAATCAACTGCTCATTATCCCAAGGACTCTACCCAGACGACCTCAAAATGGCATCCATCAAACCGCTCCTGAAAAAAACAAAGTTAAACCCAGATGACGCCACCAACTTTCGCCCTATCTCCAACCTCCCATTCATTGCTAAGGTCATGGAAAAACTGGTTAACTCTCAATTATCAGACTACCTGGAAGACCACAAAATTCTCTACCCCTCACAATATGGCTTCAGGAAATCGTTAAGCACAGAATCTCTCCTAATTTCCTTAACAGATTACCTCATCCTGGGCCTAGACAAATGTCAGTCCTACCTATTGATTCTCTTGGACCTCTCTGCCGCCTTTGATACTGTTAACCACTTCATGCTCCTAAACCAACTATTGAACATCGGCATAACAGGCAACGCACTGTCCTGGTTCCACTCATTCTTGAAAAACAGAGGCTTCAAGGTCAAAATACACAACAAAGAATCTAAACGCTACGCGTCATCTCTAGGAGTCCCCCAAGGCTCATCCCTCTCACCTACCCTCTTTAACATCTGGTTAACTCTCATCTGGTTAACTCTGGTTAACTCTGGTTAACTCTCAATTATTCTCCCTCTCTGCCAGCTTTTAACCAACTTGAACCTAAAACACTACCTATATGCCGACGATGTCCAGATGTCCAGATGTCCAGATGTCCGACGATGTCCAGATCATGATACCAATCAAAGAATTCATTAAAAAAACCCTAGATATTTGGGAATCTTGCCTGAAAGAAATCAACTCCCTCCTCTTCAGTATGAATTTAATCCTAAATTCCTCAAAAACGGAACTCCTTCTCATATCCACTGAGAACTGCCACACCCCCACAAATCCTCCAGCTAACTTACAAACAACCCAAGTAAGAGATTTGGGAGCAATCATCGATAATCGACTTAACTTAAAAGCTTTCATAAACCAAACCACTAAAGACTAGAGATGTGAATCGGAACCAGAATCGGTTCGGATTTCAGTTCCGATTCACATCTCTATAGATGTGAATCGGAACCAGAATCGGGTCGGATTTCAGTTCCGATTCACATCTCTACTAAAGACGGCTTTCATAAACTGCATGTTCTAAAAAGAATAAGACCACTGTTCCACAACCATGACTACAGGACTATCTTACAAGCAATAATCTTCTCCAAGTTAGACTATTGCAATTCTTTATTATTAGGTATCCCATCAGCACATACTAAACCGCTTCAAATGGTTCAAAATACGGCAGCCAGATTTCTAACAAACACAAGGAGAAGAGAGCACATCTCCCCAATCCTTAAAGATTTACACTGGCTGCCAATCCATTTCAGAATACTATATAAGTCAATCACCATAATTTACAAAGCTATCCAACAAATCGCTCCCCTCAACCTACAAATCCCTTTCATAAAGCATACATCCTCCAGACCCATAAGAGAGTACTACAAAGATTCTCTTCAGGTACCTCATTCCAAAACTTCCCTCCACATAACTTACAGAGACAGGGCTTTCTCCACAGCAGGACCCACTCTTTGGAACTCCATACCAACGGAGCTAAGACAGGAACCCTGCTTCCCGACATTAGGAAAAGACTCAAAACATGGCTTTTCAAACAAGCCTTCCCAGACTCAGATTAAACCCAATATTTTCTGACAAACAACCTCCAAGCAACAACTTTCTTTTTACAACCAATTTTGCAACCAACCCTAAGCATTACCAACATCCAGAATTTCATTACTTCTGATCTCTTCCATCTTGCTAAAAACTACATCTATGTGAACTGAACAATTCATTGTAAATCACCCACTTCCCTGTTTGGTAATTCTACCATTTTACGGGTTAATATACTATGTTAAAGTTCCTATCTTCTCTCCTTCTAGCTCCTAGTTGTACGCCTCCTTGTTTTATTGTAACTGCATCTATTGTATGTTTAGTACATATTATCTCGTTCTCTGTTCCGGTTATCACCCCACTGTTTATTGTAAACCGGCTTGATGTGATTTTTTCACGAATGCCGGTATAGAAAAAAAATCTAAATAAATAAATAAATAAATAAATATCATGTAATGCCAAAATATGCAGTGATTTTTAATCAAAACAATTATAGCTCCTGTAGCTGTACTATTTGAATCCTACTGCAGTCCTTGAGTCATAACAATGAGCCATTCATCATATGTGTGTATTCTCCCCATTTTAGGTTAGTCATTGCCTTTTTAGATTTAATGTCTTTTTCCTAAGGATGTATTAGGATTGCCTCTAGACTGTCGACTAGGATTTGTGAGATTTGTTCCTTTATTTTATTGTTGTTTCTTTTCAATATTATATTATATTATATTTTCAGATCTATTTATGTATTTTCCTAAATGTCTAAATGCTTGCCGATTCAAGTAGATTCTTGAAATTTACTTGAAAAAAATCATTAAATGCAAAAGAGAGGAGTGTTTGAGTGTGTGGGAACATGTTTATTTGTGAGAGAGGGATTATATGTGTGGGTGTGTGTATGTGGGTGTGGGTGTGAGAGGGAGCATGTGAATGAGACTGTATATGAGAGAACACGTGAGTATGAGAGACTGAGAGCATGTGTGCATGATAGAGAGGAAGCATGTGTATGCTTGAGAGCATATATGTATGAGAAAGAGGAAGTGTGTTTGTGAGATAGAGGAAGTGTATGTGTGTGCTTATGAGAGAGAACATGGCTCTTTAGAAATGCTTACAATTTAACATAAAATATCAATATACTTATAACCTCAACATCAGTATTGAACATGAACAATATGCACGAATATGAAAAAGAATATAAATCTGATGTGATATAGACCCAATTTATGAAAGCTGGCACAGAATGTGATTGTCATCCAATAATATGAATTCTGATTTTGAAAACCGTTGTGATCTTATTCTGAAACGATGGTATATAAAACACCTAAATAAATAAGCAAATAAATAAATAAATAAATAAATGCAAACATGTAGACAAAAACTGAACTGAGAACCACAAGAAGCCAGATTTTGTATGCATTGCAACAATGGAGAAACTGAAAGATCACTGTTCCATATAAAACATCAAATACTGCAACAAGAAATATAAAATATCAATAACAGTAAAACTTTACTAATAAAACAAATATTTCAAAACAACTGCATATAGAACATCCAATAATATAAAAACCATATAAATTATTTTCAAAATTTCCCAAACAATAAAATATTTCAAAATATCAGACATACAAAACAGCAGCCAACAATTAAATCTAATAAAGATTGATATTTTCCCCATTCTCCATACCTGGGAACTTATGATTTCCAGTCACGTTGAGATTGCTGTGGATTAATAGGGGTTGAGAGAAAGGTTCCCAAACCTTTTTCTCTCTCTCATAAACACACACATACACTTCCTCTATCTCACAAACACACTTCCTCTTTCTCATACATAGATGCTCTCAAACATACACATGCTTCCTCTCTATCATACACACATGCTCTCTCATACACACAGTCTCATTCATGTGCTCCTTCTCACACCCACATCCACATACACGCACCCACACATACACTTCCTCTCTCACAAATAAACATATTCCCACTAGGGATGTGTATCCATTTTCCACATATTTGTAATCCGCAACTTATTTTGTCCTATCTGTTAAATACGTGGGGAGGCGAAACGCATCGTGACCCCTCACGTATTTAACAGATATCTGTTTTATTCGGCTTCCTAAATAAAAATTTAAACCCCCCCACCCTCCTGACCCCCCCCCCAAGACTTACCAAAACTCCCTGGTGGTCCAGCGGGGAGTCCAGAAGCCATCGCTGCACTCATTTGCCGGTTTCATCACGGCGCCGATAGCCATGTCACAGGGGCTACCGGTGCCATTGGTCAGCCCCTGTCACATGGTCACCGGTGCCATCTTGTGCTCCTACCATTTGACAGGGGCTGACTAATGGCACTGGAAGCCCCTGTGACATAGTATGGGCAAAGGCTATCGGCGCCATTTTGAGTCCTGGCATCGGATGGCAGGTCGCTCCGGGACCCCTGTTGGACCCACAGGGACTTTTGGCCAGCTTGGGGGGGCCTCCTGACCCCCAAAAGACTTGCCAAAAGTCCAGCGGGGGTCCAGGAGCAACCTCCTTCACGCCAGCCGTCCGATGCCAATACTCAAAATGGCGCTGATCGCCTTTGCCCTCACTATGACACAGATAGTGAGGGCAAAGGCGATCGGCGCCATTTTGAGACTCAAAATCGCCGTCCGATGCCAATACTCAAAATGGCGCCGATCACCGTCATAGTGAGGGCAAAGGCGATTGGCGCCATTTTGAGACTCAAAATCGCCGTCCGATGCCAATACTCAAAATGGTGCCGATCGCCGTCATAGTGATGGCAAAGGCGATCGGCGCCATTTTCAGTATTGGCATCGGACAGCGATTTTGAGTCTCAAAATGGCGCCAATCTCCTTTGCCCTCACTATGATGGCGATCGGCGCCATTTTGAGTATTGGCATCGGACAGCCGGCGTGAAGGAGGTCGCTCCCGGACCCCTGCTGGACTTTTGGCAAGTCTTGTGGGGGTCAGGAGGCCCCCCAAGCTGGCCAAAAGTCCCTGTGGGTCCAACGGGGGTCCTGGAGCGGCCGTCCGTCCGATGCCAGGACTCAAAATGGTGCCGATAGCCTTTGCCCATACTATGTCACAGGGGCTACCGGTGCCATTGGTCAGCCCCTGTCACATGGTAGGAGCACAAGATGGCGCTGGTGACCATGTGACAGGGGCTGACCAATGGCACTGGTAGCCCCTGTGACACGCCGTGATGAAACCGGCAAACGAGTGCAGGGATAACTTCCTGACCTCCCGCTGGACCACCAGGGAGTTTTGGTAAGTCTTGGGGGGGTCAGGAGGGTGGGGGGTTGTAGTTAATTTTAATTTTAGCTGGGACACTAATTTAACTCGCCGTAGTAACATATTTACAGATCGACAACTTATGGAATTCTCCATACTTCCGCATGAAACGGAATTGACCCCCCACGAATACGTATCACGAATGCAACGAAAACGTTTTGGCTGCACATCCCTAATTCCCACACATTCAAACACTCCTCTCTTTTGTTTTTTATTTAATTAATTTTTTCAATTACATTTAAATAATCCACCTTAATCTGCAAGCAATTAGACATTTAGGAAGATACATAAACAAATCTGAAAATATAATATAATATTGAAAAGAAACAACAACAATAAAATAAAGGAACATATCTCACAAAGTCTAGTCTTCAATCTAGGGGGAATCCTAATGAGATTTATTGCATCATTTTGCATCATAGTCACTAGGGATGTGAATCGTTTTAGGACGATTAAAATTATCGTCCGATAATTTTAATATCGTCTTAAACCGTTATGGAACACAATACAATAGAGATTCTAACGATTTATCGTTATAAATCGTTAGAATCGTGAGCCGGCACACTAAAACCCCCTAAAACCCACCCCCGACCCTTTAAATTAAATCCCCCACCCTCCCGAATCCCCCCCAAATGAGTTAAATAACCTGCGGGTCCAGCGGCGGTCCGGAACGGCAGCGGTCCGGAACGGGCTCCTGCTCCTGAATCTTGTTGTCTTCAGCCGGCGCCATTTTCCAAAATGGCGCCGAAAAATGGCGGCGGCCATAGACGAACACGATTGGACGGCAGGAGGTCCTTCCGGACCCCCGCTGGACTTTTGGCAAGTCTCGTGGGGGTCAGGAGGCCCCCCACAAGCTGGCCAAAAGTTCCTGGAGGTCCAGCGGGGGTCAGGGAGCGATTTCCCGCCGCGAATCGTTTTCGTACGGAAAATGGCGCCGGCAGGAGATCGACTGCAGGAGGTTGTTCAGCGAGGCGCCGGAACCCTCCCGGCCGAAATCGATCGTTAAGACGATCGAGGACACGATTCACATCCCTAATAGTCACTGATTAGTATAAAAATTGATTAAAACACAGGGAAGAATAAATGTGCCAACTAAAATTGGTATATTTTAAAAAAAGTTTAATTTTGCATTCTAAATGGTCAATTTGCATATTATAGTATTTATTATCATATGTTAAGAGTTATTTTAAAATGTGAACTTGCCTTTGCAAATTTAGGAGCACTTTAGTATCTTGGCCTCTATATATTTGGGCCTCTATATATCCAAAATGCCTGAGAAATTATAGAAGTGTGAAAATGTATTAGTAAGAATATTTGTTTCCATTTTGAAAATTTCATTTTCAGAACAAAACTGGAGAAATTACCTAAATAAGTATGGAAGTTATCCAATTATTCAAGGATTAACTTTGTTCATTTTTGTGAACACTACTGTTTCATTACTGTTGTGATAAAAAATATCAATATCAGATTTATGTACTTGCAGCTCCTGTCAACAAAACAGCTCTCTGCCTCTGCAGCATTTCCATTGAGTTTAGAAAAGCCCAGTACTATCATTCAGTTCTTACCAAGCAGGTGGTCACAGGTACCTGATTAAGATAAACCATCTGAGTTTTCCCCTGAAATCCTTCTTGAACTTGTAAAAGGCTAATAACATATCATTACCCCAGACAAAGTAAGATTGCAGTATTGTCTTGATGTATTTTCCATGAGAAACTGTCACAGCTGATACTACCTATGTGACTGATTTATCTGAGAAACTCAGACACCTTGTATAATCTAGGTAGAACTAGAACTCAATCATAAATTATAAAATTGTTATTCTCAGGTTTATTTGCTGCAGAGAAGACACATAAGACAAGGAAAATTAATAAAACATTGTAGGGAAGAAAACAAGGGAGGCTGCAGGCAACATGTTTTGCAATAGTACACACATAAAATACTCTTTCTCCTATTGTTTTTGTTTTTTTTTTATCAGTATGAGTTAGCAACACACCTAGTTCAGGCTTCCATAAAAGATAACTGTGTATCTATTATTTCCTGTAGGTTAATATTGAAAAGCTTCTTTCAGGAAGTTGTGATATCCAATTCTTTCTACATATAGTACTAGTTTCCATCATGCATTATAATATTTGAGTTTCTTATTCACAGAATACATATTTAATTCATTTCATTAACAACCCAAGCTCTGACTGAGTAGTGATAAGCTCCAGAAAACCCCAGCACTCCATGGTGATATCACTTGCTGAGCCCTGATTATCACAGAGGATGTCTATAATATTTATTTATTTAAAAAACTTGTATCTCACAAAATTGCCTGTTGTAGGTGAGTCCCAAAGTTATAATCATATAAAAAATAAGACATTTTGCTAAAACATGGGGGGCTAACCATAAGCTGTAAGAAGCAAAACAACTCAGTGCCTCCCTCACTTAATGACCTTCCCAGCAACTGTATTCTCAATTCCTGTAGACATGGTGGAAGATAAATATAGAAAGCAAAGACATCAAACTCTCCCCCTCATTTATCAAAACAAATTAAGGTGTTTTTGCATGCATTAAGGGCTTATCGCATGCGAAAAACCCCGTTAACGCATGTAATAGCACCATATCTTATGGTGTGATGCAAATCCGAAAAAGAGGAGGAGTTAGTGGCAGGCTGGCTTTACTGTTCTGTGAAGCCCTGTTGCACAACTTGAACTACAACATGTTCAGGAGGTACCTTGCATCACATGTTGTGATGTTTTTCATGTATGCTGGTTTTAGTAGTTTGAAGCTCCCACCTAGCTAGGTGAGAGAGAGAGAGAGAGAGAAAGAAAAAGAAAAAGAAAAAGAAAAAGAAAGAACTTAGTCATAAGGTCCTCACACTAGATAGGTATTTATATCCCTATTGGAGGCCCACCTACTAACTCGAGGTGAGGTTTAAGTATTAGTGTAGGGGTCAGGGGCCATTTTGACATTCAAAGTGAGACGAATGAACAGAACAGTGCTCTCTAGTGAAGATTTGATGACCCTCGGAGTGAGCAAACTCACCCAAAGATGAGATTTGTGCAATGTTCTCTCAACCTAGCTTGATGGACTCTCTACCTGGTAACATCATGCTAGGTTGAGAGAACATTGCACAAATCTCATCTTTGGGTGAGTGTCCTCACTCCGAGGACACTAATACCTAAACCTCACTTCGAGTTACTAGGTGGGCCTCCCATAGGGATATAAATACCTCTCTCTCTCTCTTTCTCTCTCTCTCTCTCTCTCTCTATTTGTAGCTAAAATCAGCATTAAAATCATGTGATAGGGCTTTGCAAAATGGTAAACCCAGCCACCCTAACTCCTCCTCTTTTTCAGATTTGCATCGCACCATAAAATATGGTGCTATTGCATGCATTAAAAGGTGTTTTTGCATGCATTAAGGGCTTAATGAATGTGAAAACGCCTTATAGCATTTTGATAAATAAGGGGGATAATTTGCAAAGGCCAATGCACTAATCTGCTGTATTTACTGAAGGTTGGCATCCATTTTATTTTTAATTTTGTTACTGATGCTAATAAGCTCATAGCTCACAATAATCAATAGCAAAATTATACAAAATCTTTTTAATGCTTTACAGCCTTGACAACAAGCAAATCTAGTGCAGATCTGGTGGTTCACACAAACCTCCATAGGGATTTAAAGAGGTGTGAGATCCTTCCCTAATCCTTCAAGTGTCATTGAAAGTAGCTGAATCAAGGCCTGTGCCTTTCATGTCCTGGCCCTTGCCTCAACAACACCCTCCAGATCCAATGCCCTAAAAAGCTTACCCCATAGTGGCAGGATTATTCAGGGGGCATGAGCAATGCACACATATTCGCTCCTCATCCATGCCAGGTCCAGTGCCAGCTGCCTGTAGAAGCTCCTTAGCACATGTCAATGTTTTTCAAAAGGTGTATTCATGAATAATTGTGCCCCAAACTTCCATACTTCGGTGTTTTTCTGCATTTGTTGGCATTCTTTGACATTTTTCATACAAAAAACGTTTCTGAAAAAAAATTTGCAACTTGGTACATCAATCTTTAAGTTCACCAGCCTCCTCTAATGAAATATTTGGGAGATCTACAGAGAACGGTCAGGTCTCAATAGCTGTTTACAGCCTATGCTTCACACAGCTCTGTGTAGAAGTCTACAGTCAATATCTTCTTCTCTGCAGGTTGTGTCAGTTCTTGCCCAGTTGTATTCAAGTTAGAGATGATCTTTTGTCCTGCAGCTTTCTTTTCCATCCCAATGAAGAATTGAGTCTGCATATCCATCTTCTTCAATCCTTAAAAATGAGCTTGGAGTAATACACCCTGAAACTTGCTCTTTAACTAATTCAGTAATAGTTTCTTTTTATACTTCAGGTTCTCATATAGCCTGACATTGTTCTGTTCAAGAGATTTTTAAAATTTTGTTTATTCCTTCCTCTAACTGTCGTACTTTGAATTAGGCTCATAGTCACCAGCTCCGTATGCTATTGACAAAATATTTTAATTTCGACTTTGTTGAAATCCCATCATTGCCTTAAAGATAAGACAATTTATTTTGTATTTGACTACTCACCCCAAAAATACAAAGCATTCTATGAAATGTGAATCTTGTAACAGGTGAATTAAAGTGTCAGCAGCAGCTTCAATTGTATACTATGATTAAAAAAAAAAACCAAACCCAGTAAGAACAAGTTAACTGCTCAACCATGAATAATTTTTAATTTTGGATTACAATTCCTTCATACATCTGAGAAAATTAACATGCATAATTGATAATGTTAGGATCCATGGGTTAGTGGGTCCTTGGCCCAAGGTGAGAGTTTGTACCCCCCATGGGGAAGAGCTCCACTGGGCCTCACCGTTGGGAGGCGAGGTCAGTAGCAGCGGATGACACAGCCCAGCGAGTACAGAGAGAGAGAGGCTGGGATGTGGGTGCAAGTGCCAGAGTAGGAGCTCACTGAGATGGAGTGCAGAGCAGGCCCCGAGGAGCGGGAAATATGAGGCAGAGTATGGAGGAGGGCCGAGGGAACAAACCCCGAGTGGTGGAGCCACGTGGTGAGCTGACACAGGAGAAATGACATAGACTTACCCGAAGAGCGGGGAAGCCCAATGGAGTCTCTGGCAAGGCACGTAAGCAGTAGACCGAGGAGTGGGAAAGTGTGAGCACAGTCTCTGAAGTGAATTAGGGCGCTGCCCCGAGGAGCGGGGAAGCGCGGCACAGACATCGAAGTACACAAGGTGCTGCCCTGAGGAGCGGGGAAGCAAGGTACATTCTCTGAAGTACAGAAGGCATTGCCTCGAGGAGAGGGCTGACATGGCACAGTCACTGAAAAACACAAGGTGCTGCCCCGAGGAGTGGAGGAGTGCAGCACACTCAATGAAAACACAAGGCGCTGTCCTGAGGAGCAGGGAAGCATGGCACAGACACTGGAGTAAAAAGGCAATGGCTCACGGAGTGGGGTACACCAACGCTGAGTCTCCAAGAAGCAGTGTAGTTCCAGGAGCAACCCCGACGAGTGGGAAAGCCGGCAGGCAGGGCTTCAGAGGTGCAGGGCCTTCCCGAGGAGTGAGAAGCCAGAGACAGGAGCGAGCACCCGAGGAGCGGGTACTTGGAGATTGTCTCATGCTAGGAAGTACAGGATACAAGAACCATAGGTCCGAGGAGACTGCAACAGGAATTAGCAATTAAGGAACTCTTTGCCAAGTTGATTAGAGTCAGGCCCGGGTGGTGCTTAAGAGTCCAGGGCTAGTGATGTCATCAGGAGGAGACGCCCCTGAGGTGGGCTGAGTAGTGTGCGCACGCGCCTAGGAAGGCCCGGAGGAGACATGGAGGTCGGCAGTGTCTCTACAGCCATGAGGAGTCCAGGGACAGGGCGACATGCATTGGGAGTGGCTAGCCACAGCCGCAAGTTCACCCAAAGAAGAGAGGGCGGTCGCAGCCCTCTGTGACCAACGGTCATAACAACACCTCTCACAGGGCGGAGCCCTGTGGGGACTTGCAGCGATAGGCTAGCTTTAGGCACAGATGTACACAGAGATATATCTTTATTGTACTGCAACGTAGATGGTAACCCGAGGATAGGGTGAAGATTCCAGATAAGAGAGGAGAAACAGATGATAATGTTCCGTCTGTATGTTGCAGAGTGGAATGGCAGTTCCACAGTCTAACCAGGCCCGCGGTGCAGGGTAGTTCAAGAGTCTAAGGAGAGAGAGATGAGACAAGCAAAGTCAGAACTGGAGCGGCAGTACTCACTCTGATGGTGGTTGTTGTAGTAGGAGAGAGCTCCGAGGAGCGGAGCGCTTGGATGAGCAAGGCCCCTGAGGAGCGAGTACCGTAGGCATCCTGGTAATAGGTAGGCAACCTTGAAGGGTTAATAGGAGCAAGGCAAGGCCCCCGAGGAGCAGTTGCCTTAGGTGTCCTTGTTGGTAGCAGATAACCCCAGTGGGAAAAAAGGAGACAAGGCCCCCATGGAGCGGGTACCTAAGTTGTCCTGGAGCGAGAGTACACAGAGCAGAAGCGTCTGGTAACGAGGAGAGATCAGCATGGATAATTCCTTGCTAACTCATAGCTGGATTTGTGAAATGGGTTTAAATATCCTGAGCCTGTGATGTCATACAGTGGGGACACCCCGAGTTTCCTGCCATGACGCATGTAAAGGATGAGGCTGCGAGCGCGCGTGCCCTAGGTGATCCCGGGCTAAAGATGGCGAACACAATCGCTCATGCCAGTCCGGGGATGCCGGAGGGGTCGGTGTCGAGAAGCAGAGGCAGCCATCTTCCCAAGATGAATGGAGCCAGGCAGAAAAAAGGTAAGCAACAGAGGGCACAGCCATCTGCGACTGACGGGCGCAACACATAGCCAGGCCATGCACGCGCCAGGCACATTTTAAAAATGGCCCGGCCATGCGTATATCTCCCGATATGCGCAGAATTGCTGGGCTTGGTGAAATGGACGGGCCAGGGGCAGGGTCGGGGTGGGGTGGGGGCAGGGGCGGGGTTGGGAGAGGCTGGCCAGGAAAGTGACCATTAGGCCCTTACCCACAGAAGCGGGCGCCAGCAGCCAGCTGGCATGCAGAACTTGTTCCTGCTCAGAGGAGTGGGTAAGTTCATAAGCAAAAAAATTAGGTTGGTTAGGGGTGGATTAGGGGTCGGGGAGGAGAGGGGAAAAGGGAGGAAGGCTAGCTAGAGGGATAGGAAAGTTCCCTCCTAGTCCACTCCTTAATTGGAGTGGACTGGGAGGGGTCTGGGAAACTCCTACTCATGTCACCGCGCATATTTTTTAAAAATCTCCCACCTTGCACACATGAGAAGTCACCCACCCGCACATGCATGCACTAATATTAAAATTGGGTAGCATGTGTGCTTGGGAATTGTATTTTATAACGTGCTCAGTGGCATATGCACTTGTATATGGTTGCATGTAGATCTATGATAGCATTTTATATCCCACATGTTTCATATACGGGCATTATTATAACATAAATATATCTTTATCCTAGAACATACACGTGTATGTATGTTTAATGTGAATACATGCAATTCATTGAAAACAAGAGTTTCAATGCATTGACTGCATGTAATTTTCCTACCTATTTTAAATAGATGTTTTACATGTGAAAATAAAGTATGGCTTACTCGCATAAAGCCAATTTACACTCACAAGTCGGCATACTTTAAAACATATGGGGACACATAACATATGGGGGCACATAACCCCCAAAAAGCTGCCCCACGCTGCCCCTGTGCGTGCCGAGCCTATCTTGCATAGGCTCAGTGGTGCACGCAAGCCCCGGGAGGCGCGTATGTCCCGGGGCTTTGAAAAAGGGGCTATCTGGGGGCGGGGCCGTGGGCGGGGTGCCAGCCTGGGGGAATTCTGGGGGCGGGATCGAGGCCTCCGGTACAGCCGCCATGCCGGGGGATGGCGCGCTGGCAGCCAGCCGGCGTGTGCAAGTTACGCCTTTCCTGATAAAGGTAAGGAGGGGTTTTAGATAGGGCTGTGGGCGGGTTAGATAGGGGAAGGGAGAGGAAGGTGTGGGGGTCGGAAGGAAATTTCCCTCCAAGGTCGCTCCGATTTCGGAGCGGCCTTGGAGGGAACGGAGGAAGGCTGCGCGGCTCGGCGCATGCAAGTTGCACAATTGTGCACCCCCTTGCGCGTGCCGTCCCTGCATTTTATAACATGCATGCTGCAGTGCATGCATGTTATAAAATTGGGCGTAGATTTGTCGTGCCGGGTTGCATGAACAAATCTACGCCCGCGCGCAGGTTTAAAGATCTGCCTCTATGTGCATAATTGAAATTAACCAGTTTACAACGTACTCCACCAATTTACATAGTCCTTTTCCAATCATAGAGTTCCTCCTGGTTCTTCAGCCTCTACTTCTCCCAAGTTATCCAGGCCATTTATCCAGCCAATAATACACAATAAACAAGTCTGATATCAGTTGCAAAAGTTAATTAAATTAGCAGCTATAAAGGTAAGTTGCCAAAAGTATGCACATAGGTGTCTTTTAAAATATTAACTTATGCACATAACTGTTAGCCCTGCACAGGAACATCTCTAGACCACCCTTTTTTATGCACTTATATGTGAACACAAAATGTAAAGTGCGTGTGTAGTTACCACTTTTATAAAATAGTGATTATGTGAGTGCAGGCTCATGAATGTTGCGCGTCCCGGCCACGTGGGTGCCACAACTGGGCCTGCTCACCTCGCACTATCCTCAACCAGCTCCGGGCTTGCCACTGCCACTAGTTCCCATGGTCCCTGTTGCTCACCATGGCCATCTCCGGCTTATCTCCATGCCGCAGCCTCGCAGCAGAGCAGCCGCCACGGCTCCGTGTCTTCAGCAGGCTTCTAGGTGCGCGCATGGCTGACATCTTGCTATTTAAAGGGCCAAGTGCGGGAAACCCGATCTGGATGCGAAATGATGACATCACTTACTCTGACTATAAATAGCAAGGCCCTGTCCCCAGGACCTCACCTTGGCAATTGGGTCGACACCGTGGTGTAGTAAGCTTGCCTAACCCTGCATTCCTACTGTCTTCTTGTTCCAGCGTTTCCTTGTTCCAGTGGCTCTTTGTTCCAGCGCCTCCTTGTTCCAGCGTCTCCATGTGTTCCTGTGGACGTACTCAGGTAGTACCTCCTCGGACTGATCTCTGGTACTGACCTCAGCCTGTCTGACTACTCTCTTGTCTGCTGCCTGGAACTGACCACTGCCTGCTTGACCATTCTCTTTGTTTGATGCCTGGAACCAACCACTGCCTGCCTGACCATTCTCTTTGTCTGCTGCCTGGAACTGACCACTGCCTGCCTGACCATTCTCTTCATCTGCTGCCTAGGAACCGACCTTCGCTCACCTTGACTACACTCGGACTGACCTTGGTATTTGACCCCTGCTTTGGCTGACCAATTCCGGACTGTTACTCTGGCTCTGACCCTTGCGCTTCACTCGGACACTCTCTTCTGGCCTACTGAGGCTACCAGACCAACCTGCTTGGAAACGACCTGCAGCCTTCATCTGCCTAGACCTGCAGGTTCTGCCTGCCTCACTCGGAGAACCCTCCTGAACTATTATATCCCTTAGGTCTCCGGAGCTTCCAGTTTGGGTCTAGTCCATCACCTCCACATCAGCCACGCACTCTTACTTATGATGGGCACACCCCTCCGCTACCTCTCTGGGAAAATATCCGAGGCCCACCTAAGTCCAGGTGGTCCGGGTACCCAAGGGCTCAACCTGCGGAAACCCCGGACTGTTATTGGCTAAGCTCCAGCTAGCCTCTGTCTCCTTGTGTGCTGCACCTCCTGGTGGCAGGCGTTCTCTGGGTCCGACCAGAGGGCCGTACCAATCCTGCACCAGGCCAAGGGTCCACCTCCTGCCCAACAACGAATATGCTAATTTGTATGTGCATATCTCTTTGAAAATGACCTAATCTACTATAACTTAATCAAGGTATCAAGTTCTCAGAAAATAAAACATTAAGCCTTGTACTTATATATGAATTATGTTCAAGAATTATTTCTTTTCCATGTCCTTGTACCAAGCTGCTTGATTCTCTTCAGCAGTGTGTTTTCTTTATGACAGATAAATATTAATTTTCTTCTGTACCAAAGATTCAAAAACAGTGGCTCATTTGTTAATGCTCCTACATTCATTAACATTCAGGGCTACACAAATTAGTTTATTACTCATTGCATATGCAAGTAGTAAGGTACCACATTCAAAGAAATAATTAATAAAACAGAAAACAGAAAAGTCATCTACTTACCAGTTCCCATCATTGTTACTATTTAAGGATATTTGAACTTTATTCATAAGAACATAAGAACATAAGAACATGCCATACTGGGTCAGACCAAGGGTCCATCAAGCCCAGCATCCTGTTTCCAACAGTGGCCAATCCAGGCCATAAGAACCTGGCAAGTACCCAAAAACTAAGTCTATTCCATGTTACCGTTGCTAGTAATAGCAGTGGCTATTTTCTAAGTCAATCTTAATTAATAGCAGGTAATGGACTTCTTCTCCAAGAACTTATCCAATCCTTTTTTAAACACAGTTATACTAACTGCTATACTAACCTTTCATATCTAGATGGAAGATCTCTGGCTTGGGCCTCACTGCTGTGGGATCACAATGACCCTATCCTGAATGATCTTGCCAGGTTTCTTGATCTGTTTACGTCAGTATTTGATGACCCTGCCCAGTACTCGACAGCAGGATCAGCCTTGGTTCATCTAAAACAAGGTAATAAACCTTTACCAGACTTCACCATTGAATTCAAGACGTTGGCCTCTGAATTACATTGGGACCCTAGGTGCTTGAAAACACTATTTTTTGAAGGCCTGAAGTCCAGGCCTTCAAAATTATTAAATCTGTACCTCTTTTAATTACAAAATGCTGTCATTGATTCTTTGCTTAAAATGTGCTGAGCAGAAATCAGAAATAAATCCATATCTGGAAAAGTCATTTTCACTCATTTCCCCTTGGTCTCTTTGAGAAACGTTTTACTACTCTCTATAAAATTAGCCCCTTCAATTTGCTGCCCAGTCGGGAAACAGAGCTCTGTTAATCAGTAACATTCTCGTCACTGTCAGACTCCAACTCACCTTCTGTCTCCGTGACAGAGCTGAGAGATGGAGCTGCAGGAAGACCGGGAGTAATATTTGCTGTCTGGAAAAGGAGCAACTCGTGGGATTTAAAATCACCCTCAACATTACTTTTTAAGGTATTTGCTTCCACCACAGCTTCCAAACAACCACAAATAAAGGAAAAGAGAAAGAAAAGAAGAAAACTCCAGCTTCTGCACAAACTGACTAGAAATCTCCACACCAAACACGTGCAGACTCACTCTCATAGCATCTCAAGAGTCTGAGAGCGATGTCTCTTCATACAGATACATAAATGCCAAATGTAATGTTTCAAGTTATTTGTGAGCTATAGTTTAATATAATGGCCAATGTATCCCTTTTATTCAAGCACCTTCCATTCAGAATTGAAGCTCCTCTTATATTTTTGCTAAGATCTTTTGTTTTTTTTTTTTGTTCTGATGCTTTTCCTCAGAAAATGCATTTAGCAACATTGGTGTAGCTGATTAAGCTGAGCTTAGTACAGGCACTATTTTTGTACCACAAGCAAAAATATTATATGGTGCTGACATATTAGTCAATCCATTTGCTGTTTAATCAAACAGAGTGCTCAAGGATGAAAAAAAAAAAACAGTCCTTAGATACCTGGCAGGCTCCCAAACCTTTGTCTTTATAAATAATTCTATCTCTTCATTCTTTGTACTTTTTCTAACTTTGGTGTTTTGCTGTATATTATGTAGTTCAATTTCTGTATCCTTGCATTCAATGTGCAAGGAATTAAGAAAAGATATATAATGTTTCTCAGATTCTGCTGTAGCCCAGAAGCAGAGAAAAATGCTAATATAAGTGAACTTCTAGACAGCTAAGATCTTCAAATAATAAAATCTTTGTTGCATCTGTTTAAAATAATGAAAGAAAATATCCTGGACATGAAAATAAAATACACGCATGCTGTGTAAAAAGCATCTCAGCTGTGATTAGAACCATCAGCCTTGTGGTCTAGAAGCAGAAAATTAACTGATCAATCAAAATGAAGTTCTCCTTTTTTATGATAAACTATAGAAGCAGTGTTATAGTTGCTTAGCTGTAAGTGTCCGCTAACCATTGGAAGTGGTTCATTACAATACTACACTAATTTCTGATTCTCTTATAGGAAATACTTTTCATATGGAATAAATTGAAACAATATTTCTCCAATTTTAGTGCATCTATATATAATTATTTAAAATACTAATAATTAGTGTGTGTATTTCGTCAAACAGCAATTTGTGTAGAAAATAGTGTACATATACCTTAACTGGTGTTGCCTTATATATTGGTCAGAGTAGGTATCTCATTAATTACGTCACAGTAGTCTATGAACAAAATGGTTTAGAAAAGGACAATAATTCTACAGCCTTTACAGAGAGACTAGACTTCTAGTTACATGGGGGTACATATTCAGTATGCCAGTTTGTGGACAAGATATCTGGCTAAATTTAGTCAGATAACTTGCCCCATATATTCAGCAGGATAAATGTCCCGCTGAATATACCAGTCTAAAGTTATCCACCTACAGATAGCTTTTTAAAAAACAGGGAATCTGGGCCCCTGTCCCTATTTTAAGTTAAAAACAGGATCGGCCTGCCTACTCCCCTTCCCCCCTCCACCCTAAGAAACAACATCATGCCTACACTCTCCATCTCCTTGACCCTCCCCATCCCCGCCAATATCATTTTTATCTCATTCAGGAGCAAGGGACCTTTCTTCCTACTCCCAATACCTCCAGTGCTGCTCTTACAGAGGCAGCAATGGGAGTGCAAGCTTGAATGTAAGACATCTAATGTTATCTGGCTAACATAGCTGGTGGTTCCTGATATTCGGCAAGGTTAGCCGTATATCTCAGCCCCTCCTTGCAATGCCTCTGAATTGCCCCTTGTCTATCTGAGTAACTAATAGCTGGATAACTATTTAGAATTTAGATGGATATGCCACAATTGCTCTTTAGATGGATAAGTTTCGAGTTATCCTTCAAATAGCTTTTGAATATTGACCTCATGATTGTATAAACCTAAATTGATGTTTATGAAAATCCCACCACCTAACATGTACATTTTTCAGTTTGTTCAAATTAAACTGCAAGAATAGGCAACCACAGTCCACCAGCAAGTAAATCCAACATTGTTATAGCTGGGCCTCAAAACAATGCAATACCAATAATAACAATAATAATAATAATAACAGCAACCTGGTATCATATAAAGTGGTAAAGGTTATGGAGTGACTTAATTACAATACTTAGGAAGAAATAGTTGTTCAAGCACTGAGTTATAATCACATACCAGATGTTTGAATCCAAAGTTCTGTAAAATTATTTCTTGTATTTTCATAACATACATAAAAACTGCCTAATTAGTCCATTTTCTAAGCCAGAATGCACACAAAAAGAAAATTGCAATACTTATGGTAATGTGTTAAAAAATAAAAGATAAATTAATGTATTTACCTATTCTGGATGTTCAGTTGGGCTGTGAGGGAGCCTGGGCTGCTGGAAGAGGTCCGCGTTATGCTGCTGGGGCTCTGAAACCCAAAGCAAATTGGGCCCCTTTATAAAAAAATATATATATATTTTGAGACCCGAGTTGACTTCAAGGGCTCTGAGAGACCCAGAAGCATGGCCACAATATTGTTTTAATAATTTAATGGCCCAGGAGATAGAGAGAGTAGGATGGATGCAGCGGCTTAGAGCTGTGATAATGAAAGCAGCAATCTGCCATGAGTGAAGTGGTGCCACAGGAGCCTAGGGAGCTTCTTGCAGTGAACAAATGAGGGCCAGAGTGAGAAGGGAGCTGGAGAGAGTGGCCGGAGGGACAGTTTTTGCAAGTCCAACTACCGCAAATTGAGCAGGGCCACGGCGGTGAAAGAAAACAGCTGACGCTGCATCAGCTGACCATCACTGAGCAGCTGGAGGGCAGCATTTCACAGTGATGGTGGTGGGGAGTGGCTGCTGCATCCTGAAGCACAAAGGGATAATGTGGACCTTAGGCAAGCCCCTGGCCAGGTGTCCTTGCTGATGACATCTTCAGCGAGGATGGCTACTATAGTGCCTGAAGGTACTTTTAAAGTAAATTAAAAATAAAATAAAACAATTTTTAAATTTAAAAACATGGCAGATTTTGTGGCAAGCATAGGGAGAGGCTGCCACATAAGTGTCAACACCTGGAAATCACCATGGCATACTCTGCACCGACTCATTTACATAAGTTTTCATAAATGAATAAAAGTTTACATTTTGGCAATGGTAGCCAGGTTAGTAAGGGTGGTTAATCTGACCACAATCAGAGTTTGAGCCCAGAAGTGGTTAATTGATTAGATATTTAACTCACTGTGGATAAGGTTCCCCAGGAACTGATAAGTGGCAAAAATACCTCAGAAACTTTGTTCGGTGAGGTTGGTCACCAGAGGGGTTTTTCGAAAGTTGTGTTAGACCTTTAGTATGATTTAAAATGTTTCCAATTTTGAATTATTTATAAGAATGTGTCTATAAGTGGCTGTGTTAGGTTTTAATGGGTATGAGTGAATGTATAACATTCAGGGGATGTGTGAAATAGAATGAATATAATTTTGATACACTTGGTTACTTTATTTGGGTTTTCTGGAACAATTTATTATCATTTATTTCAATGGGTTTTTCCCACAGTCATTAAAATTAATGGGGATGAGATTAAAAAATAAGGTCCATTAATTCAAAACCTGGTCCAACATGAGCATTCTGAAGCCATCACCATGGAGACACCATAGTAACGCCATAGAAATGATGTTTTTACCCAAAGCTAGATATAAACAGACTTGAGGGATGACACTAACTTTTCAACAAATCACAGAAATGTGTTTAAATGTATTCCTATTTAGGAAGGTTTTGATAGCCCCTAAAATACTTTTTTTATATGTCCATATGTATCAAAGAGTTTTTATGCAGATGTTAAGATCTTATATGCTATATTTAAATAGGTTCAGCACTATTTCTAATGACATCATTAAATCTGTGACATCACAGCTTAAAAAAATAGCTGGCACTTTAACATTTCAGAGAGGCTGACTAAAGCTGTTCTGAAAGCATTGGAACAGCAGTACTAAAGGCTACATTTGAGGCCTAGTAAAAGTAAAAAAACACTCATGTTAGAGTGAGAAATAGTATTTTAACAAAGGTAAGAAAAAAAATTGTAGTTAATGGTAAAAAATTGCCAAATCACAAATTTTATTGGTATTTTTAGAGTTTGAAAGTGGAACAGAATGTAAGTAAATGCTATATAGTATGTTCACACTAAGGAAAGATAAAAATAATTTCTTTAAAGAGCTAAGCCCTTTATAACTGAGGCTGATCCTCCTTTAAATAAAGGGTAAGAAGGACTGAGAATACCTGAAGCCAGGCCTTTCCTATAGATAAGGGAAAGGGAGATGAGAACATAATGCAGCTTTTCTTAAAAAAAAAGAAACTGTTTAACAGTTGGAGGATTTGTTGACAGGTGAGGTAGTGCTCAATTATAATAAAGCCTCAAAATCTCTACTTAAAGAAAAACAGCCTTTATATTGAATATTTTGCATAGGCTTGGTGGTGCTCACAAGCCCCGGGACACACGTATGTCCTGTGGCTTTCAAAAATGGGCGGTTTGGGGCGGGGCCGGGGTGGGGAGGCAGTCTGGGGGCATTCCCGAGTCCTCCAGCACAGTGGTTGTTTCGGAGGTTCATGCGCCAGCCAGCTGGCCGGCGCGCGCAAGTTATGCCTGCCAGAGGCAGGCGTAACTCGGTGAAACAAGGTGGGGGGGGAGTTAGGTAGGGCTGGGGGGGGTGGATTAGATAGGGGAAGAGAGGAAAAGGTGGGGGGGAGCTAAAAAAAAGTTCCCTCCAAGGCCGCTCCGATTTCGGAGTATTTGAGAGGGAGGAGTTTAGATGGAGTTAATGGAAATGACAACTGGTAAACATTGCATGCAATAAAGTAATGCAGGTTTTAACTATGCCTTTTTTCTGAGTGTCACACCCTAAATGGGATTTATTGCAAATCCTACCTCGGAGGGAGAGAGAGAGAAAGAGAGAGAGACAGAAAGAATCTGTAGAGGGTCACTTATAATTGAACTTTTTATACCACTGTAAGAGGGGGTATCATGAACTTGGTGTTAGGTTTGTGGATGTGGAGTTGGTTTTGGGGGCAGTTTTACATACACAGCCATGCGTACGAACAGCACAGTTGCAATCAGTGTAGATTTAATGTGATTTGGAGGGATGAAAGGTAAAAGAAGAATAGACTTGTACACTTTACGCTCTACCTACCTTGATTGAAGCTAGATAGAAGAGCATCAAGCTAGGTAGAAAGAACATGGTACAAATCAACTTTTAAAATCCATGTGTGCATGTGCGGGTGGCCCATGACTTGCATGGAGACGCAATCGGCTCTTTTACCAGTTCCCTCCCAGTAAACTCCAATTAAGAATCGGGCTGGGAGGGAACTTTCCTACCACCCTACCTAACATCTTCCCTCTTACCCTCTCCTCTCCTCCCCGACCCCTAAACCTAACCTAACCACAAATTTTTTTATTTTGTTACTTACTGCTCCTCTGGAGAAGAAGTAATCTCCATGTGCCTGCCAGTTGCTGGTGCTCACTTCACTGGGACAGTATTGAATGGCACTGTCCTGGACCACTCCCTGCCCTGCCCCCCCAATCTGCCCCTTTGGAGAGGCCCGACACTCGACACTTCAGCACATAACATGCGTTACACACATGGCCAGGCCCATCCAAAATGCATGCTGTGCACATGTCCCTTTTAAAATTGGGCCATTAATAAGAAGGAAAATGCACACAAAACTCACATTTGTTATATCACACCAATACATAATGCTTGAGTACTCAAATTTAAGAAATAATTAGAATGGCCTGATATTCAAAAGCATTTACATGTTTAAAAATGGGTTTTATACATGTAAATGAACTTTAAGTGGGCTTTTGAAAATTTCCACAATATATGCCATTGAATTATCCATAGGATTTAACCACATAAGTACAGTTTATGTGGGTAAATGCCTTTTAAAACCTGCTACAATTAGTTACATACGCATGTGTAAATCCTTTTGAAAATTACTTCCCTGATAGTTCGTCTTAATTTAGGTCAAGAAACATAATTATCTGGAGTAGTAATCTGTAATAAAAGGTTATTATTATAAGAAATAGTAGAAATGCATTTGATAATTTGAATTGTTTGTTATAATTAACAAACTGATATAAAGGAAGGGTTAAGGGTTAAAGTATATCTAATACCTGAAATACTTAACTTACTGCCAACATAGATATAAATATTCAAAATAAATAATATTAACTTTAATTTTCTATGTTTCGTCTTGGAGTATGCTACATCTCAGTACTTACCTTTATTAATTTTGTAGCATAAGAACATAAGAACATAAGAAAATGCCATACTGGGTCAGACCAAGGGTCCATCAAGCCCAGCATCCTGTTTCCAACAGTGGCCAATCCAGGCCATAAGAACCTGGGAAGTACCCAAAAACTACGTCTATTCCATGTTACCATTGCTAATGGCAGTGGCTATTCTCTAATGGGCAGATTTTAAAAGCCCTGCTCGCGTAAATCCGGGCGGATTTACGCGCGCAGAGCCCCGGGACGCGCGTAGGTCCCGGGGTTTGTCGAAGGGGGCGTGTCGGGGGCGGGACCCGATGACGCGGCATTTCGGGGGCGGGCTCGGGGGTGTGGTTTCAGGCCGGGGCGTTCCGGGGACGTGGCTGCGCCCTCCGGAACTGCCCCCGGGTCCGGTCTCGGCACCACCACCACAATAAAACAAGCAGGATCTGGTCTAGTTATATCTCTCATTAATTGCATCATTATAGTGAAAACTCTTCTCATGTAACTAAAACAGGAAAGGCCTGCCAAAGACCTGCCAAACCCAGAACTATAGGAACAACACTGTCTTAGGCAGGGAAATAGTGCAAGAAAACAACTCATTCGTGCAGCTACACACGATCCATTCTCCTGCGAAAAGCCTGTGTTTCACAAAGTTAGTAAAGCATAGTGTTCTGTGCTGCTCCCCCAGAGGGAGGAGCTAGCACTAGATAATACTCCATAGGCAGAGTTAATGATCTACTGTGGTTAGTTCCCCACAGAGTGGTAGTTAGTAATACCATATTATTAGCGTAAAGAATGAACCCTCAGTACAATGATGAATCCCTGGGCTGATGGCAGATGACAGCGCCCTCAAGTGGAGAACTTGAGAGGAACCATCAGCTAGGCTAGAGTATTGAAACAGACAAATTAGTTCTTTATTAGACTGGAAGCTGGACCACCAGGGGTGGCAGTAGTGAGTCACTGTGTCTGGCAAGGCTGAAGTCCTTCTGATACTGGAATATAATCTCTGGGTCGCTGAGCTGTAGAGAGAGACTAGAAGTAGTGAGTAGACAGGGTATACTGGATACAAGATGGTACACTCACAATAGTAGATGTCTGCAATGGTCTCTATGCCACAGAGAGTCTTCAGTATATTCAGGAACAGGAGCCATAGGTGAGCACTGGTTCCCACAAACAGTCTGTGATAAGAACTCACAATTGCTGTATATGAAATGGCTTCTAGAGTAGAAGAGAGTCTGTATAAGATTCCTGTAATCTTGCCAATGTAACTTTTGATCTCTGTACCTGTGATAACGTCTTGGACGGAAGGGAGTCTTCAGAGCAATAGGAATGTAGGCCCTCGAGGAGCGAGTACCGATTCCTATGTAATAGAACTCACTGTGTTCACGTCCGCGATCGCTTCCAGGAAATGAGGAGTCTTCCGAGTGTTCTGGCAATCTGAAATCAAAAAGAGAGAGCGAAGCCCCCGAAAAGCGGGTACTCCTGGTAAGTTAGAAAGCAGAGTAGCTTGGCGAATCGCAACCAAGAAGTAAGATTCGAGTCCTTGCTAACTCATTAGAGGTTAGCAAACAAAAAAGTTTTTAAAGTGTGAATGGATGACGTCACTGTGGGGAAACGCCCCTGTGGTCCGCGCCCTTGCAGGTACAAAGTCTGGAGCGCGCGCAGGTGCGCGCCTTTACGTCCTTTGGAACATGGCGGTTTCGTAACGTCAAGCCAGTTCAGTCGTGCCGACGAGACAGGGCTGGAGAACTCCGTGTTCGCAACTGTCTGTCAGACCCGGAGGGAGTCGCCGTCGGAGTAGAGAGGGTGGAGCGAGGGTGAGAAACAGGCATGAACGCAAAACATAGGTATGGCAGGACTCCAGAAAACTAATTAAAGGTTGATAATAAAGGAATTTTCCTTCAATAAAATTCTCTGTTTATTGTCTGCTTGTCTGAGGTGGTACCTAGCTATAACACTACCCCTTAGGGGAAGGATAAAACTCTGCTGGACTCAGGTAACTGTTCAGTCCTGATGTAGTTGGTCAGTTCTTGCTGTATTATGCAATAATTCAGCCCTGAGGTATTAAAGAGAGTTCTTTCCTGGATTTATATGATTAATTCACCCTGTTATTAAGGTAGGTAGGCCTCTGACTGGGTGAAACTAGAGAGCTGCAATTGTTACAAATTTAATTTACAGCTTAATGTCACCTGTTTTCTATTTCCTGTCTCCTTTGTTGCTTTAAACTTGTGTGATGCTCAATATGGAACCCATTCACTAGCAGCTTTCAGTTGTCATTATTTCAACATATGAAAAATGGGTGTCAGAAAAATTTGAACCTGAGTTGCTTCTCTACATCTAAGGTAGAGAATTTCTGTAGTAATGGGCTCAAAATCTGTGAGTAAAAGGCAACCCTTGCAGAGATATTGTTCAGTTAAGGACTGCATGTGCCCTTCTATGGACACTGGAGCACGAAAACATTTCTGAGTCATGGAAAGTGCTAAGAGCATTCAGTCTATCCAAAAGCATGAAAGTTAATGGTGGCTTAAGTAAACTGAGAAAAATTCAGGGCAGGATTTGAAGTCTACTCTCAAGTCACATGCTTTAAAGAAAGCCAGCCAAAATGCAAGCAGCAGCATAGAGGAGGGTCATAGGTAGTGAATGCCTCCATGTCTGTACATACAATGTGAGCCTTACAGAGGAACATAGAAAGAATAAAATAGCCATTCTTTATGAACTGGATGCCTATACCAGTCTTGTAAAAATTCATCGCCCATCGCCCGTTCCTTATTCCAATATTGTAAATATGTGTATTATAATGCAAATTAGTTTATAGTTTTAATTTTTATCCGATATGTACCATTCTATAATTGCTAGATCGTATAGATTGTTGCTAATTTAATGTTCTTTGTAAACTGATGTGGATTGTAAAGCTTGTTGCTAATTTAATGTTCTCTGTAAACCGAGGTGATGTTTCCCAACGTGCCGCGGTATATAAAAAACCCTTAAATAAATAAATAAAATAAAATATGAAAGTTACTGTAAATATTTGGGCTACAGCAAAGAAAGCGAGGATGATTCTGATGACAAGTTTATCATAAGTTTGAAAGAGAAAGCAGTGGCATGTGAGTATGGCCTACTGAATGATCTATTTATTTATTTATTTATCTACCTATTTGTTTATTTATTTAGTTAGTTAGTTAGTTATTAGCATTATATTGTCTGCCTTTTTGAAATTATGGCTTTACTCCAGGCAGTGTACAGCAAGGAAGTATATGTTAGCCCCCACCCTTCCTGACTCCAGCTGATTGTGTGGATTGATTTCAGACTGGAGAGAGGATGCCAGAGTTTGATCTTGACTCTCATTGCTTTTCTCCTGACCTACACTCCATTCCAATAAATTATGCATCTTACTTGTTTTTTATTCTCAGCAGCTTGGACAAGGAGAAGTTGTAAGTGTACTACAGATTTTTTTTTCCATCTAACTCCCTCTCAAGCTTCCCCCTTCCCAGTATTGAAAAGTTTTATCTCTACATGTGGGGATTTCAGCGGGGGGGGGGGGCGGAGGATGCTGGAGGTGCCTCCCACCAGAAGAGCATTTACCTCAGTCACAGGCACGAAGGAGCATGACTAAGGTGCTTGCTTATTTTATTCTGTTTGCTATTGACCTGGAAAAAGAACATGTGTTTTGGATAGGAAAATGAAGAAAGGATTGGGGATTCTTGTGGTGTGGAGGAGGGGGCATAGGACGTTTAGGAATGTAGGGAGAAAAATATTGGCATAATTCTAGCTATGAGAATGTAAAGTACGTGTATTATATCGTGGAGTGGTGGTGGTGGGGAGTGTTTTAAGAAGGATATGCTCAATTGTGGGGTTCTAAATGTGAGATCTTTGGCTAAGAAGGAAACATGTTTATATGCTTTTTTGTTATATGCTGGGTTGGATATGGTATTAATTAGGGGAAAATGATTATCAAAGTCTAATAGGGTTCCTTTCCTTTAATGTGTCCTCTAGATTTCTCCTTTCTACATAAGGATAGGGAGGGGAGGCGAAGGGGAGAATGGAATATGTTTTTAGAGCAGGATTTCCTGATTTGTAATTGCCATTTGCAGTTGTGGATGACTGACTGTAATGCTGTGCTTCTTAAAGTAGATGGTGTAGATTTTATATTGCCTTCCTTCCTTGGGAGTCCAAGTGTTAGCCTGCTCAGGAAATGATGTTGAAATTGAGTCTACAGTTTGCTTCTTTCTTAGTAGGGGATTTTAATTTACATTATGATAATTTAAGTTATGGGAGAGTACAGCGTTCCAGGGCACTTTTTCAATGTTGCAGATTAAAATAATTAGTGCTTGACTCGACCCACTAGAGGGGACATATTTTAGATGGAGGTGTTGTTTCAGACTATTTCTGTGAGGTGAATGATCTGACCTGGCATGATTTGTACCTGATACCATGGTCAGATCATAAGATTGTCCTTTTTTTCTTTTAGATGGCAGATTAAGAAAAGGAGAAACAATAAGTGGGAGGCAGAATGGATAGTGGGGTAGGAGAAGACATTATTATGTTTTTGTATTGCTAATGGATATTTTAATACCTGAAGTGATAAAGGAGATATACATATGTTATTGGAGTATTTGGAAAATGATTGTAAGTTTGGTGTTGGATGATAAAGTTCAGATGAAATGGATTACTATAAATAAGAAGTGGATGAGGTATTTATGCCAGAACGTAGAGCTGAGAAGAGTGTTCCAGCACTTAGGGGCGGATTTTAAGAGCCCTGCTCGCGTAAATCCGCCCGGATTTACGCGAGCAGGGCCTTGCGCGCCGGTGCACCTATTTTACATAGGCCTGCCAGCGCGCGCACAGCCCCGGGACTCGCGTAAGTCCCAGGGTTTTCTGAGGGGGCGTGTTGGGGCGTGTCTGGGGGCGGGGCCGAGCGGTGTGCCGTTTTCGGGGCGGGATGCGGCATTTCGGGGGCGGGCCCGGGGGCGTGGTTTCGGCCCGGGGCGGCCCGGGGGCATGGCCACGCCCGCCGGAACCGCCCCCGGGTCGCATCTAGGCACGCCAGCACGTCGCTGGCGCGCGGGGATTTACTTCTCCCTCTGGGAGGCGTAAATCCCCCAACAAAGGTAGGGGGGGTCTAGATAGGGCCGGGGGGGTGGGTTAGATAGAGGAAGGGAGGGGAAGGTGAGGGGAGGGCGTTAGCGAATTCCCTCCGAGGCTGCTCCGATTTCGGAGCGGCCTTGGAGGGAACGGAGGTAGGCTGCACGGCTCGGCGCGCGCCGGCTACACGAAATCTGTAGCCTTGCGTGCGCCGATCCAGGATTTTAGCAGATATGCGCGGCTACGCGCATATCTACTAAAATCCAGCGTACTTTTGTTTGCGCCTGATGCGCCTACAAAAGTACGCGAGGGCGCCCTTTTTGAAAATCTACCCCTATGAGCATATGTGGAGAAAGATTAAGTTACAGTCAGATTGTATAGGCTGGAGGAAAGTGGCCAATAGATACAGAAGGTATCTATTGCTACTGCTATTATAGGAAAAGATGAATCTATTAGTAGGGAGATCTTTATGGGGCAGATTTTTATTCTTACGCACGCAGGGTACATTTGTGTGCACTACCCAGCGCGCACAAATGTGCGTCCAATTTTATAACATGTGTGCGCTGCCGCATGCAAGTTATAAAATGCGGGGCCGGCATGTGCAAGGGGGTGCACACTTGTGCACCTTGCACGCACTGAGCCCTAGGGAGGCTCGATGGCTTTTCTGAACTTTTTTTCAGCTCCCCCCCCCACTTCCCCTCCTTTCCCCTATCTAACCCTCCCCCAGCCCTACCTAAATCCCCCCCACCTTTTGTTGTCAAAGTTACGCCTGTTCGAGGCAGGCGTAACTTTCGCATGCCAGCCGGCTGCCAGCGCACAAACCTCCGGCACGGCCGCTGTGCTGGAGGACTCGGGACTGCCCACGGACCTCCGCCCTGTCCCCGCCCCCTGACCACCCATTTTTGAAAGCCCTGGGACATACGTGCGTCCCGGGGCTTGCTCGCACCGCTGAGCCTATGCAAAATAGGCTCGGCGCACGCAGGGGTAGGTTTTCAGGGGTTACGTGCATATATTATGCATATAACCCTTTGAAAATCTACCCCTATTGTTGTTGCCTTTAAAGAAGAGAGATGATTTGGTAGGAATACAAGACTGTTAACTTTTCTTTGTTTTTTTAATGACAAGATTAAGGTTTTCAACCAACAATTACAATTGTATTGAAATAGTATAATTCAGGAGCAGAAAAGGGGAGAGTTCTGATAAATGAATGCTGTGGGTGTGCAGAATATTCTGTCAAATATAAAGCTTATGGGTAGCCCATTGGACCCTTTTCCATCACAATTAATAAAAAAAAATTCAGGAAAAAGATTAGCTTAGTTGACAGATTGAAATGCTGTCATTGAGGGGGGTTTGACTTCCAGAGAGTTTGAAAAGATATGTGGTAAAACTAATTTTGAAGAAATCTCATTTTGATCTAACAAAATGTGAAAGCTAAAAGCCAATTTATAATTTGACTTTTTCAGAGAAGATCATCATATAAACAGTCCTTGGTCAATTAGCTGAATGTTTGAAAGGTTCTACTGGTTTATCTGATACACTGTCAGGTTTTAGACTTGATCATGGCACAGAACTAGTAATGATGTCCTTAGGAGATAATGTCTTTTGCTAACTTGATGGTGATTGTTCAGTATTTTTTATCTTACTGGATCTTTTTAGTGACTTTAATCTGGTAGACCACCAGGAGGAGATTGCAGCGGATGGGCTTGAGTTGGCGTAATCATGGACTGCTTCCCTCTTGGAAGAAAGGGCACAGGTGTTGTAGGTGGCAGGGGCATATTTGCAACCAATGGTTTTACAAATGGGGGTTTCTTAGGGATCCTGCCTTTCATCCTTATTGTTTTTTTTTTTTTTTTGTTAAACAGATTTTATTAATTTTTCGCAAAAGAAACAGATCATGCAAACATACAGGGATGAGGGGGGTGGTGTTCCTTCACACCTTCTTCCTCTACAAATGTATCAAACAATATGCCCCAGACCAACCAACAACATTGTCCACATGCATCCTATAGCTGATTTCTTTCAGGAGCTGGATGTTACTGCATATATGTATGCAAATGATATCCAGGTTCTGGAGCCTATTGATTCAAGCATAGCTGCAACTATTGATCTGGTTAGTAACTATTTGACAAAGATCTCTTGTTAGATAAATGCTAGTAAATTCAATTTGAAAAAGGTTAAAACCAAAATTATTGGAATAGGGAGGTTGTTTGATGGCTTGTAGAACCGAATGGCATGGCCTGTATTGGATGGCTGTGTTATAGAAATTTTGGATATGTTCAAAATTTAAGGTCCATATTAGACTCCAACTTCTCTCTAGTATCTTACATCTCTCAGGTGGCTCGGCATGCTTACTTACATTTAGGAATTGTTAGGCAATCAGGCATATCGAGAGTCCAGGCAAGGGTCAATGACAGTCAGTGATGTAGCGTATCAAGAGTCCAGGCAAGAGTCAAACATGGTATCCATCCGAGGGAGAGGAAGAGGGATGGATATGGCTGAGGTAGGCTGGGCAGGCAAAGCAGAAGCAGACTGGGCAGACAAAGGCAGAAACAGACTGGGCAGATGAAGGCAAGAAGAAATATACACTACAAATGTAGTTGGACCTGTTGTTGAGGCAGGGTGTATTGAGGAAACTACCCTTATATAGGGAAATACCAGTGATGTCATCGGTAGAAGCCACAGGGACTTTCCCATTGCAGTCTCTTTAAATAGCCCAAGATCAGGTGCATTTGTGACACAGGGGAGGGGCATGGGTATCTGGAGTTGCAGCATGCTGCAATGCTGGGAAGAAAAGCGGCCAGCCAGGTCATAGAGGTGAGAGCGGTAGTTTGCGGGAGCAGTCGATCCACCGAATGCAACACACATATATATGCCCACACAGGAACACCCACATGCACAACACCCTCATAGACATGTTCACATCAACCTATATCCCAAATATGCTAAAACATATATATATATTTACCCCTTCATTCACACCCACATATGTTTCTTTACACACATATTCTCAAAGCTAAAGACCCCTAGCTTGTTTAGCCTTTATTTATATAGGAGGAGGCTCAACCCATTTAACATTTAGTTGTCCTTTCTGTACCTTTAAAAAGTTCTGTTATAACTTTCTCAGGATGGGGTGAACTATAACACCACTCAATATTCGAAGTGTGGACACACCATACAACAATACTGCAACACTGTAATATTCTCTGTTTTATTGGCTATTCCTCTCTGATTAACATAAGAACATAAGAAAATGCCATACTGGGTCAGACCAAGGGTCCATCAAGCCCAGCATCCTGTTTCCAACAGTGGCCAATCCAGGCCATAAGAACCTGGCAAGTACCCAAAAGCTAAGTCTATTCCATGTTACCATTGCTAATGGCAGTGGCTATTCTCTAAGGGGTAGATTTTGAAAAACTGTGCGATCGCGTACTTTTGTTTGCACAGCAGGCGCAAACAAAAGTACGCTGAATTTTATAAGATACGCGCGTAGCCGCGCGTATCTTCTAAAATCCTGGATCGGCGCGCGCAAGGCTGCCGATTTTGGGCAGCCGGTGCGCACCGAGCCGCACAGCCTGCCTCCGTTCCCTCCGAGGCCGCTCCGAAATCGGAGCGGCCTCGGAGGGAACTCTCTTTCGCCCTCCCCTCACCTTCCCCTCCCTTCCTCTACTTAACCCCCCCCCCCGGCCCTATCTAAACCCCCCCTACCTTTATCCATGAATTTACGCCTCCCGGAGGGAGACGTAAATCCACGCGCGCCAGCAGGCTGCTGGCGCGCCGAGACCGGATCCAGGGGCGGTTCCTGAGGGTGCGGCCACGCCCCGGAACGCCCCAGTCCGAAACCACACCCCCTGACCCGCCCCCGAAACGCTGCGCCCCGCCCCCAAAATGCCACGTCGTTCGGCCCTGCCCCCCGACACGTCCCCTTCCGAAAACCCCGGGACCTACGCGCGTCCCGGGGTTTTGCGCACACCAGCGGCCTATGGAAAATAGGCGCGCAAGGACCTGCTCACGTAAATCCGGGCGGATTTACGCGAGCAGGGCTTTTAAAATCCGCCCGTAAGTGAACTTAATAGCAGGTAATGGACTTCTCCTCCAAGAACTTATCCAATCCTTTTTTAAACACAGCTATACTAACTGCACTAACCACATCCTCTGGCAACAGATTCCAGTGTTTAATTGTGCGTTGAGTAAAAAAAAACTTTCTCCGATTAGTTTTAAATGTGCCCCATGCTAACTTCATGGAGTGCCCTCTAGTCTTTCTATTATCTGAAAGAGTAAATAACCGATTCACATCTACCCGTTCTAGACCTCTCATAATTTTAAACATCTCTATCATATCCCCCCTCAGGTGTCTCTTCTCCAAGCTGAAAATCCTAACCTCTTTAGTCTTTCCTCATAGGGGAGCTGTTCCATTCCCCTTATCATTTTGGTAGCCCTTCTCTGTACCTTCTCCATCGCAATTATATCTTTTTAGAGATGTGGCGACCAGAATTGTACACAGTATTCAAGGTGTGGTCTCACCATGGAGCGATACAGAGGCATTATGACATTTTCCGTTTTATTCACCATTCCCTTTTTAATAATTCGCAACATTCTGTTTGCTTTTTTGACTGCCGCAGCACACTGAACTAACGATTTCAATGCATTATCCACTATGACGCCTAGATCTCTTTCTTGGGTGGTAGCACCTAATATGGAACCCAACATTGTGTAATTATAGCATGGGTTATTTTTCCCTATATGCATCACTTTGCACTTATCAACATTAAATTTCATCTGCCATTTGGATGCCCAATTTTCCAGTCTCACAAGGTCTTCCTGCAATTTATCACAATCTGCTTGTGATTTAACTACTCTGAACAGTTTTGTGTCATCTGCAAATTTGATTATCTCACTCGTTGTATTTCTTTCCAGATCATTTATAAATATATTGAAAAGTAAGGGTCCCAATACAGATCCCTGAGGCACTCCACTGTCCACTCCCTTCCACTGAGAAAATTGTCCATTTAATCCTACTCTCTGATTCCTGTCTTTTAGCCAGTTTGCAATCCATGAAAGGACATCGCCACCTATCCCATGACTTTTTACTTTTCCTAGAAGCCTCTCATGAGGAACTTTGTCAAACACCTTCTGAAAATCCAAGTATACTACATCTACTGGTTCACCTTTATCCACATGTTTATTAACTCCTTCAAAAAAGTGAAGCAGATTTGTGAGGCAAGACTTGCCTTGGGTAAAGCCATGCTGACTTTGTTCCATTAAATCATGTCTTTCTATATGTTCTGTGATTTTGATGTTTAGAACATTTTCCACTATTTTCCCTGGCACTGAAGTCAGACTAACCAGTCTGTAGTTTCCCGGATCACCCCTGGAGCCCTTTTTAAATATTGGGGTTACATTAGCCACCCTCCAGTCTTCAGGTACAATGGATAATTTTAATGATAGGTTACAAATTTTTACTAATAGGTCTGAAATTTCATTTTTTAATTCCTTCAGAACTCTGGGGTGTATACCATCCGGTCCAGGTGATTTACTACTCTTCAGTTTGTCAATCAGGCCTACCACATCTTCTAGGTTCACCGTGATTTGATTCAGTCCATCTGAATCATTACCTATGAAAACCTTCTCCATTACTGGTACCTCCCCAACATCCTCTTCAGTAAACACTGAAGCAAAGAAATCATTTAATCTTTCCGCGATGGCCTTATCTTCTCTAAGTGCCCCTTTAACCCCTCGATCATCTAACGGTCCAACTGACTCCCTCACAGTCTTTCTGCTTCGGATATATTTTAAAAAGTTTTTACTGTGAGATTTTGCCTCTACAGCCAATTCTTTTAATTTTAATTTATAACATTCTATTTGCTTTTTTTCAGCACACATTGATCTGATGATTTCAATGTGTTGCCCTCAGTGTCCCAAGATCTTTTTCCAATGTGGTAACTCCTAATATGTAACACACCATTGTAAACCTATGTTTAGGATTATTCTTTCCCTATATGTATCACTTTGCAATTATGCATATTAAATGTATTCTTCCATTTGAATTCCCAGTTCTCCAATTTGGTAAGGCCCTCCTATATTTCTTCAAAGTATATTTGTACTATAACAACTATGAATAATATTTTCTCATTTGCAGATTTGATCACTGCTTGCTACTCCCTTTTCCTGATTGTTAATATGTTAAATGAAACTGGATGCATTATAGATCCCTATGATATTTCACTATTAACTATTCAACCATTGGAAAAACTGACCATTTAGGACTATTCTATCCTATTTTTAATCAATTATCATTTCACTATAACATATAGATTCCTATCCTACAATTCTTTCTCTTTGTAAAATAGTGCCTTAAGTACCTCCTAAACAGGATTTATAGAAAAGCATGCTGCCCCCCCCCCCAAAAAAAAAAAAAATAGCCTGATAGTTTGGTATCAATAGGATACTAAATTGGAATATTATTAGTGTGAGGTAGACAACAGAAGCAAAGAGGTAGAGTGATCAATAAGTCTACTTTCCTCTGGTAGGTAGGCTAAAAAAGATTAGTGAATCAGACCAAGAGTCTTAACATCCTCAATAGAGAATTATATTAATTTAATACATCTCAAAGAAAATAGTTCAATATCAGAATTGATGATTTGGCTTTTTTATTTATTTCTAGATACTGGGTTTATTTCTTATATATGAAACCTATAGTTTGGACAAACTTCAAACCACAATCTATGGGAGAGGCCTCATAACTCCATTTCTGAGCTGTACAATTTAGAATAACATGCCTCACAATTAAAGGGTCACTCAACAATGAGGAAGAGAGGCTGGAGCAGAAATTAAAATAGCATAACATAAAATAAACATGCACTATTAATATTTCAAGTAATATTAACAAAATCAGTGTATGCACATAGACATAACACATGTAGATTCTTATATTCTATAGGAAACAGAAATACATGGAATTATAGTAAAATAAGAATTTATTAGCATAGAAATATTAAGAATGTTAGCTTTTTGTAAGTTACAACAGGGTTGGGCTAATAACAGCTAGTTTTAAACTATATTAGTTTACCAAAATAAATCATTTTAGTCACCCTAGCTAGAAAATAATAACCATCTTTATCAGTATTACTAGATAAGTAATTTTCTTTAGGAGAATTAACCATCAGAAAATGTCTAGCTATCAGTACCTGCCTTCCATTGTTAGCAGCAACCAGCTGGAAGCTGCATTTAATGTTCTCACCTCATGACTACATTCCTGTATATATCTCTCTCACTGGTTCTACACAAAAGCAGCCATCTTTTATACTTAATTAAAAAGGTTAATTAGTATACAATCTCTTGCATTTTACTGGCTACTAGAAATGAATAAAAAATGTATTGCTTACCTAAGTGCTGATGCAAAGATATACTGTTTGTGAATTCAAATAACAATTAGTATTTCAGAAGCTGAACAAGAAAAGTTAATTATAATAAATTCTAGAATTCTCTGTTGCAGCATTGCCCACTTAAATGTGAATTTTAAAAGCCCAGTGAGAGCTAAAACTGGGATATATGTGAATATGTTGGGCTGGTGCACCAAGCGGATTTTAAAAGGTACCCACATACACTTGCACTAATAAAAAGTTCAGAAAAAGGGGTGGGGCATGGTCATGCTCTGGGCGGGCCATGGGTGTTCCTGGATTTCAACTTCAAATTTGCGTGTAAATGCTTCTGCGCACAGGTGCACACCTGGGTCCCCTGCCACGTAAATTTACTTCTGCTGTACAGGATGTATAAGTAATAACAAAAAGTAGATAGATCAGTGAGGTTTTAAAGGTAGGGGCTAACAGGGGAAATGGGAGGCTATTAAATTAGGTGGATTTGAAAATCCTATCCCTTACCTATGCAAACTGGGAGTAAACTGGGAAAACTGGAAATGGCATCATCATGCATGTCTACTAATATCCCCCCCCCCCCCTTACTCAGTAGAAGTGGCATTTGTACACATAGGCACATACCAATATAAGATTGTATGAACATGTGCATGCAGTCAGTCTATTTTATAACATGAACACCTATACATGTGTATGTTATAAAATGGCCACATCCCTGGATGTGGTACAAAAAACGTGTGCACATGTGCTCCCACTCACCTGTTTAAAAGTAACCATCCCTTTGCTACTATTGGTCAGAAGATGAGTTTGCCAATAGGACCATATACTTCTTAATTTGTATTGATGGTGATGACACCAGTTTTCCCCACTTATTAACATTTGGAAGGAAAATAAAGCTCTCAAGTACCCATCATAAATAAGGTTGATTACACTTTTTGAAATGAGCATAGAAACATGATGGCAGATAAAGACAATATGACCCATCTAGTCTAGCCATCCATTCAACTTATCTAGCCCTTACAATTCCCATCACCCCCTCTTAGATCCATCTGCTGGCTTCAACCCTTAGGCATTTCTTCTGTGACTGAGAAACAAAAGGACAGCAAAAAGTTGTTTACATGTTATAATTTGTCCTTTTAACATAGAAGTTGCAAATAGATTGAGAAATATTTAGCTCAATAAATGCTTCTACATGCCACTAAGTTACAATACCTTCAGAATAGATGGCAGTGTTTTCAGGAGAAGTTAAAAATGAGCCAAAAATCTCTATTTTCAGACTTTTTTCAAATTAGCTAATCACTGAATAGTACATGACTTCTGCATGTATACACCTCTCACTCAAAGCAATCAGGGATCTGTGACTTTGAGTATCTGTTTCAATAAATCAAAGAATAGCTTGTAATAAAAGTTAAAATTGAAACTTTGCCATGGGCTCTATTTTTTTTTTTGTTTGTTTGTTTGATGACCCTTTGGGATCATCATGACAAGGCCCTAGTCTTGCACCCTCTGAGCTAGGAAAGGAAGGGTAGTGGAGGGAAGGAGGATACTCCATTTCTGAACAGCTACTCCATTGAGGTTGCTAAAAGACCAGCCCCCTGCTGCTTATAAAATCAGGCTGCAGCATTTCTAGGTATAGTAATTTGGTTAAGAGTTAGAATGAATGGGAGTGTTTTTCTTGAGTTGTTGTCCTGTTTGGGTATTGGGTTACTAGTTTTGGCCAATACACTAGTGGGAAGGGGATCAGTGCCTGCCTGTGTGCTGGTTCTCTTTCTGATTAAAAGAGTTTTAGATGTTTTTCACTTTTTGGATTTTTACCTGTGAGAGCTCTGGTATCACTAGCTGGAGGAATTCAATGTATCCACTAGCTAGGTTAGATAAGGAGATAGAGGAGATTTCATATAGTGAATCACTGCAGGCACATTCCAGATTTTCTTCTTTTGTGTGAAGATTTTTTCTGAATTCCCAAGAGGAAGTTTTGGGCCACCCTTCCTGTTTGAAGAAGGGACATTTTCATAGAGAGGCTGTGTTCCCTCCTACTCAATGTTTCCTAAAAAAAAACCTTTTGAGTCAACTGAAGAAGACAACTGTGAGTAAGACCTAAATTTCTATTCTGAGGACACCCAATGGAGTCTACACCCTGGGAGAGAGACATTTAAGGTATCAATGGAGTCTGAAGCATTGATGTCAAGAAACCCCTTACCTTTTAAGAAAAGAACAATACCACCTGTTAAATCATCCTCAGTACAGAGCAGAAGAATGCAGACATAAACCTCTGATCTAGGATTTTGCTTTGTGTCTAGGATTTTGCTTAAATCCTAGACACACAAAGAGGAATAGAAAGCTAATATGTTTTCTCACAAACACAAAGCCAGAAGGGACCATGGTGACCTTCTCTTGAGATTACATTTCTTCAGCTTGAAGACCTGGAAAGCATCCCAGACAGCAGCCCAACACAAAGTACTTTGTAAGCAGATCATTTTTTATGATTTGTCATAAAAGAAAAGCACCAAGTTTTTTTTAAATATTTTATGTTAGTACTCAATTATTAAAAGCTTTAAGCTAGTAAAATAAACTACAGATAATTCCTATGTAGCTACATAGCTAAACAGGAAGACTGGGCATACAGTCAGCTAAACATAAACAGATGATATAAGCCTATGTTTATAAATTATTGAGTCTATAAGCCTCTGTTTATGAAATTATGAGTCTATACATTTCTACTTATAAATTTCAGAGTATCTGACTATATAAGTCTCTGTCTATAAATTTCTGAGTATCTCTGTCTATAAATCTTTGTTTATAAATTTATAAACAAGTAAAAAGGTATAAATATGATGTGAATTGTGAGCTTGGGGCTGCTATCTTTTTCCAACTGTGCTGTGACATGGGCATTAAACAGCATAGATAAGATAAACATTTTTTTTCTTTCTGTATCCATTTTAGAAAAGCTTTATCAATTTACTCATATATAATAAATAAGCATATTCTTTTACTGAATATTCTTTTGTATGATTATTGAGTTCTATCCTTTTAAAATAATTATTGTTCTTATGCTAATACATTAACTCCTATGTGGAATGACGTGTAGAGCCAGGAGAGAGAGGTTATCTATAAGGGTATTCCTTGTTAATGATATTCACTTCCAGCAGTACCTGGCAGAGCAAACCCAAGATAAAGGGAGACTATACTGAGGCTGTAATTCTTTCACCAATCAGTATTTTTGGAAGGGGTTTATCATCCAAGGATGCCCTATCTGACTGGGAACTTTGCTTGTTTAAACCATAGAGGGTGAGATTTTCCCTGCCTATGCTAAGAGATGCTTGCACAGATAAGTTGGAAAACTGTAAATTTCATCTTATCGAGACCAGACCTGTTGTGAAAGTGCCATTTCTAACATTTAGAGAACTCTGACAGTAAAGATTTAATTTTGGAATATCAATCTGAGTCTCCAGAGCCTTTTTTGGTGCTCACATCCCTTTAAAACTAACACCCCCCTCCCCCCCCGGGCAACAAATTGAGAGTCACCCAAGCCATTTTGGACCCTGGAAGATTTAGTCCTCACCCCCATTAGAAAAAGAATAACTATCCTGGGGCCCTTGAACTATGTCAGATTGGGAGAAAGTTAAAGGATAAGCCCTAGGAACCTTATTTATTTATTTATTTAAGATTCTTATCTATCGACCTTCGTAGGTACATCATGCTGGTTTACATTGAACATTGTTAACAGTGAATGAAAGTAACATGAAACAAGGGCTGGGGCAAAAGGAATTAAGGAAATGAAGGCATTTTACGAAATATGGTACAACGCGGTGAATAACTATAAGGCATATCAAGATATATGGAGAACACAAACAATAGCAATATGAGCACATGGCTTAGGGGGGCATATAGCATAGTGAAGAAAGGATGGGAAGTTATAAGTCCATGGAGCGAGGCCTGAGCGGTGTGAGGGTCAGATTACAAGGGGGGGCATAAAAGAGGGTGAAATTATAATCTGAAATGTGCGGAGTGAGTTGGGTGGGGGAGAGGGGCAGTTAAGGGTAAGCTTGTTTTAAAGAGCCATATTTTGAGTTTTTTCTTAAATTTATGAGTGCATTGCTCTTGTCTGAGATTGGGAGGCATGGTGTTCCAGGTGAAGGGGCCAGCAATGGATAGGGCACATTCTTTTGTGGTGTTGAGATGGGAAAGCTTTGGAGAAGGGGTGTCTAGAGTGCCTTTATAAGTGGATCTGCTTGGTCTGTTGGCAATGTGGAATTGTATGGAGTCATTCAACCAGCGCATGTTCTGGTAGTGAAGGGTTTTGTGTAAGATAGTGAGTGTTTTCTAGATTATGTGGTAGGAGATGGGGAGCCAGTGAAGATCTCTGAGGATAGGGGTGATATGGTCTATTTTTCGGGTGTTGGTAAGAATTCTGGCAGTGGAGTTTTGGAGAGGTTTAATAGTGGCTTTGGGTAGACCAAGGAGTAAGGAATTACAATAATCAATTTTGGAGAGTATAGTGGCTTGTAGTACAGTACGGAAATCATTAGTCTGGAGGAGTGGTCTGAGTTTTTTCAAGATGTTAAGTGTAAAATAACATTCTTTCATCATTGAGCCGATTAATTTTTAAGGTTGAGGTGCCCTATGTGCCTTATGTGCCTCTGCCCTCCTGGCCCATAAACTGGAAAAGGGGTTTTATTTTATTGATACATTAGAAGACATTTTAAGCCTTTGTACTGACTTTTAAACTTACTTAGAAGCTACTGTGTAAAAGAGTTTGAAAAATATACCTTGTGATTTCCCATTGGTTATAGAGCAATACTTAAAGCCATGCCAATGAGCAAGGCTGCATTTTTCCCACAGAAGTGTTGTTTTGAATATATTGCCCAACCTGTCAACACACTTTTACCTGTGAAGTAAAGAGGTATTATGGGGGCTGATGGTGGGGAAGAGAGAGGAACAATACATACAAGTTTGCATGTCGCAATCTGTCCAAGCATTTCTCAATGGACAAATTATAAGCTGAGAAAGCAGGTACAATTGGCAGGTAATTTTTTCCTGAGGCAATAGTCAAAGCAAAAACCTGTGCAGGCTTTCTTTTTGATTACTGGCACAAATCCTGTGGGCAAAAATTAAATTGTTATAGAGAAAGGGGTATCAGAAAAAAAGATTTCACACTACACTGTATAGCTACAAATCTCAATTGTAATTATTTAACCCACAAGGACATTTCTTTTCTTTATTTTTTATGCAGTACTAAACTGTCTCAGTGTTAAAAAAAAAAAAAAAAACCAAAACATAAATAATGAGAAAACTAAATTAAAATTGTCAATGAAAATATAAAGAGCCAGAATCAATTTATATAAATAATGAAACACACTACCATGTTTACCATAGGATTCCTTACATTTTTTCACAATAAATATATTAGTAGCTGTTTCTAAATAGGTAATTATTTTCAGAGACGTTAGATAAACCATAATATTGCCACTACTAGAAGCAATGAATTGGAATTGCTTGTTTTAATTTTCTGTGTTAAAGTCATGAAACCTTAACAATATTTTCTTTTAAATATCATGCAAATAATTTACCATATTATGTAGTCAAATTCGTTTTTATCTTGTCTTGAGGTAGACATATTCAGTGCTTTGTTCTGGACAATCTGTTTTCTTAGGTACATCGTAACATCAAGTATGTACAGCTGCCATCATTCCAATAATTGATCATCAGTTGTAAAGGCCTTTTAATTAAATTGCTGCATCTTGGGCAACTGTATTGATATTCCTGTTGTTTATAGGCAGAACTGGATGGATGATTGTTTTAGGATTGCTGAATTTTTCCTGTGTCATTCAACACTGTCAAACACCATAATAATACATAGAAAGAAGGACAATTTTTTCCACCACTCAGTACTGATTATGGGCCTTATTTTCTAAATGTATCACACGCGGTAAGGGATGTTTCGCACGTAAAATGTCCCTTTTCGCGAGCGATACCAAAATGGGGGCGGAGTCGGCCCCGGAAGAGGAGGAGGAGTCGGGGCGTCACCGGGGCCGACTCCGCGAAGCCGCCGTGGACGACGAAAAGGTAAAGCCCTTTTCGCGTCCTATTTCGCTCCCAATAGCTACACCTCCTATGGTGGCGCTATTGGGTGCGAAAGTGGCAGCGATCGCACTGCGACGGTGCAATCGCTGCCGGCTAGCGCAGGCCCACCCCCCGTTTCGGCCCCCGCCCCTAATTTCTAAAGTATCGCAGGCCTGTGATACTTTAGAAAATGAGGCCCTATGGTTGTTACTGCTTCTGTAATCAGTGTATTAATTTAATGAATATAACACAAATGAATATGATAATGTTACATAAAACTAGCAAGCCAGAGAAAACTTCAAGTGTCTTTTTTCTATCATCATTCCTAATTACTCATCTCTTTCTTTCATCTCATAACTATAACTAGTATTAAGACTGTTAAACTACTTAATTATACAGCTACTGAAGACCTGATTTTCCAAAATTAAATGTGGTCTCTGGAGGACAAATATTGGAAACTATTCAGGTTTGGCTAAATTGTGACTATTACAAAAAGAAATATTCACAAGGTATGCAGAAAAAAATAAGATACCTGGAAAAGCTTGATAAAATATATTTTATACTCACAGGAAAAGCCACTTTTGAAGGAGTGTGGTTAGCAGAAGCTGCATCTGCTAGTTTGCAGGGAAAGTGGGCACAAATCTCACAAATAAATTTGTTTAAGGGTTGAACTATTACTGTGTTTATATATTTACATCATGAGTTAATCTTCTTTATTTATTTATTTAAAAATCTTTTCTATACCGTCGTTAAGTTATATTCCATCACAACGGTTTACATTCAGGCACATAAATTGAAATTGTTAAATGTGTACAGTAGTACATTCTAAGAAGTGGCAATAGATACGGTTATATCATGTCATTAAAAAATTGTATTTGTTGAATGAGGTAAATCTTGACCATATATACATGTAAGTTACTTATTTATAGGTATAATTCTCGTGGTAGCGCGCAGAAATGTAGGCTGTGCGTGTAGGTTTTAAAATCCGGCCCATAGGGTAGACTTTTTAAAAATATGCGCGCGCATCCAGTTGTGCACACTACCCGTCGCGCACATATGGACGTGTGATTTTATAACATGTGCGCACCGGTGCATGCATCTTATAAAATCAGGGGCAGTGCACGCAAGGGGGGGTTTGAATTTGGCAACTTTCGCATGGTGAGGCATCACAGCCTTCCCCATTTCCTTCCCAGTCTACTCCAATTAAGGAGTGGACTGGGAAGGAACTTCCCTACCCATACCCTAGCCTCCCTTCCCCTTTCCCTCTCCTCCCCAGCCCCTAAACCTAATCTGCCTTTCCTATTTTTTTTTGTTCTTTAAGTTGCTGCTCCTCCAGAGCAGAAGCAACTTGCATGCACTGGCTGACTTCTGGCGCGTGCTTCCCAGGCACAGCAGCAAATGACCGCTGTACTGGTGCCTTCAGCCCCGCCCCTCCTTGCCCCCCAGACCACCCCTCTCCACCCCCCAGACTGCCCTCTTTTCAGGCCCTGGCACTTATTCATGTACTGGGGTTTATGCGCATGGCCGGACCTGTTTAAAAATTGGCCCGGTGCATGTAAGGCCTGGCCATGCACGTAAACCCAGGGATTTATACACACCATGGTTTTAAAATCCTGCCGATGGTTTAAAGGAAGGTATATTCCAACTACAGTGACAAAAACAGGGAAATTAGAATATCCCAACAGAAAGGCTGTAGTAAATGTTAAAGTAACTCAGATGGATTTAATAAAGAATCTACAGTTACAAATGACTCGAGAGTCTATATCTTCTGCTAATAAGGAAGTTGAGAACACAAATATAAATAGAAATTTGATATTGAAGAGCCACATTCAGGAGTGAACATTGTCATGTTCTGATTGTGACAAAAGTTTCAATCGGAAAGTAAATTTCACAAGAAATAAAAAATTCCACCCCACAGCAAGCTCAAGTTCAATTATGGACTGATATAAAACCTCATGTCACAAATTTGGGAGGTTATTTTCTAAAGGTTTATCGCATGCATTAGGGCCCTAACGCATGCACTAAACCCCTATCGCATGCGAAAAGGCCCTATTCGCATGCGATAGGATGTAAATTAGCTGGAGGGGAGGAGTCAGGGCGGGGAGAGGGAGGAGTCAGCCGCAGCCCCGCTGCTGGCGAGAATGTGAGGAACATTCTCGCCGGCAGTAGCATGGAGAATAGCACCACCTTTTACGGTGGCGCTATTCATGTGAAAGGCTGCAGCTGGCCGCACTGCAGTCGGTGAAATTGCACCACCATGATGCAAATGGCTGTGGCCTTCGCAGGCCCCCCCCCCTTCACCACCTGCCCCCTTTTTCACGGGATTCATCATTCCGTGAGGAATGATGAATCCTGCCCATGGTTCCCTCTAAGGTGAGCACATGAGCAATCCCTCATACATTTGTAAGCATCGCTCACTACCTTTGCTGTTGCCCAGGTAGAGTGTCCAGCAAGCTAGGTGGAGAGAAAGTTGCCCAAATCTCCTCTTGGAGTGAGTTTCCTCACTCCGACGGCCAGCAAATCTTCACTAGAGACCACTGTTCTTTCCGTAGGTCTCATGTGGAATGCGAAAGTGGCCCCCAACCCCCGATGCTGATACCTAATCCCCACCCCGAGTTAGTAGGTGGCCCTCCCATAGGGATTAAAATACCTGTCTAGGGCACAGGCACTATAGTAAGGTTCTCTCTCTCTCTCTCTCTCTCTCTCTCTCTCTCTCTCTCTCTCTCTCTCTCTCTCTCTCTCTCTCTCTCTCTCTCTCTCTCTCTCTCTCTCATGGGCTGCCGTGGACTGCGATGATTGAAGTGCACAAACCGGCAAATATCGTGTGCGGTGCTAATGTTTTCGCCATTCGCCGCATGCGATGTTTCCCCACTGCATGAAAGAAGCCTCATTTGCATTGGTAACGCCCCCTAATGCGTTACCAATGCGATATTGGAAAATGAGGCCCTTAGATTGTAAGCCCTCTGGGGACAGGGAAAATAACTACAGATGTGATGATCGAATGTTGGTATATAATTAATAAATAAATAAATTTACGAGATCTGTAATAGTGAGGCAGTGCAAATATTCAATCAAGTGTTCCAGTGGTAATTAAAGTAGCAGAACATGAGCACTCATGTGTAGCTTTAGCTTAGTGGTTAATTAAACATGTGACTAAATCAAAAATCTTTTTATTTTTGTTAAAAATATTGTATTATTTATTTAAACACAATGAAATGAAAACATCAAATTATTTTTTAGAATATGTATTTAGCAGAAAACCACAGTCCTTTAGTAAATCAATGGTCCAATGCAGGACTGAATCGTCTTCATATTATTTGTATCCAAGCAAACATCATTGCCACTGTGTGTTTGCAAACTGCGAGTGAAAACTCTTCATTGGCATCAATTGTTTTAGTTCTTAAATGCCCTGAAAGCAGGATTGTAAACAACTCCTCTAGACAAAAGGTCCTTTGATTTACCCTGAGAAGGCTTCATCATGAGAAGCAGTTCAAATGAGGTGACTGGACCATTTATGCTAAAAATAAAATATCCTGATTAATTGCAGCCCTATTAAGCATATTAAAGTTTACAAGTATTATATAAAAAAATCAAATGAATCTAACCTGCCATTTACAATGCTTGTAATTTCACTTAGCTATAGATCATCAAAGCATATTCAGAAGTGATGCAATTTTGAATTAGACAATCTGCAACAATTCAATATCACTAAGGAGCAGAAGGGGTGGTTTTCTGCTGAAATGGGTGTGAAAGCATTGGTTAAAAAAGCAAATATAACAAGGGTGGCCAACTCCCATCCTTGAGAGTCACAAACTGGACTGGTTTTCAGGGAATCTACAATGAATACACATGTGATAGATTTGAATGCACTGCCTCCATCATTTGCAAATCTATCTCATGCATATTCATTGTGGGAATCAGAAAACCTGGTCTGTTTGTGACTCTCAAGGAACGGAGTTGGCCACTCCTGAAATGTAATATCAGGGATTAGGGATGCACATCTGCAAAATTTCAGTTTGTATCTTTTTTCATTGGAGGATTTTTTTTTTTTATTCAATTTCTTTAATATTTTTTTGGTTCAGCTTGTTTTCCAAACAAAAAAACAATGGACAAGGAAAAAAAACCACATGATTAAAAGTTTAAAAAAAAACCTGAGGCCTAGTCTCTTTGCCAGTGGTTCAGGCCCATCTTGGCACCAGGTCAAAAGAACAGCACTGGGACAATGCAGAGGCCAGGAACCAGCATCAAGTGCTAGAATCAGTGCTTGTGTACTTCACTAAGGTGTGCTGCAAGTGCCAAAGCCTATAACCACTGCAAGGCCTTATCCTGAATTTTAGTTTGAGTGCTGAAGCCTAGGCCTCAAGTCTTGGCACTGAGGTCTAGTCCTGGTGCCATGGCCAAGATCTAGTACATAGGCCCCAGCGCTATGGCCTAGTCCTGACACTTATACCTAGATCTGGCACTGGGGTCTGACCCTGAAGCCTGTCCTTCTACTGAGGCCTAGGCCTGGTCAGGGCCCAGTGTTAAAGCCTAAGCAACCATTGGGATATTACCCAGAAATCTGGTCCTGGCAGCATGGCCTAGGCCTGGCAACATGGCTCTGCCCTGATCTCTGGTTCTAGCACTTAGACCTAGGCCTAGGCCAGGCTCATTTTGAAAGCCTAGGCCTGATATGAGGCTGTTGGAGTGCAGAGGTCTAGGCCTAAGCCTGGCCCTGGCCCTGAGTCCTGGTCTTAGCACCAAGAATAAGGAATAGCAATGAGAACATAAGAACATGCCATACTGGGTCAGACCAAGTGTCCATCAAGCCCAGCATCCTGTCTCCAACAGTGGCCAATCCAGGCCATAAGAACCTGGTAAGTACCCAAAAACTAAGTCTATTCCATGTTACCGTTGCTAATGGCAGTGGCTATTCTCTAAGTGAACTTAATAGCAGGTATTGGACTTCTCCTTCAAGAACTTATCCAATCCTTTTTTAAACACAGCTATATTAACTGCACTAACCACATCCTCTGGCAACAAATTCCAGAGTTTAATTGTGCCTTGAGTAGAAAAGAACTTTCTCCGATTAGTTTTAAATGTGCCACATGCTAACTTCATGGAGTACCCCCTAGTCTTTCTATTATCCGAAAGAGTAAATAGCCGATTCACATCTACCCGTTCTAGACCTCTCATGATTTTAAATACCTCTATCATATCCCCCCTCAGCCGACCTCTAAGCTAAAAAGTCCTAACCTTTTTAGTCTTTCCTCATAGGGGAGCTGTTTCATTCCCCTTATCATTTTGGTAGCTCTTCTCTGTACCTTCTCTATCATAATTATATCTTTTTTGAGATGCGGCGACCAGAATTGTACACAGTATTCAAGGTGCGGTCTCACCATGGAGCGATACAGAGGCATTATGATATTTTCCGTTTTATTCACCATTCCCTTTCTAATAATTCCCAACATTCTGTTTGCTTTTTTGACTGCCGCAGCACACTGAACCGACGATTTCAATGTGTTATCCATTATGATGCCTGGATCTCTTTCTTGTGTTGTATTACCTAATATGGAACCCAACATTGTATAACTATAGCATGGGTTATTTTTCCCTATATGCATCACCTTGCACTTATCCACATTAAATTTAATCTGCCATTTGGATGCCCAATTTTCCAGTCTCACAAGGTCTTCCTGCAAATTATCACAATCTGCTTCTGATTTAACTACTCTGAACAATTTTGTGTCATCTGCAAATTTGATTATCTCACTCATCGTATTTCTTTCCAGATCATTTGTAAATATATTGAAAAGTATGGGTTCCAATACAGATCCCCGAGGTACTCAGCTGCCCACCTCCCTTCCACTGAGAAAATTGTCCATTTAATCCTTCTCTCTGTTTCCTGTCTTTTAGCCAGTTTGTAATCCATGAAAGGACATCACCTCCTATCCCATGACTTTTTACTTTTCCTAGAAGCCTCTCATGAGGAACTTGTCAAACACCTTCTGAAAATCCAAGTACACTACATCTACCGGTTCACCTTTATCCACATGTTTATTAACTCCTTCAAAAAAGTGAAGCAGATTTGTGAGGCAAGACTTGTCTTGGGTAAAGCCATGCTGACTTTGTTCCATTAAACCATGTCTTTCTATATGTTCTGTGATTTTGATATTAGAACACTTTCCACTATTTTTCTTGGGTGGGGGAGTTGGTGGGTATTATGTTGGGGTCATTGAGCCTTTGTGAGTTTCTTGTTGGGAGGCATTATGTATATCACATGATATTAATTATAGGAGTTGAGTGCTGATTTGGGTGCAAATTGCATGTCCCCCCAACCATAAAGAAGTTTGACTGCCCCTACCAGCAGTATCTTTTGCTGTCTCTTACAGTTGCTCACAGAACAGCATGCTCGTAACCAGACTACCAAAATCAGAACTTTTTCTAAATATATGGTCCAGAGACTGCTGACGAGGAATCACTGATGAGTGCTGTGCTGCACCAGTGCCCCTGCTCTGCATTGATGCTAACTTTTACTGACTCTGCTTTCTTCTGCCAATACACCATAAGAACAAAGATGAGACATGTGACAGCTTCTAGTTCAACTTGAAATTCTTGCCCAAGCCTGCTTCTGGTTTCCACCTGCTAGCAAAATGTATCTTTTATCTTGACCATGGTTCTCCTGGTCTTTTCACTAGTACCATCAATGCTGCAGTGTGTAGGAAAAGCCTTTTGTCTTATAACACTCATTTTGGTGAAGGACACCTTCAGCAGTTGTGGAGGTGGTCAGTAGCACTGCTACAGCTCCAGAATGACATACAATCCAACAGGTTTCACAACTGGAGAACAGTCCTAAGGGGAGATTTACACACAGTAGAAAGTTTGTACCTTAAATGTAGCTCCAAAATCAAAGTTATTCAAGAGTCCAAAAAAGTCACTAAATGTCAGAAAATCACAATAAAGATATTTGTCCAAATAGACAAAAGAAAATCTTGAAAGGCAGGTAGAACCAAAAACAGTCACTCACAATTGTTAGACAGTTCACTATCCAGAGAGCAGAACACCTCTTAAATTGCAACAAAATTCAGTCTTTATCCAATGTTAGTGGGGGTTTAAGGTATGTTTCTATAACCATAGATCTTCCTGTTACCTTCTCTGTAGGCTTCCCCAGCAAGAATCAAACCGTTTTTTCTTAGAGCTTGGGTCCCTCTGGATTGGCTCTCAGAGATCTTGGACACAATTCCTCACCCTGCACTGAGACTTCACACCTGGAAGGCTGCTCTCACTATAATGACCATAGCAACTAACCTCGGGTCTCTAGGTGGCCGTCCATTGAGCTCAATCTCCCCAGAGCCACTTCATCCTCTTTGTGCCTTAGCTTTTAAGAGGGAAAGTAATAAATCTCTTTTAGTTCTTCTTTAGGTCTCTTCCACTCTTTTCTTTCCCTTTTGTTCTAACCTCACTTCCTCTCCCCTCTCTACTCTTTCTTATTTTACCCCAGGGCTTCCCAAACCTGTTCTGGGGAACCCATAGCAAGTCCGATTTTCAGGATATCCACAATGAATATGCATTAAATAAATTTGCATGCCATGAAAACCCAGTCATGCAAATTTATCTCATGAATATTCATTATGGATAACCTGAAAACCTGACTGATTGTGGAGCCCCCATGACAGGTTTGGGATCCCTGTCTTACCCTTTCTGCTCCATATATACTTCTATTCCTCCTATGTTTCTCCCTTCCTCTCTTTCCCACTTTCTTTTTCATCCACTCTTCTTTCTACTATGCTTTCTTTCCCCTTCCCCCTTTTGCCCAATCCTTCCCAACCTCTTTCCTTTTTTGCACTGTCAGATGTCTCTTCTCCATGTGGTTCTCTCTTCCCTCCCACCTATTCTTTTCCCTTTACTTGTTCCTTCCCCTTTTTTTCTCCACTTGCTTTTTCTCTCCTCATTTAGAGGCTGATGTAATAAGGTGCGCTGAAGCTGCCGCATGTTTGTGTGCCTATATGCGTGTTTGTACATGTGTTTTCCCATGCAAAGCCCTATACGGGTATGTAAAAAGGGTTTTGTGTGCGGGAAAAAAGTACGTACAAGAATGCTTATAGACCCTTGATTTTTCTGCTTGAGTGCATGTTAATGGCATGCAAAGGAGTTGATTATTTACAGGCAATGCAGGGAGCTGTGCTAACAGGGAGATAGGGTTAGTGTGTGGTTTTTCATGCAGGTTTTTAGCGCCTAGGTCAGGGCAGGAGGTAAGTGAAAGTGCTAGTGTGGAGACCGGTTTTTTGATGCTTTTGCGGATCAGCCAAGTGGCAGACGGAACAGGTAGAGAGAAGGCAACTTCTCAATGAGGCATAATCACCGATCTGCATTTCACACTCTTGCCAGCGGTCGAGTCGGATCATGATGGGGTTAGATATTGCTCTACCTACCTTCACATCAACTTCTGGACAACTAATTTATTAATTTTTTGGAAAAAGAAAGGCTTTCTCCCAGAGAATCAATTGCAGGCATTCTCACACCGATGTGTGTCCATGTGGGTTTCTGCACAGATGTTTGCACATTTTACTATATAGAACCATTAGCATGCAATTACTACATGCATCATGGCATGTATGTTTAGTGTACATGGATTTTATGCATGTATCTAATAAGCATGTGTGGCCTTTATTACATTCCATGCTTCTGCTGGTTTTTGCTGTGTGTGCCAAAAAAAATCTGTGCACAAAAATCAGCATGGATTTTAGCATGGGTCTTATTACATTGGCCACTTAGTGCTGTACCACTCCAGCAGTGCAGCATAGGCAGCTGCCAGGGAACATACAGCACACATATGGGTATTCTGGTATATTATCTCCACTTCTTACTACTACCTATGGTCCCATACACTCAAACTGAAGGCAATAGTCAGAGGGAAAAGATGGGAGCAGCAGCAAATGAGATACAAATGTCTTCTGTCTTTTCCTGAGGATGCTACCTGGGGAATGTAAGAGAAGGAGGGAGAGTCAAGGTTGGGCAAATACATTTTCAGGGAACACCTGCCAGCCCTTGCCCTCTCAAGCATAGAGATGAATATGGCCTGATCATGCAGTTTTTGAGCTGTGTCAGAGAAAATGTATGTGTGTGTATCTAATCCTGTTTGTAAGTTTGCAAGAGAGGATGGGAAGAACTTGTTTAAGCTTAGAGCAACTGGATTTCTTTTGTGAAGAGTCATTTCAACAGCCCAATTTAACACTTTTAAGTTAAGGATATTCATGTGATGAACAGAAGCTACACCAGTCTTGTGAGTGATTATGTTTACCATGTGAAAAGACACAATAATTAACATATGTGCATATTAGGATGCAGAACGTTTAAGTTACTGCCATTGCTGTCTAGCAGAGTGCAGAAAATCTAATAGTCCTTGAAAGAGTTGAATTTATAATTGATACAGGAGTAGGAGCTACAGAATTGACAAAGATTCGATGAAAATGATTACTGATATTTTGTGGCAAAGTTTCTGCAGTATAATGTAACAATTTATCAAAAAAATATTGTCTAAAGCAGCAGTGACTTTTATTTAACTCAATTTAATATGATATGCTATATCAAATTGTATGAACATACAAAATCTCACTTCAAGACAGCAACAATAGTGTTCAAATGAATCAAAACATGAGATCTCACTGCATGTAGGGTATCTTATAATAGACTTAATGAACCATCATTTATTAGCACATGGACCACAATATTGTTTGTCTTATGTCCACTCATTGTGCACTCCAGGTTGTAATCATCAGGTCAGATAGTAATGAGTCCTGAATCTTAATCACAGAAATTATTTTCTTTAAAATTTTCTATGCAAACAAAAACATATAAATCCCATATTTCATACGTATACCTCAATAATTTCTTAAGTCATTTAAAGCATAAGGAGGACTCAAAAAAGTGTTCTCCTCACACTGCTTTTCCATCAACTGTGTCTGCATGTACAAATCCCAATCACTTATCTTAGTAAATAAGAATCTTCCCCTTCAAGATTGAGGAACTAATGAGTCAGTGAAAGTAAATCAAAGCCCGACACTGCAGCGTTTCAAGTAATCTCTTCCTCAGGGGACTAAACCCTCAAAATACATCTTATTCTTGACTGAATGACAGATGCATGCAAATCTTTCATTGTATAGAACTACATTTTATAAGCAGTGATTTATGAAATGATTACTGTATGCACACAAAACATGGGATTTATGTATTTGCATAGAAAATTCTAAAAAAAATAATTTTTGTGACCAATGTTTGAACTTAAGACTTTCTGACCTGATGATTATAACCTGGATTGCAAAACAAGAGGACAATAAGACAGAAATTTTCATTATTGCAGTCTATGCTGTAATATATGATAGTTCACTATGGGGTCGATTTTCAAAGGAATGTGCATGGTTCCTGGTGTGTGCACATGGACACAGCTATTTTATAACGCAAATGCGTCATAATATACAATATCCGTGTGCACATATATGGTGAATTTTTTTTATTTATATTTTATTCAGATTTTAAACAGATTTTAGATTGCAAAAAAATCAAGAAAATCATCTTAGATACAAACTGATGTAAAGGAAACCATCACATCAGTATTAGTACATAAGATTCTTAGTCCTCAGTATTGGGAGGATTAAAAAAGGAAATAACCACATGGTTATAATCATAAGATTTAGTATAATCATACTGAAAAAGAGAAAATTACAATTTCTATGCAGTCTTTAACCTCAACTCTGCTCCTTATCAGTCAGGAATGTCTCAAGATGGGTGGGTTCTTGGAATATAAATTTATTCTTTTGTAAGACAACTAAACATTTGCATGGGAATTTTAAAAAGAAAGCGCTCCAAGAGATAAGACCCTTGGCTTCAATAACAAAAATTGTTTCCTCCTTGAGTACTACAGGCCACATCAGGGAACACTTGGATTTTTTTCCACAAAAGAGAAAATCTTTATTTTAAAAAAATTTCTGTAAAATTAAGTTCTTATCCTGCTCTCTGCAGAAAGAAACTAATAAAGTTGCTCTGCTAGGAATATCATCCACCGAAGCCTCTAAAAAGGAGGTCAGATTTGGAGAATCACATTGTACAACATCTAGTTCTTCCACCCCATCTTGAGTTTGCATCCTAGACTTAGGTATATAGTATATTTTTGAAATACTCTTATCATCAATAGTAGAGATAGATAAAATGTCCAACAAATATTTCTTTAGTAACTCAAAAGCAGATAGGAGTCTAGAAACTGGAAAATTAAGAAATCTCAAATTTCTTACATGGCATTCATTTTCCAATAATTCCAGTTGGCGATGTATTATTAAGCTATCTTTCATAAAAGAGGTATTAGATGTTTGCATTAATAACATTGAGCATTTAATGCCTTAGCATTCTCATCTATTTGATTTAATCGACTCTCATGTTTCTCTATCTTATTTTTTATCTCTACAGTTTCTTTATTAAATTGTAAAACAGAACTTGATAACATTTTTTTCATATCAATGAGTACCCTCCAAACATCCCCCAAAGTAACATTCTGAGGATCTAATAGTTCTGGCATCATATTACGACCTAAGGGTAATTCCTGCAATATCTGTAACCCAGGTCTTTCTTGTATCCTCACATTTTCATTACTCATCATGTTACTGGGTTGTATAGAATAAACTAACCCCCCAGTTACTTGTAGCATACTTTGAGGGTTGGAACTTGGGGTATCCATCAGCATAAGAGGTGACAGCTGCTGGCTTGGACTCTCTGGAGATCCTGATGAAAAAGACATTTCTGGAATGGAATTTCTGACAAATTGGATTATCTTCCTTGCCACATGTGAGTCCATGGGTCTTCTAATTGCTGACACTCCCGGTGAAGAAGTTAGGAATTTAGTTTTTCTTTTCCTACTCATATGGAAACAATTTAGAAGGGGCGACCCCTTTGGTGTGCAGCTTCGGATGCGTGCTGGCAGCTACGCGCCGCAGCCCTTCTGGCTTTATCAGGTGGGTAATCCCCGGACGTCACCGGGGTCAATTACCAGGTACGATGTTCCCATGGTTCCCTGGGCTCTAGCAGGAGCCCCATTGCAGTCCAACTGCCCTCCTCTCTCATGAGAGGTGTATCTCACTGTATTCCTCTGTGTGGTGGATTTTAAAATCTGTGTGCATAAGTGCGGGCGGTGCGCACTGAGGGGAACAAATTTTCAATTAATACATGCGCGACACAATCAGGCCTCCCCTAGTTCCCTCAGGAGTGGACTAGGATGGTACTTTCCTACTCCCCTACCTAACCTTCATCCCCCTTCCCCTCTCCTCTTCTCTCCCCCCCAACCCCCTAACCCTTTCCTATGTTCATACTTTTTTTTGTTTCATTAATTACTGATTCTCTGGAGCAGACGTAATCTGTGTGCACCGGTTGGCTACTGGCATGTGCTTCCCCTGGACAGCATAGAATGGCACTATCCTGGCCCGCCTCCTACTCCGCCCCTTTGGAGATGCCTGGCTCCTGTGTGCGTACCTGGGTTTACGCACATAAACCCTTCTTTTTACATGCACGGGCCTTTGAAAATAGACCTGTATGTCTATTATGAGATTCTCTCCATGTGGTGAGGTCTCATGTTTTGATTCATTTGAACACTATTGTTGCTGTTTTAAAAAATGAGATTTTGTATTTTTGGTATTTTGTTTCTCTAGTTCTGTGGTGTACTATTATAGTACATTGAATTCTGTAACATATGTTAAACTTATTAAAAGAAAAAATACTATTTACCCTGCTAAAGATGTTATAGGTATTAAAACTATGTCATTCAAAGAAGCTTATGGATAATTGTAAAAAATAAGGATATGTTAGTTATTTAAAAGACTGATCATTGTAATTTAGTTTTATAATGGTTGTGTTATAATGAATGCTTTTACTATAAAACATCCTGTACAAATGTTTAATTTGAAAGAAATGGAATATAAATAATTTAAATATGTAAATAATATAAAATAAATGCAGCCACCAAATTTTTGGTTCAGTTCATGTATTCATATTTATTCAGTTTCATGTTTTTTTTTATCATTCAGTTTGTTTGCCAAATTAAAAACAAACAAACAAACAAACATGCCCAGTACTGAATCCAGGGCTGGATCCAGGGCCCTCCCAGTGTGTCAGTGCTGGGACTAGGGAGGTCCCAACTCTTCACCCACTTACCCCATTTCCTGGGACCAACTGATAAGAGGCCGTCAGTGATGCTTAGTCAATCCTGATCAGCTCCTGGAACTTTAAAAAGAGTGCCATCTACCTGGAGGATGGCATTACAGAAACGTCACTTTAGCACATTCCTCCAGTGTAGCTTGTGACATGTTGATATAGAAATGTATTGTTGTACATCAAAATGATGCTGGCCAGTGGCCACACCAGTGAAAGGCACCAAAATAACATCACTTCTGTGCCATCCTCCAGGTGGATGATGCCATTTTTAAAGTACAGGGAGCTGGAAGGAAAGAGTACGGCTTTGCTCCTGCCCTTTTAACAGCCAGACTCAGGGGTAAGAGGGAGCTGGGGTGGAAGCTTGCTGGTGTCCTGATTGTGAAGCCTTGTACTGAGATGTGGTTGATCCAGTCTAGCAGGCAAACTTACTAGGCCCACTCCGACAGCTGGCAGCTAGGCCCATCAAAATGACTGAGCTGAACCTTCACTTATCAACCCCATTCCACTCATGTTGAGCCCTTGGGTTCTAGAAGCTAGCTGGACTTAGGCGAGTGTCCCTATGAGTGGTCAGAGAGAGAATGTCCAGAACCAGGCTGAGGACAGGGCAGGCAATGAGCAGGGCACAGTCAGAAACTATAGCAGAGATCAGAACCAGAAGATCAGGCAGGCTAAGGACCAAAAATAGACAGGAACAAGGCTGGGAAGGAGCTGGGGCAGAGCAGGCTGGACAAGGCAAGGCAGGCTGTACAGGCTCGAAGAGGCAGGACAGGCTAGACAAGGCAAGATACACTGGACGAGGCTAGAAGAGGCATGATCGGAACTAAGAAGCAAGGCAGGATCAGGAACCAGGAAGCAAGGAAGCATCAGGAATCCTGGAGCAACATGCACTGCAGTAATATAGGAAGACCTATTGTTAAGGCCTATTGGAGCCTTTATACCCAGCTGCGTGATATCATCAAAGTGCACTGGCAACATCTTTTACTACCATGAACTATTTAAAGGGCACTACATGTGCCTAGGAGATATCCCAGGAGCAATGCTCTGCCAGGACTGCTGGTGTCAAGTGGTAAGTTTGATTAGTCATGGGGCCTTCCTACGGTCGGCCAGAATGTTACAGCCAACCTCAGTAGTGACACATGGAGAGGGCACTATTCTTGGATTGAGTGCAGGGACCAGCCAGAGCCTATAACTTGAAACAAGGCTTAAACTTTGGTGCTGGGACTGGCCCAGGCAGTTTATAGATGGGAAGGCCTAGGCAGGGCCACCACTGGCCAATTTTGTTTTGGTTTGTTCCATTCAGAATGAACCAAAAATAGCATCATTCATTGCATTTTTAGCACTCATTTTAAACAAATGCACACATCCCTAGCTGACAGGTGACATCCTCAAGGACAACTGAACACATATTTAACACCCAGGTCCAGATTTAGGCATAGGCAACTTCCTATGGTGCCAAATTTTGAAGGAGTCAAATGTCCATCCAAAGAGAAGCCTGTTCCTGTTTACTTTAGGGTTATGTGCCTGCAGACTTTCAAAGGAGTGCTACAGTGGTACTCTGCCTATGGGTACCAAAATCTTAAATCTGGCCCTGTTAACACATAAACGAAATCAGTGAATTGACTGTACCAGATTTTTTATTAATATTGTTTGCTGCACTGTAAAAATCAAGGTTAGTGAAATAAGCAGTACAATTTGAGACAACTGGTTTGAGAACTCATGAAGATGGCTCAAAGATGCAGGTGGAAAAAGAAATGCATCTAGAAAAGCAATCTGGAGAACAAGGAGATAAACAAGAGAGAAAATAGATAAAATAGTAGTTTTATGACATTTAAAAAATACCTGTTTATTACATTTTTTAATTATTTATTTATTTATTTATTTATTTATTTATTTTTAATTTTTATATACCGGAATTCCTGTATGCAATACAAATCAGTCCGGTTTACAAGTAACGAAAAGGTTGCCCTGGTCTGGTAGATTAGACTGGGGTTTTTTACATAGAACATAGAATGACAACAATCAACTATTGAACATTATTACAAGGAACAGTGAAAGTAACAATAGTATTTAACAAACCTATAATATTGTTATAACATTATTCGTGTTCACGTTTTACAAGGAATGTTGGTAGCGTAAATAGTCTGCAAGTAATCGGTTAAATAATATAATATGAAAAGGATGACTTAAATAAATAGATATTGTGAATAATCAAGTCCGTGTATGAAATTGAGTGTCAATGTGTTTGTGACACCTTGCAATGGTTGGATCTGATCTGAAAGACAGGAGGAGGTGCCTAGTTTCACTCTGGGAATTGGAATGCTTGCCTGAAGAGCCAGGTTTTTAACCTTTTTTTGAACTCTGGTAGATTGGGTTCGAGTCTTATGTCTGGTGGGAGCGCATTCCATTGATGTGGTCCTGCAGTGGATAGTGCTCTTTTTCTTAACGTTGATTTGGCGGGAACTGTGACTAATGTGCCTTTGTAGGCACTTCTGATGGGTCTGGCCGATGATTGTAGGCGAAGTTGGGTTTGTAGAGATATAGGTGCGACGTTATGAATTGTTTTATGGATAATGGTTAAGGTTTTATATATGATTCTCTGTTTGATGGGTAGCCAGTGGAGGTAGTTCAAGATGGGGGTAATATGGTCTCTTCTATTAGTGTTAGTTAGGATTCTGGCTGCGGCGTTTTGTACCATCTGTAGGGGTTTGATGCTGTTGGAGGGGAGGCCCAGTAAGATTGAGTTGCAGTAATCAAGTTTCGAAAAAATAATGGATTGAAGAACGAGGCGAAAGTCATTGAAGTGAAGGAGTGGCTTTAGTTTCTTTAGGACCTGTAGTTTAAAGAAGCAGTCCTTGGTGGTTGTGTTTATGAATTTTTTAAGGTTAAGTTTATTGTCAAGCCAAGTACCTAAATTCCTGACGTCTGCAGAGAGCTCCATGTTTAAAGATGTGGTTTGTGCCAGACTAGGTGGGTGGTTGTTCAGGTTGTGTGAGATTAGTAGCAGCTCTGTTTTGCTGGAGTTTAGAATCAGGTTTAGGTGCTAGACTGAAATTTTGAGATGGTTAATGTTGCTCCAAACATAAATGAAGATGATGGCATAAGGACAGTGTAGAAAGGGATCTAATCAATTGACTGACATGTAATGTAATCCCTTGATTTGCCCGACTTCTTGAACCTGAGTGACTCTCAGATGAGCATTGTTTTTTTCTTTTTCCTTAGGCTAATAGCATTTTCCATCTGTGAAAAAGAAAGCTACATGAGCTGCTGTGTCACATTTGTCTTTAATTTGTGATAGCTTAAATGAACAAGACATTTCCTTTGAACAATCACCTCCTTAGGGATATCTGAAAGAAGCTGATAAAATACTTTTTAAAAAAACATTGGTGGGGCTGGCTTACTGGCTCAAGGGCTGTGCACTGTTATGTGTGAGATATGGGTTAGATTCCCAAGCTTGTCTTTTGCTCTTTGGGCTAGCTAGGACTGGGCATGATGCAGAGGCCCAGTGCTCCTGTAACTCCAGGTGTCTGGAAACAGAATGCACACATACCAGGATTTACAGCTGATTTGCAGTCTGTGACCCCTGGCTGAGGACTCTCATCACAGTCTCTGGCTAAATGAAAAGATAATGGGTTAAACGTAGTGAAAACTGAAGATTCTTGACATGATAGCCTCAGAAAAGAAGGGTCACAATTGATCTAAAAGCCCACAGGAGCCGGAGGCAACTGTAGATTTCTTCAAAAAAATAAAATAAAATAAAATCATATTCATCTTGTGAATCAAAACATACTGACAGAGAGGGTAATTTTCAAAGAGACTTGAAATCATCTTTTTCAAATTTCCCTGGTTGATATGTAACTAATTTTAAGTCCTGATCTACTTGGGTTCTCAGGACAACCGTAATGAATATGCATGAGATAGATTTGCATGCACACTGCTTCCATTTCTAAATCTTGCGGAATCATTAGCAATAGTCTGAAAACCTGAGTATAATGATATCGAAGAAAACTGGAGGTTGCCTACCTCTGGTTCCATTATTTAAAAGTCATTCTACTCAGAAAATAAACAGAGGATGGCTCTCATACATATAATGTATTTACTTATCATACCTATAAGGGAGCTCTGACCGACGTGTTGCAAATGCGCAGTAGAGAGCGGCTCTGACCGACGTGCCGCGCATGTGCGGGCGAGAGAGCACGTCGGTCAGAGATCAATGTGCAGGCACCACTAGCACAGCAAAGAAAGAGGAGCATGGCTCAGGCAGTAGAAGAGCTGAGGAGTTTCTCGTGCCTCACAGTAAATGGAAACAAACAAAAGCATGGACTCACCAGCAGCAGAAGCGCTTTTGGAGTATCCCAGGCCCTAACAGCTGCACAAAGATGATGTCAGAAACCAAAGTAGGAAGCGACTAGAAGAAGGAGGATAGTAAGAGGAAAGGGGAGGGCCAGAGTAGGTGGAGGAATAGGAGTGGGAGAATAAGGAAGAGAAGGGTGCTGGGCAGGTGAGAAGCAGTGAGGGAAAGGGGAGAGTAATGGGAGAATGAAGGGAGAGGAGGGCTGCATGGGCAGACCAGTGGGTGATAGAATGGGAAGGGGCTGCAGGAGAGGACCTGTGGAAGAAAGGAGGAACATTTGGAGAATGAGAGATGAGGAGAAGCAATGGAAACGTGAGAGGGGGAGGTGGTTGGGGAGATAGGGCAGCAGGAGAGTAAGAGGGGAGGGGAGCTGGAGGAGGGAGCATTGGGTGCAAAGGGAGTGCAAAGGGAGAGAGGGTGGAGGGGGAAGAGTACACATCCTGACACCTCCATTCCCTACTATCCCCCATGTACACACATCCTATTCTCCCAACCCCCCCATCCCACACACACATGCACTCCCCGACATACACACCCACACAAGCACCCCCACATAAACTTACATACACCCCCACAAACACCCACCACACCCCCACATACACAAGCCCCACCCCCACACACGTTCACCTACACAAACACACTCACCCCTAAACATGCACTCAGCCCCACACACCAATGTGCCGCGTATAAGCTCTGACCGATGTGCCGCACATTCAGCAGTACTGACAGATTTCCTGCAGCTTCACTTGAAAGGATCTGCAGTCAGACAACTGATGGGGAGATATGACAGAGGCAGATAAAGCCTGGAAAGATCTGGTGAAAGTAGTTGTTGTTTGCTGTGCCTCATAATCCACAGATTCTGCTAAACCTGCAGAAATGATCAGATGGCAGGTTTAAGACGAACAGAAAAGTAATGACTTCTCAACACAATGCTTAGCTGGCATTTGGAACAAACATCTTGCATGTTTTAACAGGCTTAACGGCTTGTATAAGCATATTCAATAACAATGCTGACACTGTTCATCCTTCTGCCTGGTAAAGCACCTCTGCTGCACTTAACAACAAGCAACACCAGTGACACAATCCACAACTGATCAAAATTATTTTCTTAGTAAACCCACCAAGAAAACTATTCTGGATATATCCTTAATACCATTGTTTCTGTACTATAAAATCACTTCTGGGAATACAGAGCCATCTTGGCCTAGCCAATATCCTTTAGTGATTTGCACCTTGCACCATGCCCTCCTCTCTCTACCTAATGCCATTCAAACAGCATAGTGCTGGACATTCCCCATGCCTTCCTTCGTAGCCTCGGAGGCCGCCGACGCCACCATCTGGTGCTGTGGCCTTGAGGCCGCATCCTTCGGGGTTCCTGTGCGGCTGGGGCCACTGCTCCTCATCGGGCCTGCTCCGTCTCCTCTTTGACATGGCAGGCTGCCACCGATGTCATTGGGGTCTGCCCGGAGGCCTGCTTTCTCTGCTCTGCCTCCTTCCTGCTTCGGCATCTGCATGACCACTGTCCAGGGTCCTGCAGACTTCCTCTGATTGCTCCTCCAAAGGGGCAGGCCCGCATCTCTTCCCCATTCTTATAGGGTCAGCCAGGCATGATCCTCCGGACAGCTCCTCCCAGGGAGTTGCCTCTTCAGCCCTATAAGAGGGTCCTGCTTCATTCCAGCTTTGTCTTTGCATCAGCTCAGATGCTCCCTGAAGACATCTCTTCATTTGATGCCTGTTCCTGAATCCGGATCCTGATGTCTGATTCCTGAGTCCAGATCCTGATGTCTGTTCTCGAATCCGAATCCTGAAGCCTGTTCCTGAATCCGGATTCTGATGTCTGATTCCTGAGTCCGGATCCTGCTGTCTGTTCTAGAGTCCGAATCCTGATACCCGTTCCTGAATCTGGATCCTGATGTCTGATTCCTGAGTCTGGATCCTGATGTCTGTTCTTGAGTCCGAATCCTGATGTCTGTCCCTGAGTTCGGATCCTGATGTCTATTCCAACTCCGGATGTCTGTGAGTCAGGCTCCTGATGCCTGCTTCAAGTCTGGACGTCCGTTAGTCCAGATCCGGTGGTCTGTTCCAAGTCCGGATGTCTGTGAGTTCTGATCTGGATGGCTATTCCAATAAGTTTCCTGTTCCAAGTCCTGCAGTTTATTCCATGATGATCCAAGTTCCAAGTTCCTTGTTCCAAGTTCCAGGTTCCAAGTTCCAAGTTCCTCATTTCAAGTTCCAAGTTCCTCGTTCCAAGTTCCTCATTCCAAGTTTCAAGTTTCAAGTTCAAGTTCCAAGTTCCTCATTCCAAGTTCTAAGATGCCTGTGAGGTTCCTGTCCCCCTATTGTTGTTGTCCCGGTCCTAATGAGGTGGGACTCATGCCTCCAGAGATTCCTGCCTTTTCTAATTCCCTAGTTCTGACTCCGGAGGATCCAAGGGGTTTCCACTAAACTGCACTATGAGAATTCCTGAGCTCATCCCAATCTCCTCGTGGTCCATGACCAGCCATCCAGCTGTGTAGGGTGCCTGAGGGTCTTGCTCATCCCCACCTGTGTCCTGTTCCTCATCTGAGTCTACAGTGTGGTCTGCAACAAGCCCCATGTGCTGTGTAGGGTGCCTGTGGGACTCATCTTCCTTGTCCCAAGTGTATATTCCAAGTTCCAAGTCTTCATCTCCATGTTCCAAGTCTTCATCGTCACATTTCAAGTTTCAAGTCTTCATCTCTACGTTCCAAGTTCTAAGCCTTCATCTCCACGTTCCAAGTTCCAAGTCTTTATCTCTACATTCCAAGTTCCAAGTCTTCATCTTCACGTTCCAAGTTCCAAGTCTTCATCTCTATGTTCCAAGTTCCAAGCCTTTATCTCTACGTTCCAAGTTCCAAGTCTTTATCTCTACGTTCCAAGTTCCAATTCTTCATCTCCACATTCCAAGTCTTCATCTCCACATTCCAAGCTTCACGTCTCTACGTTCCAAGTCCTCAGTTCTACATTTCAAGTTCTGAGTCTTCAACTTCACAACATACTCTCCGTGAGTCCCAAGCCCACGTCATCCTCCTTGTGAGTTCCAAAGTCCAAGTTCCTAGTCCTAGCCAGAGACTTCCTTATAGTCCTGTGTTCCTAGCTCCAACCAGCTCTGCTCCTGTGAGGCCCATTCCCGCACACACACCTTACGGGTGCGACTCATGTCTTGACCTGAGCCACCATGTGGCCCATGGGTTCCGCTCTCCCAAGAGCCAAGTGATGTGCACCGAGCCCACACCATTGGTCCCTGAAGACTGTGCTCGCTACAATCTACCCCTTGGGATCCTGCCAGGTACTTGTGACCTGGGTTGGCCTCTGTTGGAAACAGGATACTGGGCTTGATGGGCCTTTGCTCTGAGCCAGCATGGCTAGTCTTAAGGTCTAATGTTCTTATGTAGGGACGTTATTATAGGAGTATTGGTCCATCTTGCAGCATTCAGTGGCACAGGATATCTGAGTAATGAAAAAAATCCTCTTAAAGCAATTGGCTGATAATTTAATGTCCAGCACTATGCTGTTTGGGTGGCATTAGGTAGAAAGAGGAGGGCATTGTGCATGGTGCGAACCACAGAAACAATGGGATTGAGGTTAGATCCAGAATAGTTTTCTTGGTGTGTTTACTAAGCAAGGAATTTTGGTTAGTTGTGGATTGTATCATTGGGGTTGCCTGTTGTTTAAGTGCAGCAGGGAAAAGAGCACTAATGTAAATGATAAAATATCAATAAAAAATAAATTTATTTAAACAATTAAAATAAATAAGCACTTTTATATTGAAACATATAGTATAAAAGATCAACCTTACATAGTTCCCTAAATACATATTTTCATTAGGGGTGTGCATTCATTTTCGACATATTGGCAATCCGCAATGCATATGTCCCTATTCGTTGTATTCATGCGGTCACGAAATGTATGGCAAACCCCCACGAATACAATGTATCTAACGAATAAACCCCCCACCCTCCTGACCCCCACAAGACTTACCAAAAGTCCCTGGTGGTCCAGCGGGGGTCCTGGCGTGATCTCCTGCACTTGGGCTGTTGGCTGCCGGTATTCAAAATGGCACCGATAGCCTTTGCCCTCACTAAGTCACAGGGGCTACCGGTGCCATTGGTCTGCCCCTGTCACATGATAGGAACAATGGATGGCACCATTTTGATTCATAGCAGGCCTGACAGCCCAACGGCATGGAGGGAGAGATTGCTCGTGGGACCCCGCTGGACCACCAGGGCTTTTAGTAAGTCTTGGGGAGGGATGGGGATGGTGGGGGGGGGGGTTGTAAGAAAGTTAAATTTAAGGGTTGGGTGTTGGGGTTTTTTTTGTTTTTTTTAATAAATGTGCCCCTCCCCCCCACACTAACCTGAAAAACAAATTTTCCCCAAAGTTCGGGGAAAATCCGTTTTGTGGTTCAGGTCCCCCTGTTGCGACCGTCGCTGCCCAACGTCTCCACTACACCCACCTCACCTCTTTGACGACTCCCTCTTGCTCAAGTGGAAGGTTGGCTGCCACGGCATCCTTCGGCCGTGTTCCTCTGGCATCCCCAGAGCGGCTCTACGCTGCAATCCGCCATGATTCACAGGAGCTTAGGGGCGTGCGCGCGGCACGGCCCCAACTGATGTACCAGCAGTGGCGCGAACCTCAGTGGCGTCCCCCTGAGATGACGTCATCTGTTCCGGATATAAAAGGTCTCTGTAATCACTAAATAATGGAGTTAGCAAGGACCAGTTTTGCACTCTCCTAGCTACTCTGCCTCCTCGGACTTACCAGGGTTACTCGCTCCTCGGGGTCCTCGCTCTCTCTTTGTTTTTCAGGTCAGTCAGGAACCGGTACTCGCTCCTCGAGGGACCATGTTGCCGGACTGGTTGATGAATACCTCTTCTGCCTGGAAGTCATCGCTGCCTACAACACCAGTGAGTTACATCTCTCTCTCAGAGCTTTCCCTGGAACTAGGTACTCGCTCCTCGAGGGCCTACTTCATTTCAGCTCCTGGGCTGCTTCATGAGACTATTGTGTGAGCATTACCATCAAGGTTCTGTTCCTGAACTCTGGATACCCTGCCTACTCACTATATTTAGGTCCTCTACAGCTCAGTATCCAGGATCGCGGTTCCAGTATCTGAGGAACTACAGCGCCGGCCCAGGGGCATGGTCGAGGTCTCCGGACCAGCCCCCGGGTCGGGTGATGGCACGCCAGTAGCCCGCTGGCGCGCGCAGATTTACGTCTGCTTTCAGCAGGCATAAATCTGCCAACAAAAGGTGGGGGGGGGGTTTAGATAGGGCCGGGGGGGGTTAAGTAGGGGAAGGGAGGGGAAGGTGCTGGGGGGGGGTGTGGAAAGAAAGTTCCCTCCGAGGCCGCTCCGATTTCGGAGTGGCCTCGGAGAGAATAGGCAGCGCACGCCGGGCTCGGCGCGTGCAGGTTGCACAAATGTGCACCCCCTTGTACGCACTGACCATGGATTTTATAAGATAAGCGCGGCTACGTGTGTATTTTATCAAATCCAGCATACTTTTGTTCGCGCCTGGTGTGGGAACAAAAGTACGCGCTCGTGCAAAATTATAAAATCTACCCCACTGAGTGTTTGTATTGAAAAACAAAAACCCACAAAAAAAGAAAAACAACCCAAAAAGAAGCCAGAAGCTAGAAATATGCTAGGAGCAGTGTATACCTAATTTAAAAAGTTGAATAGTTCAGCTCAGTTACTCACCTTGGAAATGTGTTGAGGTAGTGTGATTGGGTTTGAATAGGGACCAACATTTGTTAATCAAGAGAGCAGTGAGTCACTCAGGCTGACTAACTGAAGACTTGCCAAAAGTCCAGCGGGGGTCCGGGAGTGACCTCCTGCACTTGGACCATCGGCTGCCAGTATTCAAAATGGCACCGATAGCCTTTGCCCTTACTATGTCACAGGGGCTACCGGTGCCATTGGTCAGCCCCTGTCACATGGTAGGAGCACAAGATGGCGCTGGCCATCCAGTGCTCCTACCATGTGACAGGGTCCGGCCAATGGCACGGATACCCTGTCACATGGTAAGGGCAAAGGGCCATCGGCACCATTTTGATTAGTGGCAGCCGACGGCCCGGGAGCAGGAGGATGGCCCGGAGTGGGTGATCACTCCCGGGACCCTCACTGGACCACCAGGTACCTATAAAAAGTTTTTGGGGGCGTCGGGAGGGTGGGGAAGCTAAGGGGTTAGTTTTAAAGGGTCGGGGTGGGTTTTTTGTTTATCAGCTCAAGCACAACTAATAAACAAAACCGCAATCAGACCCGATGCAAAAAACCCCACATGTGAATCGGAACCGGAATCCGAACCGATTCCGGTTCCGATTCACATCTCTATTTTAAACTTCTTCTCCAAGCTGAAAAGTCCTAACCTCTTTAGTCTTTCCTCATAGGGGAGCTGTTCCATTCCCTTTATCATTTTGGTCGCCCTTCTCTGTACCTTCTCCATCGCAATTATATCTTGGTTGGGGACTATGATTGAGGGCTCCTTTGGGAGCCCTGCAATTATCAGCCATAAATCCATCCACTAGTTTTTACCATTGTACTATGCTCATGTAACTGTGGATTTGTACCATTACTTAACCTTTTCTAGGTTTCAGGAGAGTTTTGCACTTTTGGGGATACTCCCTCAGCTTTTGATCTTCCCCTTTTTGGGATATATCTATCTATCTATAGCTATAGATATATTTATTTATTTATGCATTTGTTTTTCCATACTGATGTTGATCAGACATATCACACCGGTTTATAGTGGAAAGAGAGGAGTCTGTTAGAGTAGACTTCTTGTTTTACAATGGAACATTGTGTCATTTTAGATTAAACATTTTTAACATTTTACATTAAACTTTGTGATATTTTACATTGAACATTTAACATTGAACATTGAAATAGATGTATTTATTCTGAGTATGCTCAAGAGAGATCCCCTTTTAGAACTTCTTAGGTTGGAGATTGGAGAGGAGGACTTTTTGGTGGTGGTGTTTTTGTAAGCCTCACAGTTTATCAGTGTAAGACTTTAGAAGATTTTTGAGGATTTGAGAAATGTTTGAAGAGGTAGGGTTTTTTTGTGATTTCACTGGGCAACAATGAAAGTGTTACTGACCTAAAAAGGTCCTACTCTGTAGTGTCTTGATGTGCTGAACACGAATATGACCATGAAAAGTTTTTATTGGCTCTCGTTTGAAGATATTTAATATAGTTCACTTTTTATGTTTAGTCATGTAAATTTATCCAGTAGGACTGTAAATAAGCCTAGAATGATGTAATATTGTATCATATTGCATAATACCATCATGCACACATCATCCAGAGGTTAATACATCATTTTCTGATGCAATGCAGTTCTGCAATGAATTCCAGAGATTAATTTCCATGTTGTTTTTAAATATATTAAAAAGCAATGGTCCTAGAACAGATCCCTCCACTATTCAACTTTCTCCATTGGTATAATTTACAATTTAGCCCTCCTCTCTTTTTTCTATCTTTTAACAGTTCCCAATCTACAATAGGACACTGCCTCCTATCCCATGACTTTTAAATTTCCTAAGAAGTCACTCATGAGATACCTTGTCTAATGCTTTCTGGAAATCTAGGCACACTATATGAACTTGCTCACCTTTATCCACATGATTGTTTATACCCTTAAAAAAAAAAAGAAACAGATTGGTAAGGCAAGTCTTCCCTTGGCTAAGTCCAAGTTGGTTTTGTTCCATTAAACTATGCCTATTTCTATGTTCAGCAATTTTGCTCTTTATGATAGTTTCTACCATTTTTCTGGGACAGACAGAAGACTCGCTGGTCTGTAGTTTCCTGGATAACCACTGGATCCTTTTTTAAACATTGATATTAAAAAGGGATGTACATTCATTTTAGATGAAATAGAAAATATAGATGATATTTCCTATTATCGTTTTTTTTTTGTTTTTTTTTTTGGGGGGGGAGAAATGGCACACAGAAAAACAAACCCCCAAACCCACCCCAACCAATCAGATCTAATTATTTTCAATTCCCCACCCTCCCAATCCCCCCCAAAAAAAACGTCCCTAAAGTCCCTGGTGGTTCAGCGGGGGTCCCGAGAGTGATGTCCCCCTTTCAGGCCATTGGCTGCCACTAATCAAAATGGCGCTAATGGCCCTTTGCCCAAATCATGTGACAGGAGCTATCAGTGCCATTTGCGGGCCCCTGTCACATGGTAGGAGCAATGGATGGCCTGCGCCATTTTTTAAGCTGGCGCCAGCCATCCATTGCTCCTGCCATGTGACAGGAGCCGGCCAATGGAACCAATAGCCCCTGTCACATGGTAAGGGCAAAGGGCCACCGGCACCATTTTGTTTACTGACAGCCGATGACCTGAGAGTGGGAGATTGCCCCCGGGACCCCCACTGGACCACCAGGGACTTTAGGCAAGTTTTGGGGGATTGGGAAGGTGGGGGGTTGTAAATAGTTAAATCTGAAGGATCGGGGTGTTTTGTTTTTTTTTCAGATCGGGACAACCGAAAAAAAAAATGATCAGAACCGCGGGAAACGAAATTTCACGCGGTTCTATGAAAATGAAACAGGAAATGATTACCGGTACGATGCACATCTCTATTACATTGGCAACCCTCCAGCCTTCAGGTATCATAGATAATTTTAATGACAGTTTACAAATTACTTATAGCAGGGCTGCAATTTCATTTTTCATTTTTTTCAGCACTCTGCGATGTATACCATGTGGTACAGGTAATCTGCTACTTTTTAATTTGTCAATTTGCCCTATTACATTGAGTTGATTCAGTTCTGTTGAATATATACCTTGAAATATTTCTGGCATGGGTATCTCTCTTATATCCATGCATTAAGAAAGGTGGGAAGAAGGCAAAATGAATACTGGCATGGTTAAAAGGTGAGGTGAATGAGGCTATTTTAGCAAAAAAAATATCCTTCAAAAATTGGAAGAAGGATCCATCTGAAGAAAATAATAAACAGCATAAACATTGTCAAGATAAGTGAAATACATTAATAAGGAAGGCTAAGAGAGAATTTGAAATGAAGTTGGCCATAGATGCAAAAATTCATAATAAAAACTTTTTAAAATATATCCGAAGCAAGAAACCTGTGAGGGAGTCAGTTGGACCATTAGATGACTGATGGGTTAAAGGGGCTCTTAAGGATATAATGACATTGCAGAAAGATTAAGGGATATATTTTAAAAAGTGCATGCGCACGTCCATGTACGCGCGCTTCACAGCTCGCACACATGGTTGTACCAATTTTATAACATGCACGCGCTGCCGTGTGCATGTTATAAAATCCCATGGCTGCATGCACATGTGTGCCAGATTTTATAATCTGCATGTGCATGTGCGAGCGGCATGCACAGGTGGGCCCAATTATGTGTGGCAATGCAATCGGTCCTCCCCGAGTTCCCTCCCAGTCCACTCCAATTAAGCAGCGGACTGGGAGGGAACTTCCCTATCCCCCTACCCATAATCCTTCCCTCTTCCCTTCTCCTCCCCACCCCCTAAACCCTTTCACCTACCTTTCTTTTTTGTTGTTGTTTTATTGCTTACTGCTCCATTGGAGATGAAGCAACTTGTTCGCTGGCCGACTGCCGGCATGCACTTCCCCGGCACAACGGCAAATGGCTGCTATACCAGCCACCTCCAGTTCCACCCCTCCCAGCCCCCTGGACCGCCCCTTTCTCTGGGCCCAGCACTTCTGCACATAACATGGGTTACGCACATTGATGGGTCCCTTTGAAAATGCGTGCGGTGTGCACAAGGCCCGACCACGCGCATAACCCCCATTTTTTACACATGTGGCAGTTTTAAAATTCAGCTGTAAATGAACTACTTGCTTCTATGTTTACTAATGAGGATGTTGAGGAGATACAGATTCTGGAGATGGTTTTCAAGGGTGGTGAGTGAAATGAACTGAACCAAATTACTGTGAACCTGGAAGATGTAGTAGGCCAGATTGACAAACTAAAGAGTAGCAAATTACCTGGACTGGATGGTATACACCCCAATGTTCTGAAGGAACTAAAAAATACAATTTCAAATCTATTGGTTAAAATTTGTAACCTATCATTAAACTCATCCATTGCACCTGAAGACTGGAGGGTGGGCAATGAAATCCAAATATTTAAAAAGGGCTCCAGGGGTGATTCTGGAAACTATAGACCAGAGAGCCTGACTTCAGTGCCGGTAAAATTAGTGGAAACTATTCTAAAGATCAAAATCACAGAGCATATGGTTTAATGGAACACAGTCAGCATGGATTTACCCAAGGCAAGTCTTGCCTCACAAATCTGCTTCATTTTTTGGAAGGGGTTAATAAACATGTGGATAAAGGTAAACCACTTCTTGTAGTATATTTGGACTTTCAGAAAGTGTTTGACAAAGTACCTCATGAGAGGCTTCTAAGAAAACTAACACGTCCTAGGATTGGAGGCGTTGTCCTTTCATGGATTACAAACAGGTTAAAAGACAGGAAACAGAGAGTAAGATTAGTCAGTTTTAGCAGTGGAAAAGTGTAAAGAGCGGAGTGCCTCAGGGATCTATGATTGGACCGGAGCATTTCAATATATTTATAAATGATTTGGAAAGGAATATGTGTGAGGTAATCAAATTTGCAGATGATACAAAATTATTCAGGATAGTTAAATCACAAGTGGATTGTGTTAAATTACAGGATGATCTTGCAAGACTGGAAGATTAGGCATCCAAATGGCAGATGAAATTTAATGTGGATAAGTGCAAGTTGATGCATATAGGGAAAAATAACCCATGCTGAAGTTACATGATCTAAGGTTCCATATTAGGAGCTATCATTCAGGAAAAATCTAGTGTCATAGTGGATAATACATTGAAATCATCAGCTCAGTGTGCTGTGGCAGTCAAAAAAGCAAACAGAATGTTAGGAATTATTAGGAAGGGAATGGTGAATATAACAGAAAATGTCATAATGCCTCTGTATCACTCCATGGTGAGACTGTACCTTGAATATTGTCCACAATTCTGGTCGCTACATCTCAAAAAAGATATAGTTATAATGATGAAGGTACAGAGATGGGCGATTAAAATGATGAATGGAATGGAACAGCTTCCCTATGAAAAAAGGCTAAAGAGGTTAGGGCTGTTCATCTTGGTGAATAGTTGGCTGAGGGGGGATATGATAGAGGTCTATAAATCAGGTCTCTGTGGTACCAATTCCTTCTACCCCTTCATCCAATGCTATGCACTTTAACTCTCCCATCTTATGATTATTAATTTTTTACCTTTCTTTATTAAGGATTTTTAAAGTTTTAACAATTTACATGTAACAATCCTAAACAGGAATAACAGTCCTTAATATCAAAGACAATCCCCAACCCCCCGCCCCCCAACAGAAAATGAAAAGTCTCTCCTCCAAACTAAGTGGCTGATGAGATCCCAGCAGAGTCCTGGTATTTGTAAGCAGAACTTTGTGCAGGAACTGTTGATTGTAGTCCGACAAATTTTTGGGTGAATCCGAGGGGATGCACAGCAAGCATAATTTAAGGTCATTGGGTATCTGTATATGCAATATCTTCCCTAGACTCTCCAAAACGTCCCTCCAAAATAAGGCCAACATGTCACACTCCCACAAACTATGGAGATACGTCCCCTATGTGTACAACACTTTAAGCAAATATCGGAATCGCAACGTTTACAGCATACAATTGGGTTTGGGAGATAAACTGTAATGGTTAAGCGGTGTTTGGGTGGATTCTCGGGTACTGTGGCAGATGACCACGCACGAGGGGAGGAGCCCCGTGGGGAGCCACAGTACTGGACTAGACTCAGGATGCACAAACACAGAATCAGAGCTTTTATTGTACAGCTTATAGGATACCACTAGAGATGGCAGTAGTGAGGTAGTCTGGATGTAGCAGTCTCAGGACCCCCGGCAGAGGGGACACTTCTCATCCCGTTGGTATAGGTGAATTCCGGTGTAAGTTTCCCAGCAAGGCAATGCTGTAGATGAGATAGACTGAGAGATTACTCACTAGATGGTAGCTGTAGGTATGCGACTCCACCAGGTAGAAGTAGATGGTACTGGCACCAAGGTAGGGAAAGCAGGCCCTCGAGGAGCGAGTACCTGATCCTTGTAAGGCACCTGAAATAAAGCAGAGGGTCCCCAAGGAGCGGGTACCCATGTTAGTCAGTACCCTGAAGGGCAGAGAGAAAGCTTCCAGCAGCAGCACGGAAGCGGCAGAGTAGCATTGACCGGCTGAGACCAATCGTTGCTAACTCAACGAGCTAGCAAGTAAAGGCAGGCTAAATACTCGAATGGCATGATGTCACTTGAGGGGGACACCCCTGAGGTTCGCGCCATAGCTGGAATAAAGATGAGGGTAGAGCACGCACGCTCAGCCTAGTAGAACCTTGGGAGGAGTATGGCGAGAGGCAGCACCATAGCCGTTCCTGGGATGCCGGAGAGGGTGGCTTGTAGACGCGGCGGTAGCCATTTTCCCAAGGTAAGCGGGAGGAGCTGAGAATAAAGTGAGGCAAATGGGGCGAAGCCATCTAGGACCAACAGGCGCAACATAAACATACAGTGTAGAATTTTAAACCCCAGCTCACGGAGGATAACATTTTATGTTACCTTATGACACCCTCCTAAGATTTGTTCTATGTACACCACTGTCTCATCCATGCTTTGAGACTCTGGAGCTCTGCTTGCCTCTGGAGGTCCTGCACATGGAACAGGGAGCATTTCTGGATGTTCTTGAACTCATCTTTCTACCTAAAATCCTAAATTTGGCTTCCAGAAACTCTCTCTTGCACACTCCTATGTCATTGGTACCCATATGTTCTAAGACATCTGGCTCTACCACAGTACTAACTAAAAGCCTAATCTATGCAACATGTGAGGTCCATCACCTTTACACCAGGCAGACACTTTACCATGCAATCCTCACGTCTACCAGCTACCCAGTTACTTACCTTTCTAATAATCAAATTACCAACTACAACAGCTTTCCTAATCATTCCGTCCTGGGCTTTTACCCCTGGAGACAAATTCTTGGTGTGAGAGGATAATACATCACCTTGAGCACAGGTCCTACCTACAGGATTGCTTCCTGACTCACCAAGGTGACTTTTCTTCTCCAAGGCATCACAGAGGTTGCCAGATTGGAGGTAGGATTGCTCTTCTCTATTCCTGAATATCTTCTTTCTGTAGCTCTCTACCTCCCTTTGCTCTTCCAGGTCTGCCAGTCTGGCCTCCAAAGATTGGACTCATTCTCGGAGGGCTAAGAGTTCTTTGCAACTAGTGCACATATACAAACTCTCACCAGATGGGAGATAATCATACATGTGGCACTCAGTACAAAAGACTGACAAGCCTGCATCTCATTGCTGGACTACTGTCTCCATCTTAATTTTGTTGATGTGTTATCAAGTTAAAATTTCTAGGGATGTGAATCATTTTTGAACGATTAAAATTATCATCAGATAATTTTAAAATCATTCTAAATCGTTAGAGTGCACGATACAATACAAATGCCCCCGATTTATCATCAGGGGCATTTGTATTGTATTGTTAAATAGGGCACAGGAATTATTTGGGGGAGGGCGGGAAAACCGGCACACCAAAACAACCCCTAAACCCACCCCGACCATTTAAAACCAATTCCTTACCCTCCCCCACCCTCCTGAACCCCCCCAAAATGTTAAGTTACCTGGTGGTCCAGTGGGGGGGGGGGTGTCCCAGCGCGATCTCCCGCTCTCGGGCCATCGGCGCCATTTTGGCTGCCACTAATTAAAATAGCGCCGATGGCCCGATAAAAAAAAAAACCCACCCGACCCTTTAAATCGACCCCCCTTAGCCTCCCCCACCCTCCCGACCCTTTTTTTTTAGGGAGGCCCGCGCCGCTAAAAAAAAACAAACACCCGACCCTTTAAATCGACCCCCCCTCCCGACCCCCCCAAAACCTTTTAAAATTACCTGGTGGTCCAGGGGGGCCTTGGGGGGCCTCGGGGAGAGATCCAGGGGGGGCCTTGGGGAGAGGAGAGATCCAGGGGGGCCTCGGGGAGAGATTTCCCGTTCCCAGGCATGGCGCCGGCCATCTAGTGCTCCTACCATGTGACAGGGGCTGGCCAATGGCACGGATACCCTGTCACATGGTAAGGGCAAAGGGGCATCGGCGCCATTTTATTTTTAGAACAGCTGTTGCCTGGGAAAGGGAAATCTCTCCCCGAGGCCCCCCTGGATCTCTCCTCTCCCCGAGGCCCCCTGGACCACCAGGTAATTTTAAAAGGTTTTGGGGGGGTCGGGAGGGGGGGTCGATTTAAAGGGTCGGGTGGGTTATTTTTTTTAGCAGCGCGGGCCTCCCTAAAAAACAAAATTAGCGATGTGAATTGGAATCGGAAACGATTCCAATTCACATATCTTAACGATCAGATTCGCCCCCCCCCCCCCCCCCAGCCGAATCTGATCGTTAAGAACGATCTGGCACACGATTCACATCTCTAAAAATTTCTAAAGGACTAGGGATTTAAAACTAATCTAAAGTACTTTTAGTTTATTGATTTATTTTATATTTGTCTGTCAATGACCCTCAAAACACTGCATTTAATCAACTTATATTTACCTTGTTACCCACCTTATTGACTCTTTTTTGAATGAAATTCCCTCTATATAAAATATGTAAGTAGGAGTTATAGAAAGGTGCATTGAGAAGCACAGGCTTCCAGTCCTCTTTAGCAACAAATAGTATAGGATCTCTGGAAGCTGAGGTTGTGGAGCGTGAAGCCTGGATTCACCCACAGTGACCTCTGAAGTCCTCTACTGAGCATTGCTGGATAATGTATGTAAATAAGTCTTTAGGTCCTCTTCTGCTGCAAGGGGTGCAGGGCCTCTGGAACTTGGGGCTGTGGAGTCTGAAGTTTGAATATAATGAGATCATTTTGCATAAATCAGGCCTCCAAAGTATGCCATTTGATCTCATTCATATTCATTATGGATATGCAAAACACTTGGCTGGCTATGGTGTCCCCAGGATAAATTTAGGAAGCCCTGTTGTAAGAGCTGTGAATGCTGCTTCTGCTATATTCTTAGCTCTAGCTGATCCAAGTAGAGGCATCATACCAAGTCCTTCTACTTAGTAGTAGGTAGCACAGTCATTGAGACACTGAGTCAGCTTATTGTGTCTAGTTTCATTTATGCTTGTTATTGATATGCCTATGTTTATTATGGGGTAGATTTGATAAAGTTGCATGCGTGCGTCCATGTGCGTGCAAGGGGGTGCACAATTGCACAACTTACATGCACCAACTCCCACAGCCTTCCCTCGTTCCCTCCCAGGCCCCTCCAATTTTGGAGTGGCCTCGGAGGGAACTTCCTAACCCCCTAACCTAACCTCCCTTCCCCTTCCCCTAACTCTCATGCCCCATAGCCCTATCCTAACACCCACGACCTTTATTTTGCCTGTTGTGCCTGCCTTTGGGCAGGCGCAAGTTGTGCGCGCCAGCAGCCTGCCAGCACACGATCCTATGACACAGCAGCAAATGGGCACTGTGCCGGCAGGGCCTCTGGCCCTGCCTCGCCTCCCGGACTGCCCCTCCCCGCCCCTTTTTTTGAAGCCCTGGGACATACACGCGTCCCAGGGCTTTACGTGCATTGCCAAGCCTTTCTAAAATAGACCCGGCCTGCGTAACCCTACCTATGTGCCTAAATCCAATGGATTTAGGCACATAGGGGACGATTTTAAAAAGCCTATTTGTTTGCACACTGATTGATGTACAACATTTCTGTCCATATCAACCATAATTACACATTTAATGCAACACAAGCACAGTATTTGATGAAGCAGATGCATAAAAAAACTAGACACATCTATCTAAAATGAAAAAGTATCTAAAATGGAAATGGTTTGTTATCCTTAATGATTTTATTTTATTTATATTTGCATTTTTTTATTGAACTTTGTAACTTTGGATTTACCATTACATGCATAGCAAACAATATCTAAATTTTGTATTAAATATTCAATATTGTTCTTCATGCAATTTACTTCTCCCCATTGTAATAATAGAAGTTTATGTTAGGTACACTACAAATGATATAGCAAAGTAAAAATAAAGTTATTAAATTGGACAAAATTATCTAATCACATTTTGTCAGCCCCAAATCTGAAACATATCTGTCCACAGTTGCTATCCCTGGCCCTATATAATCAAAATGGATATGTTGTCAAGGCAACCCTGCCCATTTCTAATATTTCATGGGTTCCCTGGGTATAATGAGTGAATTTTAAAGATAAAAATCAGCTCCAAATATTATTATACTTTCATATCTCCAGTCTGGTTATGCGGATCAAAAATTTAGATTTCTTTTTTATGGATGGCTCTTGAGTGTCATATGTCAGTTGTAGGTGATAAGCAAAAATTCTAGTCTTGTAATTTTATCCTTTTTGCAAGAAACAGTAAATATTATAGAGGTCAGTTTGTTTTGGTTTTGAGATCTTTGTATCAGGTGTAGACAATTTAAGCTTACACATCCTATTGATTTCATTACAGGTTCCCTACCAGAAGGGAAGAAGAAATGACATTACCAAAGAGCATTCAAACAGAATGTTAGCAGGGGGACCATAGTCTTCATACCATAAAAGATGGACAATTAATCATCTGCACATAGTAGAGACAGAAAGAAATACAGCACCTGTGCAATTTTATATCTCATATCTCTATTTGAATTACCAAAGGATAGCTTAGAAAGGTGACAGAAGAAATCAAACCTGGGTTTGACTTACATTGTATTCCTTGAGTCTCCCACATGCTACAAACCACATAATGAATGTCAATCCAAGCAACAGCTTTTTTTTTTTTAATCTTTAAACATTTTTCTCTGAAAAGCAGTGCTTTATATAGATAAAGTAAGAACAGTGCTGGAAACAGTTGTAAGGATAGCAGCAGATTTGATGGCAGGAAATGAGAGGTGAGTGAAAGGGAAGAAAGTGTCATACCGCACTAGAACAACAAAGCAAGGAAATAGAAGGAACACATTTGGAAGGAACAGCAGAGTCTATTCATTGAGCCCCATGGGATCATAACTTGCAAGAAGCACAAAGGAGAATATTTGGGAAACAAGTGTTCTGTCTAGTGCAATATGAACAGCAAAAGAGCATACATAATAGGAGTTAAAACAAATAATGGGATTAAGAAAACAAACAAAAAAAAGCAATAGTGAAACAAAAAAAATGACCAAATTAATTATATTAAATGACCAAATAAATCATATTAATCACAATTATTTGTGAAAGTTATTTGTGAGAACCACATATTTTAAGGAAGGATGAAAAGAAGTAAATCCTCAATATGATTAATTTGGTCACAATGAGTGAGGTGATTTGCAGTTGATACAAAATTATTCAGAGTAATTAAGTCATAGGAAGATTTTGATAAATTGTAGGAGGACCTTACAAGACTGATAAATGAACTATAATGTGAACAAGTGCAAGGTGATGCATATAGGGAAAAAAAGCCTATGCTGTACCTTCATGAAGTTAGGTTCCATATTAGGAGTGTTCACCCAGAAAAATGATCTAGGCATCATAGTTGATATTACAATGAACTTGTCGGCTCAGTGTGTTCTGGCAATCAAAAAAGAAAACCAAATTTTAGGAATTATTAAGAAGAGAATGGCAAATAAAATGGAGGATGTCTAAATACCACTCCATGATTAGACTCCACCTTGAATATTGTATGCAATTTTGGTTGCCACATCTCAAAAAAAAAATATAGCTGCATTGAAGAAAGTACAGAGAAGGGCAACCAAAATGAGAATGGGATTGGACCAAATCCCCTCTGTGGAAAGCCTAAAGAGGTTAGGGTTGTTCATCTAGGAGAAGAGATGGCTAAGGGGGATATGATAGAGGTCTACAAAATCATGAAAGGACTTGAATGGGTAAATGTGAAATGGTTATTTACTCTTTTGGGTAATTCAAGGACTAGGGGGCATGCCTTTCAGTTAGCAAGTAACATACTTATGATGAATCAGAAAAAAATTTGTTTTCACTCAACGTAAAATTAAGCTATTGAATTTTTTACCAGAGGATATGGTTAAGGCAGTTAGGGCCTCATTTTCCAATATCGCAGTGGTAACGCATGAGGGGGGCGTGTCCCATGCAAATAAGGCAATTGTCGTGCAGTGGGGAAACATCGCATGACGTGATGTTTTCGCCATTTGCGGAGAGAGAGAGAGAGAGAGAGAGAGAGAGAGAGAGAGAGAGAGAGAGAGAGAGAGAGAACCTTGCTCTAGTGCTTATGTCCTAGACAGGTATTTGTATCCCTATGGGAGGGCCACCTAGTAACTCGAGGTGGGGATTAGGTATGAGCGTAGGGGGTTGGGGGCCACTTTCACATTCAACATGAGACGTACGGAAAGAACAGTGGTCTCTAGTGAAGATTTGCTGGCCGTCGGAGTGAGGAAACTCACTCCAAGAAGAGATTTGGGCAATGTTCCCTCAACCTAACATAAGCACTAGAGCAAGTCTCTCTCTCTCTCTCTTTCAGTGTTGTAGCTATACACTGTGGCACATGATACCCATTTTACATATGCTCTGCCCCCTGAATATAAAATGATGAATTTGCATTCGCCAATCATGTTAGTGTGATTTGTGGTATTATCTCCCGTGATAACACCTTGGAAAATGACCCCCTTAGTGTAGCCAGGTTTAATGAAGTTTTTATAAGTTCCTAGAGGAGAAATCAATAAGCTGCTATTAATAAATAGGGAATACCCAACGCTTTAGCTGGCATTAGTAGCAAGGGATCTATTTAGTGTTTGCCTGCTATTTGTGACTTGGATTGGCTGCTGATTGAGCTTGGATACTGGGCTTGATGGACCCTTGGTCTGACCTAGTATGGCATATCTTATGTTCTATCACTAACCTTCCTCTCTTTAATGCCTATACTGCCATCTGGGCATTAGTGGAGCAATTTTCCAAGATTTCTCCTTGGTCGCATAGGGTCCCACCTAAGTCCAAGAGGTCCAGGTCCCTACGGGCTCCTCCTGGGGGGACCTCGGACTTACAGTGGCAAAGTCTTCTCTGGAGTCTCTCTTCAGCGCCGCCTCCCACCTGTGACACTTGCTGTGGGTCCCCACAGTGCAACATCTGAAGTCTCAGCTGGCCCAAGGGTCCACAATCGTAACAATTAGTGCATAGCAAGGCACTGTGACAGTGGGAACTGGGTAGTTTAGCAGGCTCAAGTTTATTATTGGGACAGTCTGTGCAGTGAAATTCCCAGTCTGCCTCTTTTGCGCTTACACACAAGCTCTGTGTGTGCACACCACATGCATTACATTAGTGCATATCAAGGCACTGTGACAGTGGGCAGCCAGTAGGCACTAGGCAGTGATATTAAATCCATAATGTCAGGTAAAGCTAGATGTGGTTGAGTGATTGGGAATGGCAGAGGAGGCACTTCAAAAGGCACTAGAGCCAGTCCCCCATTAAAGTTAAAAAGGGATCTGTTGCAATCTAAAATCTTTGGAGGGGTAGGCAGTTCCATCCAGAAAAAAACAAAATCTGAACATGATTCATCGCCACCACCTGTTTCTGACCCTGTAGTTTTGGAGGTGAGGGAAGGGGAGGCTGAGTCATGCCAGACAAAATGTCAACACCCAAAAGCAGCAGTGGGACAGAAGTCTCAACTAAGCATTGACAATGTAGTGCAGGCACTGTTTGCTTCTGATTCATATGAACAATCATCTTGTGTGGGATTCTCATCAGAAATGGAAGAAATAATAGCTGATGAAGTTTTAGGAGGATCAGTTAGTCCTGTCTTAGCCTCCACTTCAGTGCAGCAGGGAAGAGATGAAACTGATGAGGAGGAAGAGCAGTCAGCGCAGGCACAGAGGGTGACTGAGGCTCCTGGCATTGCTTCTCAGGATACACCTACTACTTCAGCTCCAGTGCCAGCATCTACCACCAAGGCTATAGAGAAGGGAGGATCATGAAAGACATCTGCGATCTGGAGCCACTTTAAAGTGATGGAGGACCTGCATTTTGCTCGGTGTAATTACTGTGGTAGGGCTATTAGCAGAGCCAAGCATATGGGACATCTATCTAATTTTGGCATGACGCATCATAAGAAGAGGCAACATCCAACAACAGTACTGCCATCTGGGGATAGTGGCAGTACCGGTCAGGGGACCCTTTTTTCCAGGCAGCATAAAGTGGTTGAAAAGGAGCAGAGTCACCCCATGCTCTCAGCCCCTTCTAGCAGTCAGGTGGCAGGCCAGCAACCCCCTTGACATGTGGCAGAAGCAACATCCCACCATGGAGGAAATGGGGTGGAGTGCAGTAACACTATCACAGATAGGAGGCAGGCAGCCTCAAAAGTTGTAACCAGGAGCATTGGGGAAATGATTGCCCTTGATGACCAGCCCTTGCAGTTAGTGGAAAATGGGGTTTCAAGCGTTTTCTGAAGGTTGTAGTTCCAAATTACAAAGTCCCCTCCAGAACCACATTTAGCAGAAATGTCCTCCCCAGTCTGTACAAGCAGTGTCGCAGTCACATCCAAGCACTGCTAGCTAAGGCAGATGAGAGTGTGCATTTCACCTGTGATATCTGGACTGCCATGAATGCTGCTCACTCTTACCTCTCCCTGACAGCACACTGGTGGGACATAGCTGAGGCAGGGGCAGGCAGCAGCTCTATTACTGAACAAGTATCAGGGTGGAGGTGGGCTTTACTGCACACCCACCTGATGGACCAGGCCCATACCACAGCCAATATTCTAACATGCATCAGACAGATGCTGGAGGGCTGGCAACAACACCAGCGAGACAGGAATCCTCAGCCAGGGTTCTTTGTCACAGACAATGCTGCAAACATGGTTAAGGCAATAAACGACGGGCACTTTAAGAACTTCCGATGTTTTGCACACACTCTGCACCTGGTAGTGAAGTCAGCTCTGGGGTTGGATTCCAATGACCAAGAGAATGAATACCTGCATAGGTTAATACAGAAGTGCAGGAACATAGCAGCACACTTCCACAAAAGTATGAAGGTGGGGTAGGTCCTATGACAAAAGCAGACTGATTTGGAGATTCCTCATAAGCATCTCATTCAAGACATTGCCACCCAAACTATGACCTTCAGAAACATACACACGGTTAATGTGACTCCAACATTGCTCTAAGCTTCAACATTACTCCAACATTGCTGTAAGCTTCAAGAGGAAATGTGGAAAAAAGGATTTGCAATCACAAAAAAGCGAGGAGTAGCTTGCTTGTTAAGGCGGTTACTACCCCAAACCAAATAAGCCTGATACTTCACCTTCAATGCATATCCAGCATAGCTCTCTGCTTCAATGGCAGGGGAGAAAGACTGATACTTCACTTTCAATGCATATTCAGCATAGCTCTCTGCTTCAATGGTGGGGGGTATGAAGAAAAGTGGATCTATATGCAGACAACAACCAACAAGGACTGAATTACATAGTCTGGGTAAACAAATAAGCATGGGTGTAGCTTGCTTATTGTGGCGGTTACTACCCCTAACTAATTAAGCTAGATATATCACTTAGATGCAGTTCTAACAGTGCTCTCTACATTAATGGTGGGGGTGGAAGGGAAATAGAACCAAAAGGTTACTAAGAACCAAGAGTAACAGATAAGTATGAGAAAAAAAAGTGAAAAACTTGCTGGGCAGACTGGATGGGCTGTTTGGTCTTCTTCTGCCGTTATTTCTAGGTTTCTATGTTTCTTAAGATGCTCGCGAGGTTAGTAGAGCTGCAGACATCCCTTCATGAACTTTCTGATACAATGGACATAGGTGTGAAGAATCCCCTAGGGCATAATGATTGGTTAGTCCTGAGTCAGCTGATAAAAATACTGCAGCCCTTCAAGGATGTCACGGAGGAGCTGAGTTCCAGAAGTGCCACCTTGGCTGCCATCATCCCTATAGTTAATTTCCTGGATGAAAATGTGGAGGCCTTTAAATAGGAAGAGGGAATGACAGTTGAGGTGCTGCATTGTCTGGATATTTTGCAGCAGCAGGTGGAAGAGAGATTAAGGCCTTTAACAGAACAGAACACATACATGCTCGCCACAGTTTGTGATCCCCGTATGAAAGGGAAACTCGCCCTACATTACGACTGTCTCTTATTGGTGAAGGACCTGCTGTTATCAAAAGTCCGTGAACAGGAACACCATACGCAGAGACCGATTAGGCGTGAAGCAGAGATGGAAACAGCGGGCACTTCAGAGAGTTGTGGTAGCCCAAGCTGGAGCAGCACTCTGTCAGTGACAGCTAGTACCTCCTCCTCCTCAACTTTAGAACACCAAAGGCATGTTGCCCATAAAGATTCATCTGTTGTGCTACGGGCTAGAGAGAAAGCAGCTGGCATGAGTGACTCTCAGCCGACCCAAGCAAAGCACACATGAGCACAGCAGTCAGTGACTCAGTATCTCTCAGAGCCCACAGAGAACATGCAGACAGATCCACTGGCATATTGGGCACACAAGTCCACTGTCTGGCCATACCTAGCCAAAGTGGCTCAGTGATATCTGTCATGTCCACCATGCAGTGTGCCCAGTGAACGTGTCTTTTCAATGACAGGGGATATCATGCGCCCTCACTGCTCAAGGCTGGCACCAGAGTTGATGGAATGCTAGTGTTTTTGAAAGTAAACTTGCCTTTGCTTGGGTTTACAAATATTCCCTGTGAATGGCAAGATGAATAAAAGCAATTGAAAGTCTTGCAGCAGCTCCAACTGCCTCCTATGCTCCAGATAATATAAGCACTGCAGCACATGTACCTGACCTGAAATGCTGTGACTGTCCGTCCACTGTCTAGGCCGTATGTCCCTACAAGGGCCTTACCTCTAACGCTGTGCCTGTCCATCCACTGTCCAGGCTGTACATCCCTACAAGGGCCTGACCTGAAACGCTGTGCCTGTCCATCCACTGTCCAGGCCGTACGTCCCTACAAGGGCCTGACCTCTAATGCTGTGCCTGTCCGTCCACTGTCCAGGCCTTATGTCCCTACAAGGGTTTGACCTCTGTCCTCGAATGATGTACCTATTCGTCCAGGCCTTATGTCCAGTCCTAATGGCTGAACCCTTGTTGCAAAGGGAAACCTCAGTCTCTGGCAATTCAAACTAGTAATCCTACACAGCATGGATCCTTAAATAAAACAAACAGTTTTCTTTAGTTTCAGGGCAGATAAGAGAACTTCCTCCATCTTGCTTATCAAATCATGATCTGTTTGCAAATGCTTAAATCCTAACAATTTGTACCATTACACACTCTAGGGGTCAACCCATTCCAAGGAAGCCCTTTCCTGCTCAAAGAAAGGGAACTCTCCCCAGTGTTGCAGCCTATCTCTTAGTACCTGTTGACCCATGTTGAACCGCAGTTCACATGGCACCCTGCTCCAGGTCACCATGCTTTGAAGGCTCGTGCTCCACTCTAGGGGCCAACCCATTCCGCGGAGTCTTTTCCTGCTCAAAGAAAGGGAATTCTCCCCGATGTGCAGCCTATCTCTTAGTACCTGTTGACCCATGTTGAACCACTGTTCACATGGCATCCTGCTCCAGATCACCACGCTTTGAAGGCTTGTGCTCCACTCTAGGGGCCAACCCATTCCGGGGAGCCCTTCCTGGCTCAAAGGAAATGGAACTCTCCCCAGGTGTAGCCAGCCTGTATCTACCCTCTGACCTTTGTTGAACTGCTGTTCACAAGCACCCTCCTCCGTCTCAGCCTTGAAAACTCTCGTTTGTATATCAGCTAAATCCACCTGATTTTAAAAGACCAGTGAGAGCTCACTAGATGCCAAGAGAAACACCCCACTCTAGGGGCGAACCCATTCTAGTGAGCCCTTTCCTGCGCAAAGGAAAGGGAACTCTCCCCAGGTGTAGCCAGCCTGTATCTACCCTCTGACCCATGCTGAACCGCTGTTTACATGGAAACCTCCTCCGCTTCGGTCTTGAAAATACTCATTTGTATGTCTGTGAACTCCACCAGATTTTAAAAGACCAGCAAGAGCTCCCTAGATGCCAATGGAAACACCCCACTCTAGGTGCAAACCCATTCTAGGGAGCCCTTTCCTTCACAAAGGAAAGGGAACTCTCCCTGGGTATAGCCAGCCTGTATCTACCCTCTGCCTCTGTGCCTTGCTGCCATACACCAGATGACTCACTCAACTCCTTGTAGTGTTCTGGCCACTATCATGGTTCCTCAGTGTGTTGGTGCTAGTCTTTCTGCTTGCTATGTTCCTCCTTCATTGTGATGTAGGAGGTTGATGCCACTTGTCTTGCCGCTTTGCCTGTCATGCTGGCTTCGAGGGTTCATTCATCTGTTATTGGTGCTCTCTTTTGAAGCTGTGGTGTGTTTTTGACACTCTTGCTGCTGCTTTGCACCTCTATTAAAGCACTCTTCTTGCCACTCCCTGGTACCCCTTTGCACTTTTAAAGTTCCTTAGGCTATTCATGCCACTTTGATGCCACTTTGCCACAGTCTAAGCACCTTGGAGCTCTTTTGTTGTTCTGATGATTGCTCCCCAGAAGTTTCATCAAAATTGATAATAAAACCCCAATTCTGCAGGCAAAAATAGACTGCAAATACTTCCCCCATTGACTTTAATGGGAACCAGAAAATGAATGCACGTATCAAAGCATCAGGGGTGCCATTGAACGAATGCAATGTATTTGCCCACCGACGAATACGAATACTGGATCAGACAAATCAGTAGCCTATGCACATCCCTATTATAAACTGTTATCAAACAATTTGATCTTTGATATTATGACCCCTCTGATATGCTACCATGGGTCTGCCTTGAAAAACTGAATGCAACTGGAGAACATTCCAATGTTTGTTTATGCTTTTTGCTACTCTATAAATTGACGGAGAAAAGGGCAAAACACATGCCAACCAGCTTGAAACTTTCCTAGACTGAGAATTTAAAAAGGTTTCCTTATCATTCCTTTGCACATGCTTTATTGCCTTATTCACTACATGCTCTGGATAGCCTCTCATTACAAATGTTTCCCACATTTCTTTAGCTTTACGCTTGAATTCTTCTTTTGTGCAAACAGGATACTATTCCAAAGATGTTGAGGATGACAGCTATTTTATCTAAGGAGCTTTTTGCAGTCTATAGGATTTTGAAAGATAGAAAAAAGAAAGTTCATTGATATTTAGAAATGGTTATATCCAAAATAAAAAAAAACATTGTATCACCAAATGTTGATGTGAACTGCAAATTCAAATCACAACTATTAAACCATTACATAAATTGGTCAAACTAAAAAAAAATCCCCCTGACCACAACACTAGAATGTTATCAATAAACCTTCTAAACAAAACTACACACAATTGAGCTGAAATAGCAATAATACAAAAACAGCAGCTCTCACATACTAAGGTATAGTAGTAATGGAGAGAACATAAGAATATGCCATACTAGGTCAGACCAAGGGTCCTTCAAGCCCAGCTTCCTGTTTCCAACAGTGGCCAATCCAGGCCATAAGAACCTGGCAAATACCCAAAACCTAAGGGGCAGATTTTCAAAGGGGTACGTGCGTAAGATACGCGCGTACCCCCCGAAAACCTGCCCCAAGTTCCTCTTGCACGTTCTGAGCCTATGTTGAATAGGCTCGGCAGCGCACGCAAGCGTGTAAGTCCTGGGGCTTTCATGGGGGGGGGCGTGTCGGGGGAGCGTGTTGCAGCCGTGCATCATCCAGGGGTGGGGATGCGGGCACGGTTCCGGCCTGGGGGCATTTTGGGGGCGTGGACGAGGCCACCAAAACTGCTCCCGGGCCGGGGAATCACACGGCCGGCACGTGCAAGTTACGCCTGTCTCGGTCAGGCATAACTTGTCAAACAAAGGGGGGGGGGTGGGTTAGGTAGGGGAAGGGAGGGGAAGGTGCGGGGGAGTGGAAGGAAAGTTCCCTCCGAGGCCGCTGCCAATTTTGCACAGCCTTGCGCGCGCCAACCCCGGATTTTAAAGGATACGCGCGGCATTCTCTTGTTTGTGCCTGGTGCGTAAACAAAAGTACGCGTGGGCGTACTTTTTAAAAATCTACCCCTAAGTCTACCCCTAGTCTATCCCATGCTAGTGATGCTAGTAATAGCAGTGGCTATTTTCTAAGTCAACTTAATTAATAGCAAGTAATGGACAATCAAACCTTGCACCTCAACAACCAGAGTGCTGCAGGGAAACAATATCATCACATGACTGTTATCGAGTGAACCATACTTTTTTGTGTTTTTTTATATTGCAAATAAAACTTTCAAATCAGTCACATTCATATGAGAAATCTCTTTTAAACCTATATCAGTGCAAATGAATCATTATTCAAAAAGTGGCAAGAATGTTGATAAAGACTGCTCACCCAACACTGAGCAGCGCCTTGAGAGTGTTTGAAATGTAGCTCTCTGCATCAGATGAAATCACCGTCATCATAAAAAGGATCCTTCATTCTGAAAAATGGAAGCAGACAGAATTTTTCATGATTGACTTAAAAAAGCACCAATTATAATGAAGGGACTTGTTTTAGCTTGAAAAATCACATTGAAATAGAATCAGACAACTTCAGACCATTCAATAAATTAATTTAACCCATTTGGCGTCACGGAGATCAAATTAAAAATCCACATTTAGGGGTGGATTTTAAAAGGGTTACGCGCGTGCCAAGCCTATTTTGCATACACCCAGCGACACGTGCAAAGCCCCGGGATGTGCGTATGTCCTGGGGCTTTTTGAAAGGGGCGGGACCGAGGCCTCTGGCACAGTGGTCATACCAGGGGATCGCGTACCGGCAGCTGGCCAGCACGCGCAAGTTAAACCTGCCAGAGGCAGGCGTAACTTAGAAAATAAAGGTAGGGGGGGATTTAGGTAGAGCTGGTGGGCGGGTTAGATAGGGGAAGCGAGGGGAAGGTGGGGGGGCTGAAGGAAAGTTCCCTCCGAGGCCACTCCGATTTTGGAGAGGCCTTGGAGGGAACAGGGAAAGCCATCGGGGCTCCCTTAGGGCTCGGCGCGCGCAAGGTGCACTAGTGTTCATCCCTTTGCGCGTGCGCATGTTATAAAATCGGGCGTATGTTTGTGTGTGTCGGGTAGCGTGCACAAATGTACCCTGCGTGTGTATGTTTAAAAATTCGGCCCTTATTCTCTAGAACACAATAATTTGTAGCAATCACCCCCTCTTTTCTTTACAGGTATGAAATCAATTATATTCCACTTGATCTGCTGTGGCACCATTGGCACAGGTGAACCTACTAGGCGCATACCAACAGCTGGTGAATGTACACTGTGCTGGGACAGAGCTCGGGCTTCACCACAGCATGCTATAAGACAGCAGAAACTAACATCTAGCTAAGCATGAGCCTGAAAAGACTATTTTCCTACCCTAAGGGGTAGATTTTAAAAAAGAGCGCAATCGCATACTTTTGTTCGCGCAGCAGGCGCAAACAAAAGTACGCTGGATTTTATAAGATACGCGCATAGCCGCACATATCTTATAAAATCCTGGATCGGCGCACGCAAGGCTGCCGATTTTGGGCAGCCTGCGCGCGCCGAGCCGCGCAGCCTGCCTCCGTTCCCTCCCTTCCCCTACCTAACCCACCCCCCCCCGGCCCTATCTAAACCCCCCTTACCTTTGTCCCTCGATTTACGCCTGCTAGAAGCAGACGTAAATCTACACGTGCCAGCGGACTGCTGGCGCGCCGTCATCCGACCCGGGGGCTGGTCTGGAGGCCTCGACCACGCCCCTGGGCCGGCGCCACACCCCCGGTCCTGCCCCCGAAACGCTGCGTCATTCGGCCCCGCCCCCAACACGCCCCCTTAAAAAAAACCCGGGACTTACGCGCGTCCCGGGGCTCTGCACGCGCCGGCGGCCTATGCAAAATAGGCGTGCCGGCGCGCGAGGGCCCTGCTCGCGTAAATCCGGGCAGATTTACGCGAGCAGGGCATTTAAAATCCGCCCGTATGTGAATACCACCTTTTTCTGTGACACTATATGACCAGTATAGCAGTATCTGAATCTAGGTCATATCTTCCAAACTAGTAAACTGAATCTGTGGATTCCACCAAATGTGTGGCAGCACCTCACAACCAAGATAAGGCTATTTGTTCATAGCAGTCGTTAAACCCTGAAGCTGTACAACACAGTTGCCACAACTGTCCTAGCAGAAAATCCTCAAACTCATGGTCTGCATATGCAAGTCCCTAGCTTGTCTGCAGTTTGTCCTCCAGAGATACCAATGTGAGAGCCCTGACACAGAATATGTTAGGCCCCAAAATGCACAAGCCACTTCTTCTGGTTTACCTGTGTGATGGGCAAGACAAACTGTTCTGGACATCCTGGCTGACCCATCACTAACAAGGGCATACCTGATCTGCAACTGTTGCGGTCGGAACGGTGGACCCTTGAGCCGGCCTGGCGGAAGGTGATGGATGGATAAGAGAACTCCGCGGAGATGGAACAGGCCGGGATGCGGTACCAAGACAGATGCAGAGATGGGGTCTTCATCCTGGAAGCCCAAGATCCCCCCGGGAGGAGCCCGTGAAGACCAGGACTGCTGGGACTTAGGCGACAGCAGCGAGACTTGAAGAGAAGCAGAATTAACACAGCCTAGGAGTAGCTCCTCAGTTTTGCCTAGGTCTTAGTGCATTCCGGACGCTCTTTGCATTGGGCAAGGAAGTGGCCCTTGCTGCCACAGTATAAACACAAGCCCAATGCCCGAAGCCTTCACCTCTCCTCTGCAGTTAAGGGTGTGCGACCCAACTGCATTGGTTCTTCTGTTGATGAGTCAGAGTGTGGCATCCCTGGACTCGACGAGGTCATCAAAGGACTAGCGAAAGCAGGTGCCAAGGATATGGGGCGACGTGGCGGATGTCCTTCCCTTGCTCTTTGCTGAAGTTGACGGTCGATCCGGCCAGCTAAATCAATTACTTCGTTGAGGTCATCCGAAATGTCTCTAGCCGCCAACTCATCCTTGATGCAAGGTGACAGACCCTCCAGAAAAACTCACCGAAGGCTGTTATCGTGCTACCCTACTTCCATAGCGAGGGTGTGAAACTCAATAGGTAGTCTGCCAGGGACCGAGCTCCCTGTCTCAATTCTAATAGCTCTGACAGAGCAGTAGGCAAGCGTGCGGGTTCATTGAATGCTTGTTTGAAGTTGAGGACAAACTGCTGTAGATTATTTAATAGAGGATCTTGGCGCTCCCACATCGGCGAGGCCCAGCTCAACGCCTTCCCCTCCAATAACGACAAGATGTAGGCTACCTTCACAGAATCCAAGGGAAACTGGCCAGGGAGTAGCGAGAACCTTATGTAGCACTGGTTCAAAAATCCTCGGCAGCCCTTGGCATCTCCTGAGTAGCATGAGAGAGCAGGCAACTGAGTGGGAGCAGTTATGTTCACAGTGGAAGCCGGAGGTGGTACCGACGGTGGTTCTGGTGGTATGGCATCCAGATGATTCGCCAGCCATTCAACGGTGGTAGCCAGGATGTCGAGGCAATGTTGTTGTTGTTGCAAGTGTTGGGCCATTCCAGGAATGGCTTGCAGACCGGAGATGTCTGCTGGGTCCATGGCCTTGCAAACTGTTGCAGACGGAACGGTGGACCCTTGGGCCGGCCTGGCAGAGGGAGACGGATGGATAAGAGATCTCTGCGGAGATGGACCAGGCCGGGAGGCGGTACCAAGACGGACGCAGAGATGGGGTCTTCACCCTGGAAGCTGCCTTGAGGACCCAGACTGCTGGGACTTAGGCGACGGCAGCGAGACTTGAAGAGAAGACTGACCAGAAGTCGGGGCAGGCGGCAGACATGGAGAATCAGAAGTGAAGCTGGAGTCAGGAACCAGAGAAACAAGCCAAGAGGAATCTGGAATCGGAGCGGAATCAGGAACAGCAGGATCAGGATCAGCAGGAACAGCAGGACCAGGATCAGGAACAGCAGGACCAGGATCAGGAACAGGAACGCAGCAACTAGTGACTCCTGAGAGTGAACCTCGTTGCAAGGCGATTTCCCTAGTCAGACGCCGGGTTTAAATACCCTACCGGCGTCTGACGTCATCCAGGGGGCTGGCCGGGACTCCGAAGGGCTGGACCTTTAAAAGGGCCTCCCTCGTGTGCGCGCGTGCCTACAGAGGGGGCGGAACCATAATCGGAGCTCAGCAGCTTCTCCCTCATGGAGACGCCGCAGCGGAGAGGCCTGGTAGGCCCGAGGAACGCCGGACCCTGTTGCAGGCCGCGGCACGGACAGGAAGGTAAGGACCCGGTCGCGAGCCTCGCAACCGGGACCACAACAGCAAGTACCAGCAGACTGGACACTTAAATGTTATGATTAACCAGTGAGATTTCAAATGCTTCAAATGAGAGGAATGGAAAATGCCACTGTTTAAAGTGAACCCATAGAAAGTGTGTAGTGCCTGCTCATACACCAAGCTTTTGACAAGTGCATTGTTTTGCCTCACAAGATTAGTAGGCCTCTGGAGCATGGGGAGAGAAAGCCAGGCCCTGGTGCAATGGCATGCAGACCTAACTGTTCAAACCACTTGTCATGTTAGCAATGCTATTATGTCCTCCACAGCCTCCCACCATGTCCTTGCCATTTACTGCTGACACATAGCCAGAGATGGAAAAGAGAAAGAAGCAACTCTCTTACATACCCGTCTACCATCACCACAGAGGCCATCCTCAAAACCTATAGGCCAGATTGCTAATTATAAAGGAATTGTGCATGGCTCCCAGGTACCTGGCAACCATGTCAAAGATATGCATTCAAGTGTCACAGACAACTTGCACGTAGAGGGAGTGGAAGAGCTTTCTGTTGCAGAAGATCTCCTCCCTGTCACGGAGTGGGATGATGGCTGCGTGAGTACAGTCAATAGTTCCCAGAACATTAGGAAAGTTAGTGATGGCATAAAAGCCTCTCTTCAATTCCATCAAGTCCTGCCTGTCCCAAGGAAATGCTATGTTGTGATTTATGCTGTCAGATACAGCTGTTATGACCTGGTCCAGACAGTGGAAAAAAGAAGTTTGGGACATTTCCCTCATGACCCCTACTGTCATTTGGAAGGAGCCAGTTACCATGAAATGCAGGGTGGCCAATAGTTTGGTGAGACCCAGAACAGTGTGGTACATTTCCGTGACCAGATCCAGATCCACTCGGATTTCTTCATATATTTCCAGGATAGCTTGAGAGCTGAGGTGATACCTACTAACCCCATATTTCCTCCACATTCCCAGCAATGAGGCACATGGAGGAAAGATGAGCTCCCTGTATCTCCTCTGCTGTACCTACCTGCATGTCAAGCACTGCCGTAGGCCCCAACCATCTCGCTGTGGGGTCAGTGGCTTGGGCTCGTGTTCAGGGACTTCCCTAGGAGGGGTTGGAACTTCTCTTGCCTGTTTTTGTGGATGTTGTTCTTGTTGTTCTTGTTGTTGTCTGTGGCGAACCTCCTGAAGCATCCACTATCCCCCAACAAGTACATTTTCCACAAATATTATAGGTTTAGGAAGACAGGTCACATTAGAACAGGTTTGTTTTTTTAATTGACCCAGGAGGGCATCTAGGTATGTTTGATAGAAGTCCTCCTTTTATCAAGCATGATAACAGACGTGATAATAGCTGTGATCTACAATAATGGTACAAGCACAAATAACAATTTTTGCCATGTACATAAAAAAAAACAAAATTGTAGTTATTTCTGACATTATATCCCATGTTAGTGTGCATTAAGCTACTGTGGAATGTGGTAGGACACCTTGATTTGCATTAACTCCTCCCACATGCATACTAAATTTACAATTTGCATGTCAGCTTCTGTTGTGCTATTTATCACATGTGCAAAGTATGTTAGACCCAATTACACAGGCCCTAACACACTTTGTTGCCAGAGAATGTGGTTAGTGCAGTTAGTATAGCTGTGTTTAAAAAAGGATTGGATAAGATCTTGGAGGGAGAAGTCCATTACCTGCTATTAAGTTAACTTAGAGAATAGCCACTGCCATTAGCAATGGTTACATGGAATAGACTTAGTTTTTGGGTACTTGCCAGGTTCTTATGGCCTGGATTGGCCACTGTTGGAAACAGGATGCTGGGCTTGATGGACCCTTGGTCTGACCCAGTATGGCATTTTCTTATGTTCTTATGTTTTGATGAATGACCCTATATATTTCTTATATTGCTGACGTCTAACAATGTTCCTGGAAGGTGTGTGTGTATGTGTGTGTGTGTGTGGGGGGGGGGGGGGGGGTTAAGAGGAGTGATAGGGAGTGATGGGGAGGGGGAAGAGGGGGAGAGGGAGAGGGGGAGCGTAGATTCAGATTTCTATATGTTGAAAATACTAACTATATGTGTTAAGTTGGATGACATATTTATGATGGATAATACTGATAGAGTTGCCTATCTTGATAGTCTGTTGATAGTCTGCATATTGTTGTACTGATTGATATGGATGTGTAACATTTTATATTTATTAAAGCCTCTGTGGTTAGATTAATAAAGCTTAAATTACAAAAAAAAAGTAATGACTCCAATCCAAGCCACAATTTAATTCCCCAAATTCTTATTATTAAGATAAAGCTAACACTCAAACATAGCAGTAACAGTTTGAAAAAGGTATGTAGCAAGGCTTAAGACAGCTCAACCTTTAGGTTTCCAAGCAGATTCAAGCATAAGGAGAAAACTACTGCTCATAGTCCTAGTGCTCTTGGGATGGTTGCATAGACTAAAAGGATCTCATGCCAGAGTTACCAGGTGATTGACTAGAGTAACCCTTACAGCCTGGAGTTCTAATTTATATAGCTTACAGCACAAGTTACAGACAATTAATGATAGGGTACATTTCAAACTTAAATGCTCAGGGTTTTTGAAATACCACAGTTTTCCCCCAAAGCATACAAGGCCAGATTTTATCAACCATGGCTCGAAAATATTGAACTTTCACTACATTATTTCAGCATTCCAAACAGGGGTTTCAAACCACATATTATCCAATTAAAACACATGCAAGATACCCCAGCACCTGTTAAATTAGCTTCAGCCTAATATGTCTGGGTGTATATTGCTCAGCCTTCCTACTGACTAGGGATGTGCATTTGTTTAAAACGAAACTGCAAAATGCGATGAATAAGGCTAATTTGTTTCATTCTGGAAGCCCTGAACTGAATTGGGGGCTCCCTGAATGAAATAAAGAGTATTCATTCATTTTAAACAAATGATTCAGACCTAGGTCTAGGACTGAAGCCATGGCCTTGCCTAGGCCTTGGCCCAAGCGCAATGTTGGGGTCTTAGCAGAGGCAATGGCCAATGCTGGGGCCTCAGCTCAGACCCCCAATAATTAAACTAAAAAACAAAATGTTACCTGATCCATTGGGAATCTGATGAAGGCCAGTTCACGACACTGGGGCCTTGGGCCAGGGCTGGCAATTATACAATTTCCATACATCAAAATGCTGCCATTTGTTGGGGTGAATGCGCCACAGTTAATTAATTCTGGGGTGACCAAAGTAGATGCAGTCATTGTGTTGTGAGACAAAGAAAGCAGAGGAAGCCTGAAAAATAGCTCACAGGCCTGGTTTTCAAGGCCCAGGCCTGACCATGGTCTGAAGCCTAGATGTTGGGACCTTGCCTGCTGGCTGAGACCCCTGCATCGAGCCTGGGCCTGGACCAAGGCTCCGGCATTGGGACCTGCCATCCAGGATGGATAGTGGCATTGGGTCTGGGTTCGGGCACAAGCACAAGCATCTGGACCCGGCCTCCAGGCTGAACCGTGGTGTTGGGCCTGGGTCCTGGATTCAGCCTAGGTGTCAAGCTTAGGGTTGGGTTGAAGCTTCGGCCTATGCGAGCCTGAGGGTTCGGGCCCAGACTAAGCCAAAGCCTCAGTCTTGTATAAGCCGAGGCCCTGGCAATCTGCCACGGCCTAGGCCTATGCAAGTGCAAGACTTCATCCTAGTCCAAGATGGTGGATCCCACTGTACTAGGTAAGTGGGGGCCGGTGGGGATCCTGGCCCTGGCATTTTTCCAGGAGGGTGGGAGGAAGGGGGCGTCTTCTTTTTTTTACCATTTAGTGGGAGTTTAATTGCTTGATTCATGTTTTTTTTTCACACAAATGAAACGAATCAAGCAATACATGAACCAAAATTTGCAGGAAAAAATTCCTTCCAAAAACGAATCAAAAACATTTTTTTTCCCCTGCACAGCCCTACTTCTTACCATAAAATGGAGTTTGTCTCTCTCCCAAACCATGTTCTAAACAATAATTTAAATTTAAAGTAGAGCAAACATTCATCTCCTTGTATCATCTTTTTTCCTTTTAGAGCTGCCACTCTCTGGCTTCTATTACATTGATTCAGGATTCCTGCTGACAGAACTGTTTCTTCTTTGATTACTTTGACTATATCCAGATATCACTATTCTGAATTCTTTTGAAGATTTGGAAATCTTTGGACTTTAAATAAATTCTTTTTTTTTTTTTTGGAATCAACAAACATGTGTGGACATTGAGTTTATGGTATGTCTCCCCTTGGGCCTCCCAGAAGATTTCTGGTCCCCAATTGGTGATCCCTGTTGGACCAAGAATCATCCTGGGCCTACAGCAGTCGATCAATACCTCCACAGTCTCTGAAGGTGAATCCTCAAAAAGGGGGGTTACACTTATATCTGACAAAACAACTCGCCAATCTAAGTTGGTTTCATGCAACACATACATTTTATATAACACATACAACACAATACTAAATGGAATTAAAACAAATGTGTAAATTAGTCAAAACCCTGATGAGAAAAGTTGAGCTATTAATCTCTTCCAGAACAGTTTATAATCATGAATTGCACTTAGCCTTTGAAGATTACATGGCAGAGCATTCCACAATACAGGGTTCATTATAGCAAAGGCTTCCATTTATCTAATGTGTGCATGTACAGTGCCCTTTATTAAGTGGTAAATGTGTATTATTTTCTTATATGTGGGTATGGGGTTGGCCTGTATGCTAATTATTATGTGAAAGGAGTCAAAGCATGTGTGGATGATGATTTCATTGCCTGAAGCATTTTTCTATATTTTACTGATTCTAGGTTTCCAACTTTAAATCTGGTATTTAATCAGAGATGGTAATGCCCTTCAGTTATGATAATACTCTCTTCTGTGCAATTGTATGGCTCCGGTATAATAGAAAACTTCTTAGATTTGTTTTCAGAGGTTCTCCTTTGCTCTACCTGACATACATACTCCATGTAGTGTTAAATATGTCTGCATGGGAAGCAGATAAGGAGCTTGACAGCTGGCACCTTGCTTCAGGTGATTTCACTCATATACTCTGAAGGGTTGCTTTGTGTGGATCCTTTTCCATTAGAAGGAGTGCAAGTGGGTGAGGGGACTAGGTAAAGGTAACAGCTAGGAGTCACTGATAGCTCACAGCTGTGAGTTTTAATGAGAAGCCTTCAAATTCTCCTTTTGTCTACCTGTCTGGTGGAAGACAGAGGGCCTGAGGGAACTGCTGTACTGATAGACTGACTCCCATTGGCATGTGGAGCCTCCAGATATGTTAGTGTTGGAAAGGCGATGAAGGGATTTTTAGCTGGAAACTGAGGCATGTGTGGTATATAGATGGCCCTTTCCTGGGAGGAAAACCAAGGTATGGAACTAGAACTTTTCACTAGTTCACCTAAAAGAGCATTGTTATTAGTGTTAGAAGCACAGTTGTATACAGTCTGTATCTATGACTCTGAGCTCAATTTAAAATAGACAACACTATGTACATGCTCATTAAGAGATCCGAGAGAAATAATATTCTAAAGTATCCAGAGGGGTACACCTGCTTGACTGCTGAAACAAAAAAGACACAAAGGCTGGTGGCAGCTTATAGGCTGTTATATTGAGGCATAAGCTTTTCAGGACAAGAGTCTACTTCATCAGATAATCTATAGATAATCAGAAAACTGCCCCATGCAGTACTTTTAAAATAATGTAATCCTGAAGAATGAGATTTAAAAAAATCATTGTAAAATATTATTCATATGCAGGTTTAGAATTCCTCAGGTTGGAAATCACCTCTTTCTCCCACATCTTTAAGAAAAATCATAAATCAGTAGGGTTATTAGAAATCAATGGATCAACATTTATGTTATGCCTATAAAAATGGGTGATCCAACCAGCAATTCATATTCAAATATGAATGTAAATCCTTATTCACTCTCCTCTGAATCTGCATTGACAACATTTGGCTAATTTAACATATGCTTATATGAAGTAGGACTATTATAACAAAGCATAATATTTCCAAATAAGAAGAAACATAAACATAAACAAATAAATGTGTTGGCAGAAAAATAACCTACAGCCTATGTTCTCTGCTTATCTCTACAATCCCTACCACTCCCTCAGAGATTCCCTGTGCTTATCCCATGCTTTCTTGAATTCAAATACTGTCCTTGTCTCCACCACCTCAACTGAGAGATTGTTGAATACATCCACCATACTCTCTGTAAAGTAATAGTTCCTTTGATTTTTTATTTATTTATATACTTAAAAACATGTATTACCTACCCTTCCTACATTCAGAGTGGGGTACAATATAAACATACACAATCAAATAAAAAGAAAAGGGCAGGACAATATAAAGTTTTTTAAGAGAAGGGGGAGTAACATAATTCTTAAGGAAGAGGGAAAAACAAACAAGCACCTAGGGAGTACATTATTTTGAGATAAGGGCCAGAGGTGAGGGCAGAAGTCAGCTAAGTAACACCCTACAAGGAGGGGCATGCTCGGGGTAGTCTATTATCATTTAGGTTTGGGAACCCTTTCTTAAAGAGGAAAGTTTATAGGGCTTTTTTAAAGAATGTTCTTTCTCGAAGACATCTTACTTCCTCCATAGGAGTGGTCCTGTGGAGAAGAAAGTGTGTTCTCTGGTGTCTACACCCTTTTGCCCTCATCCCATGATCTCTCTTTCCAGATCCTCCTTTCTGTTGAAAGAGGCTTGCTTTCTGTGCATGGACACCTTTAAGATATTTAAATGTCTCTAACATATCTTTCCTATTTTGTTTTTCTTCTAGGGTATACATGTTTTTTACATTTTAAGTCTTTATGACAAAGATCATTTACCATTATAGCAGCCACACTCTGGACTAAATCCATCTGTTTTTTTTATCCTTTTCAATGTAAAATCTCCAGAATTGTACAAAGTATTCCAAATGAGGTCTCACCAGAGACTTATGCAGAGACAATATTGCCTTCTAGTATTTTCTGCTGACCATGTCTCTCCCTATGCACCCAATTATCCTTCTAGCTTTTCTTGTCACTTTATCCATCTGTTTGGCACCTTAAGGTAATCAAATATGATCACTCCCAGATTCTACTTTTCTTTTGTACTTAGAAGAATATCATCCACTTACTATACCACTCTCTTGGGGTTTTGCAGCCCAAAATACATAACTCTGTATAAATATGCAGCGTATCTGATTGTAATCCACTTTGAAGTGCCTGAAAAGTGGAATATTAATCAAATAAATAAATAAATAGAATAATATTATCTGCCAGGCTCTAGATCATTCCTCAAGTTTTGCTAGATCCCTCATGTTTTCCATCACATCTTGATTATCTGCCTTTTTTTCAGATTTTGATATAATCTACAAAAAGATAGGGATGTGAATCGGTTTTTGACGATTTAAAATATCGTCTGATATATTTTAAATCGTCAAAAATCGTTAGGGCCACGATACAATACCAATTCCCCCGATTTATCGTCAAAAAATCGTAAATCGGGGGAAGGGGGAGGGCAGGGTTCCGGACCCCCGCTGAACGACCTCCTGCAGTCGATCTCCTGCCGGCGCCATTTTCCGTACGGAAAATGATTCGCGGCAGGAAATCGCTCCCGGACCCCCGTTGGACCCCCAGGAACTTTTGGCAAGCTTGGGGGGGCCTCCTGACCCCCCCAAGACTTGCCAAAAGTCCAGCGGGGGTCCGGAACGACCTCCTGCGTCGAATCGTTTTGGTCTATGGCCGCCGCCATTTTGCGGCGGCCATTTTGCAAAATGGCGCCGGCTGAAGACTACACGATTTGGTGTGCCGGTTTTCCTGCTCTCCCCCTTCCCCAGATTTAGCTATGGACCGCCGCTATGGAGGTAATTTAAGGCTACGGAGGTAATTTAAGCTACGGACTGCCGCTACGGACCCCCAGGTAATTTAAGGCATTTGGGGGGGGGGGGTTCGGGAGGGTGGGGGATTTAATTTAAAGGGTCGGGGTGGGTTTTAGGGGGTTTTAGTGTGCCGTGTTTTAGTGTGCCGCTGGACCCCCAGGTAATTTAAGGCATTTGGGGGGGGTTCGGGAGGGTGGGGGATTTAATTTAAAGGGTCGGGGGTGGGTTTTAGGGAGTTTTAGTGTGCCGGCTCACGATTTTAATGATTTTCACGATACTTTACACACCCAAACGGCAATAATATGATTCCCTCCCCCTCCCAGCCGAAATCGATCGTTAAGACGATCGAGGACACGATTCACATCTCTACAAAAAGACAAATCTTTCATGGTAGTCCTGTAAAATCACTTACAAAAATGTTAAACAGAACCAGTCCAAGGACCGATCCCTGTTGCACACCTTTAATAGCACTCTATTCTTGAAGTGAACTCCATTTATTACTACCCTTTATCACCATTCACTCAAACATTTTCTTACCCACGGGGTAGATTTTAAAAGGTGCGTGCGGGTGTACATGTGCGCATGCAACCCGACGTACGCAGGTTTATGCCCGATTTTATAAAATGCGTGCACAGGCGCACGCATGTTATAAAATTGGGGGTCAATGCGTGCAAGGGGGTGCACAATTGTGCATCTTGCATGCGCCGAGCTCTGCTGCTTTCCCCCATTCCCTCCCAGGCCGCTCCGAAATCGGAAGGGCCTGTGAGGGAACTTCCCTTCCCCATAGCCTGACCTTCCCACCCCTTCCCCTAACCTTTCCCCACCTAGCCCTATTCTAACCCCCCCAACCTTTCTCTTACCTTTTGCACCTGCTTCTGTGCACGCGCAAGTTGCGTGCGCAGGCAGCCTGCCAGAATGCAATCCTCTGACGCAGCAGCAAATGGCTGCTGTGTCAGAAGCTTCTGGTCCCGCCCCCAGAATGCCCTGCCCCACCGATGCCCTGCCCCCGGAACACCCCATTGTGCAAGCCCCGGGACTTACACGCGTCCCGGAGCTTTACATGTGTCGCCGGGCCTTTTTAAAATAGGCCCGGCGCACGTAACCCCCCTACATCCTTATATCTTCTGAATTTATACGTGTAGGGCTTTTAAAATTCGGCCCACAGTCACTTTAGGGACAACACCAAGAGCACTCAGGTTATATCTGTTGCCTGTGATGAACCATGTCAAAGGCCTTATTGAAGTTCAAGCACATACATCTAGCACTTTCTCCTGAATCTACTTTCTGGTCACCCAGTCAAAGAAATTGATTAGATTTATTTTACCAGACCTATTATTCATCCTTAAAATATAATCTTTCCTGCCTTGCCCTTTATTCTTGATTGGGTGGACTGAGAAGAACACCACTTGTGCACCTATGTGCTTTAACATCTCTTCCAGAATCATAAAGTCATTCTTAATGTGCTCTGTATGGTACCTTATAGAATTGTTTGTGGCAGCATTGATGAGCAGCATTGGTGAGTAGTCAGGAAGCTCAAGGATATTTGGCAAATTCTCCATAATGTCTAAGATTTTGGTACCTGGCAGACAGCACACTTCCTGGGACATCATGTCTGGGTGGAAGATGGATGCCTCCCTACCCCTTAGAGATTAACCACCAACCATTTCAACCCTCTGCCTCTCAGGTACAGTGAAGGCTGAATACCACTTCTTCTCAAGGGAAATCAAAATTGGGATGTAAGGTCTAGTAATCTGGGTCCAATTGTCATCTTGTGTCTGGTTTAACTTTCTCTATACTTGAGTTTTCCATCTTTGATTCCTCAATAAGCATTTCATCAATTTAGTTTCATGTGTCTTGCAGTCTTGACAGCTTCCTGTCTGAAGTTCAAAACCTGTTTCCTCACTTTGGATCAGACTAACATCTGGAGAAGAGTAGATGTAGCAACAGTATTGTTAGCTTTCATGACAGCATTTCCAGGCTATCCTTCAGCTGATAACATCTGGCACCTGTTTGAAGAAATAAGAAAGATCTCCCAATGTCTTTACCTTCCTCAGCTGCCATGCAAGTAAAATTAGTTAGCCTGTTGTATCTAACTTCCATTTCTACATTCAAAATTCTTATTTGTAGGCTCGTTTCCATGTTCTCTTTTTGCTATAAATCATGAAGTGGCTTAACATATCCTTTCATACTATATAATATGTATTTTTATATATATATATATATATATATGAATTATGTAGTTTAGTGTAGTTCTCTTTGATTCATCTTGTTGCTTACGGTATAAAAGTAAATCAGATCAAGTAAAAACAAACAAGAAAACAGCTGTACTGTACTCTAAAACTGAAGACATAAAATAATCAAGCAACCATCTCAAGCAGAAAGAAACTTCAAAATGAAGAAATCGATCAAGCAATCTTCCCAAACAGAAATTAATAAACTACAAAAGCATAAGCAAGCAAATTTCCCTAGCAGAAAAAATAAACTTTGAAAGGTAATACAAATCAAGCCAACATCCCAATGGAAATAAAGCAATTCAGTTAAGAAAGTTAGACAGAAACCTGTCTTTTAGCCAGTGCCAAGTCCCAATCTCATAGAAACATAGAAACATAGAAATGACAGCAGAAGAAGACCAAACGGCCCATCCAGTCTGCCCAGCAAGCCACGCAGTTCATCCATTTATTTTTTTTTCCCACCCTTTTTCTCCCTCCCACCCATCACTATTGGCTTCCAGCACCCTCCGGCCCCAACTCCCTTCCACCCCTCCACCATGCAGAGAGCAGCGCCGTATCCACATCCCAGTGAACATCCAGCTCAATCAGGGGTAGCAACCGCTGCAACAAGCAGGCCACACCCCTGCCCCATACTCTTACCCACCCCTGCTTTGTTTGTTTGTTTCTTGTTTTTGTTTTTTTTGGAGATGGCAGCCCTCCGTGAAGGCAGAACACCAACTACTGGCCACTGGCATCCCGCTCCATGAATGCCTCTGTGGCTACTGCCGCTCCGTGCAGTGTTTTGCTGCCTGAAGGTGGAACACCAACTACTGGCCACTGGCATCCCGCTCTGTGAATGCCTCTGTGGCTACTGCCGTTCCGTGCAGTGTTTTGCTGCCTGAAGGTGGAACACCAACTACTGGCCACTGGCATCCCGCTCCGTGAATGCCTCTGTGGCTACTGCCGCTCCATGCAGTGTTTTGCTGCCTCCTCTTTATTTACGCCCACTAGACTTGATGGTTCCACAGTGTTTATCCCACGCCCCTTTGAAGTCCTTCACAGTTTTAGACTTCACCACTTCCTCCGGAAAGGCATTCCAGGCATCCACCACCCTTTCCGTGAAGAAATACTTCCTGACATTGGTTCTTAGTCTTCCTCCCTGGAGCCTCAGCTCGTGACCTCTGGTTCTCCTGCTCGAAATGCCTCTCTCAAGATGGAGATTTGTTCTCTCCTTGCCTTACTATTTATATGCTTTTCCATCAGTTCGTTCAAATAAGTTCTTTGATGAGTTGCAGCTCACTTCAAAAAAACGTGTTTGCAGTTGAAAACATGTTTTTTTGAAGTGAGCTGCAACTCATCAAAGAGACAAGCATAATTGAAGCGAAATATTATGTTTTAATAAGTAGATATAGTGGGTAATATAAGGTGTATATTTAAAAAAAAAAACCACGGGTAATTGAGGGCTTTGAATGAGGAGAACACAGGAAGAACCTTGATACGCTGAATTAAATGGTTGAGAACGAACGATAGCCCCTGAAGCAGGTGCGAGGAGCGCGCCGAATCATTGTCAATGTCGGGCGATTCATCTGGGTAAAGTAGTGGAAAGTAAACACAGCTCAAAGAGACAAGCATAATTGAAGTGAAATATTATGTTTTAATAAGTAGATATAGTGGGTAATATAAGATGTATATTTAAAAAAATAAAAAACGGGTAATTGAGGGGAGGCTGTTTTGCACTTTAAAAATAAAAAGAAGGAAATGGACAAACCCTCAGAGAGTTGGTAAATGACGTGATCAAAAACGGTGTTGAAGCCAAGAGAGGGGTTGTAGCCCTGTAAGGGCAAGAGCCCATGAGACTGGAAACACTATGTAATATTCTGATACCACTCTCCATCGGTTGTTTTCTTTACAATTGTTTTCTTGAAATGTAAAAGTTAAGTTACATTCTGCTAGTTTGCAGTTTACCTCAAGTGGTCATCAAAATTTGTCTGGGTTATAAATACTGAGGTTGTGAACCAGTATATAATATAATTTTATTGGATTCGAGAAGAATATAGCACCATTGGTAGCCCATTTCAGAGATTTCAATCACACCTTCGAGGAAATACAGTGGACGGTTTTAGAAATTATATTACCACATTGGAGAGGAGGAGACCACGTTAAGCGGCTCAGACAACAAGAACAGAAGTAGATTTTTCAATTGCAAACAGTCTCACCAAAAGGCCTGAATAAGGAAATCGAATGGACACAATTCATGTGATTTTTACGTCATTTCATGTAGGATTGTCTGTCAATCATAGCACATAAATAGTCATGTGAGGTACATGAGTTATATGTATAAGTAGACTCGCTATCAGCCAGGTTGTGCTGAAGTGATGAAGAAGATTAGAATGGGGGAAATATCTAGTAAGCAGTTCTGCCTGGTGACTCGTAATGCTGTCCTTGAAGTGCATATACTTACTAGAAACATTTCTATTACAAAAGAGACTAAAATACTTTTATTGCAGGAGAAACTTAATGGAACCTTCTTGGAATGATTGAAAATATCCGGAGAATCTTTGAAGTAGCAGGACCTGAAAAAAGGTTGGGGAGTCCCTGCAGCAGCAGCATGTAAAATGTGATATCATGTCGGACTCTGGACTCTGGATCTCAAACAACTAAAGGGGAAGTACCATATTTTTAAGTAAACATTTTTTTCCCTAAAAAGACTTTATATAAATATAAAAACACTTTCAAAAAGGACCAGTGATTAAAGATGACCCTGAGCGGTGAAAACACAAGCAAAATCCAAAGCTTGTAAACCTTGGAGTGTTATGAAGGTCCAAAGTATTTATTATAAAATACAAAAAACAAAAATATAAGTATAAGGTACAAAAGAAAACTTTCTGGTATATTGAAAAGATACATTTTGATACAACATGTTTTACATATTATAGACTTCTGGAATTTACCACCAAGGCAGCTAGGAGAAATATTCAGATGAGTTGCTGCCTTCCCAGTATCAGCTCCAAACTTTCCAGATGATGGATGCATGAAAAGCCCTCCTGGAAGAGATAGTGAAGTTAAAAACAATAAAGGAATGCAAAAGGGCATGAATTAAACATAGAGGATCCTTAGTGGCTAAAGGATGGAAATGAAGGAAAGAAGAAACTTGTGTTAACTGGGGTAACCTGTATGGAGGAACAGTTACTATTTATTTATTTATTTATTTATTTATTTATAACTTTTCTATACCGAAGTTCAAATAACAGAGTTAATTATCACTACCCTTATTTTTAATTATTACTACCCTTAGCAAAAGACATGGGGTAATCTGCAAAAAGCTGCAGTTACTACCCTTAAAAAAAAAAAAAAAAGAAAAAGAAAAACTTGCTGGTCAGACTGGTTTGCCACTTGGTTCTTTTTCTGATGATATTTATTATGTTAATATGTTATTTTCTTTTATTATAATTCCACTGGAATGAAACTGGGAAACTCAGGAAAAAGTGAAAAGTATCACATTTGGAGTCATTCTATGCTGCTTTTAAAAAATCAGTAAAAAGATAGCCATAGCATATTACATAGAAATGCAGAAGATGTAGACAGAAAAGGAACGGATGGATTATCCAATCTTGACATTTGTATCGGCCTATTGTACTGTCATAGCTCTTAATTAATCTGTAATCTTCTCCCTTCCTTTGTTATATTACTGCACTTGTCGGTTGAACAGCTGTTTTGCTCTATCCTACTTACTGCACAAGCATCTCAAAACATTATCACTTGTCCCATTGAGTCCTCATTCATTTCTCTTTTTCTGAATAACTTGCACAATTGTCCACTCACTGGACATAACCTAAACCTATATTCACTCACTTACTCTATTGCACTCAGACCCAAAATTTAGACACACACATACTAGTAAGTCTAGGAAACTCATACATAAATGAAACTGATTATATTTATTTTACAAATCAAGTATACATTTGAAAAATATGTTCCTTATTTCCATGGGGCACAGATGAAAGGAGGGTCAGATTAGGAGATTTCTGGGTTTCCAGAGCATCTGGAGAGGTGGTAATAATGGTGGAGGTGGGATGTCCAGGGGATCTCATTCTTCCCCTGCTGCTCCTGCAGAAATGCATGAATATGTCTATAAAAGGTAGAAAAAGAGATAAATATAGTCACTCAAGATGCCTTGAAAGCAACACAGAAAACAGCAGTTGCAGAACAGGAAAGGAATCACCACATGTAACTATACCTCTACTAATGAACATTTCTTTGCCTTCCTTGGCAGCATATCTGGTTTGTAGGCCCCTGGTCCTTTGGAGAGACAGAGGCACAGTGGATAAATAGAAACATAAGTATCGGGGGGGGGGGGGGGGGAAGGAGAGGTATCAGTCAGTTCCACTACGAAGCATTAAAAAATGTGTCATGGATGTGAGCCCTTGGACTCTGGTGTGGTTGACGCAGGCTAGCAGGCAAATCTGCTAGACCCAAACTGATGTCAGGTGGACTTACTCTTACAGGGACTGGAAATGGAGTTTCATCTACATCATCCCCATTTCCCACAGGTTGAGCCCTTGGGTTCAAAGGGCCGGCAGGGCTTAGGCAAAAGTCCTGTAAGGAGCGGTCAGACAAATTCAAGGTGTGGACAGTGGTCAGGGCTTGCAGTGGGCAAAGGTTACCAATTCCAGGCCTAGGTCAAGGCTATCCAGTGAGCAAACAGTATCCGGGTCAATGCAAGGGGTCAGGTTAGGCGGCAATCCAGAAGAATAGTCTGTATCCATATCCAGTCAAGGGTTAGGGCAGGCAGCCACCCAGAACAGTAATCAGAGTCCAGAGAAGAGGTCTGAACCAGGAATCAGGCCAAGAAAGACACGACAAGGCAAAACAGGACAATGGGGACCAAGACAAGGTAGGGCAAGGTAATAGAGAGTCATGGCAAGGCAAGAACAAAGCAAGGAGGTAGGACAAGGAGGCAAGGCACAAGGGCAATAAAGAAAAGCACAAGGACAACAAGGTGAGGCACAAGGAGACAGCAACATTGTTACTTTTGCCATTCAATGGATGGCCCCATGATTGGCTGTACTAACCCCAAGGCCAGCAGGCTTTGTCATGGTGGGATGCCACTGATCAAGACAACACAGCAGGGCACCACTGGGATCACCAACTCTGGACCTCCTCCTAGGTATGCACATGCCCAAAATCATTTTCTTAAAGGGCATTCAGTGGTAAAGCCTTGGATGATGTCACGACTCTTTGCCTTATAAAAGTACTTTCCCAATGCCCCTTCTCTGCCTCAGCAAACAGGCAGCCTTGCCTTGTTTTCAGCTTCAGCCTCGCCTTATCTTCAGCTTCAGTCTTGCTTCATCTTCAGCCTCAGCCTTGCCTTGTTCTTCGTCACAGTTTAAGCCTCAGCCTTGTCTTCAGTCTCAGCCTTGTCTTCAGCTTTAGCCTGGTCTTTAGTCTGGTGGTCATCCTTAGTCTGCTCTTTTGATCTGACCTTAGTTATATACTCCAAGACTTTAACATGGTAAGAGGGGCTCATGCTTACACTGCTCATGACAAACATGCATTGCAAGGAAGGAAGCCCTGTTGCTGAGGCACTGGGCTGGACCATGCCTGGTGTTTAACTATCAGCTGCACTGACACAATAAAGGGAGTGCCAGCAAGATTTTCCAGCATGCGGCTTTTAATTGCATGAGGAGGGCACACGCCTAATGGGAGGCACAGTGCAACCAACCCAGCAAGCAACAGTGATATCCCTGCTGTGAGAGGTCCCAGCAGTTTCCTGTGACTTTGATGGCACTCGGAATAGGTGTGGCCCATCACAGAGCCTTCCTATGGCTGGCCAAGATGTTACAAAATGAATGCAAGAGCTGGATGCAGAGAAAATAAATTTTTTACAAAGTAATCAAAAAACTTAAGGTCAAGCAACATGATGTCATTCAAGGAACACAGAAAAAGCACATGTCTTTTCTTTGAATGCAATAAAGTACTATGCTCTAAGAAGTGAAAGGAAACACCATCACAGTACACGCAGACACAGCAGTGATGGACAGAGGAAGAAAACATTATCTGTATTGAAACTAGAAAAAATAATTTATGCCAAAGAAGATAGGGGAACAGCATGTGTGACTCATGGTATGTCACACTAACACACCAGAGACAGATACCACATGACAAGGTACTTATAGACACACACATTAGAATACATGATGGGCAACAACAAGCAGTGTTATACAGTGAAATACTTATGTAAAGAATTTCCTTCACCAGTCAGCATTAGTTCTCTGGACCCATTCAACTAAGGCTCCTCCATGAGTAAACATTTTTCAATGAAGAAAAAGTCCCAGAATCATGGGTCATGATAGGAGGCTGAAGGAGATAAGACTCAGAAATAAAATAAGGGAATATGTCTTTACATAAAAGAATTTGGATATAAAGAATAGCATCCCCAATGAGAAGGATTCAAGCCAGTATTATTATTCAAGAAGGTCTGGGATAAATACAAGGATGGTAAAGCTAGAGATCAAGTATCCCATGTATGCTTACTTTATAATTATGCATGTTCTCTGTGAACTGCCTACAAAAGGTGATAGGTGGACAAGAAATATTTCAAATAAATAAATAAATACATGGGATTCCCCTGCCTCTCCAAAATGCCTCTTAATAAGAAAAAGGCAGAATGCCATGTTTCAATTCAGATTCAGGAGCATATACTTATTCAGTTGGATGGGGATCAAATAGAAAAACATCCAAAAGAGAAGATACTTATTAGAGGATTGAATCCAATCAGTACCAAGAAAAATATTAATTAAGAGAAATGTCTTACTCTAGCAGCGCACATTGAGCCCACCAACAATATGTGAGAACCAGAAAGATAGGAGACAAAACATGTCGTCATTGCAGGAATGTGGGTGGGCAAAAGCTGTGGATTCACAGTATGTTGTCTGCCTTTCTGAGTTTCTGTCCCTATTTCAGGCAATAAGTATAAGCATGTTCTGTCTGCATATTTATTTTAAATCCAGCATCACCACTATGGATACACATTACTAATATTAAAAGAGCTTCATATCTGTTTATCCTTTTGAGGCACAGCTGACAGGTATACTATGCTGCTTAATGAATTGATCAAACAGGCTTTAAAAGGGCCAACCAGATATGTCCATTAGTTTGCAGATGACAGTGTTACCGCCATGATTAGATATTCATTCCTATTCAAAGCAGTGATAGCAGGAGATGTTCAGGATATCCCAGTCTATAAGGAACTATGTTATCATATTGTATGATAACTCTTATAGAAAGTGGCAAGGTGCTTGCAGGAATTGGATAATTGAATGCACAAACATTTCTATTATAACTTGACTGCAAAAGATGCAGGCTGGGTATTGTAATGATGAAACTCTTATATAGGACATATTAGACTAGTGGTCAGTGCTCTTACTCTTGTGTGTTCCTATGTGGAATGAGATTGTGAAGTTATAAAAGCATTGCAGGTTTTTATGAAAGGCAAAGATGTGTGACTGGTGCCCTGTAAATGTCTGCTTTTATGGAAAGGATCACTGTGAATGGCAGGTTTGGTCTAAAGTTTGTGTAGATGGGATTTTTTTTCTTTTACATTTGGACTCATGCTGACCTTAAGTGGCAGAAGTATCTTGTTTTCTACAGTTTGGTAAGGCATTAAGGAATTGTTTTCTGATTGTGGTTTTTTTTCTCTCTGTGTAAGTGAGGGGGGTTTCTGTACATGTTTCAGAAAGTATGTAAATGAAACAATATGAAGAAAGATATATAGGCAGGCATTCTTTTTACTTCTTTCCCTTAGATTGGCTGAACCAGAGAGGAGGAGTAGCCTCGTAGTTAGAGCAGGGGGGCTTGAGACCAGGGCTCAGTTCCTACTGCTGCTCTTTGTGACCTTGGCCAAGTCAGGTACAAACTTCAGATTGTGAGCCCTCTGGGCACGAAGAAATAACTACAGTACCTGAATGTAATCCACTCTGAAGTGCAGAAAGATAAATAAACATCACTTTCCACACCTTTTTTCTGTAGAGAAGCAATAGCACTAGATTGAGTTTGGGTGTCTGAGAAGAGATATCGAGGCTCTTCTATAGTGAAATGTGGCAAATAATACATTCTGCAGCTTGAATCAGGGTGGGCTCAAAATGCTTTAAGTAGTACATTTTCAAAACTATTTAAGTGGGTAAGACATGATTTGCTCATGTTAATCCATCATCTGGAAATAACCTGCAGATACTGTCCTAGTGCAGATCATTTGACAATTGCCTTCTAAATGTCAGTTTTATGGCCTTTTCAATCCTTTTTAATCTCTTTGCCATCCTCTGCTTGATCTTTGATGCGCAAATATTTTTATTTGTTAGTGCACCAAAATAGTAATTCAACTCAACCTCATTTCTGACTTCAAAATGAGTGAACCACAATTTAGTGCCAGCAAACATGCTTAATTCATCAGGCTGAAAATGTTAATGCAAAATGGAATGTGAGCATTATCAAATGATGCAAACTTATAAATTCCATAGTTCAGTCAGGAGGAAGTAAATTTGAATCATATATCAACCAGAACCTGAGTTCATACTCAGTGATCACTAAAGTTCAAGTGCAATCTTAAAAAGGAAGGCAAGAAACTGATTTCTGTAAGAAAAACATTTAAAAAAAATAAATACTGATTAAGGGTCTCATGTTGCAAAACATTATTTTAAATTAGTAGAATCTAATTTTGCAGACAAATCAAATGTGTTCATTATAGTATCCAGTGATAACCCGTTATCTTGTATGCTTTCTGTTCTGCATATTTCCATTTTCCTGTGTTAAAGTATAACAAATTTAATTAATTTCAAGTGGGTGGATGTACTGATAGAAGTTTGATATTAAATTGACATTTTCTCTAATGTGTGTTCTGGATCCCACACAATATCTGTCATATATAAAGATGTTCTAATACCACTGTTTTGGACAAATCTCATTTCTTCTACCCCACTGTTATATGATGTATGATATTCTGAATCATAAGGACATGGATATGATTATGTTTATAAATTATTATTATATGAGATTTTTTAAATATATAGAGGCATTACAGTGCATAATTACAAATGGTCTTGCCCAGCTATGGGATAAAGGCCATATTTCATAGTCATCTTCTTAAGCACAGCAGCAGAGGTAGGGGGCAGAGAATTTAAATTAGCTGCCCAGCAACACAGCTGACATTTATTAGTTAAATGGGAAAGGGGTCTGGGGAGACTAGGATTCAGGCCAAGTTCCTTTTCAGGTCTAGCAGAGAACAATGGGGGAAGAAGTCAGTAAACCTTGAATAGGCAGACAGCCGCTGTAGCAGCATCAGTTCAATCACAGAACTGGATAAAGCAGAATCTGATGCAAGAAACACAGAGCCAAAAAAGAATATTCAGGCAGAATAGGCAGCTTACAGCAGCACAAGTTAATACTGATAAATATATAAATTAGAGGTGTTACAGAAAAATTGGAAGGGCCCAGCAAAGAAAACAGATGGAACAAGCAAAGAGGCATCCTATTAGAGTCCGGATGACACTAAGATCTGCAACAGAGTGGACACGCCGGAAGGAGTGGAGAGAATGAGACGGGATCTAAGGAAACTGGAAGAGTGGTTGAAGATATGGCAGCTGAGATTCAATGCCAAGAAGTGCAAAGTCATGCATATGGGGAGTGGAAATCCGAATGAACTGTATTCAATGGGGGGGGGGAAAGGCTGATGTGCACGGAGCAGGAGAGGGATCTTGGGGTGATAGTGTCTAATGATATGAAGTCTGCGAAACAATGCGACAAGGCGATAGCAAAAGCAAGAAGAATGCTGGGCTGCATAGAGAGAGGAATATCGAGTAAGAAAAGGGAAGTGATTATTCCCTTGTACAGGTCCTTGGTGAGGCCTCACCTGGAGTACTGTGTTCAGTTCTGGAGACCGTATCTACAAAAAGACAAAGACAAGATAGAAGCAGTACAGAGAAGGGCGACCAGGAAGGTGGAGGATCTTCATCGGATGACGTACGAGGAGAGATTGAAGAATCTAAATATGTACACCCTGGAGGAAAGGAGGAGCAGAGGTGATATGATACAGACTTTCAGATACTTGAAAGGCTTTAATGATCCAAAGACAATGACAAACCTTTTCCGTAGGAAAAAAATCAGCAGAACCAGGGGTCACGATTTGAAGCTCCAGGGAGGAAGATTCAGAACCAACGTCAGGAAGTATTTCTTCACGGAGAGGGTGGTGGATGCCTGGAATGTCCTTCCAGAGGAAGTGGTGAAGACCAGAACTGTGAAGGACTTCAAAGGGGCGTGGGATAAACACTGTGGATCCACAAATTCAAGAGGCCGCCAATGAAGAGAGGGGGACTCGCCAGAATGATGGCTACTGCCTGGAAACAATACCCTTATTCAATAAACATATACATGGTTACTGTGACTCCAACATCCCTCTAAGCTTCAACAGCAAGAGGAAATATGGAAAAAAGGATTTGCACTCACAAAGAGGGGAGTAGCTGGCTTGTTACGGCGGTTACTACCCCAAACCAAATAAGCCTGATACTTCACTTTCAATGCATATCCAGCATAGTTCTCTGCTTCAACGGCAGGGCTGAAGAAAAACTGATACTTCACACATCCAGCAGAGCTCTCTACTTCAACGGCAGGGGAGAAGAAAAAAGGGTTCGCACTCACAAAGCGGGGAGTAGCTGGCTTGTTATGGCGGTTACTACCCCAAACCAAATGTGCCTGATACTTCACTTTCGATGCATATCCAGCATGGCTCTCTGCTTCAACGGCAGGGGAAAAGAAAAACAACCAATAAGGGCTGTATAACATAGTCTGGGTAAAACAAATAAGCATGGGTGTAGCTTGCTTATTGCGGCGGTTACTACCCCTACTACCCCTAACTAATCAAGCTAGACATTTCACTTGGATGCAGCTCCATCACTGCTCTCTACATTAATGGTGGGGGTGGAAGGGAAATAGAACCAAGAGCTAAGAGAAACAGATAAGTATGAGAGAAAAAATGTGTGAGGCTTGCTGGGCAGACTGGATGGGCCGTTTGGTCTTCTTCTGCCGTCATTTCTATGTTTCTATGTTTCATTTCTATAAAAACAGTGAACGCCATCACCAACTACCAACTACCAACTACCAGCAGAATATGTGATTTCTAACCCTGTACAACTGGAGAAAGTCACATTGGGCCTCATTTTCTAAAGTATCTCAGGCCTGCGATACTTTAGGGAATGAGGGGTGGGGGGCCGAAACGGGGGCGGGCCTGTGCTAGTCGGCAGCGATCACACCGTTGCAGTGCGATCGCTGCCGGTTTTGCACCCAATAGCGCCACCATAGAAGGTGTAGCTATTGGGCGCGAACTCAGACGCAAAAAGGGCCTTACCTTTTCGTCATCAGTGGCATCTTCGCAGAGTCGGCCCCGGTGACGCCCCGGGGCCGACTCCACCCCCATTTTGGTATCGCGTGAAATCCGGATGGAAAATGAGGCCCATTCACAACATTCAAATGAGAGAGCAAAGTTAATCTATATTCAAGAATATAATTATTGAGAGGGTCATCCTCAACCTATTGTGGCAAATCCTTTGTGAAGAAAGGATCTGAATAACCAGGCATGAGCAGTAGTGGCTATCAGAATAAGAAAGGTATATTAGTTACTTGTAAGGCTTTACCAAGAGGAAGGTGGAAGGTGGAGAGCAGCAAAGGAAAAAAAGTCTAGCAATGAACAACTCTTTATCAGGTCAATGAAATATCATTTAGCTTTATAAAGCTGTACAGTTCATAAAGATAATGTAGTATTTTGTAGTTCAATTATTTAAATTGTTGACTTGGGAAACATGTTTTGAAGAGGAAATATCTCTTCATATTTCTGTTTATTTTCAGATACTCAAATAATGCCAGTCTTCCACTCTGCATGGCCAATAATAATCTAGCTAGCAATAATTACTAACTGAATCACAAAGAAAGATCCAATAGCAAGAGGCACCTTCCCATCCCTGGGGAATATTTGATGGGCTTTACCTGGTTAGGGAACAGTCTGACACAGGGCATGGGCAGGGGACAGGATTTCCTGTACGGCAAACTAGCTAAAGACACTTACAAACACAGTCCATAAACTCTACTGTCCAAAAATAGTACATGTGCTTCCAAAAATTAAAAATGTATCTTAAAATACAGAAGTATTACAGAAGGTTTAAATCATAGACCACTTCCATATTCACTTTACTTATAATCTTGGTCAAATAACAATAAATCATAGTCCTAACATTTTTAATTCTGTCACAATTACTCATTGGTAAGTGTGCAGTGATAAAAAAATTTGTTTTTGATTTATGGTTCATTGTCAGGAGGTTATTTTCACATGAATTTCAGTTCATGGAATGTTTGATTCATTTAATTTGTGTGGAAAAATGAATCAAACATAAAAAAAAAAAAGAATAAAAAAATGAAAATGGTGACTTCCGTCTCCGGCACACATTCCTCCCACCCACCCAGAAAAATGCTGGGCTAGGAACCCCCTGGGTCCCACTTTCCCTGTCCAGTGGGGATCAACTGGCAAGGCCTAGGACCAGGCCAAAGCATCAACCTTGTGCAGGCTGAGGATGCTGTAGGTCACCACAACCTCAGCCAATGCAAGGCTAAGGCTTCAGCCTTGCCCAGAATCTGAATCTGTGGCTAAGGTCTAGACCAGGCTGAAGCCTCGGTCTTGCATAGGCCAAAGCTGCGGTAGGTCACTGTGATCTTGGCCTCGTCCTACACAACTGTTGTGATCTGCTCTGCTGATGGGAGGAGCAAGCAGATGTGAGTAGCAATCTGATAGGATCTACTCATCCAGAGGGGAGGAGTTAGCAATCTACCACGGATCTGCTAAGGAGTTGGCAATCTGTTATGATATAGACTGCTGAGTTGGCAATCTGTACCAGCGGAGTACTAGAGAGGGTGCTCAGCTAGACAGGAATGTAAATAGGAACCACCGGATGGTCGGCACCATCTTGTGCTCCTACCATGTGACAGGGGCTGACCAATGGCACCTACCATGTGACAGGGGCTACCCCTGTCACATGGTAGGAGCACAAGTTGGTGTCGTCCGTCCATTGCTCCTACCATGTGACAGGGGTCGACCAATGGCATCGGTAGCTCCTGTGACATAGTAAGGTCAAAGTCTATCGGTGCCATTTTGAATACCGGCAGCCGATGGCACGAGTGCAGGAGATGATCCAGGACCCCCGGTGTGCCACCAGGGACTTTAGGTAAGTCTTGGGGGGGGGGGGGGGGGTCAGGAGGGTGGGGGTTATAGTTAAATAAATTTAAAGGGGATGAATGCCGAATTCAACGTATTAACGGATTGGGCTTTCCCCCCTTGACCGAATGCAACGTATCTGGCCCCTGACGAATACGTATCCTGAATCCAACATATACTTTCCAGCTGCACATCCCTATTAAATAGTCCAACAGGCTGACGACATATGGAAGCATTATTCGGGGTTGCTGCCACTGCATTCATATTAGGCCCACAAATGTACATGCACATGCCTATGATAAGGCTGGGTTGTGGCAGCATTGTGAATTGGGATGCTGGGTCCAGCGTCATTTCTGCCACACTGAAGCAGAGCAATGTCGAGGCTGACAAGAGAGACAAGGCAGCATGGGAGATGGACTCCGGCAGCTTCCAGGCGCTTTGAGACTGACTGGCATCGTGGTGAAATCTGCAGCTTGCAGATCCTACCTGTGGGCCACAAATCTTAACAGCAAGTACTCAAACATCAAATAGATCCTATACTACTAATGTCAGTAATAGAAGGCCAATGGCCTAATTTTCAAAAACATCTACATGCTTAAAAATGGGTTTTACATATGTAAATACACTTTACTCATGTAAGTAGGCTTTTGAAAATTGCTACATTGTATACCATTGAGTTGTTCATAGGATTTACCTGCATGAGTGCACTTTGCTCATATAAATGAATTTTGAAAAGTGCTACAATAGTATGTTATAGTTATGCGTGTAACTCTTTTGAAAATTCAGCATATGATCAACTTGTTTAATACCAGTTTATGGACTTCTCCTCCAGGAACTTATCCAAATCTTTTTTAACTGCTCTAACTACATCCTCTGGCAATGAATTCCAGAGCTTAATTGTGCGTTGAGTGAAAGAAATGTCCTTGATTTGTTTAAATGTGCTACTTACTACCTTCATGGAGTGCCCCCTAGTCCTTCTAATATCTGAAAGAGTAAATAACCAATTCACATTTACCCATTCTAGTTCTCTCATGATTTTAAAGACCTCTATCTTATGCCCCCTCAGACTTATTTTCTCCAAGCTGAACAACCCTAATCTCTTTAGTATTTCCTCATAGGGGAGCCATTCCATCCCCTTTATCACTTTGGTTATGCTGCTCCATAACTTCTCCAGTATAACTATATCTTTCTTGAGATGTGTTGACCAAATTTGCGCACAGTGTTTAAAGTGTGGCCTCACCATGGAGCGATACAGAGGCATTATGACATTCTCTGTTTAATTCACCATTCCCTTTCTAATAATTCCTAACATTCTGTTTGCTTTTTGGACCAGTGCAGTACACTGAGCCAATTATTTGAATGTATTATCCACTATGACACCTAGATCTTTTTCCTGGGTGGTAACTCCTAATATGGAACCTAATATCATGTAACTACAGCATGGGTTATTTTTCCCTTTATGCATCACCTTGCACCTGTCTACGTTAAATTTCATCTGCCATTTGGATGCTCAGTCTTCCATGCTTACAAGGTCCTCCTGCAATTTAACACAATCCACATGTGATTTAACATGTGTCTTAATTTTGTGTCATCTGCAAATGTGATCACCTCATTCATTGTTCAAGTACAGATCCCTGAGGTACTCCACTGTTTACCTTTTTCCACTGAGAAAACTGACATTTTAATCCAACTTTTTATTTCCAGTCTTTTAAACAGTTTGCAATCCACAAAAGGACATTACCTCCTATCCCAGAACTTTTGAATTTGCTTAGAAGGCTTTCATGAGGCACTTTGTCAAATGCCTTCTGAAAACCTGTCTACCAGTTAACCTTTATCTACATGTTTATAAACCTCTTCAAAAAAATGTATAAGATGTGTGAGGCAAGACTTCCCTTGAGTAAATCCATGCTGGCTATGTTCCACTAAATCATGTATATCTATATGTTCTGTGATTTTGTTTTTTAGAATAGTTTCCACAATTTTTCCTGGTACTGCAGTCAGGCTCACCGGTCTATAGTTTCCCGGATCAACCCTGGAACCTTTTTTAAATATGGGGGTTATATTGGCCACATTCCAGTCTTCAGGAACAATGGCTGATTTTAATGATAGATTACAAATTATTACTATGAGGCCTGAAATTTCATTTTTCAGGGGTTGTTTTTCTTTTCAGATTCCTGGGGTGGATACCATCCCATCCAGATAATTTACTAGTCTTCACTTTCTCAATCTGACCTACTATATATTCTAAGTTCATTGTGATTTGGTTCATTTCATCTGACTCACCCTTGGAAACCATCTCCAGAACTGTTATCTCCCCAACATTCATTAGTAAACACGGAAGCAAAGAATTCATTTAGTCTTTCTGCAATGGCCTTTTCTTCCCTATGTGCCCCTTTAACCCCCCGATCATCTAATGGTCAACTGACTCCCTTCCAGGCTTCCTGCTTCAGATATATTTTTAAAAAGTTTTAATATGAGCTTTTTTGTCTAGACCAACTTCTTTTCAAATGTTCTCTTGTCCTGTCTTACCAGTGTTTTACATTTAAATTGACAATGCTTATGCTTTTTTTCCTATTTTCTTCAGATAGATCCTTGTTTAATTTTCAAAAGAAGTATTTTTGGCTAAAATAGCCTCTTTCACCTTGCTTTTTAATCATATCAGTAATCATTTGGCCTTCCTTCCACCTTTCTTAATACATGGAATATATCTGAACTGGGCTTTTAAGATGGTATTTTTAAACAATGTCCATGCCTGCTGTACACTCTTAACCTTTGCAGCTGCACCGTCCAGTTTTTTTCTAACTATTGTCATTTTTTCAAAGTTTCCCTTTTGAAAGTTTAATACTAGAGCTGTAGATTCTAATTTAATCATGTTATGTTAACTATTGCCCAGTGGCCCTACTACCATTAACTCTCTCCACTAAGAATTAGATGTGCTGTCATTTGTTTTGTTTCATTTCAGTTATTGCTTACTAGTACAGATATACTCAACTGTATTATAAGCCCCTGTTTTTTAGGGACAGAGGGCAAATCATATGTGCAAAAATAGGCATGGTCTTTAATAAGCATAAAACAGGCTAAAATGCTACAAAAGGTTCAATTGCCTATGCAGGAATTTCTTATTCTGTTAAGCCCATGCAAGGGGAAGAAGGCAGATAGCATCTTGGCTGACTTATTTTCCTCTTCATATTCAAAACATGGTACTTCTCCCTATTATGGACTTTGCCCTGTTAATTGAAAGAAAATAATGTAAGTCAAAGATTTCTGAAGGTCCCATTTCCCACCTTTTCAGTACAGAGTTATTCATAGGAAGGGTAAGTTTCAAACAGACTACATAGTGGTGAAGTCTGTTTGCATATTAAATACATAATAAACAACTTATTTAGCTTTAGAAATACTTGGATAATTAATCAAGTACGGATATACATTCACTCAGAAAAATTTACATCTCCTCTTAAGAGTGTATAACTTACACATGTACACTTTTGTGCGTACTTTTTAAAATTGAGTAGTATGCATGTAGATGCCATCTCTTCTAACTCTGCCTTGAAATGCCTTTGCTTAGTCTGCCTAAAATTACATACATAACTGGGTTCTTAATTATATAATAGAAGATGTATTAATATGCAGTGCTTGAGACCACATACAGATGAACCCACAAGTCCTGTTTTATACATGGCTGTAGTTTGATTTATCATGTATTTATTTATTTAATGTCTTTATTTATGTTTTAATAAATATGCATTTTTGGTTCTTCATCATTTGCTTTAAAAAGAAGAAATACTCTAATGTAGCCATAAAGGGAACATTTTTCAAAGTCATTTATGTGCATAATGACTGTACTAAAATAATCTGAGCCTGAGTGTATGTAAAAGTGTACATATAAAGAGGCTACACATGAACTCAGCAGCTTTAGATAATAGTTTCCTTGAGGTAGATACTCATGCGTCATCCAGATAGGATTTTAAAGAGTGGTAAGGAGGAGCTAGTTGTCATGGTACATGTGAGTACTGTCAGATCCAGAGGAAATTTCTGTTTAGTTTCCCAGGTATACTGATGCATTATAGCTAGCAATACAGAGGCTATGCGGAAGAGCTTAATATCTCTTCATATATGGCAGTGATGACTTTTAAGGCAGGTCATCCTAAAGTGGGCTGAAGGGCAAAGCACAGACAAGCTGCAAACAAATTAGATAAAATTGTCATAACAAGTAATTTACTTCTAAAAGACTGTTGGATTGCATAAGTAGGGCAAAGGTCGTGACTAATTAATAATTATTAGCCTAATGAATATCTCTGCTGCAGTTCCTCTTTTCTGACCAATCATGCAATTTACGCAGTTATTATATTCTTGAGAAATAATAATCATATCTGTAAAATGATAATAAGCATGTAAAAGTATAATATCTGTCGATTTTCTGTATGTATTAGGGATGTGAATCGTGTCCTCGATCGTCTTAACGATCGATTTCGGCTGGGAGGGGGAGGGAATCGTATTGTTGCCGTTTGGGGGGGTAAAATATCGTGAAAAATCGTTAAAAATCGAAAAATCGAAAAATCGAAAAAACCGGCACATTAAAACCCCCTAAAACCCACCCCCGACCCTTTAAATTAAATCCCCCACCCTCCCGAACCCCCCCCCAAATAACTTAAATAACCTGCGGGTCCAGCGGCGGTCCGGAACGGCAGCGGTCTGGAACGGGCTCCTGCTCTGAATCTTGTCGTCTTCAGCCAGCGCCATTTTCCAAAATGGCGCCGAAAAATGGCGGCGGCCATAGACGAAAAAGATTGGACGGCAGGAGGTCCTTCCGGACCCCCGCTGGACTTTTGGCAAGTCTCGTGGGGGTCAGGAGGCCCCCCACAAGCTGGCCAAAAGTTCCTGGAGGTCCAGCGGGGGTCAGGGAGCGATTTCCCGCCGCGAATCGTTTTCGTACGGAAAATGGCGCCGGCAGGAGATCGACTGCAGGAGGTCGTTCAGCGAGGCGCCGGAACCCTCGCTGAACGACCTCCTGCAGTCGATCTCCTGCCGGCGCCATTTTCCGTACGAAAACGATTCGCGGCGGGAAGACGACAAGATTCAGAGCAGGAGCCCGTTCCGGACCGCTGCCGTTCCGGACCGCCGCTGGACCCGCAGGTTATTTAAGTTATTTGGGGGGGGTTCGGGAGGGTGGGGGATTTAATTTAAAGGGTCGGGGGTGGGTTTTAGGGGGTTTTAGTGTGCCGGCTCACGATTCTAACGATTTATAACGATAAATCGTTAGAATCTGTATTGTATTGTGTTCCATATCGGTTTAAGACGATATTAAAATTATCGGACGATAATTTTAATCGTCCTAAAACGATTCACATCCCTAGTATGTATCCTTATTTGACAGTGAGAGAAAGTATAAATGAATGAAGTGTTACTGCGTATGCCAAGACTGCCTCCTTGTTCTTGGCTGAGCTCTGTACCTATACATATAGATAATCAAAAGAGAAACTAATTTTTAACTATAGTGAATTGGGCTGCAGAGTTTACTTTTGCAGTCTAATTCTGGGGCAAAATCTAGGATTTTATCTAAAATTTACCCAGTGCTAATAATATAATGCAGGAAGGAGATTCTGGGACCACATTTAGGATTTTAGGAAGAAAATTGAAAGTCAGATCCCCCAGAGTTTCATTCTCAGAAATGTTCCCTGGTTCACTTGAAGGACCCCAGAGGCAGGCTGAGCTCCAGAGACTCAATTTGTAGGTGAGATGATGGTACAAGAAGAGGGTTTTATATCTTTTAGGAACTTGGAAACAGTATGAGGAAGGGAAGCCTATTCCTACAGGACATGCTCCACCTTAACCACAGTGAATCCTATTTGCTGGTGCTAACATTTAAAAAGGAGACAGCAGCTTTGAAATTAGACCATAGGGAAAACCTATAATCAGTCTGTACTGCATGGTTCAGAGGAAGGTATCATACAAAAGAGTATATTTACTAAACCATGATAAGCATTCAAAGGTGAATTTTAAAAGCCCAGTACATGAATCATGTTGTGATCGGTGGTCTGCGTGCTGCCCCATAGACTGCTGCTCTTATCATCAGTCCGGCCAAAATTGTGGTGGTGCACTGCCAGTGCATGCAGTGGGATGTTGCTACTGACTTCCCCCAGGCCAGCTGCCCTTCTCTGACATGGTGAGATGCTGCTGATTGCTCCTGCACTGAGTGTCCCCCCTGGGACCACATGCACGTTTCTTGGGCCTTACAGGCACTATGATGGGAAAAGCCCCGTGACCGCTGAAGATGATGTCACAAGTCCTGGCTTATAAACGGCCCCTCTTCCCTTCCTCACCTTGGCAATAGGTCTGCCTGCTTCGTCTAGTAGTGTGAGTTACCAGTGTTTTCGTTCTTCAGTTCCAGCTTGCCCTGTGCTTCTGTTCTAGCTCGTCTTCAACTCCAGGGTCCATGTACTTCAGTTCTCCTACATGTCCCCACCTACCTGTTTGCTCTTTGCCTTCCTTCTCTTCCTAGCTGACCCTTCTTCCCTGTGGAAGGATACCTAGTACTTGAACTTGGCCTGACACGCGGACATCCTTGCTTGCTTCCAGCCAGTGACCTTTGCCTGCTTCCAGGGCACCCTCAAATGCTGCCTGCTGCTGATCTCAGCCTGTCTCAGGATTCACCTGATCTCAGCCCGCTCCAACTCTGCTATGTCAAAAAGTCCTCGCCGTCTGCAGAGGCCCCCTCCTAAGACCCGCTAGCCCCAGCACCTGAAGGCTCAGCCTGAGGTGAACAAGGGCTAGTAAAGTCGAAGTGCCAGTTGGTCTTCTGTCTTTTCTGAGTCTACCTGCTGATGGTGGAGACCTGCAGTGCTCCTCCCTGGAGGTTGCTTCGACCCCATCTCGGCCTAAGTGTCCATGCCCGTAGCACATCAATTGGGGGATATATGAATAAGTCAGGCTTATCCACACCAACCTTATTTTTAAAAAGTGCCACTGCATGCATATCTCATAAGTTCCAAAAAGGGGCGGGGTGTGGGTGTGTCATGGGTAAGGGATGGGCATTCGAGGCCTGGCCAGGAGATATGCATATACATACTTATATGCCCCGGCATGCAGCATGTAACTTTACTTCTGCAATGGAGGATATCTAAGTTATAAAATAAAAGGATAGAGCCATTTCTGAGGGGTTTAAAGGGTGTATGTGGGGGTGGGGGAAGGGTGGGTAGGCTATCAAACCAGGGGAGATTGAAGGAACTAGCTGTTAACTGGGTGAAATGGTGGATGAACTGGTAAATTGGGAATGGCATGCCCTGGCACATGCCCACTTAAATTAGTTGCACATGTGTGGACAGCCAGGCTATTTTCTAACATGTGCACACATATATGCTCACAAGTTTTAAAATGGCCATGTCCCTAGGCAAGGGCTGACCCACACGTGCAAATGTGTGCCCTCGCACTAGTTTGAAAGTTACCATCTTAATGTGGGGAAACCAGCATTTATCACTCATCGCATGATATTTTATCATAGAAATGTCCCTATATTTAAAAGAGTTGCTTTGCATGCATACAATTTTCGAAAGCATGCAAAGCAGCTCATTGACACCTAAATTTATGCAAATAAAATAATGAGGTTTGCCAGAAACATTGCAGGTCATGCTATTTTGAAGAAAGATAGCTGCAAATCAGGAGTTCTTCTTAATTTTCTCTGGGAATATCAAGATATTAACATATGTTCTGATGCTCCCAACCTGAAAATTAAAAGGCCAGCAGTGGCCCAAAATAACCTCCCATGAGTAATATCTCCATTGGGATCTGGGTAGACCCCCAATTACTCCTACCCCTACCTCCCATGGTTCAGTAGGGGAAAAAAGTAAAAAAATAATAAAATAAAATGTCATGTGATGATGGCCTTCCCCCTTCCCAAACCCCTCACCTTTCACAAAAAGGGTACCCACTTCCAATTTAATCCACTACCTAGAATCAGCCCCCACAGTTCCTACCTCTCCATCCTATCCCACTCTCTGGACCATGGCCCCTACCTTAGAATTTGTCCTTTGCAATGTTACTTCTAATTGTTGATAGGCTATGTATATGAAAAATTTCTTTTGTGCAAATTTTTATAAGCTAAGTTCAAATTTATGTACTACAAGTCAAGAACACCTGAGCAAGTATAATAATATTGGGATTGTGAAAGTGTTATTTAAGTAATTGTCTTAATGAAAATAATTCTTCATTAAAAGTTCTTTTAGCATATTATTTGTTTTAAATTAAAAGAAAATATCAAATAAAAATGTTATTTCACATTTATATAGTTAAGCATAATATATATATTTGTATAAACATTATTTATGTACCATACACTCCAGAGATTGTGGCGGTTTACAAAAATAAATTGAACATATATAAAAGAAAAAACATCACATAGTAATATGGATAAAAGCACCTATATAAGAATATATATTATAATCGGAAGTATGTCCATTCTCTAAGCCAGACTGGAAGAAGGTTCTAAAAAAATCAAATAAAACCTGGGCTCGGGAAAGGGCCCATTACAGGGCCGAGAGAGCCCAGGGAAGCAGCAGAGTAGAAAGTCAGGAGAACTTGAACTCAGGTGCTAACCTAATCAGGGAGGAGGAGCTAAAAGGAAATAAAGGCTTGGAAAGGCAGACATGGGAGGAGGAGAGAGGAGCAGAGCAAGGCATCTCTATTTCCAAAGGTAAAAGGCATCTGTGGAGCCATTGCTTTCTGATACCAGGGAGAACATAGGACTGTGGGGGAGGTGCAGGAACAGGCTGCAGTGAGCAAGCAAACTTAATTTTCCTGCAAGCGGGTGGTGACAGTCCACCCCAGCACACAGCTGTGCTGGGGGAAAGGAGAACAAGGTCCTGTGAACTGAGCCTGGAGCCTTATGTACTAGTGTTTGGAGCCCTGTAGGAATAACCCCCCCCCCCCCCTTTCTGAATTGTATGTGGTAGCAGCTATGCTAGGGAGGTGGGAAGGGGGGGGGTGTAAGGATATCAAGGCCCTGATAATTGAGGTGTGAACCTCATATGGTATCTGAGACTGTGGAGAGCTATACCTTTGCCTTTGAACTGTATTTGGGAGCAGCTGTCCTGGTAGACATTTCATGGGCTCTAGTGGTGCAATGGAGTGGTGTTTATAAACTAGCACTGTGGCGGTGCAATTGAGTGACCTAGGATATTGCAATGTGAACCTTCCCTTGGACGTCCAACTGTGGAGTGAGCCAAGGTACAAAGAGATGGAGCCTTACAATATACATGAATGGAATATAAAACAAAAGCAGCTCATTTGGATCATTACCATGGACCCTAAACACATCTGAGCATCATGTCTACCATACAAAATTCATTCTACAATTGTTTCTGAGCACATAGCCCCAAAAACTTGTTGGAAAAGCCATGTTTTTAATAGAGATGTGAATCGGAACCGGATGGCCGGCGCCATCCATCGGAACTGGATGGCCGGTGCCATCGTTAAAAATGGCGCCAGCCATCCAGTGCCCCTACCATGTGACAGGGCTGGCCAATGGCACGGATACCCTGTCACATGGTAAGGGCAAAGGGCTATCGGCGCCATCTTTATGAGTGGCAGCCGACGGCCCGAGAACGGGAGATTGCTCTCGGGATCACCACTAGACCACCAGGTAATTTTAAAATGTTTTGGGGGGCTCCGGAGGAAGGGGGAAGCTAAGGGGTAATTTTTAAAGGGTCGGGTGTTTTGTTTTTTTATCGGGTCATCGGTGCCATTTTTGAGTGGCAGCCAAAATGGCGCCGATGGCCCGAGAGCAGGAGATCGGTCCCCGCGCCCCCACTGGACCACCAGGTACTCATAAAATGTTTGGGGGGGGGTTCAGGAGGGTGGGGGAAGGTAAGGGGTCAATTTTAAAGGGTCGGGCCTCACTAAAAAAAAATTAACGATGTGAATCGGAACCGATTCCGATTCACATCACCACCGATCTGATTTTTTTGTCCCTCTAGCCTAACCCGATCGTTAAGACGATCGGGCACATGATTCACATCCCTACAAATTTATCTCTCTGACTTATTCCTCTTTTTATTTTCCAAATTATTTGGGCAAGAAGAGATGGAAAAAGTGTGTTCTCTTTATCTTATTGACAGAAATAATTCTGCTTTAGTAGGAAAATAATCCAGACTAATAATGTATTTCATTATCTTTCTATCATTGAAAATATATTTTGAATGAGCTAGAATAACTAATTGTGAACAAAGTCAAAAACAAATTTCAGTTTTATTATGTTGTTGACTGTATTGAGTGATGCAGAAAAAACAATGGAAAATAATTTGATATGATTAGTTCAAATTCCAGCAGAGCATTATTTTCCAAAGCTCTGTTGATTACTGTTCTTAAGGTCTATGTCTATCATGTCAGCCATATCTATGTCTATCATGTCAGCCATATTTCGGATGCATACGGTATCCCCAGCAGGGCTAAATAGCTCCATTGAATGGAATTCCCTAATTTATAGAGCTATGGAGGAGGAGTCATGTGTCTATGACGTAAGTAACCAAATGTGGTTATATTGAAGATCTAGGGGAGGAGTCATGTGACTATGACGTATGTAACCAAATATGGTTATATTGAAGAACCGGAAGAGAAATACAATAAAACGCTGAGAAAAGACATGTTGCTGGAATAGTAAGTACTGCTCTGAGTAACTAAAAAATGTTAAATCCATTGGTAATTTTGAGTTGTATTAATGTTGTGCTTTTGACGCAGAAAAGAGCCCTTGATAAAGGATATTATTAAGTCCAAAACACAGTACCGTGTCGGGCATGGAGACTGCAATTTGCTAACAGCATTGCATTGCAGAAGAATCGATTTGGGCATTCGAGTATGAGGATTACAGTCGATAGACAGCATTCCACATAATAGTGGTTTTCTGCACTCAAGATAAGTAGAGTTGTAATTGAATATGGACTATTAATGACAACAAGTCTAGTTGTTAATATATCTTGATTTATTTTAATTTTCACTGGTGAAGAAGCACAAAAGATTTAAAAATTATTTTGGACAGTAATACTGACCTATACATAAGGCAGAGTGCAAAATGCTGGAGAGCACCACACAATGATGCCTATTATGATGGTCACTATTCAAGTGTCAAAATAATTGTTGATATTAGGGGTGTGCATCCGTTTTCCACGTATTTGTAATCCGCAACTTATTTTTTGCAATCTGAAAAATACGTGGGGAGGCGAAACGCATCGCGACTCCCCACGTATTCAACAGATATCCGTTTTATTCGGCCTCCTAAATAAACATTTAAACCCCCCACCCTCCTGACCCCCCCAAGACTTACCAAAGCTCCCTGGTGGTCCAGCGGGGAGTCAGGAAGCCATCCCTGCACTCGTTTGTGGTTTCCTCACGGCGCCGATAGCCTGTGTCACAGGGGCTGCCGGTGCCATTGGTCAGCCCCTGTCACATGGTCACCGGCGCCATCTTGTGCTCCTACCACGTGACAGGTCATGTGGCAGGAGGTCGCTCCGGGACCCTCGTTGGACCCAACCGTAACTTTTGACCAGCTTGGGGGGGCCTCCTGACCCCCACAAGACTTGCCAAAAGTCCAGCAGGGGTCCGGGAGCGACCTCCTTTCACGCCGTCCGTCCGATCCCAATACTCAAAATGGCGCCAATCTCCGCCATTTTGAGTATTGGGATCGGACGGACGGCGTGAAAGGAGGTCGCTCCCGGACCACTGCTGGACTTTTGGCAAGTCTTGTGGGGGTCAGGAGGCCCCCCCAAGCTGGTCAAAAGTTCCGGTTGGGTCCAACGAGGGTCCCGGAGTGACCTCCTGCCACATGACCTGTCACGGGGTAGGAGCACAAGATGGCGCCGGTGACCATGTGACAGGGGCTGACCAATGGCACCGGCAGCCCCGTGACACAGGCTATCGGCGCCGTGAGGAAACCACAAACGAGTGCAGGGATGGCTTCCTGACTCCCCGCTGGACCACCAGGGAGTTTTGGTAAGTCTTGGGGGGGGGGGGTCAGGAGGGTGGGGGGTTGTAGTTAATTTAGTAGTAAAGTATTTACAGATCGACAACTTATTGAATTCTCCATACTTCCGCATGAAACGGAATTGACCCCCACGAATACCTATCGCGTACGCAACAAAAACTTTTTGCCTACACATCTCTAGTTGATATGAGAAATTATTTACCTTTACAGTATTATATGATTGACCTACAATTTCCACCAGAAAGTTGTTGTTCTGAGCATCAGTAGTCGTAGCCATTAAAAGTAATCATGCAATATGGGTGTTTGTGTTATTTACTCAGTTATAGATGACCAAGGGCCTCGTTTTCCAATATTGCAAAAAGGGGTGTTACCTTATGCTAATAAGCATGTGTATTGCAAATTGTGATAACAGCTATGCAACATGCTCTTAACCCAATTTGAGCTACATTGCCAGTATATATTTTGGTTCACAATGTTTCTGGACAGCCTGTTTCAGTATCCTGCAGGCTGAGAGAGAGAGAGAGAGAGAGAGAGAGAGAGAGAGAGAGAGAGAGAGAGAGAGAGAGAGAGAGAGAGAGAGAGAGAGAGAGAGAGAGAGAGAGAGAGAGAGAACCTTGCTATAGTGTCTCCTCCCTAGACAGGTATTTGTATCCCTATGGTAGGCCCAAATAGTAACTCGAGGTGGGGATTAGGTATTAGTGTAGGGGGTTGGGGGCCATTTTCACATTCAACATGAGACGTACGGACAGAATAGTGGTCTCTTGTGAAGATTTGATGGCCTTCGGAGTGAGGAAACTCACTCCAAGATGAGATTTGGGCAATGTTCTCTCCACCTAGCTTGATGGACACTCTACCTGGGCAACAACAAGCTAGGTGGAGAGAACATTGTCCAAATCTCATCTTGGAGTGAGTTTCCTCACTCCGAAGGCCATCAAATCTTCACAAGAGACCACTATTCTGTCCGTACGTCTCATGTTGAATGTGAAAATGGCCCCCAACCCCCTACACTAATACCTAATCCCCACCTCGAGTTACTATTTGGGCCTACCATAGGGATACAAATACCTGTCTAGGGAGGAGACACTATAACAAGGTTCTCTCTCTTTCTCTCTCTCTCTAGGTGTAGCTATTGGCTGCACTAATTCTTTCCTACTTTACATATGCTCTGCCCCCTGAATTAAACATTTGCATCCATTAACGGCTGTTAGCGCGATTTGCGGTACCTCCTTGGAAAATGACCCCCTAAGTGAACATTATTGCCAAGGCATATGAAAGTACAGAATCATTGAAGCACTGGAGATTAGGGATGTGAATCGTTTTAGGACGATTAAAATTATCGTCCGATAATTTTAATATCGTCTTAAACCGTTATGGAACACAATACAATACAGATTCTAACGATTTATCGTTATAAATCGTTAGAATCGTGAGCCGGCACACTAAAACCCCCTAAAACCCACCCCCGACCCTTTAAATTAAATCCCCCACCCCCAATAACTTAAATAACCTGCGGGTCCAGCGGCGGTCCGGAACGGCAGCGGTCCGGAACGGGCTCCTGCTCCTGAATCTTGTCGTCTTCAGCCGGCGCCATTTTCCAAAATGGCGCCGAAAAATGGCGGCGGCCATAGACGAAAAAGATTGGACGGCAGGAGGTCCTTCCGGACTCCCGCTGGACTTTTGGCAAGTCTCGTGGGGGTCAGGAGGCCCCCCACAAGCTGGCCAAAAGTTCCTGGAGGTCCAGCGGGGGTCAGGGAGCGATTTCCCGCCGCGAATCGTTTTCGTACGGAAAATGGCGCCGGCAGGAGATCGACTGCAGGAGGTCGTTCAGCGAGGGTTCCGGCGCCTCGCTGAACGACCTCCTGCAGTCGATCTCCTGCCGGCGCCATTTTCCGTACGAAAACGATTCGCGGCGGGAAATCGCTCCCTGACCCCCGCTGGACCTCCAGGAACTTTTGGCCAGCTTGTGGGGGGCCTCCTGACCCCCACGAGACTTGCCAAAAGTCCAGCAGGGGTCCGGAAGGACCTCCTGCCGTCCAATCTTTTTCGTCTATGGCCGCCGCCATTTTTTGGCGCCATTTTGGAAAATGGCGCCGGCTGAAGACGACAAGATTCAGGAGCAGGAGCCCGTTCCGGACCGCTGCCGTTCCGGACCGCCGCTGGACCCGCAGGTTATTTAAGTTATTTGGGGGGGGGGTTCGGGAGGGTGGGGGATTTAATTTAAAGGGTCGGGGGTGGGTTTTAGGGGGTTTTAATGTGCCGGTTTTTCGATTTTTCGATTTTTCGATTTTTCACGATATTTTACCCCCCCAAACGGCAACAATACGATTCCCTCCCCCTCCCAGCCGAAATCGATCGTTAAGACGATCGAGGACACGATTCACATCCCTACTGGAGATTATATGAGCATTCTTAGGCCATATTTTTTTAATTAGTATTCCTATGGTATACTGAGGTACATACTGCTATGCTCAACCGTGTGAACTTTGTATTAAGTATGATTATTCTCTAAACACAAGCAGGTGAAAAAACACATAATTAGTAGCGATGGGCATTTGTTTGCCTCAAAATAGGAAATATTGATGATATTTCCTTTTTTGTTTCATTTCAGGAATTTAAAAAATGACAGGAAAAAAAACACAAAATGTTGGTTTTTCCTTTTATATTTTTGGTGGGGTGGGCGTAGAGGTTTATTATTTTATCTCATGGCTAAATTAATAGAATTACACAAGGCATGAGAATCATACCTGTAAATAAAATATTATACAAATATATATGGTCAAAACCTACCTTACACATCAAATAAGACTTATTATGATAGGATGTAACTGAACCTTATTGGTACTTGTTAGAATATACTGCCGAACACATTTACCAACTTTAATTTATGAGACTGTATGTAAACCGTTGTGATGCTATATAACTTTAACGATGGTATAGAAAATATTTTAAATAAATAAAATAAATAAATAAAACAAGTTTAAGAAAAATAAAACAAAAAGTGCAGAATACTCACCAATCCTTCCCATTTATTAAAATTTAGAGCCCCCACACACAAACAGAGCCCCCCACCTACCCCATTCCAACCTCTCTATGCCCCCAAGACTCACCAAAAATCCCTGGTGGTCTAGTAGAGGTCCAGGAGTGAACAGCTGCTCCCAGGCTGGGGCTGCCATTAGTCAAAATGCTGCTAGTTTTATGGTTATTGATGTTTGGGTGGATCCTTGGACACTGTGGCAGCTGACCACATCCATGGGGGGGGGGGGGCAGTCCCGTGAGGGACCACGGTGTCAGGCTAGACTATGGACACACAACACAGATTTTAATCTTTATTTAAACAATTTTGAAAACCACCAGGGGTGGCAGTAGTGAGGAGTAGATGTTGAGCCCCGCTGGGCGAGTATCCCACAGGACACTGGAACAGTGAATCCTCTGCTTGGCTGTGCTGTAGTGAAAAGAGACTGAGAGTTATGAGTGCTAGGGATGTGAATCATGTGATCGATCGTCTTAACGATCGATTTTGGCTGGAGGGGGGAAGGGAAATCTGATCGTGATGGTTTTTTTTTTTTTAAATCATAAAAAATCGTAAATTGGGGGAGGGCGGGAAAACCGGCACACCAAAACAACCCTAAAACCCACCCCGACCCTTTAAAACAAATCCCCCACCCTCCCAAACCCCTTCAAAATGTTTTAAATTATCTGGGGTCCAGTGGGGGGGGTCCCGGTGCGATCTCCCGCGATCTCCCGCTCTCGGGCCACGTCTGCATTAATAGAAATGGTGCCGGTGGCCCTTTGCCCTTCCCATATGACAGGGCAAAGGTAGCGCCGGCGCCATTTTGGTTCCTGTCACCCGACGTCACGAGTGCAGGAGATCACTCCCGGACCCCCGCTGGACCCCCAGGGACTTTTGGCCAGCTTGGGGGGCCTCCTGACCCCCATAAGACTTGCCAAAAGTCCAGCGGGGGTCCAGGAGCGATCTCCTGCACTCGTGACGTCGGGTGACAGGAACCAAAATGGTGCCGGCACTACCTTTGCCCTGTCATATGGTAAGGGCAAAGGGCCACCGGCGCCATTTCTATTAACGCAGACGTGGCCCGAGAGTGGGAGATCGCGGGAGATCGCTCCGGAACCCCCCCACTGGACCCCAGGTAATTTAAAACATTTTACATTTGCCTTACCTTGCACCCAAATATTTTCAATGCACCCATCTATATTCTTGTGTTCAATCTCTGCATCTTCATTTTGGAATATTTTCCCCAACTATCAGAGGCAGCAATTTTACTACTTTCTCTAGCCACAGAAGGCCATACAGCTTCTCTTTCTTATAAGCACGTCAAGTAAACCAGGTTAGTTTGTTCTGTTGTTTTAGAAAATACTTGGTCACGAGTTGCCTCTTGCAAATGGGATTTCATATGGGATAATTACTGGAGCAAGTCGATAAGAAATACCTACAGTACCTGAATGTAATCTGCTTTAAAGTGCCCAGAAATATAAATCAAAAGAATGCATAGATAAATAAATAAATAAATAAATAGATTTCCCTTTCTTCCCAAATAACTCAAACCTTTTTTTTTTTTTGTAGCTCAATTCATAAAAGGACAAAATTTCAAATGGCCATGTGTGTAAGTCCTGATATATTTACAAGTGCCAGGCCCTGAAAAAGGGGCAGGATGGGGGTGTGGTCTGGGCAGAGAAGGGTGGGGAAGGGTTGGTTCGGAGGTTGGCTGGAACCATGGTTATTAGCCACTGTCCCGGGGAAGCACGTGCAGGTCAGCAGCTGGCACATACAGATTACGTCTTCTCCAGAGGAGCAGTAAGTAATAAAACAAAAAAAAACGTAAGTTCAAAGGAAGGGTTTAGGGCAGGGGTGGGCACTTCCGGTCCTCGAGGGCCACAAACCGGTCTGGTTTTCAGGATATCCCTAATGAATATGCATGACATAGATTTGCATACAACTGAGGTAGAGTGCATGCACATCTCTCTCATGCATATTCATTAGGGATATCCTGAAAACCAGACTGGTTTGTGGCCCTCGAGGACCGGAAGTGCCCACCCCTGGTTTAGGGAGTTGGGTGGAGAAGGGATGAGGGAGGGAGTTTAGGCAGGGGTGTAGGTAAGTTTCCTCCCAGTCTGCTCCTAGACTGGGAGGGAGTTGGGGGAGTCCCGATTGCATTGCTGTGCATAGTAATCTAAAAATCCCCCCCCCCCCATGTGCACCGCCCGCACATGCGGATTTTTAAATCCAGCGTGATTGTGCATGCAACCATCAGATTTTATAACATGCGCACACCGGCGTGTGCATGTTATAAAACTGGCACGTCCATGTGTGCTCACTGGGAACCGTGCGCACATGGGAGCCTGCACACTCCTTTTAAAATCTACCCCAAAGTCTGGCTCTCTCCCTCACATGCTTGCTGGATCTGTGGAATTCCCAAAACCATGCTCTCGCATTTTTTAATATTATTGTTCTATAACAAATTGCTTTAGGCAGGATATATGGGGCTAAATTCACAAACCCTTAATCTTTCATCCCCCTTGACATACTCTGTAGTAGTAGTTAAATTGTTGGCTGTTTACCCTGAATTGCCATCTTCTCAGGGGAAATTGTTGGATTTTTTTTTTGGTTTTTTTTTAATTGTCAATCCCCACTAAAATGGTTCTTGTAAATTGGAAAAAATGCTACTGACCTAAACATACACCTTTGGCGGCATACTGGCTGTACTTTATTATCAATATGAAAAGGAAGTGGCAGTGCAGTATCACTGTGTTACTGGTTGGTTAGCAATGTGGAGATTGGTAGAACGTTACTTTTAATTGTCTTGAGGCAATTTTTTTTTGATTCATAGCTGAGTCTAGATTCAATTTTTCTTTTGCATTTTGTTAATTTTTAGCCAATCTCTTGAAAAAGTTTGTCACATTGTAAAAATTTTCTTTTTGTATTCGTTTGACAACATTCACCTATTTACATGCCTTTGTTTTTGTATATTTGATGAGCCTGTTTTGATCTGAATGTGATCTCTTTTATGTATGTTCTTTCTGATGAACACAAAAAGATTTGAACTTAAAAATGTTTCTGTATAATTTTTGGCTTAATGGTTCTTCCTTATGCTTTACTTTTTTTTCCCCTTTGAAGCAGTGTTCCCCCTGTATCATCTTTCAAAGCTCCATCTGACAACTGGATAAGGTTGACAACTGGATCCAGATATTCAAAACAGGTTGATCCAGTCTTGGTTTTATTCCCCTTAAAGCAAGCACTTATAGTCTTGATTTTCTTAGGAATGCAATAGGGAAATCAGAATAAGTCCCAGCATGCAATAGTGTAAAACCAGGACTGGATCAACCTGCCCTGAAAATATGGAGCTAGATGGCAATCCTACGATTGGAGTCTATAACTGTTCTGTTTCTCTAGGCTGCTTCTATATGAGTGAAGCCCCTACTTCATCACACAAATAAAATACTTAGGCTAATCAGAACATCAGCCAAAACTAAAAACATTTCTAGCCCAAGTCTGGCATTGGGGACTCTCTGGAACAGAAATATCTTCTTTGAAAGCAATAATATACCACAATCTTTGTGTCCTCTCTAGGGTCAAATTCAAAAAGAAAACTAGGAGAAAAAAGTAGGTTATAAACAACAATATCAGTTTCCTGTACCCAAGACTCTGTATTCTCCATAAAATGTAAGTTTTCAACAATTAGGTCATACATAGTAGTAAACTTATTGATGACTAAAGCATTCATCAATGAACTCTGCAATTTCAGAGATTCAGAGTATGAAGATACTAATGGCAATTTCAACAATGGAATAGATAGGAAACTAAATTGTTCCCTAGGTGATCTAGATATATTTATTACATTCATGGCATCAATGCAAAATTACCTAAATGGATAGCCTTTATAAACCCTAAAATGAAAAAGCTAACAGTGGTGATGTCAATATTTGTACTAAATATGAAAGTCTATTTAAATTTGATTTTTAAATAATTTCTTTTACAGAAATCAAAAATACTTTTCCCTCTTCCTAAAATAACTGAGAGATTTCTATTCATTCCAATATAAAATCATAAATAAATAAAACTAAAATGTTTACAAGCTATACAAATTATCTGTAATCACCCAAAGAAAACAAATTACCACTAAAGGGGCAACCCACTTCTAATAGTAATGCAATTATTTCTTGTTACCCTGGCCAAACATGAAATCTAACTAAAATCTAATATGGACCAGCATGAAAACATGAAACATGTTACTGATATTGTACTGGAAATCACTTAGCAAACCACAGCCACCTACAGTTTTTTTAGTTGGACCCTTAGGTAAATATGTAATAGTTATGTAAGAAGTACCTTAAAGTTTAACAATCTCATATTATGGACTCAACGAACCAATGTTATTTGACCCTCATAATAGGCTTCATCATATAGTCTTGAAAACAACTTTAGAACTCCGCCTTACATTTAATAATCGGTCAATCACTGTTCAATTTTTTAAGTAGTAGGCTTACTCAATAGGCAGCACCAACCACACCTCAGCACCTAGGGTCTACCCATCCGATAAGTGTTACATATTCATGGTTCTTCAAAATAAATGAAGGGTATGGCTGAAAAAATCCAAAATTTTCATTTTACTAAATTTCTTTTTCCCAATACAGCTATTGGCCAAACAAAACTGCTCCTGTCAGTTTCATTTTTTTATGCACAGGGTAACCAACCAGTGTTGTCACAATGACCCCTGTGTGACCAGATCCTGGATGAGAAGTAGTAAAGTAGCAGGACCAATTAAGATCAAGTACTTTTTTAACCATCTTAACCTAGCTAGCACCTGCATAGATTGATGCTGACTTCCTCTTTTTATTTTTCATTTTACAACCCACTGAAAGAAGCTTTGAAGTGAATTTTAACAGCTCAGCAAGTGCATTAATTAGGTGTTGAGCAAATAAGTTGGTCTCATGCATGCCAAGTGGATTTTAAAAGCTGCCTGGATATGCATTTATCTCTTGCAGATTGCACATCTCCAAAGTTTTCAATAAGGGCCGTGGGTGTGGTCTGGGTGGGGCTTAGGCTTTTCTTGGCATGAACTAGAGATGTGCATATAAATACTTATATGCCCCAATGCATGCCAAGGTCCCCTGCCATGTAATATAAGTTAAAAAACAAAAATAAATTACGCAGATCTGTGGGGCTTTAAGGGTTGGGACTAACTAGGGGGATAAAAGGCTATGAAACTAGGAGAGTTTGGAGGACCTATTGTTGCGCTTCCCAACCATGTACGCTCCATAGCCGGGCATGCTCACCTCACTACGCTTTCTACCAGCTCCAGGCACATCCCCTCCACGGCTGCTCATGGCGTCTACAGTCCCCCTGCACTCCCGCTCTGAACCAGGCCTCACAGTGGGGCTCGGCGTCCTCCGTGGTGTCGGCCTCGCCCGTAGGTGCACGCAGACCACCCAGCCTCTTAAAGGGCCAGGAGCGGAACCCAGCTCCGCGGCACACCCTGATGATCGCTGCTTAAATGGAAGTGGTCTGACCCCACTTCCTTGCCTTGGCAATCAGGTCGATCATGTTGTGGTAGCTAGTTTGCCTTCCTGATCCAGCCTCCTGTTCCAGTGTCTAGTTCCAGCACCCTCCTGTTCCAGCACCCTCTTGTTCCAGCGTCCTCCTGTTCCTATATCTACCCAAGTAGTACCATTCAGACTGTCTTCTCAGTACTGACCTCTGCCTGTTACTTTGACTACATTTGATCGCCACCTGGATTTGACCTTTGCCTGTTTCCTTGACCATGTCTGAACACTGCCCGGAACTGACCTCTACTTTATCCATTGACCACATCTGCACGCTGCCCGGAACTGACCTCTGCCTGTCCATTGACCACATCTGCATGCTGCCTGGAACCTGACCTTTTCCTGACTGACCATCCTCAGATTGAGCACTGGTATTGACCCCTGCTTTGGCTGACCATGCTATCCTTGACTCTGGCCTTGAACCTCACTCTTCATTCAGAGACTCTGTTCTGGCCTTCTCTGGCTCCTGGACTTACTGACCTGAACATCAACCATGCACCCTTGTTCATGGTGGGCACACCCCTGAAGTTTATCTCTCAGAGATCCTGCGAGGCCCACCTAAGACCAGGCGGTCTGGGTAAGCAAGGGCTCAACCTGAGGAAACCCCGAGTTGCTATTGGTGGAGCTCCAGCAATCCTCTGTCTCCTCCTGTGCTCCGCCTCCTGGTGGCCGGCACTTTCTGGGTTCAACCAGGAAGCCTACCCATTCTGCACCAGGCCAAGGGTCCACCTCCCGGCGCAACACCTATCTCTTAACTGGATGAACTGGGAATGAACTTGTAAAACTGGGAGTGTTATTGGCCACAGCCAAGCTTTGTAACTTTTATTTGCTTACCAGTGCAATATACTCTTTTAACTTGTGTCTGTACCTCTATAAAACTACTTCAGTAGAAAATATGGTCAACAAACACTACCAAGAAAATCTGTCTAATCCATATGTATAATCTAAAGAGACCATCATATACTGCCACTCAGCAACAGCTTAAGGGCTATAAATTTTTTTAATAATCAGTCTCCTATATTGAATATGTTTTTGAGATTTATGATACATATAAAATTGAAAAAAGTATGTATCCAAGATTATGTCAATAATTTTTAATTTTTCTGTTCCTGACATACGTCCTATGTTTTGAAAATCTGCTTCAGGAGAACTCAAAATTAAAAATGCCATGACTGGAAAAGTATTTAGTCAAAGACTTTCCTGCACAGAGAAACAAGCAGACATTATCGGGCGGATTTTAAAAGCCCTGCTCGCGTAAATCCGCCCGGATTTACGCGAGCAGGGCCTTGCGCGCCTATTTTCCATAGGCCGCCGGCACGCGCAGAGCCCCGGGACGCGCGTAGGTCCCGGGGTTTTTGGAAGGGGGCGGGACCCGATGACACGGCGTTTTGGGGGCGGGGTGCGGCGTTTCAGGGGCGGGATCGGGGCATGGCGCCGGCCCAGGGGCATGGTCCAGGCCTTTGGACCAGCCACCGGGTCGGAGCACGGCGCGCCAGCAATCCGCTGGCGCATGTAGATTTACGTCTGCTTCTCGCAGGCGTAAATCTACGGACAAGGTAAGGGGGGGGGGGGTTTAGATAGGGCCGGGGGGGTGGGTTAGGTAGAGGAAAGGAGGGTGAGGGGAGGGCGAAAGAGAGTTCCCTCCGAGGCCGCTCCGATTTTGGAGCGGCCTCGGAGGGAACGGTGACAGGCTACGCGGCTCAGCGCGCGCTGGCTGCCCAAAATAGGCAGCCTTGCGCGCGCCGATCCAGGATTTTAGAAGATACGTGCGGCTACGCGTGTATCTTATAAAATCCAGCGTACTTTTGTTTGCGCCTGGTGTGCAAACAAAAGTACGCGAATGCGCTTTTTTAAAAAATCTACCCCTCTATGTGTTGTGATGCAACACCAAATTCAAGCACAAATCTCTGTCTGGGCTGGTCTGAAAATTATCTGAACAGCCAATCAGATCTGCACTTTTAAATGACATTCAACCATTCTATCTCAGTATTTAGGCTCTTTGGAGATACCATTTTTAATTTAAAAATTCAAAATTATTCACAGTAACTTAATCAGTATTCCAAATCCCCTCCTCTTGTTGATAATGAAATACACTCCAAAATAGTCCATTTTAAATCAATAAAGTCATGATGGAATGACAGACAATGTTACACAATAGGGGGTAGATTTTTAAAAAAAGTGCGTTCGCGTACTTTTGTTTGCGCGTAGCCGCGCGTATCTTCTAAAATCCTGGATCGGCGCGAGCAAGGCTGCCGATTTTGGGCAGCCGGCGCGCGCTGAGCGGCGCAGCCTGTCACTGTTCCCTCCAAGGGAACTCTCTTTTGCCCTCCCCTCACCTTCCCCTCCCTTCCTCTACCTAACCCACCCCCCCGGCCCTATCTAAACCCCCCCCTTACCTTTGTCCGTAGATTTATGCCTGCGAGAAGCAGACGTAAATCTACGCGCGCCAGCAGACTGCTGGCGCGCCGTGCTCCGACCCGGGGGCTGGTCTGAAGCCCTGGACCACGCCCCCGGGCCGGCGCCACGCCCCGGTCCCACCCCCGAAACGCCACGCTCCGCCCAGAAACGCCGCGTCATCGGGGCCCGCCCCCGACACGCCCCCTTCTAAAAACCCCGGGACCTACGCATGTCCCGGGGCTCTGCGCATGCCGCGGCCTCTGGAAAATAGGCGTGCCGGCGCGCAAGGCCCTGCTCGCGTAAATCCGGGCGGATTTATGCGACCAGGGCTTTTAAAATCCGCCCGTAGGTGTTTCTAATTTTTTTATATTAATAGAACTTTGATATTCTCTAAGATATACTTGTATGGCTCATTTAGTGCAAACTATAACTTAAGGATATAGATATTGAAACATATAATACAGCCTTAGATGAGCAATCATTGTTTTGATTATGAGAAACATGAAAACCTATGTTAGGATGGACACACATTTCTTCTTGGAATGCTTGTTAACACGTCACAATTTTGACAAGCCCTATGTTGAAACTTTGGAGTTATATTTTCCATTTTATCTGCAGGGAAAAGCAACTTCACTATCTTATCTCTAAAATTCTGTCCCCATGAATGCACAAACATAGGAGATCCATGAAATATATTGTGCATAGTTAATATAAGTGCATATTTATAAATACTGACCTGCTAGGATCCTGCCTATTATGCAGCCTCCCTACCACCAGAGGTTCCCTTGGAGGTCTGCTCTTGCTCTAGTCAGAATCTCCATGGTGCCATGACTCAGCAGGGCTCAGCCTTCTTAACCATTCCCCTTACAAACTCAAGTGCCTTGTAATCAAGTCCTCTTGGCTCCCTGCTTGGCCCCTTTCTTCTGTGTATTGCCTTGTGGCCTTATCAGCCCTTCTGTTTAGTTTTGCCATGTGACCTTTCTTGGCCCTCTATCTAGACTGCTGACTTCAAGCATCTGTGCTTCTCATTTTCTGTCTTTTCTAGTCCTGTCCTCATTCATCTTGTCTGGCCATGTCCTTGTCTGGTCTAGTCCGGTCCTTGTATCCAGCCCTTGTATTTGACCCCAGTCTTGCTTCAGCCTCCAGTCCTGCTCAGTCTCAGCCTCCAGTCATGCACAGCTCCAGTCTCCAGTCCTGTTTAGCCTTAGTCTCCAGTCATGCACAGCTCATCCAATCTCCAGTCCTGTTCAGTCTCAGCCTCCAGTCATGCACAGCTCCAGTCTCCAGTCCTATTTAGCCTCAGCCTCCAGTCCTGTTCAGCCTCAGACTCCAGTTCTGCACAGCTTCAGTTTCCAGTCCTGCATAGCTTTCACCTCAACTCCATCCATAACCTAAGTTCTGCTGACCACCATAACACAAGGGCTCAACCTGTAGGGAGGTGGCTGATATAGTCAGAAGATCTGCTTTGTCTTGCCCTTAAGTCCTGGGCTGCTCCTGTGGAGGTTCACTAGTCCTAGCCAAACCCTCAGCCACAACTGAATGACAAGGCCATACCGTTCTCATGGCAGTGGGCCCAGGACATATTGCCTGCCTAGTAAGCACAGTGAAATATTTTTCCGACTTCATAGAACCCCCATGATTTCCAAAGTGTATCATGATTAAATCTCTCAAACATGCCTCATGGGAATGCAAGAGATGCAAATGTGTGAATTCCATATCTCTAGAGGATTGCCTTAAATGTGATGTTCCTAAATGTACTTCTGACAAAATACCTGCTGTTCCAAAAGCCTTACAGAAAAGCCTGTTTCCACATTGGTTTCATTTAACATGCACTCACAAAGATCCCTAGATCACCCTGTAGTTAATCGGCAGCACCAGACACTGAAAACGGAAAAGCATGATCAATTGTTAAAGTTACTTGCCTTAATTCCTTCTGAAGGAAATACATTTCAGTAAAACACAGAGAGAGAAACACTGCAATCAAGTTAAAAGGATATCTTCTTTATTAGAGCACTCCAGTATTTCTGTTGTCTGAAGAAGCAAGAAGGAAGCACTGCAGCTGAAATCTAGTTCCATCATGGCTTCAATTAAGACATATTCATAGGATCCTCTGTGATACACAAAAATGAATCCACAATACTGGATACTATAAAAGGAAAAGCAGTTTTACTCTGCTTCTAAGACATCTGTTCTGACTTTTTCTGAAGGTAATATCTCTTTGAAGAAACCACTGGAGGATAAAATGACAACCAACTTAGAAAAGAAAAAAAAATTGTCATCCAGTACCAGAGGTTCCTGTTTTATTAAATGATCCTTGTGTTTCTGCTTCTAACACCAATCTAGCTCTTGATTCTACCAGGTTAATGGCTACACCTGTCTATAGATGACAAAAATTCTCTAGCTTTCCTTTTGAGGGATCAGTCAGTGACCAACTTATCAAAAAAAGGAGACCAAAAATCACCTCTATTCCTTCTCACAATATTAACAACTGAAATGTTGGAAAGAGATTTTGATAATAAGTAGCTATTATGACCTCATATAGGCATTAATAAAGGAGCCTTCATTTGAATGAGTGTGCTGCATAGCAAGTAGTATATCTCGCACTACCACTCAATATATAATCATAGGTCATTGAACGCCATTTTTTTTGTTTTTTCTTTGTGCTTTTTCACCTTGAATTAAAACATAAGTTCTTCCATGTGTATATTCATCTTAATAGAAGCGTGAATTCTTCCTTACTTCTTGTTTTATATAATAAATGTTACTTAGCTTTTTCAAGCGATAACAATTGAAGAAACTGTACGACTCGGTGCCATGAGGATTGTCATGCCCGACACGGTCCGTGTTTCTGTCTTCACCTTCTTCATAGGGCTGTTGATATTTGTTGCTCAATGATATTCTCCATGCTCTGATGATCAGTCTCTTCAAACCCGGTTTGAAGAGACTGATCATCAGAGCATGGAGAATATGATCAGTCGTACAGTTTCTTCAATTGTTATCGCTTGAAAAAGCTAAGTAACATTTATTATATAAAACAAGAAGTAAGGAAGAATTCACGCTTCTATTAAGATGAATATACACATGGAAGAACTTATGTTTTAATTCAAGGTGAAAAAGCACACAGAAAAAACAAAAAAAATGGCGTTCAATGACCTATGATTATATATTGAGTGGTAGTGCGAGATATACTACTTGCTATGCAGCACACTCATTCAAATGAAGGCTCCTTTATTAATGCCTATATGAGGTCATAATAGCTACTTATTATCAAAATCTCTTTCCAACATTTCAGTTGTTAATATTGTGAGAAGGAATAGAGGTGATTTTTGGTCTCCTTTTTTTGATACACCTGTCTATATTCATTTCCGGCTAAGGCTAACTTACTTTTAAAACCAACATCTGAACATTAAGAATTGGTAAGATCCAATTCAATTGTCTTTAGGTATTCCAATCTGTTAACTAATACTGAAATCCATGCCCTAAGACCTTAAAGTCCAGCTCTTGGTAATCCCACAATCCAGTGGGAGCACGAGAGGAGAGGATCACCTTGCTGGTGGCTGAAAGGAATCAGTAAGGTTTTGCTTGGGAAATTTTCTTTTTTAAAAGTATTGGGAAAAAGTTAACCATTTGGGAATATTATTTAGTGTGTTTGTGTGTATTTGTGCTTTTAATAGTCAGTAAGGCAGGGAATAAACTAAAGTTAGACTGTTTGTATTTTTTAATAGTCAGTCAGTAAGGCAGCTAATAAACAGTAGCTAGTGTGTTTATTTTAAATATTCTGTAAGACAGCTAATAAGCAGAAGTTAAGAGTGTTTGTATATTTAAAAAAAAAAAAAAAAGTTGCCAGAGGCTAGTAATAAGCTAGGTGCAGTGGATACCTAAGTAAAAAGGTTGAAAAGTTCAGCACCCACCTTGGAAAGGTGTTAAGGTAATGTGATTTGGTTTGATTAGGTACCAAGAGAGGTAATCAAGAGAGCAGTAAGTCACTCCACAGGAGGAAGTTAGTCAGCCACTTATCCCATGACTTTTAACTTTTTATAGGTGCCTCTCATGAGGAACTTTGTCAAATGCCTTCTGAAAATCCAAATATACTACATCTAAAGGTTCATCTTTATCTATCTGTTTATTAACTCCTTCAAAAAAGTGAAGCAGATTTGTGAGGCAAGACTTACCTTGAGTAAAGCCATGCTGACTTTGTTCCATTAAACCATGTCTTTCTATATGTTCTGTGATTTTGATATTTTTCGTGGCACTGTAGTCTGGCTAACTGTTCTGTAGTTTCCCAGATTGCCCCTGGAGCCCTTTTTAAATATTGGGGTTACATTAGCCACCCTCCAGTCTTCAGGTACAATGCATGATTTTAATGATAGGTTACAAATTTTTACTAATAGGTCTGAAATTTCATTTTTAGTTCCCTCAGAACCTTGGTGTATATACCATCCGGTCCAGGTAATTTACTACTTTCAGTTTGTCAATCAGGCCTACCACATCTTCTAGGTTCACCGTGATTTGGTTCAGTCCATCTGAATCATTATCCATGAAAATCTTCTCCGGAACGGATATCTCCCCAACAGTAAACACCAAAGCAAATAAATTGTTTAATATTTCCACAATGGCCTTATTTTCTCTAAGTGCCCCTTTAACCCCTCTATCATCTAATGGTCCAACTGACTCCCTCATAGGCTGAGGCATTATGATTCAGATATATTTAAAAAAAAATTTACTGTGATTTTTTTGCCTCTACGGCCAACTTCTTTTCAAATTCTCTGTTAGCCTGTCTTATCAATATCTTATATTTAACTTATCATTGCTTATGCTTTATCCTATTTTCTTCTGTTGGATCCTTCACCAATTTTTGAATGAAGATTTTTTGGCTAAAATAGCCTCTTTCACCTCACCTTTTAACCATGCTGGTAATCATTTTGCCTTCCTTCCGCCTTTTTTATTGTGTGGAATACATCTGGTCTGTGCTTCTAGGATGGTATTTTTTTAACAATGTCTACGCCTCTTGCACACTTTTTACCTTTGTAGCTGCTCCTTTCAGTTTTTATCAAACTATATTTCTCATTTTATCAAAGTTTACCTTTTGCAAGTTTAGCACTAAAATGTGGATTTGCTTACTGTCCCCCTTCCAGTCATTAATTCAAATTTGATCATATTATGATCACTATTGCATGTGGCCCCACCACCATTACCTCTCTCTCCAAATCCTGTTCTCCACTGAGAATTAGATATAAAATTGTTCCCTCTCTCTTCAGTTCCTGAACAAATTTCTCCATAAAACTGTCATTCATTCCATCCAGGAACTCTATATCTCTAGCATATCCCAATGATACATTTACCCAGTCAATACTGGGGTAATTTAAATCTGGCTCATTGGATCAAAATATATATTTATTTGAAAAGAGTATAAATGGCAACTCCACTGTCAGATTTTGCATATAGTTCCAATTGCAAGTGGGGGTCCCTGTTAACCTGTTGCTGAATTTTCTGAAGATTGTGTGATTATACGGTGTTGTCCCTCCCGACGAAGCCAGTGGGCGAAACACGGGGTCCGTGTCAAAGGGGGACCCCCACTTGCAATTGGAACTATACGCAAAATCTGACAGTGGAGTTGCCATTTATACTCTTTTCAAATAAATATATATTTTGATCCAATGAGCCATTCTGCACTTGTTGTTTGACTGGACTTCTGATTGAAAGTGCAGTTCCAGCCCGTGTGGTGTTTGGTAATTTAAATCTCCCATTATTACTGCACTACCAATTTGGTTAGATTTCTTAATTTCTTTTAGCATTTCACTGTCAATCTCACCATCTTGGCCAGGTAGACGGTATTATACTCCTATCACTGTTCTCTACCCCAACACACAAGGGATTTTTACCCATAGATTTGATTGTGCATTTAGTCTCATGCAGGATGTTTATCCTGTTGGACTCTATGCCATACCGTTCATAAAGCACCACACCACCTCCCGGATACTCCTCTCTGTCATTGCGATATAATTTGTACCCCGGTATATCACTGTCCCCCTAGTTATCCTCCTTCCAGTATTTCTCTGAGATGCCAATTGAGTCTATGTCATCATTTACTGCTATACATTCTATTTCTTCCATCTTACTTCTTAGACTTCTGGCATTAGCATACAAACATTTCAAAGTGTGTTTTTTGTTTGTATTTTCATTCAGCTTTTTAATTGATAGGGATAAATTAGAATGTTTTAGCTCAGGTGAGATTTTAGTTACAGGCACTTGGAGTACTTTTCTTATTATTGGAACCTCAGTGTTGGAATGCCTTAATTCTAATGCTTCATTAGTATCCTTTGAAGATACCTCTTTCAGAATTATGTACTGCTGAGTGACTGTTGGCTTTCCCCTTTGTTCAAGTTTAAAAGCAGCTCTATCTCCTTTTTAAAAATTAGTGCCAGCAGTCTGGTTCCACCCTGGTTAAGGTGGATCCCATCCCTTCGAAAAAGACTCCCCCTTCCTCAAAAGGTTCCCCAGTTAGTTACAAAACTGAATCCCTCCTCCTTGCAGTATTGTCTCATCCACGCATTGAGATTCCGATGCTCTGGCTGCCTCTGGGGACCTGCGCATGGAACAGGGATCATTTCAGAAAATGCTAGCCTGGAGGTTCTGGATTTAAGGTTTCTACGTAAGAGCCTAAATTTGTCTTCCAGAACTTCTCTTCCACATTTTCCTATGTCATTGGTGCACACATGTACCACGATAGCTGGCTCCTTCCCAGCACTGTCTAAATTTCTATCTAGATGATGAACTGCATACTAAACCCCTTCCTAAAGCCAGATTGAGCCACATCTAACTTACCAACTTCCTCTTAGAAATATGAGTGGTTGTCACCTTTTCTATCTTCATAGAAAATGGAAGTTTGCAATAGGTCTATAGTTAGAACAAACCCTAGGGTCTGCATCCTTATTCTTCAAAATTGGGACAAGCACAGCCTTTTTAAGGGTCTCAGGAACTTTTCCCTCTGATAAAGAAGAAATAATCAAATTTCTGAGACCCTGCATAACCATATCTGGGAACAAACCAATCAAATAAGAAAGGAAAGTGTCCAATGAAGGCTTAAAGTTTTTACATGTCTTTTTTTTCACTAAAGACTATATGTTAATCAGGGAGGCTTGTTCAAATTCCAAAAATTTGTCCATCTTTCCAAAATTTCCCAAATTCAAATATTCACACACACCCTCTCCCACACTCACAAAGTTATCAGTCTTGTTTTCTTCTCTAACAGGGCTAACTTCTCAACAAATACACCCCCTGTTACATCATGAAGGCAATCAGTCAAAAGTTTACTCAACTGGGGATGACTCAAGACAATTGAATTCATAGGACATTCTTCTCAAAAAACAAATGGAGGGACTCAGAATCAGGAAGATCATCATAAATTTGATTATTTTTATTCTCAGCATTGAGTATAGAATCAACTATTTTAAAAATTATCTTTGAATCATTATTATCTTCCACAATAATTTCTGAATAACATTTATTTTTAGCATGAAATACTTTATTATATTAGTCTGGAGCTGCTACTTTCCAAAACTTCCTATCTTCAGGTGTAGCAGTCTTTATACATTTCTGCTCTAAGCAACGTGTAAAACCCTTTTTGATTCTTGAGTTTGAATCAAATACAAGAGCAGAACATCCACCACCCATGATTCTTTTGGTCTCTAAATTTTTGAATTAGCTACTTCCAACCTATTCTCTAATACTGAATACCATTTCCCTACCCAATAGTCTATATCACCAGCTGGGTCCTCCCAGTTATTCTGCACCAAAGTAGTAACTATATCCACAAAATTGGATGGGTCAATCTTTTTGAATCCTGGTTTAAAACATTTTATTTTCTTCTGGGTCTGTTGCATGGAACCCAAATAATTAAAACTATAACAAACAAGGCCATGGTCTGACCAAGGCAACTGCTCATTCCCTTCAAATTCAAGATTTTCCTGTTCCCTGGCTGTTTCAGATCCAAAAGTTAAATCAATAGTATGGCCCTTCTCGTGAATGACACCTAACATAATCTGAAAGTTCCCATGAATAGCCAGCATGGAAAGAAAATTTGACACTTGGGAAAAATCACAATGGTCTACCTGCAAATTGAAATTACCCATAACTAAAAGTTAGTATTTTAAAGATTAATCCAAAATAGATTACAACACCAAATCAATTTTTATCTGTGATGATCCTTGTGGAGAGTACCAGAGGGAGATAATAATTGTTTTTTTGCAATCTAATAATAGCAGCAAACTTTCACAACCATCCACCTGGTCCATAAAAATTATTTTTAAAGGAAGAGAGATTTGAAAAATTACAGCAACCCTCCACCTCTTTTAATAACCCTATTTCACAGTTAAGTAGAATAATCAATTGGGCAAACTTGTGAAATAACCACAGATTGTTTACGCTTTAACCACATTTCAGTAATACAAATCAGATTGTAGGGGTGTGCATTCGTTTTGAATGCATATGTAAAACGCAACTTATATTTTTAAAAGAGAAAAAAAAGGTTTGAGGAGAAACACATCGCGAGTTCCAACGTATTCAACATAGCTATGTTGAATACGTTGGGGGGGTCAGGAGGGGGTCAGGAGGCCTCCTGACCCCCCCAAGCTGGCCAAAAGTTCCGGTTGGGTCCAATGGAGGTCCAGGAGCGACCTCCTGCCACATGACCTACCTGTCACGTGGTAGGAGCACAAGATGGCGCCGGTGACCATGTGACAGGGGCTGACCAATGGCACGGCAGCCCCTGTGACACAGGCTATCGGCGCCATGAGGAAATCGCAGACGAGTGCAGGGATGGCTTCCTAACTCCCCGCTGGACCACCAGGGAGTTTTGGTAAGTCTTGGGGGGGGGGGATTAAGGAGGGTGAGGGGTTTAAATTTTTATTTAGGGAACCAGTGAACGTATGGACAGACCCTCAACTTATGGAATTCTCCATATGTCCATATTGAACGAAATCGACCCTCAACTTCAACTTATCAACTTATCAACGAAAACTTTTTGTCTGCACATCCCTATCAGATTGAGATCTCAATCTACTATATGGTCATGAACATATAGCCAATTCTTAGCTAAAGATCTAATATTAACTAAAACATTTTAAACAACTTATTTTCCCAAGATACCTCCTCACCCGTACTCTCAAAAGGCAATCTATGAGGAACAGACAACCATCTGGGCTAGATGGACCTTTTGTGTGACCCAGTATGGCAATCTTATGTTTTTTTATGTATCCAGTTGTGAGAATTCACCTAATCATCCCCACCAATGGCCTACCTTTCCTCATGTTGATTCCTTATAGAATAACCTTCCTGACGAGGATCCTTCTGTGGATACTCTATGATCAAGGAATAGGAATCAAAGAAAATTGCAAATATGTTCCTTTTGTCAAACCCCACTCATTAACTTTCTGACTTTGAATTAACATGACAAGAATAGCCCAATCTAAGCAGGTTCTGGATAAGCAAAGGTCAATGTACAGCCAAGCTCAGAGTCAATCCACTGTTAACTTATAGAAAGATGCAAACTATGCCGCATTAAAGGGAAGTGCAAACTATGCCGCATTAAAGGGAAGTGTACAAATAAAGTGTGAATTAATAAATGTGAACCCATTTAAATGAAAAGTCTATTGCTTTGCCTCACAGATTTATATTTTCTGAGGGGTCAGTTTTCAAAGGGAGCTAAACTGTCAAGTAAGCACTTAACCAGCTAGATCAAAGCCTTGGAAAACTGATTGGTAAAATTGGCTAAATGTAACCAACTGATGTTTACTAGGTGACTTACTTTAGCCAGCCAAATCCTGGGTGGTCCTAAGACATTGTTAGGACATAAAAAGAAAATTAGGTGGGTAGTGCTGATTGAAGGGGCAATTTTCAAGTGGAACAATTTGGCCACATTAATTTTTGTTAATACAGCTAGATGCCTTTCTTGTTCTTCCTAAATTAATTATAAGAATTATTCAGCAGAAAAATTAATCTATGTTTCAAATTATAGAATGATTAATTAGGAAAAATAGAAATTACTCTTAGAATGAACCATAGCATCACATTATCAATTAAGTATTTCATTTTCTCTCAACCAACAAAAAGATGCTCTCAACTTTGTTGAATTATCTTCTGTCCCAAATATCACTTTTTGTTTTTCAATAATTTGCAGCAGCAACACTGTATAAGGAAATGTTGCTTAATTATGACCAGAGTATATAATGTGACAAATTTACCAGAATCTGAAGCAGTCACATTCTGCTCTCTATGCCCAACTTCCCCCTTATTATAGACTAGTAATCCAAGAAAAACCTCTTGTTTAGAAAAGTGTAATTTATCTCCAAAGAAAATATAAGCAACACTTAAGTTGTATAATACTCAAAAGTCTACCAAATAATGGACTCACCAATGTAATCATACATCATGGAAAAACAGAGGCAGGGGCGGGCACATAGACACTGCCTAGCATACCAGAGTGCTGTTATTGCCATTATGTACAATAAGTCACACGTTTGCTCATTTTTATGGAAAAACAAAGAGTATTTTTTTTCTTGTTTTTGCCTATATCTGAAGTACATTTCAGCTTATCATAAATGCAGAACTGCTATCTTCAAAAGAAAACAGTACAATTTTAAAAATTGTATTTATTTACATTTACAATTAATGATTTGCTTCTACCTCCGGCTTGAGGCAATTTATAGCATTAATAATTTAAATCATACAAACATCAAGCATCATTAAAATAACAATGAACTATTTGCATAAAATTGCAAACAATTGAATACAGTACATATAGATGATTAAAATGCCAAGACTTAAGACAACAAATCTTACATATCCTGTTTAGCCTAAACTACATCTCAATATATCTCTGTCTTGTGCTATACAAATTGAATGTTTATTTTCCTCAAGACATTTCATATAAGATAATGGGGTGACAGTTTTAGAGCATTGTGAGAAATAGCTGAGTTGAGAGCTAGATGGAGCTGTGCTTCTAGTGCCTTATTTTGAGGCCTAATTACTTTGGAAAGGCAATATTTAGAATACATTTTGGAATGAATGTAAATGAATGAAAAATTACTATTTAAAAGGAAAAAACTCTTTAAAGGTAAGAGGAGTATTATTTAAATAGTTAATATTAACCCATTATGTCCCATTATATCCTATTTAGAACACAGCTTCTTAAAAAAATGGTCACCCAGCATAAACAGAGGTGTCAAATAAAAAGCATAAACTATAAAATACAATTTTTATTACAAGCAAATGTACAAAATAACAATTCAAAAGTCTTAAAAGCCAATCCTAATATAATTCACATGTATGGACAAAATTATCAATACTGCAATGTTCACAGATATGAGATGCATACCCTTTAACAACCCACACCTATTATATAAGATACAAATTCACACTCTCAATCATAACCTCATAATAGACATTCACACCTTCCACACCACATACTAAAAAATCCCCGCTGTTTAAAATGAATAGAGTATGTTAATGACTTGATGTATTCCCAATTTTCAGAAAGATATACATAAATGTCAATAATTATGTCAAATAACCAATGGATGCCTTAATTTCATAAATTTTTAAAGACTCTATCTGAACTTAGTGGTAAATGTATTCATGCAATAAATACTAAATAATGTCCCAGATTTTTAGATTAAAACTGTCCAAACTGCTTGACAAGGGCTCTTGTTTGACTACAAAAGGGCTTCTTCAGGGGCTATTCCATCCAAACAAAAAAATCTTCAAAAGCTGTTCACAGGAATCATTCCACCCCGATCAGTTTTTCACGGGACACCTTCTCAATGGGTCAACTCAAAATCATTCACGCTGCAAGAAACAAATTACATACATTACGACTCACACCTATCCTAACAATACCTTATTTGTGAAAGTTCCAAAAAACTTAAAAAAAAATACTACCTTGCTTATATAAGGGAAGAATATAGTTCTTAAACACCAATCACAACACACAATGCCATGCTTCTCAAATGTCTGAGTCCATCCCCTCAAAAATCTTCCCAAATCTTACAAGCTCTAAAATACCAAAATATATATTATTGTATCAATGTAGATTCTCAGTAATCACAACCATATAATAACATAATTCTAACAAAAATCATAGACACATCATCCCATACCTTCAGTGTACCGGTACTGTGCATCCTTCATTCCTTCCAAGTACTGCCTGCCAATCTCATTCTATAAAAAGTCAACAATAAATCCAAAAATAGCCACTGAAGAAGCCCTTTTGGGCCCTATTGGCATTTATATGCATCTTTTTGAATATTGGGATACAAGAAGTCATTAACATATTCACTCTATTCATTTTAAACAGTGGGGATTTTTTAGTATGTGGCGTGGAAGGTGTGAATGTGTATGTATGAGGGTATGATTCAGAGTGTGAATTTTTATCTTATATAATAGGTGTGGGTTGTTAAAGGGTATGCATATCATATCTGTGAACATTGCAATATTGATAATTTTGTCCATACATGTGATATATATTAGGATTGACTTTTAAGACTTTTCTATTGTCATTTTGTACATTTATTTGTAATAAAAATTGTATTTAATTGTTTCTGATTTTTATTTGACACCTCTGTTTATGTTAGATAATAAAACTCTTCTTAAAAAATTGGGACATAATTGGTTAAACATATCTGAACAACATTTTTTTAGCTTAGTTAGATGGATGGAAAGTAAAAGCTGAATGAAAGCTGACATTTAAAAAATGTTTACACTGAAAATGGATTCATTTTTATTTCCTTGATAAATATAAATTTCCAACCTGACAAGTATAATTTTGAAAATAACATGTTCAGTATATTTAGTACATTTAACCAAAAAAATACACTATTGAACACATTTTAGTTGGTGAAAGATTCTACGGATTAAGAGAGCTAGATAGTTTCTCTTTTTATGTTTGTAAAGATAGGAAGTAGGTAAAAGAATACAAATGCTGTGATCAAGAGTTAGATATCTGGCTAGACCATGTTCCTGCCTGTGTAAGTAAGCATCACTAGCCAGCTTCAACTACCAGCATCTAAAGCTTCTCTATCTTGAGTTGTTCCAGATTCTACAAAAGCTATCTGTGTACATGAACTCTGTCCTCCATCTTGAGTCATCAAGAATACAGAGGTAAGTGTGTGTATTCATACAGACTGAAAAATAAACATATGCTAACAAAGAGTTGAAATAAACATTTAAACTTAACAAAGTAGACTGAAAAATAGAGGAAGAAAACACAGCTTTAGAAAGAGTAGAAAAGCTACATTTAAAAACAATATTTATGAAGTACGTACCTGGTCATTAAAGTTATGATTCATGTTGTTTCTGAAAGACACAAATTACTACTAAGAATTAATTCTTTGAACTAGGTTTAAAGAAAGGAAAGAAATGTATAGCAATACTTATCTGATTAATATCTGTAAAGAAATTGGTTTTCTACATTTTATATATCTGAATGAAAACATTTAATATAGTAAAAATGTTTACTGGAAGGTAAAATAATTGATTGTTTATCTTACATTGCATTCCTAGAAAATACATACATGCCACATTGTTGTTGAATTTTTGTTGCAAGAAATTTTGAATATTATTTCACTATATAATATACTACCGGCTTAGGGGTAGATTTTCATAACCTAGCGCGTGCAGGTTATAAAATGCCGGATCGGCGTGCAAGAGGGGGATCTACTTTTCTAATTACGCAAGGCGATACATTAGGGCCTTCTCCAGTTCCCTCCCAGTCTGCTCCAATTAAGGAGCGGACTGGGAGGGAACTTCCCAACCCCCTAGCCTTACCTCCCTTCCCCTTCCCCTATCCTGCCCTCCCCCTATCCCTATACTAGCTACCCCAAATTTTATTTTACCTTTTGCTCCTGCCTCGGAGCAGGAGCAAGTTGTGTGCACCAGCACCCCGCCGGCGTGCAATACCCCGGCACAGCAGCAAATGGCCGTTGTGCCGGTTACCTCTTGCCCCACCCCCAGACAACCCCTTTTTCAAGCCTCAGGACTTACACGCATCCTGGGGTTTATGTGCATGGCTGGGCCCTACTTGTGCTGAGCCAGTTTTCAAATGGCCCAGCCACGCTCGTAAACCCTGGGATTTATGCGTGCTGAGGTTTGAAAATCTCCCACTTAGTTTTTAAAATAAACATTTAATTATCTTATCTTAAGTGTCCTGTAACTTATTTACAATTTTCTTTACTATAAAATCTCTAGAGTTATTTTGAATATCTGGGAAATGAACACTTCAACATTAAAAATATTCAAAGAAATGTAAAAATTGAAACCACTGACACAGACTTGACAGTTCAAAGGAGTGGTTCAGTACTGACCCAAGGATTTACGATTTGTCTACAAATATATCCACCTAGGTCATGAATGCTCAGGAAATGGTACTCAGCAGCTAATGTATCATATATATCATGCAGATGGGCTGTATGTCAAGTGACATTTAACATTAATATTCTCTTCTTGTGTTATTCCTTACAGTAAAGGTTTAAGTAGTCTGGTTGAGGTGAACCATAAGTCATTCATATATCATCTGGGCAGAGGGTAGTATGCTCAGACCAAATTTCTCAATGGATTGGTCACAGCCACAAGTGTATTGGATTGGCAAAAGTTGGAGGTCTGCACTGGGAGCATATTGTTCCCCACTTCATGAGCGATTGGCTGATACAGTTTCTGCTGTGAAATGAAAGGTTCTCTGCCTGGGCTTGTTCAGCCCAGATGATGTATAACCATTTTCAGTGGACTAGGAAACATTCTTGCAGGCTGTTTGAGAAGACTATAATAAGTCACAGTATAAGGCATGGCCTCACATTATTTCTCATGGCTACAGTTCTAGAGCATATGGAAGGAGTTTCCTACCCTTTTACACTCCTGACATGTAAGTTGATGCGTGCCATGGGAAGTGATAATGGTGGAGGTAGTCAAACTTATAAGGCATTTGAGCTGCTGAGAGATGGAAAATGTAAAGGCCATGAGGAGTCAGCATTCAATCGACCATTGGGTGGTAGTCCATGCTGAAGAGCATAGGTCTGTGCAGAGTATTGTGCAAGGCTATGCAATTCAAGTTTGACTTTGGGGGATTCAACCTTGGGACAGGTCCAGGTCTGCCAAATTGTGGCAAATAAGAAGGCTGCAAGGGCAGCTGAAGCATATTTTTTTGTGTTAGCAGTCTTGGGATAGCATTTGACAAGTGACCTTGCTGGCCCAAGACAGCACATCCCTGAGCAACAGGATTAGATTCCCTTGTTATGTCATCTAATAAAGCTGTAATGTTGAAATGTTAAAATGTGTTCTGTGATTTCTCCCTTGGTTGGGATGGGGGGGATTGTGGAACCAGGTACTAGAGATGTGCAGCTGGAAAGTATACGTTGGATTTGGGATACACATTCGTCGGGGCCCAGATACGTTGCATTCGTTCAAGGGAGGAAAACCCGATCCGTTAATACGTTGAATTCAGCATTCATTCCCTTTAAATGTAATTAAGTACAACCCTCCTGAGCCCCCCAAGACTTGCCTAAAGTCCCTGGTGGTCCAGCAGGGGTACTGGATCATCTCCTGCACTCGCGCCGTCAGCTGCCGGTATTCAAAATGGCACTGATAGCCTTTGACCTTACTATGTCACAGGAGCTACCGGTGCCATTGGTCGGCCCCTGTCATATGGGAGGAGCAATGGATGGCCGGCACCATCTTGTGCTTCTACCATGTGACAGAGGCCGACCAATGGCACCAGTAGCCCCTGTAACATAGTAACGGCAAAGGCTATCAGTGCCATTTTGAATACCGGCAGCTGACGGCACGAGTGCAGGAGATGATCCAGTACCCCCGCTGGACCACCAGGGACTTTAGGAAAGTCTTGGTGGGATCAGGAGGGTGGGGGATTTTTTCGTTCAGGATTCATTGCATTTGTGGGGATTCGCCATATATTTTGCCAACCCACGAATGCAACGAATAGGGACCTGTACGTTGTGGACTGCAGATTCGTTCACAATGAATGCACATCCCTACCAGGTACTAAGCAGACGTAAAGAGACAGTCATGGCTGCCCTTGCTAAATAATGGAATTTCAGCAGATTACAATTCAGAGTTGCTATCTTTAAAGGAAAATACTCTTTATACTGCTATATACTCCAAGCAACCATTTTCAATAGCTGCTCCAACAATTTGGAAATCATTACTTCAGACTGATGGTCTTCTGAAAATCATTTGCAATCGCGCCCACATATGCATGCATATGGACATACAAAAATGATCAGTGTGATCTTCATTCTAAAGCATATGGGGATAGACCTATAGATCTAAACATGTACACCCTGGATGTAAGGCAAGATATGATAGAGTCATTCAAATATTTCAAAGGTTTTCATGCACAGACGGTGAGCCTCTTTCAATAGAAAGGAGGCTTCTAGAATGAGACGTCATGCAATAAGGTTGATAGTGGGTAGGCGTAACCTTAGGAAATATTTATTTACAGAGAGGGTGGTGGATGCATGGAACAGCCTCCCAGTAAAGGTTATAGAGACAAAAAAAAGTACCTTAATTCAAGAAAGCATGAGATAAATTCAGGGGATCTTTAAGGAAGTGATGGGAATTATAATGCTAAATTATTTGGGGAATTGGCAGACTAAATGGGTCATAGTCTTTTTCTGCCATCATATTTCTATGTTTCTATGGGCATGCACACTCATTTTAAGGTTATCTTTTTTGAATATTGACTCCTATATGAATAACGCTATAAATACCCCAGTTCAACCATATATTCCATATTGAATTATCCAATTTCTTGAAAACTCCAAAGGTTGATTACACAATTTCATCCCCAAAAGATACTGAGAAAATAGGAAGAACATTAAATTCATTGCTATCTCTAATCAACAAGACATTAGTTTCCTAAAACCACCATGTCCCTTGCTTCATATTGAAAATTCAATGATAGTGCACAGAATTCAGGAAACACATCCCAACTTTTTCCCCAAATAGTTTTAAGACCTTTAACACAAGTCTTGGATTCTTGGCATTCCACATTACTTTACTAATTTTCTGTTGCAGAGTCTTATGAAACACAACTGAGAAAATACTAGGGGTGTACAGCAGGAAAAATATTTGTTTAATTTGAAAAATCTTTTGTGTGGACCCTAATTTGTTCTTTACTTTGATTTGTTTTTATATGCCATTTAGGGATGTGCAATTGCTTTTCCAGAATTAGGCAATGTCAACGAAATTTCCTAATTTGGAATGGTTCGGGATAACCAAACAGCGATTGATTTTTTTCTGAAATTTCAGAAAAACTTCATTTTTGAGTTAGTGCGTGTTAACACCTGATAGTGCGCACTAACTCTGCAAGGTTAGTGTGCACTATTGGGAGTTAGTGCGCACTAACTCCTGATAGTGCGCAATAACCCAAAAATCGGGGCCTCCGAAAAAAAACAACCCAAACCACGGTAAAAACAAAATTCCCACGGGGGGGGGGGGGGGGTCCCAAAATTAAGCTTGACACAAAACATTTACTCAAAGCACATTATTAACATCAATGGAGAAAGCATTTCCAATAATTTCCAGCCTATATTAGTCTCCTGAATAAGGATTTCTAAACAATTGTCTTAAAACTTGGGAGGAGAATTAAACAGAGAAGGAAAGGAACTCCAAGATACCTAGAAAGACTGGTGAGGCTTGATAGTGGCACAAAAATTGTCATGAATAGCCTACGACTCTATAAAGGGGCAAAGGCATACTAGTATAAGCAGAATTTCACCAAGTTTCTATGAGAGGAGCAAAGAAGCAGAAAAAGTGTGAAAAATTACCCACAAGGGTCTAAAGAGGGCACCAGCAACAGTGTCATAAACCCTTGATGGCATCTCAGTAAGCAAACTGGCACCCACTGTGGCATTAGTATCCTAAGGCAGCATGAAGGGTGAACAAAGCAGAAAAGTTATCAAAGAAACCTTCCAGGAAAGCACTGATAAAGAGACAAGTAGAACAAGGAGTGGCTTGAAGACTCTAAAGCACCATGAGAGGTGCAAAGCAGCCACCCACCACACCCCCACACTGACTGGCAAGGTGTTAGGACTGGTGTCCAACAGCAAGGCAGTGTGGCAAAAAGAGATCTAAGTTGTAAAATCTGAGTATGGAAGCAAGAGTTAGTGGCATAAAGATTTTCCAAGTTACAGGGTGAAATTTAGATTTTCTTGTGAAAATTATATCACATTTAGTAAATGGTAATGGTTTCTCTAATGATTGTGGTGTGGTTTTCCTGAAAAGTGGTGAAGGATGCTTTATTTAGAAACCATTCCCCATTTTATTAACTGACCTCAGACTCTTCCATCTCCTGATTTTCTGGTTTTGCATGAAATCTCTCACACTGTTTTAACTATTATCATAATCAGGACATCAAAATGGCTAGTTTTGAGCATTTTTTGACTTGTGCCTCTATTTTGTCCTTCAGAATGAGGGCTGTTTTAGACAAAAAAAAATCCACCACAGTATACTCTAATTCTCAATGGGGTGGCAGAACCAAGTTAAAATTTTAGGAAGAAAGGAAGAACTATGGAACAGGTGCCACATACCCTTGTATGATGACATTGATGTCTTTTATTGATTTTTTCACATGTTTGCTCTGAGATCAAAACACCCCAGTATAATAAACCAAAAAGAAATCAAGTGTTGGAAGAACACCTCAAGGTTTCAGCAACAGAAAAATGTACTTTGATGGCATTTCAGGTGGCAATTTGGTACCCAAAGTGGCAATAACATCCTAAGTCAGCACTACCTTTTGGGGTTTGCTGCTTTGCAGTTCCCTATCTCTTACAGGATTTATTCTGTCCCTGGAATATGAAGATTAACAATGATTTAATATTTTGCAGTGGAAACATAATGCCCACTGAATATACAGTGCCACACTAATGTGTGTGTGTGTGTGTGTGGGCAACACAGAGACACTGCTGTACTGAGTGTCACATTACTGGTCCTTGTTCTCTAACATTGACAGACTTCACAACACCGTCTGGTATGATTCAGTCTCTATCCTGCCCTCAGTGCTCCCCATGTGCCACTGCCAAAAGACAAAATCAGTACCAGCTCTGCAAGCAACTCAACAGTCTGCCTCTAGTTACCACAAAGCAAAAAAGAAAAAAAATATAAGAACAGCAAGCAATACTAGTCTTATCTGAAATACAGAGCTTCAAGATGCAGCACTGCCTCACTGCTTTACATTTTTGTGTGACTGACTGGGACAATGACAGACTGTAAAATGGATAACAACATAAAAGTTGATTGGGAAAATTAAATCTTGTACTAAGAGAGAGCTCAAATAGCAGATGCTTACAGATAGTGTCTTTAGAATGCATGCACTGCAATATTCTGACATGTTCAGTCTGCAAGTTCAGTGACATTGTACCTGGTACGCTGCAATATGTCCGACTGTCAAATTGCTTTGCTGTGATACATCATCCCTGTTATCCTCTTGACAACAACACATCAATCCTACCCAGGTCTCCGTCTGCTCTAAACTTTGTATCAATTTCTAACTATACACCTGTTGCTTTTCCTATGATTTCTATGAGTCCATTCACAATAATGGCTTATAGAAATCATTGAATTTCAAACAAATGAAATAAATAGGATTTGTTTAATTTATGGGGCCCCCTCAATTCATTCCGAGGCCCCACAAAACAAACACATTGTCTTGTATTTGTTTTATTTTTCTATTTTGTTTTGAACTAATACACATGCCTAGAAAAAAAAACTACTACCTGGACCGTATGCCTTTCAAACAAATGTTGTTGCCTTACTTAACTATTTACCAGCATATGACATGGTTCACTAACGGGCTGATACAATAAAGTGCGGCAACGTTTACCCTGTTTTTAACCCGCTTTGTACGCACATTTTGGACGCGTAAGGCTAACCCGCGATTCAGTATCTGGTTTTATGCGTCCTTCCCGCTTGCCGAAATGGACACTTATCCGTCTCCGCCCGCCACATGTATATGATATGTTAATGATCGATTTAGCTATTCCCCTCCGATATAGTAACATGCGCCCAGATTATCACCTTTTTAACCAGCTTATTTGCCTCGTCTTTAACCTGCATATTTACTGCCTACCCTGACCCTGGCGTTAGTGTGGAGTTCAGTCAGCTTCGTAAAATGGATTCGTAAAATGGATTGCGAACGCCTACCGCTTCATTGACGCGCTTTGGCCGCCGCTTGGATTTGCGTCTAATTTGAATACTGAATCAAGTGGCTTGTGAAGCAAGATGTGCATGCAGCAAACGAGGGTGCGCCCGGCACTGCCGCACTGTTTCTTACGCGTCCTACTATATCGGCCCGTACATTTGTTATGAGAATGGGTGGTAGTTTCATATATTTTATTGGGCACTCTCCATGTTGCCTCTTTTAGTTTAATCATTAACTACCCTCCAACCTCCATTTTTTAATCGAACAAATCTTTTAAAATTTCAAGTTTGGTACCAACATTTTCCCATTACTTATAACTTGTGACTTATTTTTTATTTATTTATTTTTTTTTAAACATGTATTTTTTCGTGTGTGCACACCTCTTAATTTTTATCACCATCAGTGTAGCCTACACAATTACTAGTAGCTATTGAATGGTTAATTAGCTTTCGCTTAGAGAATCCCCAATAGTTATAATGTTCTTCAAAAATTCCCCAATGGTATAATGGTTACAATGTCTTTCCAACTTTTACAAGTTTCAGCATCAAAATGCCTTCCTCAGGAAATATTTTTCTCTTTTATTCGAAATGCTGTCTCACAACTAAAATTGCTGTGTCTCCTTCATCAGTGCTCAAAAGAGCCTCCACCCGACGATGACCGACGGCCCTCTACTACTAGATACTTCCTGTTTCCTTTTAAAGAACCCATGGGACACTGACTCTGCCAATCAGAGGGCTCTATGTTAAAGACATCCAATCCAGTTGTTCGTTTAGTCCAAAGGATTGTTCCATTTGTAATTTAAAGATCCATGCTTGTTCTCAACAATTTAATAAAGCTGAGCTCACTCTCTTATCTTCAAGACTGTCAATCACTGTCCACCTTAATTGTTCAAATGTGTGGCTTTTCTCCACACAATGTTGAACTATTGGAGCTGTTATTGTGCAGTATTCAATCTTGATCGATGTTCTGTGATTCGGGCTTTTAAGGCTCTGCTGGTCCGTCCCACATATACCTTTAAACAGGGACATATAATCGCATATATGACTGATCTAGTGGTGCAGTCTGTGTCATTATTTCTATATACTGTATATCCTGTTGTTGGGTGAATCCATGTGGATCCTTCAATTGTAGCGCATACCGTACATTTTCCACATTTCCTATGTCGTCCCTTACCATGCATTTTATGTACTTTCACTTGTGCATGCACTATTTGATCACGAATGTTCCGTCCCCTCTTGGTAGTAGGGATGTGAATCGTGTGCCCGATCGTTTTAAAGATCGAGTTCGGCTGGAGGGAGAACAAAATCTGATCGGTAGAGATGTGAATCGGATTTCTGTTCTGATTCCAATTCACATCGCTTTTTTTTTTAGTGATGCCCGAGCAGATTAAAAAAAACCCACCCTGACCCTTTAAAATTGACCTTTTACCTTCCCCCACCCTCCCGAACCCCCCCGAAACCTTTTACATGTACCTGGTGGTCTAGCAGGGGGGGGGTCCGGGAGCCATCCCCTGCACTCATACCCTCCGTGCCGGTATCAAATGGCGCCGATAGCCTCTGACCTACTATGTCACAGGGGCTACCGGTGCCATTGGTCAGCCCCTGTCACATGGCCATCGGTGCCATCTTGTGCTCCTACCATGTGACAGGGACTGACCAATGGCACCGGTAGCCCCTGTGACATAGTAAGGGCAAAGGCTATCGGCACCATTTTGCTTTCTGATAGCCGACGGCCCGAGTGAAGGAGATCGCTCCTGGACCCCCGCTGGACCCCCAAGGACTTCTGGCAAGTCTTGGGGGACCCTCCTGACCTCCACAAGACTTGCCAAAAGTCCAGCGGGGGTCTGGGAGCGACTTCCTGCACTCTGGCTGTCAGATTCCAATACTCAAAATGGCACCGATCGCCTTTGCCCTCACTATGTCACAGGGGCCGACCGTCGGTCACTGTGACATAGTGAGGGCAAAGGCGATCGGCACCATTTTGAAACCAGTCCAGCACCGAGGGTATGAGTGCAGGGGATGGATCCTGGACCCCCCGCTAGACCACCAGGTACATGTAAACGGTTTCGGGGGGTGGGGGAAGCAAAGGGGTCATTTGTAAAGGGTCGGGGTGGGTTTTTTTTATCGGGCCATCTGCGCCATTTTTATTAATGGCAGCTGACGGCCCGAGAGCAGGAGATAGCTCCCGGGACTCCCAGTAGATCACCAGGTATTTCTAAAAGTTTGTTGGGGGGTTCGGGAGGGTGGGGAAGGTAAGGGATTAGTTTTAAAGGGTCGGGGTGGGTTTAGGAGGAGTTTTGGTGTGCTGATTTTCCCACCCTCCCCCCAAATAACTCCCGTTAGTGGACACTAACCCCATTAACGATTTTTCACAATAAATCAAGGGAATTTCTATTGTTTTGTGCACTCTAACGATTTTTGACAATTTAAAAAATATCTGACGATTTTTTAAAATCGTCAAAAAATGATTCACATCCCTACTTGGTAGTTATTAATGGTTCTTCTGCCAAAATTTCATGTAATGCTACCACATGCCAATGTCTCTTGATGGATTCCCTAATGGCTGAAGTAGATGTGCTTTGAGGGAGGATACATTTTAATCTGCTTAATTCTCTATTTGGTTTATATTGCAATAGCACTTCTCTGTCGCTATACCTAGCCCTTTTATATGCCCTTCTCACTACTTTTCTTTGATATCCTCTCTCAAGAAATCTTAGAGTGAGCAAATCAGCCTGTATTTTAAATTCTGAAAGAGTTGCACAAATACGGTGAATCCGAAAAAACTGGGATAAAGGAAGATCCTGCTTAAATCCTATTGGATGGTAACTCTCATCTCGTAATAAATTGTTATGGTCGGTAGATTTTCTGTTGACCGTGGTATGTAATGTATCTCCCACAATGATCACAACCACATCCAAAAAAGCAATGCACTCCTTACTCAGATTACCATTCAATACAATTCAATAGCTACTAGTAATTGTTTAGGCTACACTGATGGTGATAAAAATTAAGAGGTGTGCACACACAAAAAAATACATGTTTTTATAAAAAGAAAAAAGGAAAAATAAAAAATAAAAAATAAGTCACAAGTTATAAGTAATGGGCAAATGGTGCCAAACTTGAAATTTTAAAAGATTTGTTCGATTAAAAATGGAGGTTGGAGGGTAGTTAATGATTAAACTAAAAGAGGCAACATGGAGAGTGCCCAATAAAATATATGAAACTACCACCCATTCTCATAACAAATTTAGGGCCTAATTTTCCAAGCAGTTTACCGCGTGCGATAAATTCGCAAATCGCGTTAACAGCCGCAGTGTTAGCGCGGTTGCTATCGCGGCTAATAACTACAACCCTCAAATTTGCGGTACGGACCAGAAAAGGATTATTGTGGTCCACGATAGTTCCAGACTTTGGTGTGGAGGGAGGGAGGGAGGGAGGGAGGGGGAGGGGGGGAGAGAGAGAGAGAGAGAGAGAGAGAGAGAGAGAGAGAGAGAGAGAGAGAGAGAGCGAGCCTTACTATAGTGCCTATGCCCTAGACAGGTATTTTAATCCCTATGGGAGGGCCTACTAACTCGGGGTGGGGATTAGGTATGAGCGTCGGGGGTTGGGGGCCACTTTCGCATTCCACATGAGACCTACGGAAAGAACAGTGGTCTCTAGTGAAGATTTGCTGGCCGTCGGAGTGAGGAAACTCACTCCAAGAGGAGATTTGGGCTACGTTCTCTCCACAAGCTAGGTGGAGAGAACGTAGCCCAAATCTCCTCTTGGAGTGAGTTTCCTCACTCCGACGGCCAGCAAATCTTCACTAGAGACCACTGTTCTTTCCGTAGGTCTCATGTGGAATGCGAAAGTGGCCCCCAACCCCCGACGCTCATACCTAATCCCCACCCCGAGTTAGTAGGTGGCCCTCCCTTAGGGATTAAAATACCTGTCTAGGGAAGAGACACTATAGCATCTCTCTCTCTCTCTCTCTCTCTCTCTCTCTCTCTCTCTCTCTCTCTCTCTCTCTCCCCCCCCCCCCCCCCAGCAAATATCATGCACTGTGATGAAACACCCAAAGAATCATCACACACTGGGAAAACATCGTGAATTGTGCTAATGTTTTCATGAATGGCGAAAACATCACCGCACGCGATGTTTTCGCCATTCACGAAAGAAGCCTCATTTGCATTGGTAACGCCCCCTAATGCGTTACCAATGCGATATTGGAAAATGAGGCCCTTAGTGAACCATTTCATATGCTGGTAAATAGTTAAGTAAGGCAACAACATTTGTTTGAAAGGCATATGGTCCAGTTAGTATTTTGTGTATAATTGAGTTAAACCTGGGTGATTTATCTCTAAGGTATACAGCATAGAAAAAAAAAAATAGGCAGCATATTCAGAATATAATTAATAACTAGAATGAATGACATTTTTATGGCATCTAACCTTCCCCACCTTGACCAAAAATGTGAATACCTTTTAGATGTATAATCTTCCTATTTCAGTTTTATAATTGTAATCCTGGAAAACTGCAAAATATTTTAATTTACATTCCTTATATTATTTGTTACCTTTTTAAGATGTGTGTGTTTTTCAGTGTCAACAAATTGTTACCAATTATAAAACAATAATGAAATAATAAATTATTTTCGTCACTTTACATTGAGTATTTGTTAATCAAACCTTTTACTAGACATCTAAATAGGATTGTCACAAAAACACAAAGTCAAACAACATGTATGCATTTTTGCCACATTTGCTTGGGAAGTTTGTCAGATTTCTCAGTGAATCTGGGAAAAATCCAATAGATTTGATTGTAATCACCTATTCAAGAAAATCTGCATTGTATCTGATGGCTGTGTAAAGCATGAAAAAGGAAAATATGTTTGAACTCTGGAGAAAATTCACTGATTTGAGGAATCTGCCACTTGTCTACTGGTTACTAAACAAAGATGATAAACAGTTAACTTTCTTGTGGATTTGTTGATGAAGTTCACAAATTGTATTATTTTAAAGTTCAGTCCCTCCCTCATATACCGGAATTCTCATTTTTTTAAAAATTGTAGAATAATGTATTACAAACAAATGAGTTAATTAAACATGCAAAATTGCATTACAATGCACTAACTAGAAATTTTCTTGCAATTGTGATTATACAATGCACTAAACAAGTAATGACACATCCAAGCAATTCTGAACAATTAGTTGTAAATCTATCCCTAGCTTAAATTTAAGAACTAAGAGAAAACTATTTAGAAAAAAAATATTTTAAAAAAGGAGCATTTATCTTGTTAAACACTATTTTCAAAAGCATTATTTTCAAAGGCAGACAATTGGCATGAAAGCTTACGACTCTTTAAAGGGGCAAAGGCATACTAGTATAAGTAGAATTGGCAGAATTTTGCAATTAACTCATGCATTTATCCACTTATTTATTTGTAAGTGCACAGATTCTACATTCTGTGATTCTATATGCACATTTAAGAATAAAATCAGCCACTTGGAAAATATAAATGTGCAACTAAATCAGTGGGAATTTCTCTCAACTGCCAAAGCATTTGTTTATCTCATAATTTTTAAACAGAGCCCAAAATATTGTCAATTAGAAGGAAATTGGAAGAAACATAGTCTTAAGATTTCAACAGCTGTTTGTGCTTTTAGATTCTTTTTATCATAGCTTATTGAAATCTATCACAGCTCAGCATTTTTACAGTTTAACCCAAACATAAGCATAAGTCTTTGAAAAAGTTTGTTCTTATAAATTCTCATATTAATACTCATTATATTTCATTATGATTCAGTTCTTATTAAATTCATACAAGAATTTGTCTCAACATGTTCTTTGATTTTTAATTATGCCATTTGTCACTGCCATTGGGTATTCTACCATAATATATTAAATCAGGTAAGAACATAAGAACATAAGAAAATGTCATACTGGGTCAGACCAAGGGTCCATCAAGCCCAGCATCCTGTTTCCAACAGTGGCCAATCCAGGTCATAAGAACCTGGCAAGTACCCAAAACCTAAGTCTATTCCATGTTACTGTTGCTAATGGCAGTGGCTATTCTCTAAGTGAACTTAATAGCAGGTAATGGACTTCTCCTCCAAGAACTTATCCAATCCTTTTTTAAACACAACTATACTAACTGCACTGACCACATCCCCTGGTAAGAAATTCCAGAGTTTAATTGTGCGTTGAGTAAAAAAGAACTTTCTCCGATTAGTTTTAAATGTGCCCCATGCTAACTTCATGGAGTGCCCCCTAGTCTTTCTACTATCCGAAAGAGTAAATAACCGATTCACATCTACCCGTTCTTGACCTCTCATGATTTTAAACACCTCTATCATATCCCCCCTCAGTCGTCTCCTCTCCAAGCTGAAAAGTCCTAACCTCTTTAGTCTTTCCTCATAGGGAAGCTGTTCCATTCCCCTTATCATTTTGGTAGCCCTTCTCTGTACCTTCTCCATCGCAACTATATCTTTTTTGAGATGCGGCGACCAGAACTGTACACAGTATTCAAGGTGTGGTCTCACCATGGAGCGATACAGAGGCATTATGACATTTTCCGTTTTATTCACCATTCCCTTTCTAATAATTCCCAACATTCTGTTTGATTTTTTGACTGCCGCAGCACACTGAACCGACAATTTCAATGTGTTATCCACTATGACACCTAGATCTCTTTCTTGGGTTGTAGCACCTAATATGGAACCTAACATTGTGTAATTATAGCATGGGTTATTTTTCCCTATATGCATTACCTTGCACTTATCCACATTAAACTTCATCTGCCATTTGGATGCCCAATTTTCCAGCCTCACAAGGTCTTCCTGCAATTTATCAAAATCTGCTTGTGCTTTAACTACTCTGAACAATTTTGTGTCATCTGCAAATTTGATTATCTCACTCGTCGTATTTCTTTCCAGATCATTTATAAATATATTGAAAAGTAAGGGTCCCAATACAGATCCCTGAGGCACTCCACTGTCCACTCCCTTCCACTGAGAAAATTGTCCATTTAATCCTACTCTCTGTTTCCTGTCTTACTAAAACATTTTAAGATGTCTTGTTATCGAGCTCCTGATATCATCAATATAAAACAGAATCACAAATGGTTTAAGAGTGGGTGTTGGTATCACCAATCATTCAACACTTGAAGAAAAAAGGGGTCAATTCACAAGCACTTGGGGGTAGATTTTAAAAGGTTGTGCGCGGGCATACATGTGCGCAAGCTACCCAGTGCGCACACATGTACGCCAGATTTTATAACATACACGCACAGGCGCACGCAAGTTATAAAATCAGGGGTCGACGCACACAAGGGGGTGCACAATTGTGCACCTTGCGCACACCAAGCCCGATCCAAGCTGCACTGCCTTCCCCCAGTCCCTCCCAGGCTGCTCCGAAATCAGAGCGGCCTTGGAGGGAACTTACCTACCCCCCCACCCTACCTTCCCTTCCCTTCCCCCCCCCCACCCTTTCCCCCTACCTTTTTTGAGTTATTTTTTTTTGTTGCTAAACTTACTTCAGCCCTGGGGCTGAAGTAAGTTGCACGCACCAGCCAACTGCCGGTGCGCGATCCCAAGCACAGCAGCAAATGGCCACTGTGCCTGGAGCCAATGCCCCCCCCCCCAACACCCCACCCCCCCTCACCCCTTTTTGCAAGCCCCGGGACTTACACGCGTCCTGGGGCTTTACGCGCATCACTGGGCCTTTTGAAAATAGGCCCGGCGCGTGTAAGCATGGTTATGCACGTAAATCCTCCAAAAATCCAGCCCTTGGGACTCAAAAAGATTTCCCTCTCAGCAACCTAGAAATGTGATTCCTAACTCTTTCCTGAAGCTAAACCCATCCAGTCAGGGTTTCAGGATTACCAGAATGAATATGCATAAGATGGAATTGCTTACTTTGGAGACCCAGTATATTCAAATCTATCTTATGCATATTCATTCGACCAATCCTGAAAATATGACTGGATACATGTAACATAGTAACATAGTAAAATAGTAGCATTGGCAGAAAAAGATCAAATGGCCCATTCAATCTGCCCAGCAAGTCTTCTATGGTAGTAAATGCTGCTCCATGCAGGTTACCCCCATGTTTTTGATAAGGGTAGTAACTTCCACTTCATGCAGGTTACCCACTGCCTTATGTTAAGGGTTGGGAAACATTGATATAGAATACTCTCTTTTTATGATAGTTTATAGATCTGACCCTGTTGTCTGACATACTGAATATTATTGACTTTAATGGAATTTGCATGAAGATTATCCAGTTTTGGTCAAGTAAAGTTTGCAGCTGTCAGTAACTGAAAATAGACCAAGGAGGCACATCAATTGTTTGAACTGAGTGACACTATAAACTATGGGCAAGAAGAGGAAAAATACTTGCTCACACTTCAATCATTGCTTATTCTCTTTTAAAATAACTTTGAAATATTTATATAACAAATTGGAGAAAAAGAGGTAGAAAAACATATAGAAAAACTCTGAGTTTCCTTAAAAGAAAAATAGCAAGTTGACTCAGTAGTACAGCAGCAATTTTGCACAGCACAATGCCATTCAGAAAAGATGGGTTTGAAACCTGTACCAATGTTTTCACTTCCCAGGCCAGCTTAAAAAAGGGGATTTTGTGGAGGCGGCATCAAAGTCCCCGAGAACAGACGTTTCCAGCCACTGCTCAATAATGACTGAATGAAACTAGTGGGCATACATATTGTTGCCTAATAGATGCCAGTTCTGATTGAGTTAGAAGCCAAAAGGAGTAGGAAGAAACCTCTAGGTCAAAAATAAGATTTTACAAATTTGCAATGATATAGGAAGGTTTAAAGAATGAGGAACTCAGTCATGAAAAGTCAGTATAAAAAGGATAAAAATCGTACTTTACATATACACTCTGCTTCATCCTTAATCAATTAACACTTCTTTGTCCATAAATGTGTAACATTTACCCTGCAGCAAAGCTATGCTTCCTTGACAGCTTAAATAAGCTTAAACAGATCAACACAGCATCTTAAATGAGGGGTCAAAGTGAAGAGGTGCTTTATCAGCATACCTCTGCCACGTCATGTGACACCTTTAACAGAACAATATTAGAGGAAGAGGAAATGAAAACACAATCATAAAAGACCAGGAAAACAGACATATACAGCATCAGCCATCCTTATTAGCTGTTATGACAAAATGTACAGTTCATGCAACAGTATTACCACATAGCAATCCGTTGAAATATTGTCATGCTGCATAAACTTCCTATGAAGCAGATTTTGCATAGCAAGTTTCTCCATGCTCAACTGACTCCTCTTTATCCCGTTCCTCTGTCTCCTAAGCTATGTTCTCTGGCCATGGAAAACAGTAGTGGACAGAAACTTTGTAGAGCAAATGCTATGCAACATGAAGCTCACACAATAATGATTTGGTTTTCTTTCACTGAGCCAGGAAAGAGAGGATTATTATTATTTACTTTATTGTAATATCATACAAAAACATATATATATTTAGTAACAGGAGAGAGAGAGAGAGAGAGAAAGAGATTCTTTACAAGACAGCTATATAAGTCAACTATTTATATCACCATTGGAGAGTCATCTAGTAACTTGAAGTGAGGTTTTGGTGGTGGTCTAGGATTTGGGGGCCAGTTTTATATGCACAGTCAGATGTATGAACAGCACAGTACACATCAGTGAAGATTTGATTTGATTTGGAGTTAGGAAATGTACACAAAGATGAGATTTCACAATGTGTTCTCTCCCTACATTGATATACTCTCTACTTGGTTACTAGGGATGTGAATTGTTTTTTGACGATTTAAAACAATCGTCAGATATATTTTAAATCATCAAACATCGTTAGATCCGCGATACAATAACAATTCCCCCAATTTATCGTCAAAAAATCGTAAATCGGGGGAGGGTAAAGGGCGGGAAAACCGGCACCCTAAAACCCACCCCGACCCTTTAAAATAAATCCCCCACCATCCCGAAGCCCCCCAAAATGTTTTAAATTACCTGGGGTCCAGTGGGGGGTCCCGGCGCGATCTCCCGCTCTCAGGCCACGGCTGCGTTAAAAGAAATGGCGCCGGTGGCCCTTTGCCCTTACCATATGACAGGGCAAAGGTAGCGCCGGCGCCATTTTGGTTCCTCTCACCCAACGTCACGAGTGCAGGAGATTGCTCCCGGACCCCCGCTGGACACCCAGGGACTTTTGGCCAGCTTGGGGGGGGGGGCCTCCTGACCCCCACAAGACTTGCAAAAAGTCCAGCGGGGGTCCGGGAGCGACCTCCTGCATGCGGGCTGTATTGCCAATATTCAAAATGGCGCCGGCGCTACTTTTGCCCTCGCTATGTCGCCATAGTGAGGGCAAAATGGCGCCGGCCATATTGCCAATATTCAAAATGGCGCCGGCGCTACTTTCGCCCTCACTATGTCGACATAGTGAGGGCAAAATGGCGCCGGCCGTATTGCCAATATTCAAAATGACCCCTTCAAAAGTACTCTTTTTCGGCGTCTGCCCCTTGTAAAATTTCTGTGAGTGAAGACGGACCGTGCCGATGTTTAAATAAGATGTGAGTTTACACACAATTTAACATTCACTATCTATTCGTTAGAAAATTCCTCAATCACACAATTTTAAATTATTATGTTACATTAATTTTAGTGTTAGTTATTAGTTTGATAAAATATTCCATTTTGGATGAGATACAGGATTGACACATTAACAGTGAGCTAGATTCACTTATATCACTTCAGTTTTCCAATTTTAATAATTTTTATTTCATTCACATAACTTATTTATCTACTACACATTCACAATATTTTATAGAATATTTATTCACTTATTCACTATGTCCTTTTTAACACTAAAAATTTTTAACACTAATAGTTTACATTTGATATTTAAATTTGTGTATCAGATTAGGTCCGTAATAGAACATAGTAAAATAGATTGCTATATTTTGATGTCTAACCCGCTACTAACTGACGTTCCTGTCAATTAATTTTTGGTGCCAAATCAACCGTTTCAAGAGCACTCCTTTTCGGCGTCTTTCCCTTTTAAATTTTCTATGAGTGGAAATGGACCATGCCGATGTTCAAATAAGATGTGAGTTGTGACAAAATTGAGCTTTCACTGTTTATGGAATATGATTCGTTTGAAAGTGTCCTTTCTAGAATGAGTTTTCCACTCACACAATTTTATATTATTGTGTAACATTAATATTGTTTGAATCTTGGTGCCAGTTATTAGTTTGATACAGTAATCTATTTTGGATGAAATATAGGTTGATAATTATCAATTTTTTGAAATGATTTGAGTGGTTGTGGAAAAGATAGTTTAATTTAGATTGTTTCACTTTTTCAGTAATACACACATATATTTACACACATGTTTTATTTATTTATTTATTGACACAATTTTTTATAATTCATAGAATATTTATATCATTTTATTTCATTTTAGTTTTCCTTTTTTTCTTATTTTACTTCTATTATAATTATGGGGGTTCTATTTTATTTGATGTTAAGCATCGTCTTGAATGTTATTACAAAGGTACAATTCATTGTGACCAATTTTGATATATTTTTTAGACATATGTGCACGTTGGAATTCACTTTGACCATCATCCTAATGATTCTCTGATATATAAGTTATTACCTACTAAATTATGCGGATAGTCCTGTCCATATTGATGTTGCTTATTGGCTCAATCTATAATTTTATGTTTCCTGTCACTTCATTTATTTATGTCTTTTATTTATATGCATTTTATGAGGAGATTTTAGTAATTTTATTTGTATTGATTTTTTATTATTTGTATTTTAATAATTTTATGTTTTTTAAATATTTATGTTTGTTACATATTTATGTTATAAACTTTTTTACATGTTTGTTTGAAGCCCCTGAGGCAGCCACCGTTGGTGGCAAAACTCGGCCAGAGTCGGGCACTTGCATATGATACTTTACGTCTCCATCAATAAAAATTTGAGAGAGACTTCTCGTGGCATCCATCATTTTGTTACTTCCATTCACTTCAATGGCCAGCAGCTCATTTCACCCTCCATGTCTTCTGGAGCCATACTCTCAGGGGGTGAAATCTCCATTTGAAATCCCAGTGAAGGAGCTCTTCTTTCACCAGTGGAGGAGCCTTTTCTTATCTCCCTTGATCTGTTGCCCCCGCCAGCTGAGAGGGAAGGCTCATCATGTGAAACACCTGTGGCACTGTCTGACAAAGTAATATACTGAACAAAGAGAAGTAGACTCTTCAGGGTATAGCACCAGTGCACTGGGAAATAGAGATACCATTTTTTGAAGAGGAAATGTGAGTTTCTCTCCAGGTTTAACTCCATTGAGGATGGGCTTTCAAGAAGCAGAAAATACAGCAGGAACCTCTTTCTTAATTTGTCTCATTTAGAACAGCTTCCCTCATCGGTGAGTCCCTCTCAATAACTAGCAAGCCAGCAGTAGTAACTTTAGACTCAATCAGGCTGATACAGTAAGGTCACACGGAAAACAGGCGCTCAGTGTTGAGCGCCTGCTTTCCTAACGCATGCCCAGCTACCTCTCCTGGGCACACAATACAGTATTTAAATGAGGACACTAGGACAATTGCATGCATCTATCATCACCTCCTTGGCAGGGAAGCCCATGGTATTAAATAATAGGTTGTACAGAAAAGCAGTATTTTCTGTTTTTCTGTACACTTTTTTGGACTGCTCAGTAATTAGCAACTGTTCTTGGGCAGGCATTAATTTCTGAGCATAAAATGTTTGGATTGGGCGCACATTTTCTTTTCTATCTAGGGTGAATAGCGTATAGCCTCATCAACATGCATTTGCATGTGATGAATGCTATTAGTTTCAGGAGAGTTTGGACATGTGTTTTGGATGCTCTAAACCCCTTATTGTATAAGGGGTAGTAGTGGACACTCTTCTACCCACGTGTTAAACAGTTCACTCATCTGAGAACACTATACTGTATTGGCCTGACTGTGGGAACTAATGGCTAGGTTTGGACAGGCTATAAATAAATGTTCCAAAAAACTAGAGACTGTTTCAAGGAATCTAGAACCTATGGTAAAGAGGCATGATCATCTTATAATAGAAGCTAACAAGTCAATTCAAGCTACAGAAACTGATCGTAAAAAGATAGTGAGTTTTAATGCTTCAGTAATTAAAGATTGGAACTTTCTTTCTTAGAAGAACCGAGAGGCTGGAAAACTGGAATATATGATAAAACAAAAGACACCACAAGAAAAAAAATTCACAATACTCGTTAACCTTGTTAAATGTTATGCTTTAATACATTTATGAATTTATATATTTATAAAAGTGGGAGATGATGGAGAACTGGAATAGACACATGAACTTTGGTTCTGGAATTTTCCTAAAGTAATGGGGAATAACCATTTGTTAAAAACACAAAAGTATTTTCTTGATGTTTTACATATTTCTAATGATCAGATTCCTTCTATACAGTATTTTTTTTCCTGCCTACTTCTTTTCAAGTTGAATCTCATTGTCTTCAAGCTCATTTTTCTTTGGTGGACTTAATCTTACTAAATTATTGGATTATTGTCTCACAAATCTGCTTCACTTTTTTGAAGGAGTTAATAAACATGTAGATAAAGGTGAACTGATAGATGTAGTGTACTTGGATTTTCAGAAGGCGTTTGACAAAGTTCCTCATGAGAGGCTTCTAGGAAAAGTAAAAAGTCATGGGATAGGTTGCGATTTGAGGATTACAAACTGGCTAAAAGACAAGAACAGATTAGGATTAAATGGACTATTTTCTCAGGGGAGGGGATTGGGCAGTGGAGTGCCTCAGGGATCTGTATTGTGACCCGTGCTTTTCAATATATTTATAAATGATCTGTAAAGGAATACAACGAGTGAGGTAATCAAATCTGCAGATGATACAAAACTATTCAGAGTAGTTAAAATACAAGCGGATTGTGATAAATTGTAGGAAGACCTTGTGAGACTGGAAAATTGGGCATCCAAATGGCAGATGGAATTTAATGTTGATGCATGCAAGGTGATGCATGTAGGAAAAATAACCCATGCTATAGTTACACAATGTTAGGATCCATATAAGGAGCTACCATCCACGAAAGAGTTCTAGATGTCATAGTGGATAACACATTGAAATCATGTGTTCAGTGTGCTGCGGCAGTCAAAAAAGCTAACAGAATGTTGGGAATTATTAGAAAGGGAATGGTGAATAAAACGGAAAATGTCATAATGCCTCTGTATAGCTCCATGGTGAGACCACACCTTGAATACTGTGTACAATTCTGGTCGCCGCATCTCAAAAAAGATATAGTTGCAATGGAGAAGGTACAGAGAAGGGTGACCAAAATGATAAATGGGATGGAACAACTCCCCTATGAGGAAAGACTAAAGAGGTTAGGACTTTTCAGCTTGGAGAAGAGGCGGCTGAGGGGGTATATGATAGAGGTGTTTAAAATCATGAGAGGTCTAGAATGGGTAAATATGAATCGGTTATTTACTCTTTCAGATAATAGAAAGACTAGAGGGCACTCCATGAAGTTAGCATGTGGCACATTTAAAACTAATCGGAGAAAGTTCTTTTTCACTCAACGCATAATTAAACTCTGTAATTTGTTGCCAGGGGATGTGGTTAGTGCAGTTAGTTTAGCTAGCTTTAAAAAAGGTTTGATAGGTTCTTGGAGGAGAAGTCCATTACCAGCTATTAATTAAGTTAACTTAGAAAATAGCCACTGCTTTTACTAGCAACGTAACATGGGATAGACTTCATTTTTGGGTATTTGCCAGGTTCTTATGGCCTGGATTGGCTACTGTTGGAGACAGGATACTGGGCTTGCTGGACCCTTGGTCTGACCCAGTATGGCATGTCCGTATGTTCTTATCTTCTTAACTATGTTTGTTTTCATGTTAACTGCTTGCAAAATAAGATAAGAGGTCTATAAATGTTTAATTAAAAATAAATAAATGAATAAATAAAATGGTCAGTATTCTCAGTGGAAAAAGGTATACAGTAGAGTGCCTCAGAAATTTGTTCTTTGACCGGTGCTTTTCAATATATTTGTAAATGATCTGGAAAGGGATATGTCAATTAATGTGATCAAATTTGCAGATGACACAAAATTATTCAGACTAGCTAGATTACATGTGGATTGTGATAAATTGCAGGAGGACCTTGTGCAATTACTAGCAAAAGTAACATGGGATAGACTTAGTTTTTGGGTACTTGCCAAGTTCTTATGGCCTGGATTGGCCACTGTTGGAAACAGGATGCTGGGCTTGATGGACTCTTGGTCTGACCCAGTATGGCATGTTTTCTGTTCTTATGTTCTTAAATTCAGGAACTGAAATTATAGAGCATTGTACTATTTTAGTTATGTTTACTTCTGAGCACATTAGAAAGGTTATGCAATTATATTTCATCGATATATATTCTATGTTTTACAGTCAAACTGTAAAATCCCTCAAGAAAAAAGGAGGGATTTCTTAGCTTTGAGGCAGGATACTTTTGCATTGGGAGCCAGATTCATTTTACCTTACCCATGTAAATGCATTGTCATCCCAACGAACTGCCATTTTGATGTACAGCAATGCCAATCAATTCCATGCATCAAAATAGTGCCATCAGCTGGGGTAAATGTGCCAGAGTTAAATAACTCCATCATGACACCAGCAGATGCTGTCATTGGCATTTAAAAGCTGAAGAAAGAAGAGAACCAAGAAGAGGACTTCACAGGCTTGGGCTCTGAGGCCCTGGGTTTGACTCAGGCCCAGACTCCTAGCATTAGGATCTGACTTCTGGGTCAAGTTGAAGCATTACGCCTGGGCTCAGGCTCAGGCCTAGGCCGAGGAACAGGGCTTCTATGAAGGGTCACAGAATTGGGCCTGGGTCTGGGTTGATACCCGAGTGTCAGGACCCAGTCTTCAGGTCGAGTCAAGGCATCAGGCCTGGGTCCAGGTCCCTGGGTCCAGGCCTCCCAGGTGGGTCACAGCATTAGGCCTGTGTCCAGCCCGAGGCCCCAGCAACAGGACCCGTCCTTCATTGTATTTCCTGACAGATCAGTGAAATCGTTTTCATTCTTTTAAAATTTCAAGGGTTTCAGCTGAGCCTCTGATGTAAACAAATGCCTCCGCTGAGACCCCCATCATCATGCTCAGGCCTAGGCCATGGACCCTGCTTTGGTCCTTGGCCTATACCATAGGCGAGGCTCTGGTTTCAGCTATACCTAGGCCCATTGCTTTGGTTTAAAATGAAATGGACAAATATGGTTTGTTTCATTCAAGAGAGTCCCCAATTTGGTATGGAATCCCTCCCCTGATTGAAACAAATTAGCCTTATTTGTCAAATTTTGCACTTTTGTTTTAAATGAATGCACATTCCTAATGTTATTATGTTCCTAAACTGGGACCCTGGCAGGCATCCTGCCACCTCTCCTCCCCCAGGTATGATCAACCCTCTGGCCCAGAACCCTCTCCCAATCCCTTTATTATGTGAACCAGAAAGTAGATATCACCACACCGTCACTTGCCCTCCCTTTTCCCTCCATCCCTGCCTCCCTCCAAAAAATGTGACATCTAATGCCTCCAAAACCACCAATTCCCTCTGGCAGCTGATGTTCTCCCACCTACCTACCCAATACCTTAACAAAGAAGCCCACTAAAGACATTGGTTTGGAGAGTGTCATATGCAGGGTGGGGCTAGGTATAAACTATAGTCATAATAATTACTTATGTGGCTATAAAGTAGCCAGATAAGTGTATAAATGTGGCACATAATTTGTTTAGAGTGATAACTCTAGAGTTACCCTTCTAAATAGCTTTTAATGATGGACCTCAGATTATATAATGTAATAGTATAGAGAAAGTGGTGTATAATATACCCTCAATAGATGTACACAGCTGTCTCCGATGCAAGCAAGACTCCTATGTTTTCAATGTGTTCCACAGCAGCAGGATACCACACACAATAATAGATGTGACATGTGTACAGTTCAGCTACATTAGAACACACTGAAAGCTGTAGCTACAGGTGTACTTCTCTCACACTCTATGCTTGCATTGCAGAAGTGAAGCTAGGGCTATTTGGCCTCAGAAGATAGATACTGGGAACAATATGTGAGTCCCACCATGCATTTGCCAAGGAAAGGTGTTTTTTCTTGGGCTGGCAAGTCACATCCAAATAGCAGCTTACGGCAGGGGGGAATGAAGAAAGGTGGATCTATATTCAGGCAACAATCAACAAGGACTGAATTACATAGTCTGAATAAACAGATAAGCATGGGTGTAGCTTGCTTATTGCGGTGGTTAATACTCCTAACTAAATTAAGCTATTTCACTTGGATGCAGGTCCAACAATGCTTTCTACATTAATGGCGGAGGTGGAAGGGAAATAGAATAAAAAAAGGTTACTAAGAGCCAATAGAAACAGATAAGTATGTAAGAGAAAAAAAGTGTGAAAGCTTGCTGGGCAGACTGGATGGGCCATTTGGTCTTCTTCTGCAGTCATTTCTATGTTTCTATGTTTCTATGTCCAAGTCCATAATGGTTATCACATTGTTGATTTCCCTATGCTTTCCTTGAACATGGATGATGTCGTACCACTGCTGTTTTGTGTTGTAACTGCCATTCTGTGCCCCTATGCTTTTTTTGGAGCTCTGATGCAATTGTACCATTACAGTTTTGGACTGTAATTGCCACTATTAATATTATTCAAGTGTACTTAATTTCTGTACCCTAAGAGTCATGATGTTGAAGCTTCAAGGGGGCAAGATGCATAGTAGATGCCTGGAATGCCTTTTCATAGGAAGTGGTGGAGACAAAAATAGTAGAAGAATTAGAAAATGCATAGGATAAAAAGGATGCAAAACACATACTTTTACGAAATGCAGAATGAGTGACCACAACTAGAACAAAAATAAGCAGACAAAAACTGAACTGGAAAATCCATTAAATCAGATTCTGTATGCAATGCAATATTGGACAAACAGAAAATAATTTCCTCCTGTATTATGCAAAGTACAAAGATATCAGAGATGCACATTTCCCAAAGCTGACAGAGAAAAAAAGCAAAGACTTCCATAAAAAAAATAAAATGTGCAGGAAATGCACTGTGAATACTTGGGGACGGGGAGCAGGAGAGAAAGACAGGAGAAACAGCAGCAATAGCAGTAAAATTATGTTGTTTTCTGCTACCAAGCCAGAAATGTCATCTGACCAAGGCAATATGTACCAACACCAAAATCTGGGAATTGTTCTTGTCATTGTCCTTTCTCTACCTTGTAATTTTCTCTTACTGTTATCATTATTTTGTAAAAAAAATTTCATTTTGTTTTAACCTGTTTTTGTATCACTTTGGCCATACATGCAGACGTCGTCATGACAATAAATTTATCTGAATCTGTTCTGCTCTGTACATGCTAGGCTCACTCACCTCTCCTTCTGTTCCCTACACACTGAAAGGGAGAGGCTGGAGCAGGAAGATGATGATAGATAATGGGTATTTGGGGCACAAGTCGATCGACTCATGGAGCAGTGAGTGTGTGTGAAGCTACAGGTGCCACCCCCAAAATTGCAGTGCTGTAGGTGTAGGCAGTTGCCCAGTCTGCCTAATGGAAGAGCTGGCTCTATGTCAGAAGCACAAGGAGGAGGAGGTCCTGATGGGATCAGCAGCAGGAGGCATCTCAGATTCAGCCTAGCAGTGACAGCAGGAGGTCTCATGTTGGCCTCAATGTAGGAACAGCCTGAACCCATTCTGTTCTTTGTAAAACATGATTATTTCTCTGTGAAATGAACTTCAGTCAATCGAAATATGTATTCATTAGTTTTACTCACAAAGTGGTAAGTAGATAAAGGAGGGGATCACGATTGTCTCATAACCTAGTATCTTAAACCATGTGTTTGCATAAGGAAGGTGATAACGTGTAGCATGCTTTGTTTTATTCACTTGTGCAGTTTTTAATTTGAAAAAAGCACAAGGCACAAAATATGCCAGCAGTAGTATTAAATCATCAGTCAACAATTGCTACCCTAAATCTCTTTCCTGTGTTTATACACAGCACAACTTATTTGACACATTTCACATAGAAATATTGCCCCAGAGCCATGTCTAAAGGAAGAGTGCTGGGATCCCTTGAATCTGGCAGACGGCATCATGACATCATAAATTAATGGGAAGGTGAAGACCAGCAGGACAGAAGCTTTTTATTTTATTGTTTTAATGTAAAATAACTCAGTCATGATTAGAGACATTCCTTACCTGATTTGGAGTCCATTTCATTTTTTCTTTAATTCGTGTTAATTCTTATGAGCCAAGGTTTATTCTTCTAGAATTTATTTTTTTTAAAATAGTGAAAAGGCATGGGACGAAGCAAAATTTGTTTCAAATAAAAAGAAGACTGTTAGCAACTGTCTTATTCTTTGATCCGTTTTTATGACAAAAATGCTAGGATAATTCACTTTTGCTATGATATTTTCTGGTACAGCATACACTCTGGAGTATCTAATAACTTGATCATACTGATTTAATCCTGCGGTACAATATGTGACATTTCGTATAAAGAAAATGAAAAATATTGTTGTGGTATTGTAGCTCTAGTGGGAAATTCATTGTGCTAGTTTGTATACTATTTGTTGACCTTAAAAACAAAGAAATATTTTTAAAAACCCTTCATACTTAACAGATATTATTAGCTTGTAAGATGGTGTAGGTATATTGTTAAATTTAAAAAAATGAACAATTTATTTATAATTCAATATTTCAAAATATTACATGTACATTGCATTACACTAACATTCATAACATGTGATGTATGAAGTACAGTTCTTTTTCATTTCTGTATATCAGAACATGGATACATGAATCATACAGTTTTGGAAACCATTTATCATAATAACTCATGCTGATTGGTGGCAAGACACTGCACTGACAACAGGCAAGCTTTTATTCAAAAGGTGGATCAGAGCTTTTAGGGTCTATAGTGATTCATCACAAAGTAGAAATAGACAGTGGAAATGATGTACTTGGGCTATTTAAGGATTGGGGGATAGACAGATCCTCTCTGAAAGAACCATTTGTGCAGCCTGGGCAAATGAGTTACTTATTGATTCAGTACTGGCATAGGTCCAGATTATGCAGGACCTGCATTGTTTTTGGCTACTCTTTCATTCAGAAAATATCCTGCAAAGACATGAGTATTTCTAATCACTGTTGCTGTTTTTAAAGGCATATACTTGCTATTCTCTTCAAAACACATTTTTTGCCAAATATTTGCATTTTGAAAAGTACAATAAACACTGTATATTGGTTGTCTATGCTGTTGAGGGGCATATTTAAGGAAAGGGCTTAGCCAGCTCTTTGCATAACTTATAAAGGCTGATTTACAAAGAATCAATGGTGGCACTAAGGGGTTAGTGCTGGCATTTATACTGGTAGCTATGTACAAAGCAGCACTAATGCCTAGTGTTTAACATGTATTTATTATTTACTAATCTACTTACATGGTTTATTTGTCTATCAAATATGTGTTCAAAGCGAGTAACAATGAAACAATTACAGTAAAATTACAATACAAGAAAATATTATCAGTTCATTCAACAAAATTAAATATTAGTCCAAACTATCACACATGCAATACATACATCATTCATACTTCTGGTTCTGAAACTAGTGCCATTACCTTCACAGCTACTACCAAACTAATTAAAGGCTGTTGCAAAATAAAAGCCTTTACCTGCTTTCTAAAAGCTAAATAATCAGTTTCTGCAGGGATAAAAATAGTGAGTTCATTCCATTGAATAGATGTTATATATCTAAAAGCCCTTCTAGTTCCACAAGGAGTACTTCTTTCAAAGATGGTTTATTTATTTTATTTATTTAGGGTTTTTCTATACCGGCATTCGTGGTTAGAAACCACATCATGCCGGTTTACATATAACATAGGGGGTGTGAACGAAATAACAGAACATAAACAAGTGCAGAGATAACTTGAAGTTACAATATAACAAGGATCATATAACTGGGGAGAGAATTAGAGAAAGATAACAGAGTAGTTAATATTAATAATTTACATAATATTGTGAAGTCTCTTATATGATGTTGCTGTTTAGATAATAATTCTCCTTGTGACATGCTTAACTGTCATTTTGGATAGTAGAAAGAAAGCCAATGCTTAAACTAGACCGCTCCCTTACCCTACAGTGACTTAAATGTGAAAATAATTTAAATGTATTTCTATGAGGCATGTGCATTTGTTTTTAATGACTTACACATCCAAACTAAAAATGGCCTTGAACAAAAATTCCTACAAATTGTGGGGTATTTTTGATTTGTTAAAAAAGGGAAAACAATGACCTCCCTGAGTCTCTCCAATCTTCTTCCACCTAACAAATACAACCCCAGGGCCTGGGCCTATCTTACTGAGCTGGGCCAGGCCCAGCAGAGCCTTGTGGAATCCTATCAACACTTCTTCCTGCCACATAAAGAAAAACCTGGGGTCTGGACCGACCTGAAAAGGCTGATCCAGGCACAGTTGGGGCCTCCAGAGCCCCTAAAGGCCCTTACTCCTGCCTTGTAAATAATGGGTAGGTCTGAGGACCTCCCTGACCTCTACTTATCCAATCTATGGGGGTTGTCAGCAAGGTCCAAAGGGCAAGGGTAATGTCATTTCACTCCTGCCTTCAGTCTCTATACTTTAAATATAGTGCCTGCAGCCCTGAGTTTGGTGACAGACTCAGGAATGGCCGGAGTCAATATGTTACCTATATCACTTTGTTGCTGACCTAGGGTACCAGTGCAATTTTTTAAGCAGAGAGTGTAAGAGTATCCCTTGTTCTTTGGACCTTGCAGAATCTCACAGCTGGGGTAAGTGAGGAATGGGGAACGGGGTGGGATCGAAATTTGCACAGGGTGGCCCTAGCTGGCCTAGGCTAAGACCAGCCAGGTAAACCCAGGTTCCAGGTTGTGTGGAAAAGGTAGAAGGACTCAGGGAGGCCATTTTATTTTTTGTTTTGTTTTGAGTTGGTTTTTTTGTTTTGGAGCAGTGGTTGATAAATGATTTTAAAAATAAAATAAAAGAAATGAAAAAAATAAAAGAAATGAAAAACAAAAAAAATAAAACCCCTCCATAAATGAACAAACCAAAATAAAATGTTTGACCTGTACATTCCTTTTTCCTATATGTAGCCAATGCAACTTGGCTAAACCAGATACATCCTATCCTGGATATTAGAGATGTGAATCGTGTCCTCGATCGTCTTAACGATCGATTTTTGCTGGGAGGGGGAGGGAATCATATTGTTTCCGTTTGGGTGTTTGAAGTATCGTGAAAATCGTGAAAATCGTGAGCCAGCACACTAAAACCCCCTAAAACCCACCCCTGACCCTTTAAATTAAATCCCCCACCCTCCCGAACCCCCCCCCAAATGCCTTAAATTACCTGGGGCTCCAGCGGTGGTCCGGAACGGCAGCGGTCCGGAACGGCCTCCTGCAATTGAATTGTGTTGTCTTCAGCCGGCGCCATTTTTCAAAATGGCGGCGCAAAATGGCGGCGGCCATAGACCAACACGATTCGACTACAGGAGGTCGTTCCGGACCCCCGCTGGACTTTTGGCAAGTCTTGTGGGGGTCAGGAGGCACCCCCAAGCTGGCCAAAAGTCCCTGGGGGTCCAGCGGGGGTCCGGAAAATGATCTCCTGCCGCAAATCGTTTTCCGTACGTAAAATGGCGCCGGCAGGAGATCGACTGCAGGAGGTCGTTCAGCAGCAGTCCGGAACCCCTGCTGAACGACCTCCTGCAGTCGATCTCCTGCCGGCGCCATTTTCCGTACGGAAAACGATTTGCGGCAGGAGATCGTTTTCCGGACCCCCGCTGGACACCCAGGGACTTTTGGCCAGCTTGGGGGGGCCTCCTGACCCCCACAAGACTTGCCAAAAGTCCAGCGGGGGTCCAGAACGACCACCTGCAGTCGAATTGTATTGGTCTATGGCCGCCGCCATTTTTCGCCGCCATTTTGAAAAATGGCGCTGGCTGAAGACAACACAATTCAATTGTAGGAGGCCATTCCGGACCGCTGCCGTTCCGGACCACTGCTGGACCCCCAGGTAATTTAAGGCATTTGGGGGGGGGGGTTCAGGAGGGTGGGGGATTTAATTTAAAGGGTTAGGGTGGGTTTTAGGGGGTTTTAGTGTGCCGGTTTTCCTGCCCTCCCCCTTCCCCCGATTTACGATTTTTTGACGATAAATCGGGGGAATTGGTATTGTATTGTGGCCCTAAAGATTTTTGACGATTTAAAATATATCGGACGATATTTTAAATCGTCAAAAAACGATTCACATCCCTACTGGATATTAGAGATGTGAATCGTGTCCTCGATCGTCTTAACAATCGATTTCGGCTGGGAGGGGGAGGGAATCGTATCGTCGCCGTTTGGGTGTTTAGATTATCGTGAAAAATCATTAAAATCGTGAACACACACTAAAACCCCCTAAAACCCACCCCCGACCCTATAAATTAAATCCCCCACCCTTCCGAACCCCCCCCCCCCCAAATGCCTTAAATTACCTGGGGGTCCAGCGGCACACTAAAACCCCCTAAAACCCACCCCCTGAACACTAAAACCCACCCCGACCCTTTAAATTAAATCCCCCACCCCAAATGCCTTAAATTACCTGGGGGTCCGTAGCGGTGGTCCGTAGCTTAAATTACCCCCGGGTCCGTAGCTAAATCGGGGAAAGGGGGAGAGCAGGAAATCCGGCACTGTAAATCGTGGTGTCTTCAGCCGGCGCCATTTTGCAAAATGGCCACCGCAAAATGGCGGTGGCCATAGACCAATACGATTCGACGCAGGAGGTCATTCCGGACCCCCGCTGGACTTTTGGCAAGTCTTGTGGGGGTCAGGAGGCCCCCCCAAGCTGGCCAAAAGTTCCTGGGGGTCCAGCGGGGGCCCCTGGAGCGATCTCCTGCCGCGAATCGTTTCCGTACGGAAAATGGCGCCGGCAGGAGATCGACTGCAGGAGGTCGTTCAGCGGCGGTCTGGAACCCTCGCTGAACGACCTCCTGCAGTCGATCTCCTGCCGGCGCCATTTTCCGTACGGAAACGATTTGCGGCAGGAGATCGCTCCAGGGGCCCCCGCTGGACCCCCAGGAACTTTTGGCCAGCTTGGGGGGGCCTCCTGACCCCCACAAGACTTGCCAAAAGTCCAGCAGGGGTCCGGAACGACCTCCTGCGTCGAATCGTATTGGTCTATGGCCGCCGCCATTTTGCGGCGGCCATTTTGCAAAATGGCGCCGGCTGAAGACACCACGATTTACAGTGCCGGATTTCCTGCTCTCCCCCTTCCCCCGATTTAGCTATGGACCCGGGGGTAATTTAAGCTACGGACCACCACTACGGACCCCCAGGTAATTTAAGGCATTTGGGGTGGAGGATTTAATTTAAAGGGTCGGGGTGGGTTTAGGGGGTTTTAGTGTGCCGCTGGACCCCCAGGTAATTTAAGGCATTTGGGGGGGTTCGGGAGGGAGGGGGATTTAATTTAAAGGGTCGGGGGTGGGTTTTAGGGGGTTTTAGTGTGCCGGTTTTCCTGCCCTCCCCCTTCCCCCGATTTACGATTTTTGACGATAAATCGGGGGAATTGGTATTGTATCGTGGCCCTAACGATTTTTGATGATTTAAAATATATCGGACGATATTTTAAATTGTCAAAAAACGATTCACATCCCTATTACAGCCAGCCTGCTACAAGAGGTGCCACAGCAAATATCATGTACAGGACATGAGTATATTTCATAGGGAGACTGACCAACATTGCATTCACATAATCTAATCCAGTGGTTCTCAAACTTGGCATAGGTAGGGCTGCTAACTGGCTCCAGATTTTAAGTACAGGCTGATCCAGTCCTGGTTTTATCCCATTGCATGTAGGGACTTGTAGTTCTGACTTCTTTTTGTATGTCCTTAGAAGAGCAACACTATAAGTCCTGCATGCAATGGGGTAAAGCCAGGACTGGATCAACCTGTCCTGAAAATCTGGAGCCAGTTGGAAACCTTAGTTCTGGGGGACCCCTGGCCAGTTGGGTTTTCAGAATATCCACAATGAATACTTATGAGATAAATTTGCTTGCAGAGCCCTCATAGAATGCAAATTTTATCTCATCATATTCATAGTGGATATCCTGAAAACCTGACTGGCTGCAGGTCCCCCAGAACAGATTTGGGAACCTCTGGTGTAATATACTCAATACTCCAAACCATCACACGCTTAATTAAATCTGCTATACTTAAATAAGGCCAAAGTAACAAAATTTGTTGCAAGTGAAAAAAACAAGTAGAAACTTTCAGACAAGTCTGTACATGCAGTGACCAGGCATCATTAATCACTAATCCTAAATCCTTTGTCTCATTTATGCTCTTTAATTAATTGAACTCATTCAATAATGTAACACTATGCAAAGTGCAAGAAATATCCATGCATATGCACAACTATTTCTGAATAATTCATTTTCAATCTATTCTTCCAAATTCTTTCATTATTTGTTCATAGTGCCCTAAAGTTTTCAATGCCTGTAAATATGACTCCCCATGTTATGCAAGTAGTATTCAATTATTTGATAGTTGATCCTCAAAAGATTAAATAGTTAAATATTGCCTGCATAAAGCTGACATTTAATATTATAATAAGCAATTTGCTATCCCAAATGTCTCCAGTTGAAGCATAATTGAAGAAAAAGTCATGAAAAGTGCTTGCCCCATGTTTCTTGAATTCAGATATTAACCTTTTCTCCACCACACTCCACCACACTGTAATACATTTTTCATTAGGTTTCTCCTCAGTCCACCTCCATCATCCTTATTAGGGATGTGAATCGTTTTTTGACGATTTAAAATATCGTCCGATATATTTTAAATCGTCAAAAACCGTTAGGGCCACGATACAATACCAATTCCCCCGATTTATCGTCAAAAAATCGTAAATCGGGGGAAGGGGAGGGCAGGAAAACCGGCACACTAAAACCCCCTAAAACCCACCCCCGACCCTTTAAATTAAATCCCCCACCCCCAAAAGCATTAAATTACCTGGGAGTCCTCCGTAGCGGCGGTCCGTGGCTAAATCGGGGGAAGGGGGAGAGCACGAAAACCGGCACACTAGATCGTGAGGTCTTCAGCCGGCGCCATTTTTCAAAATGGCCGCCGCAAAATGGCGGCGGCCATAGACGAAAACGAATCGACGCAAGAGGTCGTTCCGGACCCCCGCTGGACTTTTGGCAAGTCTTGTCGGGGTCAGGAGGCCCCCCCAAGCTGGCCAAAAGTTCCTGGGGGTCCAGTGGGGGTCAAGGAGCGATTTCCTGCCGCGAATCATTTTCCGTACGGAAAATGGCGCTGGCAGGAGATCGACTGCAGGAGGTCGTTCAGCGAGGTCCGGAAATCTCGCGAGGGTTCCGGACCTCGCTGAACGACCTCCTGCAGTCGATCTCCTGCCGGCGCCATTTTCCGTACGGAAAACGATTCGCGGCAGGAAATCGCTCCTTGACCCCCGCTGGACCCCCAGGAACTTTTGGCCAGCTTGGGGGGGCCTCCTGACCCCCACAAGACTTGCCAAAAGTCCAGCGGTGGTCCGGAACGACCTCTTGCGTCGAATCGTTTTCGTCTATGGCCGCCGCCATTTTGCGGCGGCCATTTTGAAAAATGGCGCCGGCTGAAGACCTCACGATCTAGTGTGCCGGTTTTCGTGCTCTCCCCCTTCCCCCGATTTAGCCACGGACCGCCTCAGAGGACTCCCAGGTAATTTAATGCATTTGGGGGGGGGGGGGTTCGGGAGGGTGGGGGATTTAATTTAAAGGGTCGGGGGTGGGTTTTTGGGGGTTTTAGTGTGCCGCTGGACCACCAGGTAATTTAAGGCATTTGGGGGGGGGGTTCGGGATGGGGGGGTTTAATTTAAAGGGTCGGGGGTGGGTTTTAGGGGGTTTTAGTGTGCCGGCTCATGATTTTAACGATTATGACAATACTTTACACACACAAACGGCAACAATACGATTCCCTCCCCCTCCCAGCCGAAATCGATCGTTAAAACGATCGAGGACATGATTCACATCTCTAATCCTTATCCCATGACCCTCTTTCAATAGTCTTCTTTCTGTTAAAAGAGGTCTGCCTCCTGTATATTGAAACCTTGTGGTTATTCAAATGTCTATCATATCTCCCCTATCCTGCCTTTCCTCTAAGGAATGTATGATTAGATCGTTAAGAGTGCCTCCATAAGCTTTATAACTAAGACAACTGACAATTTTAGTAGTCATCCTCTGAACCAACTCCATTCTGTTTATATCCTTTTGAAAGTGAGGTTTCCAAAATATACACAGTACTCCAAGTGAGGTCTCAGCAGAGACATATATAGGGGCAATATCACCTTTTTTCTACTCACCATTCCACTTTCTATGCAGCCAAGCATCTTTCTGGCTTTTGCCAACACCTTTTTGGCCACCGTATGATTACACCCAGATCCTGCTCTTGATTTGTGCATAGGAGAATGTCAGCCCTAAATTGTACCAACCCTTTGTGTTTTTGCAGCCCAAATGTATGACCTTGCATTTTTTATCATTAAATCTTAGCTTCCAGACTCCAGACCATTACAAAAAGATGACATTTGTACATTGTACTCTTGACCTAATTGATAGCAGCCAGGTAGGGAGTGCATAAAGCTAGGTTGAGAGCACATTGACAATTCTCATCTTTTTATAATGTTTATCACTCCAAATCACATTAAATCTTTACTGATATTAACTGCGCTGGTCATACCTTTGCCTATGCATGTAAAACTGCCCCTCAAAAACTAGCACACCACCAAAACCTCACCCTGATTACAGTGGTATAAAATGTAGACTATTATGTGTGCCTCCCAAAAGATGTGTGCTCGCTCTCTCTCCCCCTTCCCCCAAAATAGGATTTATGATATTTATCACAAATCCTGATTCAACAGTAATGTATAACACCAGGAAAAAGGATGTAATTAATTACATTCTTAAAACCCACAATAGCATGTGTTACAGTACGCACGTCTCATTTTAATTAACTCCCCCCAGTTGTGAACAATTTTTAAATTTGCATATACTTGTTGCAAATCATTATTTATCATGAGCAATAATGCCCTAACATGCGGGCTGATTTAGAAAAACGCGCGGGAGAGCGGACGAGCGCCTGCTCTCCCGGCGCGCGCACAGGCCACTCTCCTGGGCACGCGATTTAGGAGGGTGGCCTCTGCAAAATTAGGGCCCGCCGTAAAAGGAGGTGCTAGGGACACTAGCACATCCCTAGCGCCTCCTTTTGGACAGGAGCGTGGCTGTCAGCAGGTTTGATAGCCAACACTCAATTTTGCCGGTGTCAGTTCTCAAACCCGCTGACAGCCATGGGTTCAGAGAACAGACGCCAGCATAATTGAGCATCCGTCTTCCGAACCGTGGGCCACGGGCCGATTTTTAATTTTTTTTTTACTTTTGGGGCCTCTGACTTAATATCGCCATGATATTAAGTCGGAGGGTGCACAGAAAAGCAGTTTTTTCTGCTTTTCTGTGCACTTACCCGGTGCCGGCAGAAATTAACACCACCCTTTGGGCAGGCATTAGTTTCTGAAAGTAAAATGTGTGGTGGAATAACTAATAGATATTATTTATTTCTGAGACTAGATATTATTTATTTCTGAGTTAGCCATGTCTCTGGCTCTTCCTCCTCCCAGTTCATGTGCCCCTGTTTTATTGTAACTTTTGTTCACTTGTTCTCTCTTCGCCTATTTTTCATGTTGATGTAATGTTTTTGCACCATTGTTTCTTGTAAACCGATATGATATGATTGGTATCATGAATGTCGGTATAAAAAAGCCCTAAATAAATAAATAAATAAATAGGGCCATTAACATGCATTTGCATGTTGCAGGCGCTATTAGTTTCGGGGGGTTGGACATGCGTTTTCAACGCGCTATTACCCCTTACGCGCATCTAAATGCGGGTTAACAGTGCGCTCCACTGGAGCACACTCTACTGTATTGGCCTGATTATTTGATAAATGACCCTCATAGTTTGGCAATCTGTCTTATCGTATAGATGTTTATGTTGTTTATTCCAGGAAAGAAAATCTTTTGGCCTATAAATGCGAAAAAAAAAAGTAAGTGTCCACATGGGAAATGTCCCACTTCTATTGTATTGGTATAAGGCTACTATACTACTCAATCTTGGATATTTCTATCCCACATAAAAATTATAATTGGTGGTCTGGTGAAAACTGAATTCAATTTAAAGGATGTTCCAGTGTTTGAAAATTATAGATGTGATAGCTGAAGTTGGATGGGAAAAGCATGAAACATGTTATCTTGGTCTTACTGGATCTAATTACATCCATTAGATGCCAAGAATGCTCTTCATGGTAAGGTCATTTGTATGCTTTTTTTGATGCTTCAAAACAGGTACCCTCTGGATAATTATCTGGAACTGAGATCCTGGGACTGAGAGATAACATTTTCTTTTCTTTGTGATCTTAAAAATTGTCCAGAAATGGAGAAAACTAGAAAAGTGCAATAAGGTGTTGCTCTCCATAAATTTGCACAGTTACAATCAGTGAAGATTTAATGTGATTTGAAGTGATGAAATGTAAAAGAAAACTAGATTTGTACCATGTTCTCTCCATCTAGCTTGAGGCTCTCTCTACCTAGCTGCAATCAAGGTAGTAGAGAGTAAAGTGTAAAAATCTGCTCTTACTTTACCTTTAATGCTTCCAAATCACATTAAACCTTCACTAATTTTATTTAAGTTTGCTGTTCGTACTTCTGACTGTGCTTGTAATATTGTCACCCAAAGTCTGCCCCACCCCCACAAACATCACCCTGAGTTCACAATGCCCCTTCTTACAGTGGGATAAATATTTATTTATTTATTTATTTATTTATTTATTTATTTATTTGAAATTTTTGTATACCGACATTCGTTAGGAAAACATCACATCGGTTTCCATGAAACATAAAGTGGCCAACGGGGCTTAAAAATGAAACTGATAGAACTGGGTAGAGGGGAAGAGGGGGGAAAACAAAGGTAATACTGTACAAATTGATAAGCGTAATAAAATGATTAGATATACGCAATGAAACATTATATACAGGAGAATTATTTACAATAAAAATTAGGGAAGGGAGTTAGGAAGGGGGGGGGGGAGATCGGTGTGAGTATCTCTCTCTCTCTCTCTCTCTCCAGCAGCCTGGACTGCCATTTACAATAAAACCCTTTTTGGGCTGCTAATGCAACTGCGATAAATAACTCAGTGTGCGATGTGATAATGATATCCTTTGTTGCGGTAAACACCTATGCAATGTGGTATCAGGAAAATTAGCCTAACCATGCCCATTTTTTATTGCCGGTGTTATTTTTGCTATATTTATAGCAAAATGGTGAATCTAGGTTTTAGTTTTCCTAATAATTCCATTGATGTAAAACCCTGAACTTCCAGTTTACCAATGACATGAAAGAGATTTGAGCACTGAAGATTTTACGCACTGCAGAATTGCATTATCCTGTGCACCATTCAAAGCTTTTATTTAACAATATAATGTTTTGTATTTGCTTTATAGATCTAATATTGTGCAACATCTTTGAGCTCATCAAGATTTGTAAAAATGTTTAACTATCTTCAGTCCCCTGATGCAAACAACAAATCATGGCCAGTGTCAGGGTATCTCTGAATTCAAAGATGGATTCTACTCATTGAATCTGAGAAAATTCCTATTTTATATGCATTAACAAATATTTAAAAATTTCTATTAAGTGAGATTGATAATTATTGATTATAGTATGTGATTAAACATAAAGCAAGGAGGGCATCAGTTTGCTGGTAGTGCCTATTATGACTGGTTAAACAAAAAATGATTGGATAAATATCTAATCTCATTTTGTTACAAGGAGGGTTAATCAGTATCAATGTTATTATTTTTCCCCCTTTTATTTTACACAGTAATTTTCATTTCTAAATATCTACTTCATATGTGCTTTATATGGATAATAGTTTTGTTTTTATGAAAAGCTTCTATCATTTGCTTGGAGCCACATTGGCATCATCAGTCTATAGTTTCTCAAATCACTCTTGGAACCCTTTTAAAAAATGGTTACATTGTCCACCTTAAGGTTTTAAAGAACTGTGGCTCTTCTAAATGAAAAGAACATAAGAAATTGCCATACTGGATCAGACCAAGATTCTATCAAGCCCACCAACTTGTTTCCAACGGTGTCTAATCCAAGCTACAAGTACCTGGAAAGTACCCAAACACTAACAAGATCCCGTGCTACTGATGCCATTAATAGAAGTGGCATTCCCTATAAGTCAACTTGATTACTAGCAGTTAATGAACTTCTCCAAGAACTTCTCCAAATCTTGTTTAAGCCCAGCTACACTAGCCACAACCTCTGGCAGCAAATTCCAATGCTTAATTGTACATTGAGTGAAAACAAATTTTCTCCGATTAGTTTTAGGAACATCTTTCTCAAAGAAACCACTTGAGTGATTAAGCATCCATTTGAATTTATAATCATAGGTCCATTTGATTAGTTTTTAATGTGCAACTTGCTAAATTCATGGAGTGCCCCATAGTCCTTCTATTATCCAAAAGAGTAAAAAACGGATTCACATTTACCCATTCTAAACCTCTCATGATTTTTAAAGACCTGTATCATATCCCCCTCAGCCATCTCTTCTCCAAGCATTTCCTCATAGGGGAGCAGTTCCATATCTGTAACTCCTATCATGACCTCTTGTTCTAGAACAGAGGTTCTCAAACCTCTCCTGGGGACCCCCAACAGGTCAAAATTTCAGGATATCCACAATAAATATGTATGAGTTTAAATTTTCATACTAGAAATCTAAAGATATTTAGATGGATAAATGAAAAGTTAGCTATCTAAATGGCTACCTGCCTGTATTCAAAGCCATATATGACTAAATTCTAGCCACATAATGACTTATAAGGCTAAAATTTAGCTTAACTGATGTTGCTGACTCTGGTTGCACTGTAAGACTGTCCAAAAGTTGGCCAGATATACTCTTTTGGCAAAGATAACCAAGGATATTCAGTGATGCAGCTGTACTGCTGAATATCCCTGTTAAGTTAGCAAGAGAGTTATATCTACTTAACTTAGGCCTGGATTTATCAAAATGCACTAAATATTGCATGTGATAAGCAAAAGGGGTGTGTTTTATGGTAATAGGCTGTTTATCACAAAGTGTGCTATGCTAGCACTTCACATAAGTATTAGCACAAACTGCAATAACCTTTTTGCACTTTGTTATAAGTGCCAGAATTGTTGAGAGAGAGAGAGAGAGACAGAGAGAGAGAGAGAGAGAAAGAGACTAGCTACAAGGGGCTCATACTAGGAAGGTATTTTACCTCTATATGAGGCCCACCTATCTACTTGAGGTGAGATTTAGTTAGTATGGGATCGTAAGCTTAGCCCCTGAAGGAGTATCTCAGGGGTTAACTCTAACTTTCCTCTTTCTCCGGCATTCACTGGAGACAGTAGAATTGCGCAAGCTTCATCCTGCCACTAACTGAGACAGGAAATCTGTCTCAAACAATCTGCTCCAGACAGGCCTGCCCCAGGAATAGATCTCAAACTGTATCAAACCGAAACTGCTCGGTGCCTACTTCCTCGTACACATAGTCAGCTAGTTTAACACAGCTTAAACTGCTTCAATGTCCAGCTTATGAACTTTTCCCCTCCTGGCCTGCTAGCTTATGCGTAGTCAGCATAAAGGCCAGGAAGGACATTTATGGTATATCGCTGAAACATCCAATGAATGATGTATGTATTTGCAAAGACCCAATGATGTTATGACAAATCTGCATGCCATGCTTTGCGATGGAATTATGTACAATAAAAAGGAGCCCTGGGGAAGGAGGTGGAGAGGTGACCTTCCCGGGGACACGCTTCACAACAAACCCTGCCTAATGTGTCTTTATCATTCCAACAGTTAGGAGTGTAGGGGTTAGGGGCCACTTTGACATTCAAAGTGTGACGTAAGAATAGAAAAGTGTTCTCTTCTGAAGATTTGCTGACTTTCAGAGTGAGGAAACTCACCCAAAGATGAGATTTGTGCAATGTTCTCTCAACCTAGCTTGATTTTACCCAGATAGAGAGTCCATCAAGCTAGGTTGAGAGAACATTGCACAAATCTCATCTTTGGGTGAGTTTCCTCACTCCGAAGGTCATCAAATCTTCAAAAGAGTGCACTGTTCTATTCGTACATCGCACTCTGAATGTCAATGTGACTCCTAACCCCTACAATCCTACCTAAACCTCACTTCGAGTAGCTAGGTGGGCCTCATATAGAGAAATAAATACCTACCTAGTAAGAGAACCTTATAGCTAGTCTGTCTGTCTGTCTGTCTGTCTGTCTGTCTCTCTCTCTCTCTCCTAGGTAGGAAATACAACAATTCTGGCACTTATCACAAAGTGTGAAAAAGTAATTGTGCTAAGATAGCACACTTTGTGATAAACAGCCTATTACCATAAAACACACCGCTTTTCCTATCACATGCGATATTTAGTGCATTTTGATAAATCCAGGCCTTAAGTAGCTGCTCTTTTGCTGAATATCATACCCTTAGTATTTTTTACATAGTCACAGAATGGGAGAGAAACCTTAAAAATAGGGCCCTTTTTTTTTTTTTTACCTATGATAACTTATTCAACTTCATAATGAGTACTTGAGAGATTGGAACCCTTGCTTATTTGATTTGTAGGCCACAGGTCAACCTAGAGATAGATTACTCTAAGAATATTATAAATACCTTAAGAATATATTGGGTGTAGTTGCTTTTCCATAGCAGATTTTATGTAGCAAAGCATATCTTTAACTGCTCAACTGGTATGGATAAATATGTATATTTTATTTTGATTATCCTATTAAACAGTGCTTTCAAAATAGTCTCCAAAATAATATGAAATTGACTAGGAAAATAGTATTGAAATTGATTTATCAAAGACAGTTTCATTCAATTCAGAAATATGTTAGACAATGAACATAGAAATATTAATAAATAATGTAAGGGATGTGCATTCATTTGAAATGAAATAGGAATTGTTATTGACAGATGAAATACCAGGAACAGATGCTTCATTGCCTTTTAATTAATCATAGGTCTGATTCAATCATTAAAATAATCAGTCTTGCTTTATATATATATTTTTTAATTGTTTTGTATGAAAATAAAACAATATACTTGTTGCGCTCGGGGGTGGACCCCTGTCCTGCAGCAGTGGAGAATGGCTCCCTGGTAGGGACCAGGAAGAACCTGCCCCAGGAGACGGAGCACTGGAAGAGACAGAGGCTAGGATGAGCTTCACCACTGGAAGCCCACAGTCCCCCCGAGTGGAGCCTGTAGGGACCTGGGCCACTCGGACTTAGGTGGACCTCACAGGGTATCCTGGAGAGATGATAGACAGGCGTGCCCACAGACAGGAGAGAAGCACGATCGAGTTTGAGACTGGAGGTCAGATGGAGCAAGGAGGACCAGAACAGCATAGGCGATGACAAGGCATGACATAGAGCCAGAATCAGGAGACATAGTCAAATAGGCAGAGGTCAGAATCCGAGGGTCAGTTCGAGGAGTGGTCAACAAAACAGGGTGTCAGGTTCCGGAGGTCAGACGAGGTCACACGCAGGCCGAGGTCAGAAGGCAGGTAGCAGGCAGAGTAGTCAAGGAGCAAGCTGAGGTCAGAAGGCAGGCAGCAGGCAGGAGGGTTAAGGAGCAAGCCGAGGTCAGTACCAGTGACACATTCTGGAAGTACTACCTGGGGAGATGACAGATGAACACAGTAACAAGAGGACACTGGAACAGAGGGATGCAGGAACAAGGATGGAACAGAAGGATCCTGGAACAAGACTGGAACGAGACTGGAAAAAGACTGGAACAAGGGTCAGAACACAGTGACAATCTATCAATACTAACCCAATTGCCAAGGCAAGGAAGTACAGGCAGGGACTTCCTTATGTCCAGCAATCAATCAGGGCGCGCCGTGGAGCTAGGACACGCCCATGGCCCTACTAGAGGCCGGGAAATCTTAGCGCACGCGTGTAGAGGTGTGGACAATGCCACGGAAAGCACTGAGCTATGACGTGAGGCCTGGTGCGCAGTGGAAGGCCCGGCGACCGCCGCTGCGGGACGCCGAGGCCTGGAAGAGCTTGCAGCTGCTGCTAGGGAGGCCAACCAGAGAGGTAAGGAGGCCCGTGCGCGGGCAGGCTGGGGAAGGGGTACACAACAGTACTCCCCCTTTCTAGGCCTCCCCCTATGCGGCAGTGGCTTGTCAGGGTGAGTCCTATGAAAGGTTTTCAGGAGCTCCTTATCAAGGATGTTGTGGGAAGGTTCCCATGAATTCTCCTCGGCCCCATAACCCACCCAGGCTAAGAGATACTCCCATTTGCCTCGACGCCGGCGTACATCAAGTGACCCATCTTCAAAAATCAATCGATGATGACCCAAATTATGGTATTGTTCTGGGATAGAGGTAGGTCTGTAATAAAGTCTGTTGGGATGCTGGACCATGGCTTGGTATGTGCTGGAAGTGGTTGAAGTAAGCCCCAAGGCTTTCTGGTAGGTGGTTTCTGTTGGGCACAGACTTAATTTCTGGAATCTTGCACCATGTTGGGCCACCAATAGTGTCTCCATAACATCTCTAGGGTCCTAGCACGACCCGGGTGTCCTGCCAACTTGGAATCATGAGCCCATTTCAGAACTCGTTCAAGTAATCTATGTGGGATGATGGTTTTTCCAGTAGGAACTAGGGATGTGAATCGTTTTCCATATCGTCTTAACGATAGAAATCGTGTGGCAGGGCAAGAAAATCGTCTTAGGCACGATTTTTTAGTTAAAAAATCGTTAAAAATCGTTTTTTCCGATTAGTGCGCACTAACGGGAGTTAGTGCGCACTAACTGGGAGTTAGTGCGCACTAACTGAAAATGATACAATTTGACACTTTTCAGGTCAGTTAAGGTCAGTTTAGGAATGAATATGTATTCCTATTGGCTGCCCTCTTATTTATTCATGTTACCAAGTTTCCTACTGACAGTATATGGGGGATGGAAAATGGAAACAGTTGGTAGCTTGACAAAACAAGTAATGTGATCAGTCAATGTGACTAGAACTTGTGCCCTAACCCTGATACCAGGGGTATTGTGATCTTCCTGCACACAGTGCCCTATCCCTATTAATACCAGGAGTGTTGTGATCTTCCTGCACACAGTGCCCTATCCCTAATACCAGGGGTGTTGTGATCTTCCTGCACACAGTGCCCTATTCCTGATACTGGGGGTGTTGTGATCTTCCTGCACACAGTGCCCTATTCCTGATACCGGGGGTGTTGTGATCTTCTTGCACACATCCCGATATCAGGGATAGGGCACTGCATGCAGGAAGATCACAACACTCCTGGTATTAATAGGGATAGGGCACTGCATGCAGGAAGATCACAACACCCCTGGTATCAGGGATAGGGCACTGTGTGCAGGAAGATCACAATACCCCGGAGGAGTGAGGGTCAGGCAGCTCCCCCCTGTCTGTGAAGCCAGCCTCTCACTAGTAATGCAGGGAGGGAGCTGTCTCAGACTTCACCATCCTCCCCCCCCCCCCTTACCCACACACCATTCATTAGCTGGGACATGGGGGAAGTCAGGAGTGAGGGTCAGGCAGCTCCCCCCTGTCTGTGAAGCCAGCCTCTCACTAGTAATGCAGGGAGGGAGCTGTCTCAGACTTCACCATCCACCCCCCCCCCCCTCACCCACACACCATTCACTAGCTGGGACATGGGGGAAGTCAGGAGTGAGGGACAGGCAGCTCCCCCCTGTCTGTGAAGCCAGCCTCTCACTAGTAATGCAGGGAGGGAGCTGTCTCAGACTTCACCATCCTCCCCCCCCCCCTCACCCACACACCATTCACTAGCTGGGACATGGGGGAAGTCAGGAGTGAGGGTCAGGCAGCTCCCCCCTGTCTGTGAAGCCAGCCTCTCACTAGTAATGCAGGGAGGGAGCTGTCTCAGACTTCACCATCCTCCCCCCCCCCCCCTCACCCACACACCATTCACTAGCTGGGACATGGGGGAAGTCAGGAGTGAGGGTCAGGCAGCTCCCCCCTGTCTGCGAAGCCAGCCTCTCACTAGTAATGCAGGGAGGGAGCTGTCTCAGACTTCACCATCCTCCCCCCCCCCTCACCCACACACCATTCACTAGCTGGGACATGGGGGAAGTCAGGAGTGAGGGTCAGGCAGCTCCCCCCTGTCTGTGAAGCCAGCCTCTCACTAGTAATGCAGGGAGGGAGCTGTCTCAGACTTCACCATCCTCCCCCCCCCCCCTCACCCACACACCATTCACTAGCTGGGACATGGGGGAAGTCAGGAGTGAGGGTCAGGCAGCTCCCCCCTGTCTGTGAAGCCAGCCTCTCACTAGTAATGCAGGGAGGGAGCTGTCTCAGACTTCACCATCCTCCCCCCCCCCCTCACCCACACACCATTCACTAGCTGGGACATGGGGGAAGTCAGGAGTGAGGGTCAGGCAGCTCCCCCCTGTCTGTGAAGCCAGCCTCTCACTAGTAATGCAGGGAGGGAGCTGTCTCAGACTTCACCATCCTCCCCCCCCCCCCCCCCTCACCCACACACCATTCACTAGCTGGGACATGGGGGAAGTCAGGAGTGAGGGTCAGGCAGCTCCCCCCTGTCTGTGAAGCCAGCCTCTCACTAGTAATGCAGGGAGGGAGCTGTCTCAGACTTCACCATCCTCCCCCCCCCCCCTCACCCACACACCATTCACTAGCTGGGACATGGGGGAAGTCAGGAGTGAGGGTCAGGCAGCTCCCCCCTGTCTGTGAAGCCAGCCTCTCACTAGTAATGCAGGGAGGGAGCTGTCTCAGACTTCACCATCCTCCCCCCCCCCCTCACCCACACACCATTCACTAGCTGGGACATGGGGGAAGTCAGGAGTGAGGGTCAGGCAGCTCCCCCCTGTCTGTGAAGCCAGCCTCTCACTAGTAATGCAGGGAGGGAGCTGTCTCAGACTGGTATCAGGGTTAGGGCACTGTGTGCAGGAAGATCACAACACTCCTGGTATTAATAGGGATAGGGCACTGTAAGAGATGACTGTAGTAGATTGAATAAAGATCTGATGTTTCTGCTCTCCTCACACCAAACAAAAACAACACACAAGCAGAGAAGCCCTTCTTACAAAGCTGAGCTAGTGAGTTAAGTAGGAGGAAAAGTAAACATACTGGTGCCAGTGTGGCTACTTAAAAAATACACTTACCAACAATCAATTACATATATTTGAACTGTGTACAGTTCCAGCCAGGACCACCTTTCTAAAATGCACAGTGATTGGCAAATTCAACATGCACTAGCATTTCAGGTGCCTGCTAACAAAAATAATAAACAAACAAGTTCTAGTCACGTGAGTGCTGATCATTACATTACTTTTTTTGTCAAGCTTCCAACTGTTTCCATTTCACATCCCCCCAACCATATTGGTAACATCAATAGATAAGAGCACAGCCAGCCAATAGGAATACATACATACATATTCATTCCTAAGTGACCTTTACTGACCTGGGAAGTGTGAACACTTTGTTTCATTTTCTGTTGGTGTTCGTTAGTTTCCAGTTCCATTTCCCATCCCCCCAACCATCACCTCAGTGGTAACCTTGGTAACATCAATAGATAAGAGGGCAGCCAGCCAATAGGAACACATATTCATTCCTAACTGACCTTCAGTGACCTGGAAAGTGTTTATTTGTATCATTTTCAGTTAGTGCGCACTAAATCGAGTTAGTGCGCACTAACGGGGAGTTAGTGCGCACTAACTCGAGTTAGTGCGCACTAACACGATTTAACGATTTTTAACGATAAATCGTTAGAATTTCTATTGTATCGTGTTCTATAACGATTTAAGACGATATAAACATTATCGGACGATAATTTTAATCGTTGAAAAACGATTCACATCCCTAGTAGGAACTGTAGTGGCCACAGCATGGGATATGCAGGCAGGGTCTATAATGTAGCTAGGGACTTCAGGAATATCTTCAGGTTCAAGTGATCTTGACAGTGTGTCAGCACGGAAGTTCTTGGTACCTGGGAGGAAACATAGAATGAAGTTGAACCGATCAAAGAAGAGCGATTCAGGAGTTGAGCTTCTTTAAGGTGCTCAAGGTTCTTATGGTCAGTGAAGATGGTAAACTTGTGTTGCACCCCTTCCAACCAGGGGCGCCACTCTTGGAGTGCCAACTTGACTGTGACGTGTTCACTGTCACCAGCAGTATAATGTTGTTCCATAGGAGAGAACTTATGTGAGTAGAATGAACAAGGTATCAATTTACCCTTGGGAGAAAACTGGCTCAAAAAAGCTCCTGTGCCAATTGCAGAGGTGTCAACTTCAACAAAGAATGGATGTCTTGGGTCCAGATGCTGAAGGGTAGGGCCAGAACAGAAAGCCTCTTTAATCGTCTGAAAGGCGGCTTATGCTTTAGGGGTCCGTACCCAAGTGTTAGCCCCTTTCCTGGTCATGGCGGTAAGCGGGACAACTAAGGTAAAATAATTGGCAATGAAGCTCCGGTAATAATTGGTAAAGCTAAGGAAATGTTGTGGGGCCTGTAGGCCTACTGGCTGGGGCCAGTCGCAGATCCCCTGGACTTTCTCTGGATCCAGGGAAAATCCTCAATCGGATATCATATTCCCTTAGAAGGGTAAGCAATTACACTCATAAAGGCATTTTTCCAACTTGGCATACAGATGGTTCTCTCTCAGATGTTGAAGGATGATCCGGACATGCTCTCGATGAGATTCAAGGTCTTTGGAAAAGATTAGGCTGTCGTTAAGATAAACGACCATGAAGGAGTACAAGAGTTCTCGGAGAATTTTGTTCATAAGCCGTTGAAAGATCGCTGGGGCATTGCATAGCCCAAAGGACATCACAGTATATTAGTAGTGACAATCCCTCATGTTGAATGTGGTTTTCCAGATATCTTCAAGTTGGATGCGTACTGGATGGTACACACCTCTCAGATCCAACTTTGTGAAGATCCGTGCCCCTTCAAGGTGATCAAACAGCTCACTGATAAGGGGCAGGGGATATCGGTCTTTGTGGGTTATGGCATTGAGCCCTCTGTAGTCAATACAAGGGTGTAGACTGCTGTCCTTTTTCTTAATGAAGAAGAACCCTGCTCCAGTAGGGGAATCAGAAGGACGAATGAACCCTTTCTCTAGGTTTTCTTTAATATACTCAGACATAGATTGGGTCTCGGGTTGAGACAAGGGTTAAGTTCTGCCTTTGGGAGGTGTTGTGCCCAGCAGAAGTTCTATAGGACAATTGAATTTACATATCGGAGGTAAGGTATCCGCTTTCTGCTTCAAGAAGACATCTTGGAAGTCAGAGTACTGCGGAGGCAAACCAGGTAACATAACATACTTCAGAACAGGAACCACTGGAAATACAGAACATAAACAGGAATTCTAGCATTTAGAGCCCCACTGCACCAACTGCAGGGAATGCCAATCGAACTGGGGTTCATGGGCCTGGAGCCAGGGTAGCCCTAGGATAACTGGATGAGTCGATCGCTTTAATACATAGAAAGACATCTCCTCTTCATGGAGAGTGTCCATGATAAGACAAACAGCCACAGTTTGGTGGGTGATGAGCCCTGGAAGGTGTTCTCCTTGTATGGATGTGATGCGAAGGCACAGCTCTAATGGCTGAAGAGGAATTTTCAGAAGATCGACAATGTCTTCCATGATGAAGCTGCCACTTGCTCCAGTATCAACAAGAGCAGTGATGGTGAAGGTGTTGGCCTTGATGCCCAGGGAAACAGGAAGCAAGAGTTGAGGGCCAGTAACAGTAGCGCCTAAGCTCGGGACCGCCACCGTGCTCAGGTATTGCAGTTTCCCGGACGAGCGAGCAGAACTGCAGATGAAGTCCAGAAGTGCCACAGTAAAGGCAAAGACCCTCCTTCCGCTGACGGAGATGTTGGGTCGGAGACAATCGCCCATGGTTCACCTCCATAGGTTTCACCACGGATGAGGGTGTTGGTACTGTTTTTTAGCTGGAGGACTAGGAACACACATGGGACGTGGAGTAGGAGAGCGGGAAGCCTTTACTTCTAGGCATCTTTGCTGGAGGCGATGATCGATCTTCCCGGCAAGGGAAATCAGGTCTTCTAGAGACGTGGGAGTCTAATGGACAGAGAGCTCATCTTTGAAAGTGCATGAGAGTCCATCTAGGAAGATAGTTTTCAGTCAATCGTCTTGCCACCCAAGCTCAGTGGCCAGAGTCCTAAATTCCACCATACACTCAAAGTGGGTCCTTGGCAAAGGTGGAATAGGCTAAGACTGGCAACCACCTGGCGGCCTGGGTCTCCAAAGGTCTGCTTGAAGACAGCGATGAATTCTGATAACTTGGAAAGTATGGGATCAGAACGTTCCCATAAGGGAGAGTCCCATGCAAGAGCCTTCCCGTCCAGGCAAGATAGGATGAAGGTCACCTTGGTGATTTCCTTCAGGAACAATGAGGGTTGCAGTGCAAATTGCATTAAGCACTGATTAAGGAAGCCACGACAGGAACATGGATCCCCATTGTATCGAGGAGGTGCAGGAAGTGCCAACAATGATTTCGGAAGCATGGAGGCCTATAGGCCCACGGGATTGGCCAAAGCTGTATCTCATAGCTGGGAATGGAGTTCTTCCACCGAAAAGGCCAGTGATTCCAAAGTAGGATGATGTTCTTTAACTGTGATGGCCAAACCTGGTAGGGCCCTGGAGGCGGTAGACTCTGCCGAGTCCATGGCCTTGGCAACCTGTTGCACTCAGGGGTGGACCCTTGTCCTGGAGCAGTGTAGAACGGCTCCCTGGTAGGGTCCAGGAAGCACCTGCCCCCAGGGGGCAGAGCACTGGAGGAGACAGAGGCTAGGATGAGCTTCACCACTGGAAGCCCACCACTTGGACTTAGGTGGGCCTCGCAGGGTCTCCTGGAGAGATGATAGACAGGCGTGACCAAAGACAGGAGAGTAGCATGATCGGGTTTGAGACTGGAGGTCAGATGGAGCAAGAAGGACCAGAACAGTGTAAACAATGACAAGGCAATGGACAGAGACAGAATCAGGAGACGTAGCCAAACAGGCAGAGGTCAGAATCCAAGGGTCAGCCCGAGGAGTGGTCAACAAAGCAGGGGTCAGGTTCCGGAGGTCAGATGAAGTCACAGGCAGGCTGAGGTCAGAAGGCAGGTAGCAGGCAGAGCAGTCAAGGAGCAAGCTGAGGTCAGAAGGCAGGCATCAGGCAGGAGGGTCAAGGAGCAAGCTGAGGTCTGTTCCAGTGACACAGTCCAGAGGTACTACCTGGGGAGACGACAGACAAACACAGGAACAAGAGGACACTGGAACGGAGGAATGCTGGAACAAGCAAGGATCCTGGAACAAGGCTGGAACAGAAGGATCCTAGAACAAGACTGGAACAAGACTGGAACAAGGGTCAGAATGCAGTGACAATCTAGCAATACTAACCCAATTGCTAAGGCAAGGAAGTGAAGGCAGGGACCTCCTTATATCCAGCAATCAATCAGGGTGTGCTGCAGAGCTAGGACCCATCCCTGGCCCTACAAGAGGTCGGGCAGTCCGTGCGTGTGCACATAGGGGTGTGGCCAACACCACGGAAGGCGCTGAGCTATGACGTAAGGCCTGGTGCACATTGGAAGGCCAGTGACTGCCGCCGTGGGATGCCGAGGCCTGGAAGAGCTTGCAGCTGCTGCTAGGGAGGCCAACCCGGGACCTGCCGATGAACCAGAGAAGTGAACAGCCCATGCGCAGGCCGACCACAGATGGGGTACACAACAATACTTAGTTTGTGAGCTGTCTCAAGAAGCAGTTAAATGTGAACACCCTTAATACAAATGGAAACCCCAACATGATCCATGTTTCAAATTGAAATTCTGCTTCAGGGGGTATACTTGGATCTTCATTACTCAGTGATAAACCATAATCTCGCCAATCCATTGCTGAGTACCATAAAGTTCTTAAATATTTACAAGAGATAGTCAATATTAAAAAATATGTTTACCAGTCAAAATAAATGTAAAGATTAGGGATGTGCAGAAGGAAAAAAAAATGTTTCATTTCCTTTTTTGTTTCGCTGGGACCCAAATTCATTTCATTAGTTTCATAGGGGGGGAAACCAATTTGTTTATTAGTTTCATTCGTTTTTCATTTTTCCATTAAAGTCAATGGGGGAAGTATTTGCAGCCTATTTTTGGTTGCAGAATTGGGGTTTTCCTATCAATTCTGATGAAATTTCTGGGGAGCAATCATCACAACGAGAAAAGAGCTCCAAGGTATTTAGACTGTGGCAAAGTGGCTCCAAAGTGGCATGAATAGCCTAAGGCACTGTAAAGGGGAAAAGGGGTACCAGGGGTAGCAAGAGTACTTTAATAGAGGTACAAAGCAGCAGCGAGTGTCAAAAACACACCACAGCTTCAAAAGAGAGCATCGATAACAGTTGCATGGACCCTCGAAGGTAGCACAACAGGCAAAGTGGCAAGCAAGTGGCATCAACATCCTACAGCACAATGAAGGGGGAACATAGCAAGCAGAAAAGTTGTCAGAAAAAAACCACAAGGTGCCGATAAAGGTACAAAGCAGCAGAAAGACTAGCATCAATACACTGAGGAACCATGATAGTGGCAAGAACACCACAAGGAGTTGAATTGTCTGGTGTATGGCAGCAAGCCAGAGTGGCAGAAAGTTGATAGGTGCAAGACAGGATGTCAGAGCGGATGTAGTCTAGCAAACAACCTTCTCAGATAGAACCCAAGAAGAAAGTGCACTGTGTGCTATGCTTGCTTAAGGTAGAAATACAGTGGACCCTTGACTTACAAACTCAATTGATTCCAGAGGGCTGGTTGTAACTCAAGTTGGTTGTAAGTCAAGACTATTTTTTCCATAGGAAATAATGGAAATCCTCATAATGCATTCCAAACCTCCCAAAAGCACCCCTTACCTAACCATAAGCTCTATAATTGAGCGGTGATCGACATGCCACAAATGCGCAGTACAGAGCAGCTCTCACCGACGTGCCACGCCTGCGCCGCAAATGTACAGAAGGGAGCAGCTCTATCTACATTGATAGGTCAAAGGGAAACCCACTGAGATTTAGGTTGCACAATTGAAAAATCTGGTGAACCAGGATGCAATGAAAAAAAATAGTTTGACCTGTAACAATCTGAAAAAGTTAAACAAATCAGCATGACAATGGTAGTTATTATGTGGCCGAGATGGCACAAAAGACAAGCCTTTATTCAGGATACCTTGTTATGTGGATGTAATAGGCTTACCAGAAAGATTAATTGCTGCAGATTTTGGCAATGTCATATCTGGTAGATGTCAGTGTGTTTGTCATCCTTGATAAGAGCCTTGTGGATGAGGTGTAGTGGATCTGAAAATGACTGACTTGGCTGGAGCATAGGTACCATAATTGGATGGTGGACAATGTTGTCATTTAAGCCATACTTGGAACCCGAAGATGAATCATCTGATGAGTCTTCTGTTTTCTTCAGTGGATGTCTTTGTTGCCATACATAAACTGTACCAGTTTTATAATCATTCTCATCTCTTCGTAACTTCAATAATGTATCTTGCTTGAGAGACTAAATTTTTCTATCGCTATAGTATGTTCTCAAGTGATTTATCAAACTGGTTAAAGCTGAGATTGTGCAGACTCTACTGTAACTTTCAAGACCTCAGTTGTTATCTTATTAGTTTCAATAATTAATAACATGAGGTCAAGGGAGCATTTATTGAGAATTGCCAGCCACTTAGAATTTAATTTTTCATCATGTGTGAAAATCTTTGGCTCTTATTCACAAATAAACCCACACAAATGTAAACCCGATTTTATAACATGTGCGCGCTGCCACATACATGTTATAAAATCAATGGTTGGCACACACAAGGGGGTGCACACTTGTGCACCTTGCGCATGCCGAGCCCAAGGGGAGCCCCGATGGCTTTCCCCGTTGCCTCCAAGGCCGCTCCGAAATCGGAGCGGCCTTGGAGGGAACTTTTTTTCAATCCCCCCCACCTTTCCCTCCCTTCCCCTATCTAACCCAACCCCAACCCTAACTAAATCCCCCCTGAGGCAGGCCTGAGGCAGGCGTAACTTGCGCGCGCTGGCCGGCTGCCGGCGCGCCATGCCCCAGCACAGGCTGCTGTGCCGGAACACTCAGGACCGTCCCCAGACCACCCATTTTGGAAAGCCCCGGGACATACGCGCGTCCAGAGGCTTGCGCGTGCTGCCGAGCCTATGCAAAATAGGCTCAGTGCGTGCAGGGTTAGGCTTTCGGGGTTACACGCATATCTTACGGGCGTCACCCTTTGAAAATCTACCACTGTGAGTCCAAGGGAACTAAATTTAGAGATACACTGGTACTCCCTTGTTTGATTTTGGTTTTACAACTTTGTGTGTCATAAAACATAAGAAATTGCCATGCTAGGTCAGACCAAGGTCCATCAAGACCAGCATCCTGTTTCCAACAGAAGCCAAACCAGGCCACAAGAACCTGGCAATTACCCAAACACCAAGAAGATCCCATGCTACTGATGCAATTAATAGCAGTGGCCATTCCCTAAGTAAACTTGATAAATAGCAGTTAATGGACTTCTCCTCCAAGAACTTATCCAAACCTATTTTGAACCCAGCAACACTAACTGCACTAACCAAATCCTCTGGCAACAAATTCCAGAGCTTAATTGTGTGTTGAGTGAAAACGAATTTTCTCCGATTAGTCTTAAATGTAGGGGTGTGCATTTGTTTGCAATGAATTGGCAATCCACAACATATATGTCCATATTTGTTGTATTCGTGGGGTCATGAAACGTATCATGATCCCCCATGAATACAACATATCATCCGTTCCATACGTTTGGCGCCGCGCGCTCGCAATGATTTCTTAGCGGCCATTTGAAATAGGAGAACACCATTTGGGTGTATCCATAGCCAAAAACCAGCCCTTTCCTGTGAGTCATAAGTGACCTCATAGCCCTGTCAGAGTGGGTCGGACAGGTTGGCAAGGAGACCAGAATGCAACATATCAGCGATAAGAATCTTTGAAATGCAGCCAATCACTTTCTCACTCAGTGGTCGGTGACGCTATTGCTGATGACCCAGCACTGTATATACTTAAGCATGCGGCGTGCCACACACTTTCTTTGCAGGGGTGGTGTGGGGAGGGGGTCTCTGTGGAAGGTGGCTGCACTCAGAGCTAGTCTGAGTTCTCAAATCTGTATCAATTGATAGCTAGACTAGCTACTTAGATAGAAAAAGATATTAGTTCTGCATTTGGCTGCAGTGCCAGCTAGCCCTGGTTTTTTTTTTTTTTTAAGCACTTTTTTTAGTTGATCTGAGACGGTCTCTCTGTGCCACAGAGAGAAGCTGCTAGCAGTGGCATTTTGCTGCTGAATTCACCCCCTGGGGTAGGTTGTAAGCACCATTTGAGTGTTGTGGGTGGGAGAGATATATTCAATTTCTAGCTAGCTTGCTAGAATTTCCATAGAAAAATATACTTCATTGATTTTCCTGCTGTGCTAATTCTAGCTTTTTTGTTAACTGCATTTTTTTAATTGAACTCACTCAGTCTCTCTGTGCCTGGTCATCAGTGCCAGTGGGCACTGGGTAGTTTAGCAGACTCAAGTATACTGGGACAGCAATGGTCTGTGAAGCCAAATCCCAAGTGGGCCTCTTTTGCAGTTACCACTTTGTTGCGTGCACACACATTACATTAGTGCACATCAAGGCACTGTGCCTGTGGGCAGGCAGTTTAGCAGACTCAAGTATATTGGGACACCAGTGGTCTGTGAAGCCAAATCCCCAGTGGGCCTCTTTTGGAAATAATTCTTTTAATTGAAATCCCTAGTAGGCATTGACATTAAATCCATAATGTCAGGGAAAGCTAGATGTGGTCGAGTGATCAGGACTTGCAGATGATGCCAGTCCCCCATTAAAATTAAGAAGGGACCTGTTACAATCTAAACTCTTTGGAGGGGCAGGCAGTTTCATCCGGAAAAAAATGAAATCTAAACATGATGCATCACCACCACCTGTTTCTGACCCTGTAGTTTTTGAGGTGAGGGAAAAGGAGGCTGAGTCATGCAAGACAAAATGTCGACACCCAAAAGCCACAGTGGGACAGAAGTCTCGACTTAGCATTGACAATGTAGCACAGGCACTGTTTGTTTCTGATTCTGATAAAGAATCATCTTGTGTGGGATTTTCATCAGAATGGAAGAAGTAATAGCTGACAAAGTTTTAGGAGGATTTGTTAGTCCTGTCTTAGCCTCAACTTCAGTGCAACAGGGGAGAGATGAAACTGATGATGATGAGGAGGAATAGCAGTCAGCGCAGGCACAGAGTGTGACTGATGCTCCTGGCATTGCTTCTCAGGGTGCACCCACTACTTCAGCTCCAGTGTCAGCATCCATCCCCAAGGCTGTACAGAAGGGAAGATCATGAAAGACATCTGCAATCTGGAGCCATTTTAAAGTGATGGAGGACCCGCGTTTTTCTCGGTGTAATTACTGTGGCAGGGCTATTAGCAGAGGCAAGCAAATGGAACATCTATCTAATTTTGGCATGATGCATCATATGAAGAGGCAACACCCAACAACAGTACTGCCATCTGGGGATGGTGGCAGTACCAGTCAGAGGACCCCTTTTTCCAGGCAGTGTAATGTGGTTGAAAATGAGCAGAGACACCCCATGCCCTCAGCCCCTTCTAGCAGTCAGGCCAGCAACCCCCTGACATGTAGCAGAAGCAACAACCCACCATGGAGGAAATGGGGTGGAGTGCAGTAACGCTATCCCGGGGTAGGAGGCAGGCAGCCTCAAAAGTTGTAACTAGGAGCATTGGGGTAATGATTGCCCTTGATGACCAGCCCTTGCAGATAGTGGAGAATGTGGGTTTCCAGCATTTTCTGAAGGTCGTTCTTCCAAATTACAAAGTCCCCTCCAGAATCACATTTAGCAGAAAGGTCATCCCCAGCCTGTACAAGCAGTGCCACAGTCGCATCCAAGCGCTGCTAGCTAAGGTAGAGTGGAGTGTGCATTTCACCTGCGATTTCTGGACCGGCATGAATGCTGCACACTCTTACCTCTCCCTGACAGCATACTGGTGGGACCTGGCTGAGGCAGGGACAGGCAGCAGCTCTATTAGTGAACAAGTATCAGGGTGGAGGTGGGCTTTACTGCATACCCACCTGACAGACAAGGCCCATACCACAGCAAATATTCTAGCATGCATAAGACAGGTGCTGGAGGGCTGGCAACTACACCAGCGAGACAGGAATCCTCAGGCAGGGTTCTTTGTTGCAGACAATGGTGCAAACATGGTTAAGGCAATAACCGACAGGTGTTTTAAGATCATCTGATGGTTTGCACACACTCTGCACCTGGTAGTGAAGTCAGCTCTGGGTTGGAGTCCAAGCACCAAGAGAATGGATATTTGCAGGACTTAAGACACAAGTGCAGGGACATAGCAGGGCACGTCTACAGAATTGTGAAAGTGGGGCAGGTTCTCCGACAAAAGCAGACTGATTTGGAGATGCCTCACAAGTGTCTCATTCAAGACATTGCCTCCCAGTGGAATTCCACCTATATGATGCTGCAGAGGTTAGTGGAGCTGCAGACACCCCTTCATGAACTTTCTGGTTCAATGGACATAGGTGTGCAGAATCCTCTAGGGCATCATGATTGGTTATTCATGAGTCAGCTGTTAAAAATCCTGCAGCCCTTCATGGATGCCATGGAGGAGCTGAGTTCCAGAAGTGCCACGTTGGATGACATCATCCCTATTGATTTTTCCTGAATACAAATTTGGAGGCCTTTAAACAGGAAGAGGGAATGACAGCTGAGGTGCTGCATTGTCTGGATGTTTTGCAGCAGCCAGTGCAAGAGAGATTAAGGCCTTTAACATAAGAGCACACATACATGCTCACCACAGTCTGTGATCCCCGTGTGAAAGGGAAATTCAGGTCCAGCAACTTCTCAGTAGTGCATGTTGCTTCCCTGCATTCATTCTTTGTCCAGCTTATCTTCAGTCCTCGTCCCACTTGTTCTTGCCCTTGCCTACCTGCCCTGCCTATCCATCCCTCTTCTCCTCCTTCAGACAGATACCTGGTTTTGATCTTGGCTTGGACCCCAGCTATGCCTGAACTCTGCCTGCCTCTGACCATTGCCTGGATCTTGGATATGCCTGACTGCCTTCTGCCTCTGACCATTACCTGAATACCAGATATGCTTGACCACCACCTTCCTACAACCCTAACTACAGACCTTCTCTTCTGCCATCAGCAGAGACCCCACCTAAGTCTTGCTGTCCCAGAACTGAAAGGCTCAGTCTTTGGGAATGTGGACTGGGTAGGTGAATGTCCTGAATGGTATCTGCTAGGTATGAATCCACTCATCAATGGTGAGAACCTACAGGAATCTGACCTGCAGGCAGTATCAATTTTGCCTCAGTCCAAGTTTCCACAGACAGAACACCACCCTGGTGGTTTGGCCTCAATAAGGCACCCCTGAGGCTTCCCTGGAGACAACCAGAGATGTCCCTGGGGCCTCCCTGGGACTGACTGGAGACTTCTCTGAAGTGCCCTCAAAATGTTGCCAGGACTCTGGCAAAATCCTTCTGACCCTGGTCCCATATAAAGCAAAGGGCCAGCCTGGGCAGTACCTCCTACCTAACTGTAAAGGGTACTGGGAACAGAAGCCATTCTGGGCTATAATTAACCCTTCTGTGGTATTCCTAGGCAGTAAAAAAGCAAAGAAGAAGCCCACCAATCTTCTCCATCTGCAAAATCCCTTAGAAAAGGCGCCAGTTCACCCTAAGAAAGGTGCCATCGTCAAGTCAAAATAATTCTGGTCTCAGGAACAATTGTCACCATTTGTAAGAGACATCAGGAGGGGGAGCAAGTGGGCAGCCCTTATGCCTATTTTATTACCTAGGAACAAAGTAACATAATAAATGACAGCAGAAAAATACCTAATGCCCCATCCAGTTTTATTTTTTTGTTTTTAAGTTTAGTAACTAGGGATATGCATTCATTTAAAACAAATGGTCTATCTGCAATGAATTTATTATATTTGTTTACCCATGAAAATGTATGAGCAAGTCTCAAGAATGAAACATATGTCATTTGTTTCATTTACTTACATTTCCCAATGAAAAACATTAGCTGCATTGAAAAGATAGAGCCTGAAGCTTGGCAAATCATGTGGGAGTTTCCATATCAACCAGCCTTGATGCCTATGACTCATGTGTGAGGTCAGAAGAGAACCTGGATCTGCTGTCAAGGAAACAAGACTGACAAAGCAAGGGAAGGTATCAGAGGGAAGCATATTTCTAAATCTGTGAATCACTGATCTTTCCATCCTTATAGTATTCCAAAACAGTATTCCAAAACAGCTTGCAGTTGGATTATCTCGCTTATAAAGGATATATCCTGCTTTGCTGTTGTATTGTACTACAGACTTCATCTGCACAACATTGCTTTGGTTCAAGATTAGAAACATTCCATCTTTTCTAATCATTTTAGCTGCTGTCACAGTATTAATTGCACATGTTTTAATTATTATTGTTTTTTTTTACATCTCACAGTTACTGCCACTGACCTAGAGGAAGGTTAGTTTTTGTCATCTCTTCTCTTCATGGAAGGCTGCCTGTCTAGTAGGTAGGAGGTTCTGCCTGTCTAGCAGTAGCTGCCTGTCTAGCAGTGATTTATTAAATTTTAAATGTGTTTCTAACCAGTGTAGTGCCAGTGCTGTAGTTGAGCTGTGCCACAGTATCCAACATAAAAAGGCTGTTTAAACTCTCTATGTCTTGTGTTTGTGTCTGTTAAATAGTCGATGTAACCAGAAAGAGCACAGTCTGTCCATGCCAGTTACCACCACAGGTTCAGCAGCCACTTTGTGGATTCATTTATTGTGTTACTTCATTTACTAGTGCACTGCTGTTTTACCAGTATTCAAACAGATAGTACAGCATTATACCATTCTTTGCTTTTTCTGTGTGTGTGCATCTGATTGCACTGTAGTCAACAGAACAAAATATGAAAATAGTTATTCTACTGTAGTGTATTCACTCTGTGCATTTTTCAACCTTGCACAGAGAAGGATCATACTAGTTAGTCACACTAGTGTCATCAGTGTGTCCCTCATCGATCCACCACATTTTCAGAAATAAAGATTAATTGAAAACATATTTTGTTCAGCACTGCAGGACAAAATAGGAAACAATTTGGGAGCACATTTTGATGGTGATACAACTGTTAAATGCCTTCCAGGATCCTTAGCTAATATAAATTAATTTGATATCAGTGTTATCATCCATCTGGGGATCAATGACCTCAATAGAAATGATATCCATGAAATACAAAGATTTCCAAAATCTAGGAAAGATGATAAAACACACTGCAAAGACTATTGCCTTTTCAGAAGTATTACCTGATCATGGAAAGAGAAATGAGAAGCTATGCCATATATATAATTTCCATTCCTGGCTCAAAATCTGGTGTACAGAGAGTGGTTTTGGATACTTTGGAGGCTGGGGTCATGTATAAAGCAGTAAAAGGCTATATGGTAAGGATTGCCTACATTTGTCTGTAGCAGTAAGGAAGATGCTGAGAAATGCAGATCATATAGTACCAGACATTTGAAATAAATAATGGGGGTGGCAGGAGATGGCCAATGAAAGTGACATCACCCCCAAGCAATAAAAGATGTGGAAGGAGAAAATAACAAAAGCAATCAGCTCAAAATAGCAGAACAGGTGTCCAGGAAGTTCAACAAATCAAGGGAGAAGAATTGGAAAGCTATAACTACAAATGCTCATAGTTTAGGCAATAAAATCCCAGACCTGCAGGCTCTAATGTTGCAGGTGGGCTTGGACATTGCTGCTGTTACAGATACATGGTTCACAGAGTCTCATGATTGCAATGCAGCCATCCTAGGCTATAACTTGTTAAGAAAGGACGGAGAGGACAGAAAAGGGTAGGGTGTAGCTCTGTATGTCAAAAACAATATCCAAGCAACTGAATATCAAGGGATGTGGGGTAAAGATGAAGCTTTATAGACCATCCTAGAAAGAGAAGATGGTACTTCCATTTTTACTTATGTGATCCTCAGGCCTCCACCTATACAGATGAACTGGACAGAGTCCTGATCGAGGACATCCAAAAGTTGGGAAGGAAGGGAAATGTGTTGCTTTTTGATGATTTTACTTTGCCGGATATGGATTGGATCATTCCTTCTGCAGATTCTACAAAAAGTAGAGAGATAGTGGATTCCTTTTAAATAGAGATGTGAATCGTGTCCTCGATCGTCTTAACGATCGATTTCGGCTGGGAGGGGGAGGGAATCGTATTGTTGCCGTTTGGGTGTTTAAAATATCGTGAAAATCGTTAAAATCGTGAGCCGGCACACTAAAACCCCCTAAAACCCACCCCCCGACCCTTTAAATTAAATCCCCCACCCCAAATGCCTTAATACTTCATCAACTTTGGGAGGGAAGTACTTACTTGCCCTAAACCAATGGCAGGAAAACCGGCACACTAAAACCCCCTAAAACCGACCCCCAACCCTTTAAATTAAATCCCCCACCCTCCCGAACCCCCCCCCCCAAAATGCCTTAAATTACCTAGGGGTCCAGTGGCAGTCCGGAACGGGCTCCTGCAATTAAATTGTGTTGTCTTCAGCCGGCACCATTTTGCAAAATGGCGGCCGCAAAATGGCGGCGGCCATAGACCAACACGATTCGACTGCAGGAGGTCGTTCAGGTCCCCCGCTGGACGTTTGGCAAGTCTTGTGGGGGTCAGGAGGCCCCCCCAAGCTGGCCAAAAGTCCCTGGGGGTCCAGCGGGGGTCCGGGAGCGATCTCCTGCCGCGAATCGTTTTCCTTACGGAAAATGGCGCCGGCAGGAGATCGACTGCAGGAGGTCGTTCAGCGGGGGTTCCGGACCGCCGCTGAACGACCTCCTGCAGTTGATCTCCTGCCGGCGCCATTTTCCGTACGGAAAACGATTCGCGGCAGGAGATCGCTCCCGGACCCCCGCTGGACCCCCAGGGACTTTTGGCCAGCTTGGGGGGGCCTCCTGACCCCCACAAGACTTGCCAAAAGTCCAGCGGGGGTCCGGAACGATCTCCTGCAGTTGAATCGTGTTGGTCTATGGCTGCCACCATTTTGCGCCGCCATTTTGAAAAATGGCGCCGGCTGAATACAACACGATTCAATTGCAGGAGGCCGTTCCGGACTGCTGCCGTTCCGGACCGCCGCTGGACCCCCAGGTAATTTAAGGCATTTGGGGGGGGTTCGTGAGGGTGGGGGGGTTTAATTTAAATGGTCGGGGGTGGGTTTTAGGGGGTTTTAGTGTGCCGGTTTTCCTGCCCTCCCCCTTCCCCCGATTTACGATTTTTTGACGATAACTCAGGGGAATTGGTATTGTATCATGGCCCTAACGATTTTTGACGATTTAAAATATATTGGACGATATTTTAAATCGTCAAAAAACGATTCACATCCCTACCATGTTCCAACCATTACATTGAGGCCAAAACTCCCTGTAACCATATGCAACCATTACAAATGAGGCTTGTTATATACAGCTACAGCATGCCAAGTTCCAACCATTGCAATGAAACCTGTCACTTACCACAGCTATGGCATGCCATGTTCCATCCATTACCAATGAGAACTGTCACATAACTATGGCATGCCAGGTTGCAAACATTAACACTGAGCCCTGGCATTTTCAGCTATGGTATGCTATGTTCAAACCATTAATACTGAGTCCTGTTACTTACAGCTATGGTTGCCATGTTCTAGCCAACCATTACCAATGAGGCCTGTCACTTAGAGTGACAGCATGCCAGTTTAAAACCCTAATCACTGAGACCTGTCATATACAGCTAATACATGCCATGTTCCAACGATTACCCCTGAAGCTCTAACCATATTTTGCAATAAAAACTTACTGAAACACTCCTCAGAATTTTAATACCAATCTTCATCTATGGTAGTCACCTTCCTGCCATCTCTTGCTCTTGCCACTGCTATCCATTCTTTTGCACTCTTACGGCCCTGCTTCATGAAACATAACTGATTTCATTGCTCTCTAGCAATTCCACTGTACTGCGCATTTGATTATCTTACTGACATAAATGAGTTACGATGTGATGCCCCTGTTTCTCCTGATAAGACTGTAGAAAGATTCACATCAGACAGTCCATCTCATAGTGGTCAAATCACTTCCCTTTATTCAAGGTATTGGCACACAGAGGCCCACTGCCAAGAAAAAGTCAGGTAGCAAAGCCTGACTTTGCACTTACAATTCATACTTAAATATACTTTTTTACTTCTGCTTTCTTACATATAAGGCAAGGCATTGAGAATTAGGGATGTGAATCGTTTTAGGACGATTAAAATTATCGTCCGATAATTTTAATATCGTCTTAAACCGTTATGGAACACAATACAATACAGATTCTAACGATTTATCGTTATAAATCGTTAATCGTGAGCCGGCACACTAAAACCCCCTAAAACCCACCCCCGACCCTTTAAATTAAATCCCCCCCCCTCCCGAACCCCCCCCCCCAAATAACTTAAATAACCTGCGGATCCAGCGGCGGTCCGGAACGGCAGCGGTCCGGAACGGGCTCCTGCTCCTGAATCTTGTCGTCTTCAGCCGGCGCCATTTTCCAAAATGGCGCCGAAAAATGGCGGCGGCCATAGACGAAAAAGATTGGACGGCAGGAGGTCCTTCCGGACCCCCGCTGGACTTTTGGCAAGTCTCGTGGGGGTCAGGAGGCCCCCCACAAGCTGGCCAAAACTTCCTGGAGGTCCAGCGGGGGTCAGGGAGCGATTTCCCGCCGCGAATCGTTTTCGTACGGAAAATGGCGCCGGCAGGAGATCGACTGCAGGAGGTCGTTCAGCGAGGGTTCCGGCGCCTCGCTGAACGACCTCCTGCAGTCGATCTCCTGCCAGCGCCATTTTCCGTACGAAAACGATTTGCGGCGGGAAATCGCTCCCTGACCCCCGCTGGACCTCCAGGAACTTTTGGCCAGCTTGTGGGGGGCCTCCTGACCCCCACGAGACTTGCCAAAAGTCCAGCGGGGGTCCGGAAGGACCTCCTGCCGTCCAATCTTTTTCGTCTATGGCCGCCGCCATTTTTCGGCGCCATTTTGGAAAATGGCGCCGGCTGAAGACGACAAGATTGAGGAGCAGGAGCCCGTTCCGGACCGCCGCTGGACCCACAGGTTATTTAAGTTATTTGGGGGGGGGTTCGGGAGGGTGGGGGATTTAATTTAAAGGGTCGGGGGTGGGTTTTAGGGGGTTTTAGTGTGCCGGTTTTTCGATTTTTCGATTTTTCGATTTTTAACGATGTTCCGGCGAGGGATGGGGTTCGGGAGGGTGGGTGGGGGATTTAATTTAAAGGGTCGGGGGTGGGTTTTAGGGGGTTTTAATGTGCCGGTTTTTCGATTTTTCGATTTTTCGATTTTTAACGATTTTTAACGATTTTTCACGATTTTTCACGATATTTTACCCCCCCAAACGGCAACAATACGATTCCCTCCCCCTCCCAGCCGAAATCGATCGTTAAGACGATCGAGGACACGATTCACATCCCTATTGAGAATTATAAAAAAAAAAAATGTCTGCTCCAGTGTTTCTCTATATGTATCTCTAGAAAAAGCAGAAATGTGACATTACGCTAATTGGTTATCAAAAAGCAGAGCTGCAGTACTTTTTTCATTAATATTCATTAATCACAGGGATGGTAGTGTATAAAAACACCCCTCCTGCGGCGAAATCCTTGAGGAGGAAGGGAGAGAGGAGAAAGAATGTGCCTTGTTACCTGGAAGCGTTACCGGGGGCTGAATGAGGAGTCCAGCCCCGACGGAGTTGCTGCGCGACTGCCCGGAGTCTGACATCATCCAGGAGGGATGGTAGTGTATAAAACCGCCCCTCCTGCGGCGCGTAGCTGACGCCGGTGCGCTGCCTAAGCCAAGCATACCAAAGGGGCACGCGGCTTGGAAGAACATCAGACACTCTTCACTATCGATGGAATTTTTCAGAAGTATTAATCTGGTATGTAATATTACATATTTCTTTTCTTCCTCTCCCATGAGTCCTCCATAATAAGGAGTTGTTAACAAGTGACTGAACTGAACAGAACTGTATAAGAGCCTGGGAGTAAGATCCTCTGTGATTTACTACTACAATACTATCTTGGGATATTGATGCCTCATACAAAGAGGAAGGGGAGATTTATAGGTGAGATAGTTAACACACCAGCAATAGATCCCTGTCAGCCACAGATTCCCGGGTTCTTTTCAGGAGCTGGAACCATAACACCGGAGAGCTTGGTTGCTGGGGGGTTGGTAGGAGAGTGTTTACCACCCCCCCTGATCTTAGATGTCACTCTTAGCCCCGGATCTCCGAAAAAGCTGTTCCACCCGAGAGACATCAGTATACTGCATTTGCCAGAGACTCTGCTGCATTCGCCAGAGATGGCGAATGCAGCAGAGTCATCACAACTGGCTTTAGTTAAAGACAGTAGTATTGTAAGAGGACAAGAACTGAGGAGATCCAGCAATTTACATCAACAGCTGGGAGAATTGAATGGGGGTGATAGAGAGAGCACTGCCATGACCTCTACACCAGAAACCCAGAAGGCTGCTAATTTTATGTCATCTTTAAGTATAGAAAGGGAGGGAGCAACTGCTGTGGTGGGGGGAGACGAGCAGCTTAGAGCTCTTACTGTTAGTGTAATTTCCGAGAAATCTGATACTATTACTTTAGAAGGTATTTGGTCAATTCTGAAATCCATTGAAAGTTCTATAAAAATCATTTTTCATGTCACATTAGATACAAAACACCAAACAATATCTAACAATCAGTTGATTACTGGCTTCAATGCTAAAACAGAATTACTTGAAAATAAAATTACCTCTATTGAGAGAAAGCAAGTAAAATTGATTGAATCAGAGCGAAGTACCTTTAATAGACTTGAGGCAGTGGAAAACTCATTAAGGGCACATAACTTGAGAATTATTAATTTTCCAGTCATAAAAGCTATTCCACCGCTAAATTTATTTAGGATATACATGCAGCAAGTGTTAAAAATCCCTGAATCGGCATTACCAGTAGTGTCAAGGCCTATTATCTATATCAGGCCAATCAAATAGAGGAGCAAAATGTTTTCTTGAATATAACGGATATATTAGAGCAATCTTTGGAGTTAGAGGTAGCTCAAAGGAAACCACTACTTATTTCTTTTGCTTTTTTATCAGAGAGAAACAATATACTTCGATTGTTTTTCAGAAACAGGTAAAGTTTTATGGTTTTCCTATCTGGGTTTACCCAGATGTAGTAAAGCATATACAACAACGACGAAAATAATTTTTGTTGATGAGAGGAGATGTTATCAAGTTAGGAGCCCACTTTATATTAAAATATTCCTCTAGGACTTGTATACTTTACAAAAATATTAATTATATAATTCAGGAACCTGCACAATTAAGAGTTTTTGGTAGCACATCCCCCCCAAGTAACCACAGCAATATCAGAGTAAAACAAAAGGGAGTCCTTAGCTCTGTTCAGTTTAATCAGTCATGTTATGGAAGATGTTTAATTTATTTATTTCTGAAATACGCTCATAATTTTCAACTCCTTATTGTCTTATAATTAGATTGTCTAAAATGCAAAGAAAGAAATTTGTGTAATATTTCTGTTTCCTTTATGTTTGTATTCTTGATGTTCTAGACACCAGTTTTTCTGTATAAGATGTTTATATCTTGGTATAATTTTCAAAAATTGAAAAGAAAGAATTAAAAAAAAAAAAAAGAAAGAAAATAGCCACTGCTATTATTAGCAACAGTAACATGGAATAGACTTAGTTTTTGGGTACTTGCCAGGTTCTTATGGCCTGGATTGCCACTGTTGGAAACAGGATGCTGGGCTTGATGGACCCTTGGTCTGACTCAGTAAGGCATGTTCTTATGTTCTTACCTCTAGATTCGACACTACCTATGACATGCATGGTTTACTCTCTGCAACAAACATAACTACTGGACTGGTGGATCAGCCAGTTGCAGCCATACCTTGACAAGAAGCATCATCTCCATCTCAATGGTTGTCTGCATGCTCCAATGGAATGACTGGTGTCTCCCATGCCACTCTGCCTTAATGCTGTGCCCCTCATGCACCTTCAGGTCCTTGTGCTGCACAGTCTTGCTGCCATGTGCAGATTTTACTCCTTGATATTATAATTTCCTTGTGCCTATAACTTCCTGGCATACTCCAGCTTCTATACTTGAGGATTTCTTGCTAATCTGGGGTGCTGCTGTGTACCTCCCCCATGCTTTTGAATTCTTAATCTTGATAACACTCTTTCTCATTCTTGGTCCCATTATCTGCAGCTTGGGATTAGTTCTGGCACATTTTCTGCTTCATTCCCCCTTCATGGTGGCTTAGGGTGCTGATGCCACTTTTGGTGCCACTTTGCCTCTCGTGATGCCATCAAATGTTCATGACACTAATGCTGGGCTGGCATTCTCTTTCTAAACTTTAAGATGTGATTCCTCCTCGTTTTGCTTCTTTGCTTCATGTACATTGCATTATAGAACTCCTGCCAATCCTGTAAGCCTTGTTCCCCTTTGCGGAGCCTTAGGCTACCGTATGCCGCTATTTTGATGCCACTTTGCCACATTCTAAAGTATCTTGTGGCTCTTTCCCCCTTTTGATGATTTTTTTTCTTCCAAGTTTCATTACAACTGATAGAAAAAATTACTATCTAGAGCATATTATAGACTTTAATAATTCTCTCGTATGTTTTAAAAAAAAGTGAATGGAACTAATGAAACACATAAATTGATTTTTTTTTTTTTTTGTATTGAAACAAATGAAATGACTATGGGTCCCAATAAACCAAATAAATGCACCAAAATGAATCTTTTTGTTCTGCACATCCCTAGTAGTAACTACCAATCTGTGCAGGTTACCCTGTGCATTCTGTTAAGGTTAGTAACTAGCTGCTGTTCTATGTAGACTACCCCTCATGACCTATTTATGGATAGTAACTACTGCTTCATGTTAGCTACCCAGTAAATGCAGGTAACCTCTTTTCTTAATTTCTGTTAAAAGTAGTAACTGCCACTGCATGCAGGTTACCCTAGTCAACACAGGTTACCTCTTTTCTTAATTTCCATCCTTTAGCCATTAGGGATCATCTGTGTTTATCCCATGCTCTTTTGAATTCCATTACTCTTTTTGTCTTCACTACCTCTTCCGAGAAGGCAATAGATGCATTCACCATGCTTTCCATGAAAAAAATATTTCTTCCTTGGAATTTCATATTATATCCCCTGTTTCTTCAGCTTTCTTTTCATAGAAAAAGATTTATTCCCATGCATTGGCATTATGTTTTAGGTATTTAAAAGTCCGTGTCATATCTCCCATATCCCTCCTTTCCTCCAGTCCTTCAGTCTCAATTTCTAAGTCTTTTGATGCAGACCCCACACCATTTTGGTTGCCTTTCTTTGGGCCGCTTGCATCCTGTTTCTATCCTATTTGAAATACAGTCTCCTGAACATAATATTCCAGATGAAGTCTCACCAGGAACCTGTACAGGGGAATTATCACTTCCTTTTGCCTTCTGGTTATGTCTCTTTCTGTTTATATAGCCCATCATCTCTCTTGTCACATTGCTTCCCTGCCTTCAGATCATCAGATACTTATCACTCCAAGGCTTCTTTCCCGGTCCATGCATATCAATCTTTCACTGCCTGTTTCAGCACTCTAAAAGAATGGCATTACACTTTTTGATATTGAATCCCTGATGCCAATCCTTTGACCAGTCTTCTAGCTTTTTTAGATCACTTTTCATTCTCTCTCCTCCTTCAGGCATGTCCACTATTTTGTTTTAATTCTTGATTTTCAATTTTTGAAATTTTACCAGGAAAAATCCTATACAGAAAACTCAATGTCTTTTAAAAGGAAACATAACAATTAAGTAAACACATATTCATTCCATATGTATTACAGACATTTAAATTATAAGAAAAAGAAATAGCAATTAGGGGGCAGAAAGGAGCACATTTTCATCAGTATATAATAACAAATACTTTTATGATGATAGGCTCGCTGGATATGCTACCACCTATTTATTTCTTTCTAGGCCAGGCCTGTTGGGGTTATAGTAAGGGATAACCCAGCCAGGAACGCTTTCATTTGTTCAGGTTCCTAGAAGATATACTTTACATTTAAATATATGATACAAGCCTTACATGGGTATTTGAACATGAACCTTGCTCCCAATTTTAGAACCTCGGGCCGCATCATCAGAAATTCCTTTCTACATGTTTCTGTAACTTTTATTACATCTGTAAATGTCCATATGGGACTACCATAAAAAGGAAACTTGTCTATTTCTAAAAAAACAAATGCATTATATGGTTTCATTCTGACAGAAACGCAAAAGACACGAACATAGGTTTCCTTTGATTAACCCCTATTTCTAGAAACATTTCCAATATGTTAGTCAAGTCCAAAGAAGGGCTTTGTTCTTCCATCTGAGTATTTTGTTGGAGGTAAAAGGCTTTCACTACAACTGGTTGCGCTGGCTCAGGAATTTTCAGAATTTGCTTAATATAAACTTTAAATAGTTCCAACAGAGAGATTGATTTAATACTGGGAAATTCAAAATTTGCAGATTGTGAGCTCTTAAGGCATTTTCCACTGATTCCAACCTTTTAGATGTAATTGGTTCAAAATCAATCAGTTTGATTTCCTTAGTCTCAACCAAAATCATCCTTCTGTCCAGGCCTTCTACTTTATTGGTGAAATTTGTTATTACATTATTATTTTTCACAGTCTGGTTTTTAATCCCAACTTTTGCCATAGATAAAGTTTTAATGGAGCTCTCTATTGTACTAAGCATAGTCCAAATCCCATCCAGGGATATAGTATCAGGCCTAACTGTCGAGGGACACACAGAAAGCGCTCTTAGCTGGTTTATTCCCTTCTGAACAGTTTCCCTGCTCAACCCCATACCTTGAATTGATGAAGGATCAGCTGCATCTTGTACAAGCGGTGTAGAGGCCATTGCAGTTCTCTCCATTCTTCCTGGGCTTGCTTCCCCCAACTGATGTATCTCACTGGCTTCTTCCAGGGCTCCAACACGCCTGTCTTCAGTGCTTCTGTCCCAGGCCATCACCGTGGCCGCTACTGCCTCTACCAAGGCAGGGCAAGATAAAGCGATATCTCCGGGGTGAGTGGGTTTGTGCGGTGATCCGGGGCTTGGAGTCGTATCCAGGATCAAGGGGGACAGCACATACTTCTGAGCCGTTCCCCCCATGACCAAGCTCTCCGTGACTAATGGTGAAGCCCCTGCAAAGAATCCAGAGATTTTGGGCTGTCGGGGATCATTTACGGATGAGCTGATGTTCTCACCCCTTAGGCGGTATTGTTTAATTTTAGCAAGGAAATAAGAAAAAGGAGAATTTGACAGCCTTCCCTCCAGTGTCTCCAGCGGTCTTACACCACGATGGCCATCTTGCCCCCAGGCATGTCCACTTTGATGCAGATCTTAGTATCATCTGCAAAAAGGGAACCGTTTCCTCCTAACCATTCCGTTATGTCACGCACAAAGATATTGAACAGAACCATTCCCAGAACCTTGAAGTAATCCACTTATCATTCTTATCTTCTCAGAATAGGTTCCATTTACCGCCACTCGCTGTTATCAGTCAGTCAAACAATTTGTGACCTATTCTATCACTTTGTGGCCCATTCCCTGGCTTTTTATTTTGTTCATGAACCTCCTAAGTGGAAATGTCAAAATATTTCTGAAATCCAGATAAATCACAGCACTTATCATCCTTGATCTAGTTCTCTAGCCACCCAATTAAAAAAAATTCAGATTCATTTGACACAATCTTCCTCTCATAAAATTCATTCTGCCTCAGATCCTGCAATCCACTGTATTGTAGATACTTGAGTATCCTTTTCTTCAGCAGTACCTCCATTAATTTACCTAGCATGAAGGTGAGGCTAACCAACCTGTAGTTTTCAGCCTCTTCTATGCTCCCACTGTTAAATGGTGGACCCTTGACCCGGAGCGAGAGGTCACCCACCTGAGGAAACTTGGTGCCCTTCACCTCTGGAAGGTGGAAATCCTGGAATAGCCAACCCCTCAGTACCCTTCGCAATAGTCCACAGCGATAAAGATGCAGGCCAAAGAACCTGACACGCAGTTCCGGTTCCAGGCAGGGGTCAGAGTCCGATCCGGGTCTAGGCAGGCGGCAGGCAAAGCAGGGTCAAAGTCCAATCCGGGTCTAGGCAGGCGGCAGGCAAACAGGGTCAAAGTCCAATCCGGGTCTAGGCAGGCGGCAGGCAAACAGGGTCAAAGTCCTATCCGGGTCTAGGCAGGCGGCAGGCAAAGCAGGGTCAAAGCCCAATCCGGGTCTAGGCAAAGCAGGAGTCAAAACAGACATGCCACAGCATGAACACAGCAAAGCACGGGACCTGTTGTGAAGGCAATCCGTCCCTCACTGAGCAGCGTTTAAATCTCCCTCTTTGGCTGACGTCATCTTCCGGGGACGGCCCCTACTCCGCGTCCCGACCCCTTTAAGGGGCGGAGCCAGCCGCAAACCTGCTGACGTTGCTCCTCAGGGGGACGCCATTGCTGCGCCGCGGCCCATGCGCCGCGGACCTCCTGAAGGGAGAGCCGGAACGAGGCCGCTGGAGGAGGTAGGGGGACCCGATCACATGCGGTCGCGCTTGGGCCTCACAACAGTACCCCCCCTCTTACGCCCCCTCCTGGACGGACCTGGATTCTCAGGATGCACGAGGTTAAAGTGGTGAAGCAATGACTTATCCAATATATTAGCTGCTGGTTCCCATGAGTTTTCCTCAGGACCGAATCCTTCCCAGGCGATCAAATACTCCCATCGTCTATGGTGGTGATGACAGTCCAGGACCTCACGTACTTGATAGATAGCATCCTCTTCCGACTCAACGGTAGGGTCTTGACGTGGAGTCTTATGAAATGGAGAGGAAATCAGAGGCTTCAAAAGAGAGACGTAAAAAGAGTTGTGGATCCGAAGACTATTGGGAAGTCGTAGTCGATAGGTTACCGGACCCAGACATTTACAGATGAGGAAGTGCCTGATGTATCTGGGGGCGAGTCGCATGGAAGGAACCTGGAGGCGTAAATGACGGGTTGAAAGCCAGACCCGATCTCCTGAAAGAAATTGCGGAGCAGGACTGCGATGTTTATCTGACATCCGTTTTGCGGCCTCAGCCGCTCTGTGAAGACGAGCGTTGATAGCCTCCCAAAGTTCATGAAGTCGCTGAGCCGAAAGCTTAGCTGCTGGGGAAGCTACCATAAGAGGTAAAGGTAGTGGTGGTTGGGGTTGTTTACCAAATACAACCTGGAAAGGGGATTGCCCAGTGGCAGAATGTACATGAGAGTTATGTGAAAATTCGGCCCAGGGTAAAAGACTGGCCCAATGATCCTGACGATGGTTCACAAAAAGGCGTAAGAACAATTTTAAGCCTCTATTGACCCATTCTGCCTGACCGTTCCCTTGCGGGTGGAAAGCTGTGGTAAAGTCTAATTGGATGCCAAACTTCTTGCAAAGCACGCCCCAGAATCTAGCCGTGAACTGAGGTCTCTGTCAGATGTGATGTGAAGTGGAAGTCCGTGGAACCGTAAAATATGTGAAGTGAATAAGCCACCAATTCAAGGGCAGAAGGCAACTTGGGTAAAGGTACAAAGTGGACCATCTTGGAAAAATGGTCGACAACAACCCAGATAACCTGGTTTCCACCAGATGTTGGTAAATCAACTACGAAGTCTGTGGAAATGTGAGTCCAGGGCTGAAGAGGCGGGGGAAGGGGTTGGAGGAGGCCCCAGGGTTGACCCGGTAATGGCTTCTGCTGGGCACATTTAGGACAAGAAGAGACATAGGCCCGTACATCCCCCTTCATCTGAGGCCACCAATAATAGCGAGCAAGTAGTTCCCAGGTTCGTTTTCTCCTCGGATGTCCTGCAGCCAGTGAGTCATGTGCCCAAGAAAGTACCTTGGGGCGTAGTCTGAGAGGTACTACAGTCCTCCCAGGAGGTACAGGTTCCGTGACCACCAGCATCAGTTTGGCGGGGTCAATAATGTGGTTAAGTGTCTCCAGGAAATCTTCAACCTCGAAGGATCTGGAGAGGGCATCCGCCCGCCCATTCTTAGTTGCTGGACGAAAACGAAGAACAAAATCAAAATGGGAGAAGAACAGTGACCAGCGGGCTTGACGGGGGTTGAGACGTTGAGCTCTGTTAAGATACTCTAAATTTTTGTGGTTGGTGTAGACCGTGATGGTGTGTTGCGCCCCTTCCAACCACTGCCTCCATTCTTCAAAAGCCATTTTGATGGCCAGTAACTCCTTATCACCAATTCCATAATTTTTTTCTGCGGGTGAAAATTTTCGAGAGAAAAAGGAGCAGGGAAACAAAACTCCTCGGTTCGAGCACTGACTGAGCACTGCTCCGACTGCTACCTCAGATGCGTCTACTTCCACGAGGAACGGACAGCTAGGGTCCGGATGATGAAGACATGGTTCTTGTAAGAAGGCCGTCTTGATATCCTTGAATGCTTGTATGGCTTCCTGGGACCATCTCTTGGTGTCCGCCCCCTTCCTGGTCAGGGCGGTAATAGGGGCTATAATGTGAGAATAATGTGGTATAAAACGTTGGTAAAAGTTGGAAAATCCAAGAAACCGCTGTATGGCCCGAAGTCCTTTGGGTTGTGGCCAGTCTTGAATACTGGCCACCTTTTCCAGATCCATCTGAAACCCAGTGGTGGATACAATAAATCCCAAAAAAGGTATTGATTGTCGTTCGAAGAGACATTTATCTAGTTTCACAAACAGCTGATTTTCTCTTAGTCGTTGGAGGACTTGTTTAACATCCTTGCAATGAGCATCCAGATCATTAGAGTAAATAAGGATATCGTCTAGGTAAATGATCACCTGTTTATATAACATGTCCCGAAACACTTCATTCATCAGGTTCTGAAAAACCGCAGGTGCATTACACAGGCCAAAAGGCATGACCAGATATTCGTAGTGGCCATTGCGAGTATTAAAAGTGGTTTTCCACTCATCTCCGGGCTTAATTCGAACCAGGTTATATGCACCTCGTAAGTTGAGTTTCGAAAATATTTTAGCACCATGTAATTGGTCTAGAAGTTCTGGTATCAAAGGCAATGGGTAACGATCCTTGCGAGTGATGGCGTTGAGTCCTCTGTAGTCAATGCAAAGTCTTAACGACCCATCTTTCTTAGGTTCGAAGAAGAACCCTGCCCCAGCAGGGGATGTGGAAGGTCGAATGAAACCCCATTCGAGATTCTCCTCAATATATTCGGCCATGGCTTGTGATTCAGGTCCAGAAAGTGGATAAATCCTACCTCTGGGTGGGATGGCGTTGGGCAGTAAATTTATCGCACAGTCGAATCTCCGATGACAGGGCAAGATCTCAGCTCTCTCTTTAGAAAAGACGTCAACGAAGTCAGAGTATTGATGTGGTACACCAATCTTGGTAGTAGTCATTGGTATCACTGGTTGGTGAGTCCAGTGAATACACGTCCCCCGGCATTCTGGCCCCAAGCCACAATCTGCACGGTCTTCCAGTCAATGGTCGGAGAATGTTTTTGTAACCATGGTAGACCCAGGACCACTGGATGGACCGCCTTTTCCAAAATAAAAAAGGAAATTTCTTCTTTGTGCAGGATTCCTGTAAGTAGCGATATGGGAGCAGTATTACAGGTGACTCGTCCCGGCAAGTTCTCGCCTTGAATGGAGGAAATAAACAGCGGGGTCTTGCAAGGCTGTGTTGGAATATGAAGCTGGTGAACAAGTTCTGCAAGTATAAAATTCCCCCCAGCTCTTGAATCAACCAAAGCTTGAGTGGTGAAGGATTCTTGCTCTCCTTGCAGCGTAACAGGAACCACGAATTGAGGAGCTGGATTGCCCCCTAGGGTCTGCTCCTCGGAGATGCCTAGGATCGGTAGTTTCCCATGTGCTCGGGACACTGGGCGAGAAGATGTCCCTTGTTGCCACAGTATAAGCAAAGGCCCATCCTTCTTCGGCGTTGTTTCTCCTCTAGCATCGGCCGACTCCTTCCGAGCTGCATGGGTTCCTCTTTGGGCTCCGTGGAAACTTCAGTGGTGACCGGAGCCACCAAAGGACGGGAGAAGTGGGGAGCCAGAGTTAATAGATGACGAGGGGGTCTGGACTCCTTGACCCGCTGCTGAATCCGTCGGTCAATACGACCCACCAAATCAATAAGTGCATCAAGATCCTCTGAGAGCTCTCGTCCAGCCAGTTCATCTTTAATACAGGGAGATAGTCCCTCTAGAAAGATGCCTCGGAGGCAGTCCGAGTGCCATCCTAATTCAGAGGCCAAAGTGCGGAAGTCAATGGCGAAGTCTGCTAAGGTACGCGACCCCTGGCGCAGATTAAGGAGTTCGGATGTGGCTGTAGCAAGTCTCCCTGGTTCATCAAACACTTGGCGGAAAGTGGAAACAAATCTAGTTAAGTCATTCAACATTGGATCTCCTCTTTCCCAGAGGGGAGAAGCCCATGCCATAGCTTTCCCGTTGAGCAGGGATATAATGAAGGAAGTTTTTGTCCAGTCATTGGAAAATTGCTGTTCTTGCAAAGAAAATCGGATGTAACATTGATTGAGGAATCCTCGACAATCTTTAGCCTCCCCGGAGAAACGAGGTGGTGCTGGTAATTGTGAAACCGAGGCTGAGGTACTAGGCGGAGGAGTCACCGGAGCAGCCGCTTCAGCTCCGTGGGAAGCATCCAACCGCTGCACTAATCTATCCACGGTGGCAGTTAACGCCTCCAGACTCAGTTGTTGTTGCTGCTGCTGCTGTCGTTGCTGCATCAACTGTTGGGCAAGATCGGGGATAGCCTGAAGACCGGACAGATCCACTGGGTCCATGGCCTTCACAATCTGTTAAATGGTGGACCCTTGACCCGGATCGAGAGGTCACCCACCTGAGGAAACTTGGTGCCCTTCGCCTTCGGAAGGTGGAAATCCTGGAATAGCCAACCTCTCAGTACCCTTCTCAATGGTCCACAGCGATAAAGATACAGGCCAAAGAACCTGACACGCAGTTCCGGTTCCAGGCAGGGATCAGAGTCCGATCCGGGTCTAGGCAGGCGGCAGGCAAACCAGGGTCAAAGTCCAATCCGGGTCTAGGCAGGCGGCAGGCAATCAGGGTCAAAGTCCAATCCGGGTCTAGGCAGGCAAAGCAGGGTTAAAGTCCTATCTGGGTCTAGGCAGGCGGCAGGCAAAGCAGGGTCAAAGTCCAATCCGGGTCTAGGCAAAACAGGAGTCAAAACAGACACGCCACAGCATGAACACAGCAAAGCACGGGACCTGTTGTGAAGGCAATCCGTCCCTCACTGAACAGCGTTTAAATCTCCCTCTTTGGCTGACGTCATCTTCCAGGGACGGCCCCTACTCCACGTCCCGACCCCTTTAAGGGGCAGAGCCAGCTGCGAACCTGCTGACGCTGCTCCTCGGGGGGATGCCATTGCTGTGCCGCGGCCTGTGCGCCGCAGACCGCCTGAAGGGAGAGCTGGAACGAGGCCGCCGGAGGAGGTAGGGGGACCCGATCGCGTGCGGTCGCAATCGGGCCTCACAACACCCACTTTTTTAAAGAGGGACCACCACCCCCCTTTTCCAATCTTGTGGCACCACTCCTGTTTCCAGAAATATATTGATTAAGTCTTTCAGAGGACCTACCAATACCACCTCTCTAAGCTCCTTTAGTTTTCTGGGATGCATCTCATCAGTCTCCATGGCCTTGACCACTTTCAATTTTCCTAATTCTACTCATTCTTTTTTGTAAATTCAGCATAGATTTACCCAAGGGAAGTCTTGTTTCATAAATCTGCTACATTTTATTTGAAGGGGTGAATAAATATTTGGATAAAGATGAACCAGTAGATATGGTGTATCTGGATTTTCAGAATGCATTTGACAAATTCCCTGAGGAGATGCTTCTAAGAAAACTAAAATGTCATGGGGAAGGAGGTGATGTCCTTTTGAGTATTGCAAACTGGTTAAAAAACAGGAAACAGAGAGTAGGATTAAATGGTTTGTTTTTACAGTAGAAAATGGTAAACAATGAAGTACCTCAGGGATCTGTACTTGGACCAGTGCTTTTTAATATATTTATAATGATCTAGAATGAGGTATGATGAGTGAGGTGATCACATTTGCAGAAGGCGTAAAATTATTCAGAGTAGTTAAGTCACAAGGGGATTGTGATAAATTGCAGGAGGACCTTCTGAGACTGGAAGATTAGATATCCATATGGCAGATGAAATATAATGTGGACAAGTGCAAGTTGATACATATAGGGAAAAATAACCCATGGTATAGTGACACAATGTTAGGTTCCATATTTGGAGTTATCACCCAGGGAAAAGATCTGGGCGTCATAGCTGATATAACATTGGAATCATCCGGTCAGTGTTCTATGGTGATCAAAAAGCAAAAATAATGTTAGGAATTATTAGGAAGGGAATGTCAAATAAAATAGAAAATGTTATAATGTCTCTGTATTGCTCCATGGTTAGATTGCACCTTGAATTCTGTGGGTAATTCTGATTACCGCATCCAAAAAGAGATATGCTTGCACTAGAGAAATTACAGAGAAGGCAACCAAAATGATAAAGGACATGGAACCGCGCCCATATGAGGAAAGGCTAAAGAGGTTAGGCTGTTCAGTTTGGAGAAGAGATGGCTGAAGGGGGATATAATAGAGGTCTAAAAAATCATGAAAGGGCTTGGTTATTTACTCTTTTGGATAATACAAGGACTGGGAGCACCCAATGAAGACACGGCAGGGTCAGCAAAGCAAGGAAGGGCAATGACAGGGAGGCAAGGCAAGGCGAAAAGAAAAGGCAATCCACAGACACTAATAGGAACATGCACTGCAGGAGCAGGAGGGCCTGCTGAGGAAATGGGCTACAGTGTGACTAGGGTGTAAATACCCTGCCATGCTAACATCATCAGATAGCACTGACAGAGTGTTTTCACCACATTGCCTAGAAGATCAGGGCAGCTGCACATGTGCATGTCTAGGGGAATGCACAGTGCATTGGGCTTAGCATTTGATGGTGGCATCTTTGCCATGAAGAAATCTTGGCGGCATTAGTGGCAGTTGCGGTATGTCAATGGTCCTTCTGACATCCAGCCATAACATTACAAAAAGAAAGTCAAATTTAAAAAATGCACAGTCTGTGCCTCATGAAAACATGTAAAATGATACAGTCACTGCTATAAGACAATGTGTCAGCATGTTTCTCTTGTTATTTGCTTAGTAGCCAATATTCTGTTTTGATGAGTGTTGTCCGTTCCTTTGCTATCAAACTTGCTGAAAAACCCTTGCCAGAATCATTAGTTTACTATTCATTAGAACATAATGGGTTTTTTATGTTTAGCTTTCATCATGTTATGATGACACAAAATTATACAATGTTTAGAATATCATATCTTCATGATGAATCAAAAGTTAATGATGCATTGTATAGCTCTTGATTTCAATACATTCAAAATAAATTCTCACTTCAACTTCTCCATTTGCAAATGGTTTGACAACATCTCAGCACTTTTTTTTTTGTATTGTTCTTTTATATGACCATTGTACAGCTTACCACTAACCCAACACATGTCTCATTTAACTCAGGTTTTGCTATTAGAGAAATCTGTATTGTTAACAGAGCTCTAACTATGACAGCCTTTTCACATTCAATACTCTCATCAGCAAAGGCAATTGCTGACTGTCAATGTGCACTTTCATTATGGCTCATCAAAGTGGAACTATAACCAGAAGTATCAGAAGAAAAGCAGTTTCTATAGAAATTTTAGGGAATGTGAGTTGGTCAACATTATTAGCATTTTGCTTTCTTATTTATTTATTTATTTATTTCGGATTTTTATATACCGACATTCTCAATACAAGTATCGAATCAGGTCGGTTTACATCGAACAATAACTGTCGCAATAAAGGCGTTACATTAAACAGCTTTTCTTAACATAAGAGTAACATATAACATATAACATATAAATATAATATAAATATAAATAATACAAATTAAATTACGTAGACCATAATAGTGATAATAATGATGATAATATAATAATTTTCTTGTAAAAATTGCTAGTATGGTTGGTACTTAAAATTCAATTTTCTGTAGTAACATTTGTTTATTAACAAAGTGATTGCCATTTTTTTATAGCAGGTTATATTTTGTATTTTGATAGTCACTATACATGAATACATCCATATGGCTGCTACTTGTGCATAATTTATACATATTTGCAAGGAGACTTAGGCTGAAAGAATCAACTTAATGAATTTAATTCAGTCCTACTAATTGTATCTGTGACAATAAAACATATGTAACAAAAGCTGATGCAATCTGACATTTTACTGGTTACATGACTAGATGAATGAACAAATTCACCTTCTAGTTGCAATATTGTCCAATACAGTTGTAAATTGAGAGAGGAGTCAGTACTAGAACCAGAGAGAAAAAAATATTTAAAATAAGGTTAAATGAGCTACTGTGAATGCCTTCATTGAATTAAGAGTAAATGTACTAAGCCACATTAAATTAGGATAACACAAGTTTTCAGAGTTTTAGTATGCACATTAATGGGTGAATCTAGTGTGATAGGTGCAAATTAATGAGATGCAAATAAGTTGCAGATTGGGATGATAAATTTCAAAGACATTTCTGTAGGTAAAATAGTACTTTACCTGCAAAAATGTGCTATTATAAAATTGTCCACTCAATTTGTAGATAAATGTACATCTGTATTGCCTATATGTGCATACATTTACCTGCAGTGAACAGAGGCATTTCTGGAAAGGATGCAGCTAAATTCATATGCATACTTTTGCATTTTCAAAACAGTGATTATAAATTTTTCCCTAAAATATCTTTGCACATATTAACAGATGCAATTGTAATAATTTTTAAAAGTATATGCATAATTTCCAATTGAAAAGACTTATTTGCATATTTAAAATATTTATTGCCTGTTCACATCACAGCTCAAGCCAGAGATGTTGCGCTTGGAGGTGGACCCTTGTCCTGGGGCAGTGGAGAACAGCTCCCTGGTAGGGACCAGGAAGTAGCTGCCCCCAGGGAGTGGAACACAGGAGGAAACAGAGGCCAGGATGAGCTTCACCACTGGAAGCCCGAGGTCCCCCCGTGTGGAGCCCGTAGGAACCCGGGCTGCTTGGACTTAGGTGGGCCTCGCAGGGTCTCCCGGAGACGTAGTAGAGAGGCGTGCCCACAATCAACAAGGGAGCACGGTCGGGCTCCCTTGTTGATTGTGAAGACCCAAAGAGATTGTGAAGACCCAAAGAGCGTAGATGACGACACGGCAAGGGACAAAGCCAGAATCAGGAGACGTGGTCAATCAGGCAGAGGTCAGAATCCAAGGCTCAGTCCGAGGAGTGGTCAAGAAGGCAGAGGTCAGGTTCTGGAGTTCAGACAAGGTCACAAGGCAGGCAAGATCAAGATGCAGGCAGCAGACAGGAAGGTCAAGGAGCAAGCCGAGGTCAGTACCAGAGAGACAGTCCGAGGGTACTACCTGGGAGATGAACAGACAGACGCAAGAACAGAAGGATGCTGGAACAGTAGGATGCAAGAACAAGGCTGGAAAAGTAGGATCCTTGAACAAGGCTGGAACAAGACTGGAACCAGGCTTAGAATGCAGTGACAATCTAGCACATAATACAAAGCTGACCTTATTGCCAAGGCAAGGAAGTGCAGGCAGGAACTTCTTTATATAGTTCCTTCAGTCAGGGCCTGCCGCAGAGCTAGGACCTGCCCCTGGCCTTGCAAGAGGCCAGGCGGTCTGCATGCGCGTATGTAGGTGCGTGGCCAGTGCCACAGGAGATGCCGACCTCCGGCATTAGGCCTGGTGTGCCATAGAAGGCACGGCGACCACCACCGTGGGACACTGAGGCCTGGAGGAGCTCGTGGTTGCCGCTGGGCAGGCCGACCCGGGATCTGCAGTGGAGCCAGAGAGGTGAACAGGCCCGTGCGCGGGCCGGACGCAGATGGGGTGCGCAACAAGAGAAGAAAGTAGGGTGCATGAAAACAGGACATAACAAACAGACATAAAGAATCTAACATGTAAGGAACTGACATCAAGTACAAAAAATATAATGCCATGATTAACATACTCTTGAGATGGCAATCTGGAGACAAGCTAAAAGGAGAATTAAAATTCTTGAGCAAGGAGACATTTATGAATGATTTTGATTTAAAATATATGAAGGTTGTTATCAAATTGCCCCCTAAGTGGTAAAAACCTATGCACTAATGTAGTAATGGGTTATGATTAATGTACACATCTAAGTTAATGCATGTTGTTGTCTTCTCCTTTTATGCATTAAATAATGCTGTCTGCATTATTTAAAATAGATTATTTCTATAGAATACTCAGTGCATAGCTCTCCATTGTCTTCCTGAAACGTATTTAAGGCTGACTTAGGGACAGTAGGCTGCAACTGGAAAGGCAGAGATACACAAGCTATAAGTAGACAGAAAAGAGTGTAGGGGAAGAGCCAGGAGACAGAGAAGGTGGGGGATGGGGGACATGAAAGACAGACAGTGTGTGGAATAGAAGGAAGCAGCAGACAGTGATGGAAAGCACAGTGCCAAAACAGAAGTAACACCTGAGGTAGTACTTAATGTCAGAGCCATAGTGTGCCTATGTCCAAAAGGGCCTTGGCCATAGGTAAGGTCATAGGTACCACTACTGAAAAATGCCATAATTCTGCTGATGCCATTGAGATAGGCGTTGCCCCACCAGAATTGGCAGCATGGCCAGTGATGCCTTAGGAAGAGGAGGAGTGGCAGAGCAGCACTCTGTCAGCGACAGCTAGTACATCCTCCTCCTCGACTTCAGTATGCCAAAGGCATGTTGCCCATAAAGAATCATCTGTTCAGCTATGGGATAGAGAGAAAGAAGCAGGCATGAGTGACTCTCAGCTCATTCAAGCAAAAGAGACACCAGCACAACTGTCAACGACATGGTATCTCTCAAAGCCCACAGAGGACATGCAGACAGATCCACTGGCATATTGGGCACACAAGTCCACTGTCTGGCCACACCTAGCCAAAGTGGCTCAGCGATATCTGTCATGTCCACAAACCAGTGTGCCCAGTAAACATGTTTTTTTGATGACGGGGGATATCATTAGCCCTCACCACTCAAGGCTGGCACCAGAATTGATGCAAATGCTAGTGTTTTTGAAAATAAACCTGCCTTTGCTTGGGTTTCCAAATTTTCCTTGTTAATGGCAAGATGAATAAAAGCGATTGAAAGCCTTGCAGCAGTTCCAATTGCCTCCTATGCTCCAGATAATATCAGCATATGTACCTGACCTGAAATGCTGTGCCTGTCCGTCTACTGTCCAGGCCATATATCCCTACAAGGGCCTGACCTCAAACGCTGTGCCTGTCTGAGTTTAGTTCTAACATTTCTAATTTCAGTTTCATGTATTTGTGCATCACATCTTTCCAGAATATTCTTTTCCTGATTTGCAACATTTGGAATGTAACAACATAAAAAGCTGACTTAAGATGTTTGGAGCTTGCATATTTCAGATGCTCAATAGTTTTCATGACCTTCATAATATGGGCCATGTTCCCGAAATCTTTCTTAGATGCCAACAGTAATGTTTATAGTACTATAGAAAACTGGTGTCTCTATGAGGGTTTGACCTCTATCCTCAAATGCTGTGCCTGTCCATCCAGGGCTTACATCCTTAAAAGGGCTTGAGCTCAAATGTTGTGCCTGTCCATCCAGGCTTCACATCCCTACAAGGGCTTGCCCTTTAATGCTGTGCCTGTCCATCCAGGCTTAACATCTCTACAAGTGTTTGACCTCGAAAGCTGTGCCTGTCCATCCAGGCCTTATGTCCCTACAAGGGCTTGACCTCTAACTCTGTGCCTGTCCATCCACATTTGGAATGTAAGAACATAAAAAGCTGACTTAAGATGTTTGGAGCTTGCATAGTTCATATGCTCAATAGTTTTCCGGACCTTCATAATATGGGCCATGTTCCCAAAATCTTTCTTAGGTGCCAATATTTAGGGATGTGCAGACCAAAAGTTTAAGTTCATAAGTCCATAAGTCGAAAGGGGGTCCCATTTGCGGTCAATATGGACATATGGAGAATTCCATAAGTTGAGTCTATGTCCATATGTGCAAATAAAAATTTAAACCCCTCACCCGCCTTAATCCCCCCCCCAAGACTTACCAAAACTCCCTGGTGGTCCAGCGGGGTCAGGACACCATTCCTGAACTCCTTTGCAAGGAGCACGTGACGTTGGCGTCACGTCGGAGTGACGCAGCGTCACGTGATTCCCCTCGGGTTCGCTCCCGGACCCCTCGTTGGGCTCAAAAGGCACTTTTGGCCAGCTTGGGGGGGCCTCCTGACCCCCCCAAGCTGGCCAAAAGTGCCTTCCGAGGGGAATCACGTGACGCCGCGTCACTCCGACGTGACGCGGACGTCACGTGATTCCCCACGCGTCCGCTCCCGGACCCTCACGGAACTTTTGGCCAGCTTTGGTAAGTCAGGGGGGGGGGATTAAGGAGGGTGAGGGGTTTAAATTTTTATTTAGATCAACAATCGCGATTTCCAACGTATTCAACATAGCTATGTTGAATAAGTTGGAAATCCGATCGTTTAAGCCTCATCTTTTTTTTAAGTTAAAAAAAAAATAAGTTGCGTTTTCCATTTAAGTTCAAAACGAATGCACACCCCTACCAATATTAATGTTTCTAGTACTATAGAAAACAGGTGGTAGTTGTACTCTAGTTCATCCTCTCTCTTCCCATAGTTTACAGCGGCACTGTGTAAACTATCAAGTCAACATACGTTGATGTTGTAGATTTGGACTTGAGTAGTGGTTTTCTTATTTCTGAGAGCTCTTCATGTTCCTTTGTCATCATCTGAAGTCCATAAGTACAGTTAATAGCTTCTGGGTATTCACAAATAATCTCCAGCTCAGTTCTTGCTTCAAAAATGGCAGTCTCTATTGCTCTAAAAGCATCTTCTGTTGAATTATCTTTCAGAAATCAAAAAGATGCCATTTTCCTCTGGCAGTGAACCAGTTCAAGAAGAAATGACAATCAAACCACCACATACCTGCAAAAAGGAAATCCTCTAATGCTGTGCCTGTCTGTCCAGGACTTATGTCCTTAAAAGGGCTTGACCTCTAATGCTGTGCCTGTCCTTCCAGGCCTTACGTCCCTAAAAGGGCTTGAACTGTAATGCTGTGTCTGTCCGTCAAGGCTTTAAGTCTCTACAAGGTTTGACCTCAAATGCTGTGCCTGTCCATCCAGGCCTTATGTCCATAAAAGGGCTTGACCTCTAATGCTGTGCCTGCCTGTCCAGGACTTATGTCCCTAAAAAGGCTTGACCTCAAATGCTGTGCCTGCCCGCCCAGGCCTTATGACCATAAAAGGGCTTGAATTCAAATTCTGTGCCTGTCCGTCCAGGCTTTACATTTCTACAAATGTTTGACCTCGAATGCTGTGCTTGTCCATCCAGGCCTTATGTCCCTAAAAGGGCTTGACTTCTAATGCTGTGCCTGTCTGTCCACACCTTATGTTCCTAAAAGGGCTTGACCTCGAATACTGTGCCTCTCCATCCAGGCCTTATGTCCCTAAAAGGGATTGACCTCAAATGCTGTGCCTGTCCACCCAGGCTTTATGTTTCTTCAAGGGTTTGACCTCAAATGCTGTGCCTGTCCGTATGTCCCTAAAAGGGCTTGACCTCTAATGCTGTGCCTGTCCATCGAGGCCTTATGTCCATAAAAGGACTTGACCTCTAATGCTGTGCCTGTCTGTCCAGGACTTATGTCCCTAAAAAGGCTTGACCTCAAATGCTGTGCCTGCCTGCCCAGGCCTTATGACCATAAAAGGGCTTGAACTCAAATTCTGTGCGTGTCCGTCAAGGCTTTACATTTCTACAAATGTTTGACCTCGAATGCTGTGCTTGTCCATCCAGGCCTTATGTCCCTAAAAGGGCTTGACTTCTAATGCTGTGCCTGTCTGTCCACACCTTAGGTTCCTAAAAGGGCTTGACCTCGAATGCAGTGCCTCTCCATCCAGGCCTTATGTCCCTAAAAGGGGTTGACCTCAAATGCTGTGCCTGTCCACCCAGGCTTTATGTTTCTTCAAGGGTTTGACCTCAAATGCTGTGCCTGTCCATATGTCCCTGAAAGGGCTTGACCTCTAATGCTGTGCCTGTCCATCCAGGCCTTATGTCCCTAAAGGGCTTGACCTCTAATGCTGTGCCTGACTGTCCAGTACTTATATCCTTAAAAGGGCTTGACCTCTAATGCTGTGCTTGTCCGTCCAGGATTTATGTCCCTAAAAGAGCTTGCCTTCTAATGCTGTACCTGTCCGTCCAGGTCTTATGCCCCTAAAAGGGCTTGACTTCTAATGCTGTGCCTGTCTGTCCAGGTCTTATGTCCATAAAAGGGCTTGACATCAAATGTTGTGCCTGTCTGTCAAGGATTTACATCTCTACAAGGGTTTGACCTACAATGCTGTGTCTGTCCATCCAGGCCTTATGTCCCTAAAAGGGCTCGACCTCAAATTCTGTGCCTGTATGTCGAGGATTTACGTCTCTACAAGGGCTTGACTTCGAATGCTTTACCTGTCCGTCCAGGCCTTATGCCCCTAAAATAGCTTAACCTCTAATGCTGTGCCTGTCCTTCCAGGCCTTATGTCCCTAAAAGGTCTTGACCTCTAATGCTGTACCTGTCCGTCTAGGCTTTACGTCTCTACAAGGGTTTGACCTTAAATTATGTGCCTGTCCATCCAGGCCTTATGTCCCTAAAAGGGCTTCAACTCTAATGCTGTACCTGTCCGTCCAGGACATGTCCCTAAAAAGGCTTGACCTCAAATGCTGTGCCTGCCCGTCCAGGTCTTATGACCCTAAAAGGGCTTGAACTCAAATTCTGTTCCTGTTTGTCCAGGCTTTACATCTCTACAAATGTTTGACCTCAAATGCTGTGCTTGTCCATCCAGGCCTTATGTCCCTAAAAGGGGTTGACCTCAAATGCTGTGCCTGTCCATCAAGGCTTTATGTCTCTTCAAGGGTTTGACCTCGAATGCTGTGCCTGTCCGTATATCCCTAAAAGGGCTTGACCTCTAATGCTTTGCCTGTCCATCCAGGCCTTATGTCCCTAAAAGGGCTTGACCTCAAATGTTTTGCCTGTTCGTCCAGGATTTACATCTCTACAAGGGTTTAACTTCAAATGCTGTGCCTGTCCATCCAGGCCTTATGTCCCTTAAAGGGTTTGACCTCTAATGCTGTGCCTGTCTGTCCAGGCCTTATGTCCTTAAAAGGGCTTGACCTCTAATGCTGTGCTTATCCAAGAGATTGACCTCTAATGCTGTGCCTGTCTGTCCACACCTTATGTCCCTAAAAGGGCTTGACCTCGAATGCTGTGCCTGTCCATCCAGGCCTTATGTCCCTAAAAGAGGTTGACCTCAAATGCTGTGCATGCCCATCCAGTTCTTATGTCCCTAAAAGGGCTTGACCTCAAATTTTGTGCCTGTCCATCCAGGCTTTATGTCTCTTCAAGGGTTTGACCTCGAATGCTGTGCCTGTCCGTATGTCCTTAAAAGAGTTTAACTTCAAATGTTGTGCCTGTCTGTCTAGGCTTTACATCTCTACAAGAGCTTGACCTCTAATGCTGTGCCTGTCCTACCATGCCTTATGTCCTTAAAAGGGCTTGACCTCATTCTGTGCCTGTCTGTCCAGGCTTTATGTCCTTAAAAGGGCTTGACCTCAAATGCTGTGCCTGTCTGTCCAGGCTTTACATCTCTACAAGGGCTTGACCTCGAATGTTGTACCTGACCATCCAAGCCTTATGTTCCTAAAAGGGCTTGACCTCTAATGCTGTGCCGGTCCATCCAGGCCTTATGTCATGGAACAACATATATGTTTTTTGAAGTTAGTCAATTAAAATATTTCTTGGGTAATAGAAGGCAAGCTCTAGGGATGTGCAGAGGGACCACATACATTACATTTGGTATTCATATTCGGGGGGGGGGGGGGGGGGGGGGGGGGCAGATATGTTGCCTTCAGCAAGGGGGGGCCCGATCCATTCATGCGTCCATTCTTATTTGTTTCCCTGCTAAAATTTAATTAACTACAACCCCCCACCCTCCTGACCCCCTCCCCCCAAGACTTACCAAATCTTCCTGGTGGTCCAGCGGGGGTCCAGGAGCCATCTAATGGACTCACGCCATCGGCTGTCGGTATTCAAAATCATACCAATAGCCTTTGACCTTACTATGTCACAGGGGCTACTGGTGCCATTAGTCAGTCCCTGTCACATGGTAGGAACAATGGATGGCCACCGCCATCTGGTGCTCATACCATGTGACAGGGGCTGACCAATGGCACCAGTAGCCCCTGTGACATAGTAAGGGCAAAGGCTATCGGCGCTATTTTGAATACTGGCAGCCGACGGCCCGAGTGCAGGAGATGGCTCCCGGACCCCCACTGGATGACCAAGGACTTTTGGCAAGTCTTGTGGGGGTTCAGAAGGGTCCCCCAAGACTTTCCCAATGTCCCTGCTGGTCCAGCGGGGGTCCAGGAGTGCTCTCCTGCACTCGGGCCATCGGCTGCCAGTAATCAAAATGGCGCCGATAGCCTTTGCTCTTACTATGTCACAGGGGCTATCGGCACCATTGTGAATACTGGCAGCCGATGGCCCGAGAACATGAGATCACTCCCGGACCCCCGCTGGACCACCAGGGACTTTTGGCAAGTCTTGTGAGGGTCAGGAGGGTCCCTCAAGACTTGCCAAAAGTCCCTGGTGGTCCAGCGGGGGTCCGGGAGAGATCTCCTGCACTCGGGCCGTCGGCTGCCAGTAATCAAAATGGCACCGATAGCCTTTGCCCTTGCTATGTCACAGGGGCTATCGGCGACATTTTGAATACCGGCAGCTGATGGTGTGAGTGCAGTAGATGGCTCCCGGACCCCCGCTGGACCACCAGGGAGTTTTGCCAAGTCTTGGGGGGGTCAGGATGGTGGGGTTTTTGTTTAAATTTGCTCCTTTAGACAGCCAAATAATTTGGTGAAGATTTGTTGTATTCGTGGGAATCGTGATACGTTTCGCTTCCCAATGAATACAACAAATATGGCCCTATACGTTGTGGATTGCCAATACATTGCAAACGAATGCAGGCCCCTAGCAAGCTCTGATGAATGTCACTGTAAATGGAGGCAATTAGAAGATTATTAGGAACACTCTCATGTTTTATTTGATTAGTAAGTTTGTTAAAATGTATTCGTAAATTGTTCTCATTTTCATTTCATAAGAATCCTGCAAATTGTCCCTATGATGTAAGGTTTTTGGATATGTTCATAACTATTTTTTTTTCTTTTTTGATGTGTTTATAAAATGTAATTATTTTTGTGTTATAAATTGTAATTCTTTTTCATAATGCATATCCAATTCCATTTTATTTCATTTGCAAAGATTTGTTTTTCTTTGTAAAAGTTATGAGAAATTAATAAAGAAAATAATTTTAAAAAAGGGCTTGACTTCTAATGCTGTGCCTGTCCAACCAGGATTTACTTCTCTAGTAGAAAACTGGTGGTAGTTGCACTCTAGTTCATCCTCTGTCTTCCCATAGTTTAAAGAGGCACTGTGTAAACTACAAAGTCAACATAGGTTGATATTGTAGATTTGGGTGGGAGATGACGTCAGTGTTTCTTTTAGTCCTAACAGCTGAACACTCTTTGCAAAGGGAACCCTCAGTCTCTGGCAATTCAAAATACTAATCCTTCACAGCATGGATCCTTAATTAAAACAAACACTCTTTAAAGGCTCGTGCTCCACTCTACGGGCCAACCCATTCTGGGGAGCCCTTTCCTGCTCAAAGGAAAGGGAACTCTCCCTGGGGTAGCCGGCCAGGCTATCTCTTAGTACCTGTTGACCCATGTTGAACCGCTGTTCACATGGCACCCTCCTCCATGTCAGCCTTGAAAATTATTGTTTTTATATCTGCTAACTCCACCAGATTTTAAAAGACCTGCGAGAGCTCACTAGACGCCAATGTAAACACCCCAGTCTAGGGGTGAACCCATTTTCTATTGAGCCCTTTCCTGCGCAAAGGAAAGGGAACTCTCCCTGGGGCCAGCCTGCCTTGCCCCTATCAAAACCACAGGGACATGACTACCTCAGCTCTGCCAGCCTGTCTTGCACCTATCAAAACCACAGGGACCAGACTACTTCCGCTCTGCCAGCCTGTCTTGCCCCTATCAACTTTCTGCCACTCTGCCTTACTGCCATACACCAGATGACTCACTCAACGCCTTGTGGTGTTCTTGCCAAAATCATGGTTCCTCAATGTGTTGATGCTAGTCTTTCTGCTTGCTATGTTCCTCCTTCATTGTGCTGTAGGATGTTGATGCCACTTGTCTTGCCACTTTGCCTGTCGTTCTGCCTTCGAGGGTTCATACATCTGTTATTGGTGCTTTCTTTTGAAGCTGTGGCATGTTTTTGACACTCTTGCTGCTGCTTTGCACCTCTGTTAAAACACTCTTCCCACTCCTAGTACCCCTTTGCCCCTTTAAAGTGCCTTAGGCTATTCATGCCCCTTTGGTGCCACGTTGCCACAGTCTAAGTGCCTTGGAGCTCTTTTCTCATTCTGATGATTGCTCCCAAGAAGTTTCATCAGAATTGATAAGAAAACTCCAATTCTGGAGCCAAAAATAGGCTGCAAATACTTCCCCCCATTGACTTTAATGGGAATTCAGAAAAAAAATAAAACTAATCAACGAATTGGGTTTCCCCCTATGAAGCGAAAGCAATGGATTTGGGTTCTGGTGAAACGAATACCGAATCGAAACACATTTTTTCCTTCTGCACATCCCTATAATCCTGCATGCTTGCCTTGCTAGATACTACTTTGGGCCTCACTGATAGTTCCTCCCCCTTGATTATTTCATATACAGAGGAGGAGAACAAGAGCTATGCCACTGGGAGTGGGTGATCCTCAAAAGGATAACACAATATGGGTCATCCCTTCTAGGAGCTCCTTCCAGGGTAACCAGGGAGAATGGGAAATGTTCCTTGGTATGGATATTGTATTTGATTTATTTTCCACTTTTTAGACAGTTCAAAGTGGATTTTATTCAAGAACTATAAGTATTTCCCTGTCCCTGGAGGTTTCACATTCTAGATGGATGATTCATCAAGCTGAGTTAGGCCATCATCGTGTGCTAAATGCGGTCTAGCATGTGATAATCATGCAATGTTTATCACATCATGTGTTAGTATTTATATAAGATAATGAGTATGCGAAACCAGAAAAAGTATCCAAATGAAAATCTCCTACCGCATCGGATGATAAAATTTCACATACTAATGCTGTACTTAACAAGGGATATAACGCCACCATTTCTATTTATGATAGGGGGCAAAAATATTTTCATTGTGCCATAATGGTCATTATCATAGCAGCAAATATCACTCTCAATAAAATGAGGCCTTTTCTTGGACAGACCTACACAGTTCTTGTGGCCCAATAAAAACACCTTTTCTTACCTGCCATCTTCCTAAAGCTCAATGTTATGGGGAAGTGCATTAGTAGTGCAAAACTGGATGCATCAGGCTGCTCAATAACAAGAACAACAGGAACAACTACTACAACCGGTGAAGGAGGTTCAAATGCCTCTTAGGGAAGTACCCACATCAGAGGCAGAGCTGCAAGCCATGCCAGTAGTACACGCTAGGGATGTGAATCGTTTTTCAACGATTAAAATTATCGTCCGATAATGTTTATATCGTCTTAAATCGTTATAGAACACGATACAATAGAAATTCTAACAATTTATCGTTAAAAATCGTTAAATCGTGTTAGTGCGCACTAACTCGAGTTAGTGTGCACTAACTCCCCGTTAGTGCGCACTAACTCGATTTAGTGCGCACTAACTGAAAATGATACAAATAAACACTTTCCAGGTCACTGAAGGTCAGTTAGGAATGAATATGTGTTCCTATTGGCTGGCTGCCCTCTTATCTATTGATGTTACCAAGGTTACCACTGAGGTGATGGTTGGGGGGATGGGAAATGGAACTGGAAACTAACGAACACCAACAGAAAATGAAACAAAGTGTTCACACTTCCCAGGTCAGTAAAGGTCACTTAGGAATGAATATGTATGTATGTATTCCTATTGGCTGGCTGTGCTCTTATCTATTGATGTTACCAATATGATTGGGGGGATGTGAAATGGAAACAGTTGGAAGCTTGACAAAAAAAGTAATGTAATGATCAGCACTCACGTGACTAGAACTTGTTTGTTTATTATTTTTGTTAGCAGGCACCTGAAATGCTAGTGCATGTTGAATTTGCCAATCACTGTGCATTTTAGAAAGGTGGTCCTGGCTGGAACTGTACACAGTTCAAATATATGTAATTGATTGTTGGTAAGTGTATTTTTTAAGTAGCCACACTGGCACCAGTATGTTTACTTTTCCTCCTACTTAACTCACTAGCTCAGCTTTGTAAGAAGGGCTTCTCTGCTTGTGTGTTGTTTTTGTTTGGTGTGAGGAGAGCAGAAACATCAGATCTTTATTCAATCTACTACAGTCATCTCTTACAGTGCCCTATCCCTATTAATACCAGGAGTGTTGTGATCTTCCTGCACACAGTGCCCTAACCCTGATACCAGTCTGAGACAGCTCCCTCCCTGCATTACTAGTGAGAGGCTGGCTTCACAGACAGGGGGGAGCTGCCTGACCCTCACTCCTGACTTCCCCCATGTCCCAGCTAGTGAATGGTGTGTGGGTGAGGGGGGGGGGGAGGATGGTGAAGTCTGAGACAGCTCCCTCCCTGCATTACTAGTGAGAGGCTGGCTTCACAGACAGGGGGGAGCTGCCTGACCCTCACTCCTGACTTCCCCCATGTCCCAGCTAGTGAATGGTGTGTGGGTGAGGGGGGGGGGGGGGAGGATGGTGAAGTCTGAGACAGCTCCCTCCCTGCATTACTAGTGAGAGGCTGGCTTCACAGACAGGGGGGAGCTGCCTGACCCTCACTCCTGACTTCCCCCATGTCCCAGCTAGTGAATGGTGTGTGGGTGAGGGGGGGGGAGGATGGTGAAGTCTGAGACAGCTCCCTCCCTGCATTACTAGTGAGAGGCTGGCTTCACAGACAGGGGGGAGCTGCCTGACCCTCACTCCTCCGGGGTATTGTGATCTTCCTGCACACAGTGCCCTATCCCTGATACCAGGGGTGGTGTGATCTTCCTGCATGCAGTGCCCTATCCCTATTAATACCAGGAGTGTTGTGATCTTCCTGCATGCAGTGCCCTATCCCTATTAATACCAGGAGTGTTGTGATCTTCCTGCATGCAGTGCCCTATCCCTGATATCGGGATGTGTGCAAGAAGATCACAACACCCCCGGTATCAGGAATAGGGCACTGCGTGCAGGAAGATCACAACACCCCCAGTATCAGGAATAGGGCACTGTGTGCAGGAAGATCACAACACCCCTGGTATTAGGGATAGGGCACTGTGTGCAGGAAGATCACAACACTCCTGGTATTAATAGGGATAGGGCACTGTGTGCAGGAAGATCACAATACCCCTGGTATCAGGGTTAGGGCACAAGTTCTAGTCACATTGACTGATCACATTACTTGTTTTGTCAAGCTACCAACTGTTTCCATTTCCCATCCCCCATATACTGTCAGTAGGAAACTTGGTAACATGAATAAATAAGAGGGCAGCCAATAGGAATACATATTCATTCCTAAACTGACCTTAACTGACCTGAAAAGTGTCAAATTGTATCATTTTCAGTTAGTGCGCACTAACTCCCAGTTAGTGCGCACTAACTCCCGTTAGTGCGCACTAACTCGAGTTAGTGCGCACTAATCGGAAAAACGATTTTTAACGATTTTTTAACTAAAAAATCGTGCCTAAGACGATTTTCTTGCCCTGCCACATGATTTCTATCGTTAAGACGATATGGAAAACGATTCACATCCCTAGTACCCGCTGACCTAGACCAGGGTTTGCCATGCAAGAGAGCAGACAGGTATTACAGGGAGTGAATCTTTCATCCCTGTACCACATTGCTGTGCATTCTAGAGGACATGTGATCATGAGGTATCGCCTGAGCTCTCAGCCTGTTATGGAATTTTATGTAGAACTCAAGGGAGCTGGATTAGTCCCTGAAAGGACCCATGGTCCCAGGCTTCACCGAACTATTGTGCACCCTGCATTTTATGGCATCTGACTGATTCTAAACAACAGAAAGGGTCATCGGGGGAATGTCCAAAAAGTCTTTTTGCCTCTGTCTGGGCCAGGTTCTAATAGCTTTACGTAGCCGCATTAATCATTACATAAGATTCCTTCATGAAAGTCAAGACTTGCTGGACCTGAAGAGAGCTTTTTATGCTTTTCCAAACTTTCCAAATGTAGTGGGAGCTATTGACTGCATTCACGTAACCATCATCCTACTTTTTGGCAGGGAGATCTACCGCAGCAGAAAACTCTGCCACTCTATCAATGTGCAAGTGATCTGTGACAATCAACTACACGTCTTTGACATGGTTGCCAGGTACCTGGAGCCTGCACATGATTCCTTTATACTTAGGCATTCTTGCCTGTTTGAACAATTTGAAGACAGACTCTACAGTGATGGTTAACTCATAGGTATGAGAGGTTCTTATTTCTATCATCCCTCTCCAGCAATGTGTTTACAGAAAATGGCAGAAAATGGCAGTGACTGTCAGGGATGTGACTGCATCAGTTACATGGCAAGTGGCTTGCACAGTTAGGTCAATAAGCCATTGTGCCAGGGCCCATATTTCTCTCTCCATGCTGTTTTGCTATGTTTCCCTACAGAGTACTTTCCACTAAGGTCAGTGTGAGACTGAGCACTAAAGATTTTCAACTTGTCTGCTTAAAACAAGTGGCAGACTCCGGGGTATTGTGGCAGTTCATATCCTCTCTCTTGCAGATGTTAAAACGTTTCTTGTCTATGCAAACATTTTTAGGTGCACAGTGCAGGCACTCCCAGGTCAGCTGTGCCCTCTTAGTGCTCTGTCAGCCCACAGCTAAGAGTACCCATATTGGTATCCTGTCTGCAGCACTTCTGCTCTGATAGTCAGTATGTCAGCCACAGTGTGTCTTCACCATCACAGGGGTACACAGTTCAATGGAAGCTTTGGGGCAATCCTATTCAGTTTCTCATGTGTGACAAATCTGTATCTCTGTAGGACTTACAACTGAACAGCCAGGGATATGAACAATAATATCATAAAGTTGATGTCTTTCTGCAATGACAGGTGTGGCAGCTGTGATGACCAGCTTCAGTGTTATAGGAGCACTAGAACCAGGTAGAGATTGTTTGCTTGTGAGTGACATGTACACATTTTGTATGCACCTCAGATACATTTTCCAATTCATTAAGATCTGACACAGCTCAACAAAGTGATATAGCATATATATATATATATATATATATAACTTTAAAAGGTGGCGCAGACTTAGGGTTTGGAAATACCTTTTTATAGCTCACATCAAGCTATTGCTTAGCTTCTAGTGTCACAGCATGCTGTGGGTTGGCAGCGAGATAAGAAACAATTGAGGGTTGTACCAATGCTGCCATTCTCTCTTTTCCATAGGAAATTTGGGATATGGTAGCAGGATTTGGTTTTTCACAATTGTCACTATTCCCAACACACCAGGAGAGATGAGATACAATGAGATCTTATGTTCTACTAGGGGTGTGCATTCGGTCCCTACGTTTTGGCAATCCGCAATGGATGTGGCCATATTAGTTGCATTTGTGGGGAAGCGAAACGTATCGCGATTCCCCATGAATACACAAATCTTCGCCAAATTATTCAGCCGCCTAAAGAAACCAATTTAAACAAACCCCCCAACTTCATGACCCCCCCCCCCCAGCAGCCGACGGTCTGAGTGCAGGAGGTCGCTCCCGGATCCCCGCTGGACAACCAGGGACTTTTGGCAAGTCTTAGGGGACCCTACTGACCCCCACAAGACTTGCCAAAAGTCCAGCGGGGGTCCGGGAGTGACCTCCTGCACTCCGGCCGTCGGATGCCAGTACTCAAAATGGCACCAATCGCTTTTGCCCTCACTATGTCACAGGGGCCGACGGTCGGCCCCTGTGACATAGAGTACTTTACATAGAGAAGAGGAATCCAAGTGAAGAAGCATCTGTGCCATAAGAAAGAGCAGACGAGTAACCACCATTTCCACATACTGCAACATTCTGTGCCAATGATGCAGCCACCTGCAAAAAAAAAAAGTAAAGAAAACAATAATTGATAATTGCAAGTCTGATACCCACAAGAGTGACCATCCAGCACTCACTCAGGCAAGGGAAGAGAGAAGACCAGCATTAGTGGCATGGAAAATGATAGCTCAAATGAGTGTGGCTTACTCTGAACCACACCATTGGAATATAGAACCTTTCCCACCATGCAGCCATAAGAAGTGCAGTGGGGAAACCTTTCATGGCAATTGTGAAGACTACACTATTGTTGATATCCCATTAGAAAATGTTGGCAGAAAAAAACCAGTCTGCCCAGCAAGCTTATGGTAGCATCTGCTGTGCCATACAGGTTAGAGATGAGCTTCGTTTTTCTGGCTCGGGTCGGGTTTTGGTTCGGGCGCTTTGTGGGAAAACTCATTTTCCCATGGATTGTTTTTTGCCAAAAACGAAACTGGAACCCGAATCTGAAATCGGAAAAACGAATGAAAAAAAAAAAAAAACACGAATCGGGAAAAAAAACACGAATCGGGAAAAAACCCACACCAACCCTTAAATTTTACTTTGTTACACCCCCCACCATGCCAATCCCTCCCCAAGACTTACTAAAAGTCCCTGGTGGTCCAGCAGGGTCCCGCGAGCGATCTCTCCCTCCATGCCATCAGGCTGTCGGGCCTGCTATGACTCAAAATGGTGCCGATAGCCTTGCCCTTACGATGTCACAGGGGCTACCAGTGCCATTGGTCAGCCCCTACCACATGGTAGGAGCACACGATGGTGCCGGCCGTCCATTGCCATGCTCCTACCATGTGACAGGGGCTGACCAATGGTACCGGTAGCCCCTGTGGCATCGTAAAGGCAAGGCTATAGATGCCATTTTGAATCATAGCAGGCCCGACAGCATGGAGGGAGAGATCGCTCACGGGACCCCGCTGGACCACCAGTGACTTTTAGTAAGTCTTGGGGAGGGATTGGGATGGTGTGTGTGTGGGGGGGGAGGGGTGTAAGAAAGTAAAATTTAAGGGTTGGGGTGTTTTTTTTTAATAAATGTGCCCCTCCCCCCACACTAACCTGAAAAATGAATTTTCTCCGATCAGTGCCATTTTGAGTACTGGCAGCTTCACTTGGATGCCTCTTCTCTATTCATCTCCCCTGAAGACAACCTCTCTTCTAGAAAGACAACCACTCCCCCAGCGGGTCAACCACAGAAAGACAACCACTCGAGCACCAACTTCACTTCATCAATTCCAGACAACCTCAAAAACACTTCTTATGTTAGAGATCTAGGTGTACTCCTAGATAATCAACTTAGCCTCAAAAGATTTGTAAACAACACAACTAAGGAGGGTTTTTTCAAACTACAAGTTCTCAAAAAGCTAAAACCCCTTCTTCACTTCTATGATTTCCGCCTGGTCCTTCAATCAATCATACTCACGAAAGTTGACTACTGCAACTCTTTGTTGCTCGGGCTCCCTGCGGTCACAACCAAGCCACTACAGATGTTACAGAACTCAGCCGCCAGGATCATGACGAACTCAAATAAAAGGGACCACACCACGCCCATCCTCTACAACCTCCATTGGCTCCCAATTAAATATAGAGTCCTCTACAAAGTCCTAACCATTATGCACAAAAACTTAAACAACTTAGCTCCACTGGACCTCACCTACCAGTTCCACACCAACAACTCCTCCAGACCGATAAGAAGAGCATACCAAGGCACCCTTTTTGTCCCACAATCCAGAACTTCTCTAAGGAATAGGGCCCTTTCCACAGCAGGACCTACTCAATGGAACTCTCTCCCACCGGATCTCCGACAAGACCCCTGCCAATCTCTTTCAAGAAAAAACTCAAAACATGGTTATTCAGCCTAGCATTTCCAAAGCCCTCCTGTCAACCAATTACTTTCTCATCCTAGCCTCCAACAGTACCTACCAATTTCCTCCCTTAAGTATATCCTGTAGTAATTTGCTCTCAGTCCCACTCTCTTAGTCATTTTTCACCCTCTATACCTCGTCTAGGGCCACTGATCCCAGGCAGTTTCACATCTCCTCTTCCTTTTCAAGCTCTTTGCTCTCCTCCATTCATTCCTTTTCACCCCCTCAGTAACTACCCAAACTGTTTTAGACGATCTAACGCCTAGTTTCTATCCTTATTGCTATATTACTCTAATTTTTGTTCTTGATATTAGTTAACGCATATTCCATGTAACTCAAAGTTGTTTTTGAAATGATACTCAAAGTTGTTTTTTAGTTGTTTTTTAGATGTTTTTTGTTTTTTTTTTGTTCTATATAATTGCTCAAGGGCAAGCTTTATTTGTTTCACTGTAAACCGGTTTGATTTGTATCTAATGCAAGAAGATTGGTATATAAAAGTAATAAATAAATAAATAAATAAATGCTTCTCTCTAATCTCTGCAATCACTCAACCCTCCATTGACACTTGTATCTACTCTTCTTATGAATATTTATATTCGGACATTCCAAAGCACTATTTTCACTGGTTCTTGGGTGAGTATTGGATGGCTTTAGTCTTGCATTTCTCACTTTATTTTCTCTTTTCCTTTACGTTTGCAGGTGGTTGCATCATTGACTCTCATCACTGCAGTAAGTGGAAATGGTGGTTACGTTCCTACTCTTCCTTCTGGTGCAGATACTCCATCCACTCAGATGTCTCATCTCTACATGGATGTTTCTCCCATTCAGATGCCTCCTTTGAGCCATCACTCACTATGTTACCAATGCTGGTCACCTCTCCTCTTGTGAATATGTACACACTGACAATCCTGTGTACTTTTCTTACTGGTTCCACAGTGGCTGCTAAATGTTGTCTCTATAAGCTTCTGATTTGCATTCCTCACTTTTATTTTTCTTTGCCCCTTTTTTTGCAGGTGGGCACATCATCATCAGTGCTCATCACTGCAGTCTGCATAAACTGTGATCCCACTCCTACTCATTCATTGCCGTTGCTTTGATGAAATGCTGCATCATCTACAATTCTTCTTCAGATAGTGTCTGCTTTGTCCACTTTGGCAGGATGTCAGCATGGGTGTGGTCCCAGCCCTGGATCCACATCCAGATGATTACCATCCTGGAGGGTAAGGTTATGGAGCATATATCACACCATGATGATATCTGCTATTTTCTCTGGTGAATACTGCAGTGATAGTAGTCAAGGCTGCAGAACCAGCTTTTTAAAAGGTTGAATTTACATTCTATGACTGACCTGTCTTTCATGTACACCTCAATATAGCAGATTTCTGCCTCTGTATGTGGTGCAGACAGGGGAGTGAGCAGTCATGCTTTACAGCTGAAGCCAGCATCTCCTGCAAAATATTGGAACTAGAACAATTCATTAACTTGCTGTGTGCAAGGCACCAAAATCCATCATGCTGTTGACCTATTGATACTCATCCCATATTTCAGCCAACACTTTCAGTACCCACCTCAGAAAACATACACTTAATCATCCTAGACAGCTAACATTTGATTGTATAGCAGAATATTATGCGCTTTTGGCAGCATGCATCAGAAAGTGTGCAATATTTTGCTTTCCGTACACTAGAGAACTTACGTTTTGACATTTTTGTTTACACTTTGGTTTGACTTCTATTTCCAACTTAAGGTTAGATTTTTAAAGAAGTGCGCGCACATTCATAAATGTGTTCAGGGCTGGATGCGTCTCGAGTGGCATGTATTTTGCAAAGTTAGCGCATATGTGTGCGATCTATGCAAAATGCGTGCATGTTTCACAGCGAGTTGTGGACATCTGCTGTGTGCAGCTCATGCGCTTGGGCACACTGCTGTGTGCGCATCTATTTGCGTGTATAATAGGGATGTGAATCGTTTTTGAACGATTAAAATTATCGTCAGATAATTTTAAAATCGTCCAAAATCGTTAGAGTGCACGATACAATACAAATGCCCACGATTTATCGTCAGGGGCATTTGTAATGTATCGTTAAATAGGGCACACCAAAAAAGCCCCTAAACCCACCCTGACCCTTTAAATCGACCCGACCCGACCCATCGCTATTTTTTTTTTATGGAGGCCCGCGCCGCAAAAAAAAACAAACAAAACCCATCTGACCCTTTAAATCGACCCCCCACCCCCTCCCGACCCGACCCATCGCTATTTTGTTTTTACGGAGGCCCGCACTGCAAGAAAAAAAAAACCCATCCGACCCTTTAAATCGACCCTCCCCCTCCCGACCCCCCCAAAACCTTTTAAAGTTACCTGGTGGTCCAGGGGGTCCTCGGGGGGCCTCGGGGATAGAGCCAGGGGGGCCTCTGGGAGAGGAGAGATCCAGGGGGGCCTCGGGGAAAGATTTCCCAGGCATCAGCTGTTCTAAAAAAAAAAAAATGGCGCCGATGCCCCTTTGCCCTTACCATGTGACAGGGTATCTGTGCCATTGGCCGGCCCCTGTCACATGGTAGGAGCACTGGATGTCTGGCACCATCTTTACTCATCAGCCCATATTATACTATGGGCTGATGGCCGGCGCCATCTTTAAACATGGCGCCGGCCATCCAGTGCTCCTACCATGTGACAGGGGCCGGCCAATGGCACGGATACCCTGTCACATGGTAAGGGCAAAGGGGAATCAGCGCCATTTTTTTTTTTTTTTTAGAACAGGTGATGCCTGGGAAATCTTTCCCCGAGGCCCCCCTGGATCTCTCCTCTCCCCGAGGCCCCCCTGGATCTCTCCCCGAGGTCTCCCGAGGCCCCCCTGGACCACCAGGTAACTTTAAAAGGTTTTGGGGGGGTCGGGAGGGGGGGTCGATTTAAAGGGTCGGATGTTTTTGTTTTTTTTTTGCGGCATGGGCCTCCGTAAAAAAAAAATAGCGATGGGTCAGGTCGGGTCGGGTTGGGAGGGGGGGGTCGATTTAAGGGGTCGGATGGTTTTTTTTGTTTTTTTTGTGGCGCGGGCCTCCGTAAAAAAAAATAGCGATGGGTCAGGTCGGGTCGGGTTGGGGGGGGGGTCGATTTAAGGGGTCGGATGTTTTTTTTTGTTTTTTTTGCGGCGTGGGCCTCCGTAAAAACATAATTAGCGATGGGTCGGGTCGGGAGGGGGGGGGGTCGATTTAAAGGGTCGGATGTGGTTTTTTTTTTTGTTTTTTTTGCGGCGCGGGCCTCCATAAAAAAATAATTAGCGATGGGTCAGGTCGGGAGGTCGATTTAAAGGGTCGGATGTGGTTTTTTTTTTTTGCGGTGCGGGCCTCCTAAAAATATGTGAATTAGAATCGGAAACGATTCCAATTCACATATCTTAACGATCAGATTCGAGCCCCCCCGCAGCCAAATCTGATCGTTAAGACGATCTGGCACACGATTCACATCTCTAGTGTATAAATTCATGGCTGGCAGGAGCAGGCAGCAAAACTTCACCACCAGGGATATTGCTCTGCTTGTGTCCCTGGTGGTTGAGAATGAATGAGCATTATTTCCCCTCAGAGGCTGGAGAAGAAATTTCCCCCAAATCAGGAGGCCCTGGAGGGCGGTGCAAGCCTGTTTTAATGAAAAAGCTTCACACTGCCGTGGAGTACATTTAATGTGTTTTACAATAATGTAAGCTACTGCAAATGGGGACACTGTGCGAGTGTGAAGGTCAGGTTAGGCCTGGGGGGAGGAAAGTGGGTGCAAAATACAGAAGCATAGATTTTAAAACATGTGCACACATGTGAATGGAAATGCAAGGGCGTGACTTCCTGTTCTTCACTACCTGCTAGAGAAATGTGTGCCAAACGTCGTCACCGGGGATGTTGCTCTTCTGGCGTCCCAGGTGCTGGCAGACGAAGTCCATCTTTTTCTAATCCAAGGCAGATGAAGTTCTTCTTTTCCCAATCCAAGGCAATAGGGCCAATTATCAGGTACTAAGGAGGGCCTGGAATAGACTGCAGGACTTTGGTGGGGGGGGGGGGAGGTGTGAGAGGAGGTGAGGGCTGTGCATGCCTTCGAAGACAGGATGGAGGACAACTGATGCGATCCTCAGGACCATACAGCTGTTGGGTGCAATGGATGGCCGGCGCCATCTTGTGCTTCTATCATGTGACAGGGGCTGACCAATGGCACTGGTAGCCCCTGTGACATAGTAAGGGCAAAGGCTATCGGCTCCATTTTGATTACTGGCAGCCGATGGCCTGAGTGCAGGAGATTGCTCCCGGTCCCCCGCTAGACCACCAGGGACTTTTGGAAAGTCTTGGGGGACCCTCCTGACCCCCACAAGACTTGCCAAAATTCCCTGGTGGTCCAGCGGGGGTCCGGGAGTGACCTCCTGCACGCGGGCTGTTGGCTGCCAGTATTCAAAATGGTGCCGATAGCCTTTGCCCTCACTATGTCACAGGGACTGACCAATGGCACCGGTAGCCCCTGTGACATAGTAAGGGCAAAGGCTATCGGCGACATTTTGATTACTGGCAGCTGGCATCTTGCGTGCAGGAGGTTGCTCCAGGACCCCCCGCTGGACCACCAGGGACTTTTGGTAAGTCTTGGGGGGGGGGGGGTCAGGAAGGTGGGGGGTTGTAGTTAATTCACTTTTAGCCGGGAAACGAATAAGAATGAATGCATGAATTTATCGGGGGCCCCCCTTGTGAATACAACATATCTGCCCCCCGATGAATACGAATTATGAATGCAACATATGCCGTCCCTCTGCACATCCCTACCATCAATACGTTGTACCATCAGGCTTGCACCTAGATATTCAGCTTTTAAACATAGCCACATTTACTGTGCATAAGATAGTCATATATGCACAACTGTCTATACCCCTTATTCATCAACATGCATGCTCCTAGCTGATAACAAGAAAAATTGCATACTGTGGTGTAGTGCAATGAATGACTAGAGAAGCATATACAGTAGGAGATCTATTACTAGGGATGTGAATCGTTTTAGGACGATTAAAATTATCGTCCGATAATTTTAATATCGTCTTAAACCGTTATGGAACACAATACAATACAGATTCTAACGATTTATCGTTATAAATCGTTAGAATCGTGAGCCGGCACACTAAAACCCCCTAAAACCCACCCCCGACCCTTTAAATTAAATCCCCCACCCTCCCGAACCCCCCCCCAATAACTTAAATAACCTGCGGGTCCAGCAGCGGTCCGGAACGGCAGCGGTCCGGAACGGGCTCCTGCTCCTGAATCTTGTCGTCTTCAGCCGGCGCCATTTTCCAAAATGGCGCCGAAAAATGGCGGCGGCCATAGACGAAAAAGATTGGACGGCAGGAGGTCCTTCCGGACCCCCGCTGGACTTTTGGCAAGTCTCGTGGGGGTCAGGAGGCCCCCCACAAGCTGGCCAAAAGTTCCTGGAGGTCCAGCGGGGGTCAGGGAGCGATTTCCCGCCGCGAATCGTTTTCGTACGGAAAATGGCGCCGGCAGGAGATCGACTGCAGGAGGTCGTTCAGCGAGGGTTCCGGCGCCTCGCTGAACGACCTCCTGCAGTCGATCTCCTGCCGGCGCCATTTTCCGTACGAAAACGATTCGCGGCGGGAAATCGCTCCCTGACCCCCGCTGGACCTCCAGGAACTTTTGGCCAGCTTGTGGGGGGCCTCCTGACCCCCACGAGACTTGCCAAAAGTCCAGCGGGGGTCCAGAAGGACCTCCTGCCGTCCAATCTTTTTCGTCTATGGCCGCCGCCATTTTTCGGCGCCATTTTGGAAAATGGCGCCGGCTGAAGACGACAAGATTCAGGAGCAGGAGCCCGTTCCGGACCGCTGCCGTTCCGGACCGCCGCTGGACCCGCAGGTTATTTAAGTTATTTGGGGGGGGTTCGGGAGGGTGGGGGATTTAATTTAAAGGGTCGGGGGTGGGTTTTAGGGGGTTTTAATGTGCCGGTTTTTTGATTTTTCGATTTTTCGATTTTTAACGACCCGCAGGTTTTTTAAGTTATTTGGGGGGGGGTTCGGGAGGGTGGGGGATTTAATTTAAAGGGTCGGGGGTGGGTTTTAGGGGGTTTTAATGTGCCGGTTTTTCGATTTTTCGATTTTTCGATTTTTAACGATTTTTAACGATTTTTCACGATATTTTACCCCCCCAAACGGCAACAATACGATTCCCTCCCCCTCCCAGCCGAAATCGATCGTTAAGACGATCGAGGACACGATTCACATCCCTATCTATTACTGAAGAATGCATGCAGCATGATATTCTCACATCTATATGACTGTTATGGATCTCCTTGGAGGGAAAATGTATTAATAGCAATCATTGTCACATACCAATTAGCACCTACAGAGCACACTCAAGGTAGTCTTCCCATTTCTTTCCTATAGATATAGGACCTGGAGAAGAAGGCCTGGTGGCTACACCTCAAGAAGAGGAGGTGGGTGGAGTGGCTGCATGCCAAGTGAGCTGGGCTTGCTGTTAAGTTAGTCATCCATGCTAACAGTCATTTTTTTTACATAGCTTACATATTTTTCCACATTTATGTCCACTTAATTCTGACCTGTGCTTTTATTTTAACCCGAGGAAGAAGAAGCAGCAGCAGCAGGCCCAGCTCCTGCAAGACCACCAGCAGCAGTCACCTCTGTGGGGGGTAGAGCCTGATGGAAGCTGCAAAAATCCAGCTACCTCTCACCGAAGAGGCGTATCCTGGGCCTCTTCCCATTCCCCTACCTGTAGGGCCTCCTCCCTGTTTTGCCCAGGGAGTTAGGAATGCAGGGACACAAATTGGCCAGCCTTTGCTGGCCCAGGGAGGCATCCATGGCCCTTTCATTCCTCTGCCCCCTCCCCCCACATGACCAGCCCAGAGGCTCATCATCGGGAGCACGTTCTTCTGATGATGAGCCTCTGATGAGAGAATTCAGAGCCACATTTTGGGCTTTCGTAGGGGGGGGGGGTGTGAGAGGAGCTGAGGGCTGTGCATGCCTTCGAAGACAGGATGGTGTGATCCTCAGGGCCATACAGCTGTTGGGTGCAGCTGTAAGTGTCCTAGGAGATTATATCCATGCTCCGGGGAGGGGCGCAAATTATGCAGATTACAAATATATCAATAGCCCCTTGGATTCTCCTACTTGCACCATGTTTCAAACACATAGAGCATCCCCAAGGAAATCCAGCTTCCTAGCTGCTGAGGTAGACATGCTTGTAGAGCATGTCATGCACTTCCAGAAACTCCTGTATATTCCCCAGTCAAAGAAGGTAGATGCCTACAGGAAGGAACAGCTCTGGAAGTATATCAGACATTTGGTCAACTCAGTGTTCCACCACAACCATAGCATTGGGGAGCTAATGCACAAGTGGCGAGACCCGAGGAGACATGTAAAGGCAAAGCAGGGTCAGAGGCTTGCAGAGGGACCAGGCAGCCATGTCAGGTTCACTCCATCAGAACAGCTGGTGCTCAGCACCTTATCAGAAGCTGCTGTAGGTGGAGTTGGCCGCTGGACACAATGGAGCAGTAAGGGCAGGAAGGTGAGCATTGTACTTAGCATTCTAAAAGTTGGTTATGTATAAAGATATCCATCATGCACGTCTTTATAAGTGAGACAGTATAGCCTTATTAAATGTAATTATGGCATAGCAAATGTGCTCATGTATGCTATGCAAATCATTATTGCTTACAGCTGTAGCTATCAGTATGTACACTGTATAAACCAAAGCTCTTTGTTCTTTGTGGGGTGTGAACCCCAAGGAAACGTAAACATATATGGAAAGACAAATCTCCTTCTAGACCAGTGGTTCCCCACCCTGTCCTGGGGGCCCCTGGGCCAGTCATGGTTTCAGGATATCCACAATGAATATACATGAGAGAATATTTGCATGCACTGCCTCCTTAGCATGCAACCATTCTGTCATACATATTCATTGAGGACATCATGACTGGCTTGGGGCCCTCCAGGACAGGGTTGGGAACCACTGTTCTATACCAATGGCAATGGTAACATCAAATATGTTTTTTTATGTGCTTTCCTACTACTCAAGGGCGAAGGCATCCTAACAAAGGAGCCAGCAAAATCAGGATGTGTGTTTAAAACATGAGTGGGTGAAATGTGTGTGCAGTTACAAGCAGGGCCCCTATTTTAAGAACATAAGAACATAAGGCTATAATGTTTTCCTATTTCCTAGGCATGTGTTCCTCAAGGCAGGGTCTGTGCAAATGTGTTCCTCAAGGCATGTGCAAATGTGTTCCTCAAGGCATGTGTTCCTCAAGGCAGGGTCTGTGCAAATGTTTTGTCTCCATGGTATGGAGTGGGATCAGCTAACAGTGAATGCATCCCTGAGCACAGTATCTGCCCTACACAGTAGGGATGTGAATCGTTTTTGAATGATTAAAATTATCGTCAGATAATTTTAAAATCGTCCAAAATCGTTAGAGTGCACGATACAATACAAATGCCCACGATTTATCGTCAGGGGCATTTGTATTGTATCGTTAAATAGGGGGTGGGAAAACCGGCACACCAAAAAAACCCTAACACCCACCCCGAACCTTTAAAACAAACCCCCACCCTCCCGAACCCCCCCAAAATGTTTTAAATGACCTGGGGTCCCGGTGCGATGATCCCGGCGTGATGTCCCGCTCTCTGCCCACGGCTGCTGTGAAGAGAAATGGCGCCGGTGGCCCTTTGCCCTTATCATGTGACAGGGCAAAGGTAGCGCCGGCGCCATTTTGGTTCCTGGCTCCTGACGTCACGCGTGCAGGAGATCGCCCCCGGACCCCCGCTGGACCCCCAGGGACTTTTGGCCAGCTTGGGGGGGGGGGCTCCTTACCCCACAAGACTTGCCAAAAGGCCAGCTGGGGTCCGGGAGCGACCTCCTGCACACGGGCCGTATTGCCAATCTTCAAAATGGCGCTGGCGCTACCTTTGCCCTCACTATGTCATACGAGCGACCGTCGCTGGCAGTGTCAGGCAGGAGAGACTGTTGTCGTTAAGGACCAGTGCACAAGGGATGGTGGAATTTGGCTTGTGGGGGATTATTACACAGAGCAAGAGACTGCCAGCAGCAGGGAGGAAGAGCAACTACTGTAGCAGTGAAACATATCAGGTAGGAGGTAGAACATGGGATTGATCGTAGTTGGATCAGTCACATAGCTACAGCAGATGTGGAAAAAGCAGATTATAGGAAGAGGGGAGAGGGGTGATGTTTCAAGGAAATACCAAGATATCTATTACCTTCAGATTTTTGTATGATATTGCAATCATTAATTGTGGGCCCTCTGCTGACAGGGAAATACCTACAGTACCTGAATGTAATCTGCTCTGAAGCACCTGAAAAAAGTGGAATATAATTCAAATTAATTAATTAATTGTATCGAGCCTGAATTATTGTAATTCAGTCTATATTGGTCTCCCAGAGAATACTATCAGAAAGTGGCTGCACATATGATTGCAGGAGTGTGACATTATGATCACATCCAATGAGTTTTGAGATCACTACACTGCATTCCACTCTCCTGGTGAAAACAATTTAAAATAAGTTTGACTCTCTGTAAGGTCTTGAATCAACAGGCACAGATATGAATCTCCACAGCTCTTAAAATGTATCTACCCTCATGGAATCGATGATGTAGTAATCAGGGCCTACTTGAAGTTCCATCTTCAAAACTATTACGTCTGTCCGAGGCCAGGGTAGGAGCATTTTCTGTAACTGGGCCCACAGTATGGAATGTTCTACCAGGACAGTTGTGGATCATTGCTTACATCCAGATGTTCTGCAAGCAACTAAAAATACATTTATTTAATCAGGCATTAGATATCACTATAGATTTCTAAGGATCCTAGAACAACTGTGAATCATTCTGTTGTACCCAGATGTATTTAATTACAGGTATTTGAGATCACTGTAGATTGTTCAGGATAGCTTTAGTGTACCTTAATATTTATTTTATTGAGATGTTTGTTTTTATGATGGTTGTTTTATTTTAAATTTTATGTATATGAATTTGAACTTAGAACTGTGAAGCGTGGGAGAAATAAATATTATTATTATTGTTAAGGTGGTAATCAGGCAAGAGAATGGGGAGGAAACCCTATGCAAAAAGATAAAAACAGGGATCTGCTTAAATGGAAGGGCAGTAGGATCAATAAGTATGGAAGCTGATATTTCACGGAAAGATATATATATATATATATATATATATATATATATATATATATATATATATATATATATTTTTTTTTTTTATTTTTACAGAAACACTCTTCTCCCAATCTAAGCATGGAGACCTTAACTGTATTTAATAAAGGTTAAAGAAACTGGTGCTGGGGATTCTGACCAGTATACCTGTTCACACATTATCAAATTATGCTTTCTATATACTTTACTTACTAAGTTCAGTGGTTAAAAAAGAAAAATGGAGAGCTTCATAATGACAGGTATTAAACACTGCAATCCTGCTCTCTTTATAAAACACTGCTGCGACTTTCTAACCTGGGACACTGCAAAGGACCCTGAGGAGATCCGGACAGAGAAGAGGCATTTAAGAACCCTTCTGAGCGTAAGGAGAGAGAGATCAGGAGTCACTCAAATTAAAATGTGGTGTCCCTGGTTCTGTTTATAACTGGTTTCCAGTTCCTGTAGTCCTGCTCTGGCCTGTGTATTTCATGACTGTGAATTATTTACACCCAAAAAAATCTTCCCCCTGCTCTGCCGAGTCCCAGCACTTCGAGGTCTCCTGAAATATTATCCTGCTCTGGGACTGTGTGTTAGGTGACTGTGAATTTTGTACTCCCAGAAAATGTCTCCCCTGCCCTGCTGACTCCCTCCTGATGGACAGGATGCAGAGGGTGCTGAGAGTTTCTGGTTTGTGTTTCAGGTCCCAGTAGCCTTTGAGGACATCGCTGTCTATTTCTCCCAGGAGGAGTGGGAGGGTTTAGAAGAATGGCAGAAGGAGCTTTACTAGGATGTAATGAGGGAGAATTATCAGACCCTCATCTCACTGGGTAAGGTGAGAGAGTTTTTAAGATATTCATATTTTTGGGAGGGGTAGACAGAAGTTTATCTCATTTCTGAGTGAAGTTGGGTCTTCTGCTCCCTGAGTCACTGGGGCTGGGGATGCTGTGGAGGAAGCATTCATAGCACGGGGGGGGGGGGGGGGCAGAGAGTCAGGATCATTGCTCAGGGGTGACACCTAGTAGGTAGATTCAAGATCCATCATTGCAGGGTTCCAGAAGGAGCTCTGATGTCTGCCCCACCCCCTCCAGCCCAGGATCATCCCTGCAATGAGCAGACTAATGTTCTGGGAGAGGTATAAAATGGGGAGGCAGGAGAAATTCTTGTGTAGTTGAGAATGAAGACATTCAGTGCCAGTCCCAACACTGGATCTGATTGACCTGGAAATATAAAAGGTGCAGCAGAAAGTTCCCAGATCACAAAAACTGAAAAAAAGGCAAGAGGAAGGGGGATGGGGAATGTAACAGCATAGAAAGGGAAAGTATTTCTTAGTAATTGTAGTGAGGAAGAAGAGAGGGGTGGGGATAAATGAGAGAGGAGGTGGGAGAGGAGTGTAACAGGATAGAAAGGAAAAGTATTTCTTAGTAATTGTAGTGAGGAAGAAGAGAGGGGTGGGGATAAATGAGGGAGGGGAGGTGGGCGAGGAGTGTAACAGGATAGAAAGGAAAAGTATTTCTTAGTAATTGTAGTGAGGAAGAAGAGAGGGGTGGGGATAAATGAGGGAGGGGAGGTGGGTGAGGAGTGTAACAGGATAGAAAGGAAAAGTATTTCTTAGTAATTGTAGTGAGGAAGAAGAGAAGGGTGGGGATATATGAGGGAGGGGAGGTGGGAGAGGAGTGTAACAGGATAGAAAGGAAAAGTATTTCTTAGTAATTGTAGGGAGGAAGAGGAGGGGGATGGGGAATGTAACAGGACAGAAAGGGAAAGTATTTCTTAGTAATTGTAGGGAGGAAGAGGAGGGGGATGGGGATAAATGAGGGAGGAGATGTGGTAGAGAATAGAAAGGGAAAGTATTTCTTAGTAATTGTAGTGAGGAAGAGGATGGAAATGGGGATAAATGAGAGAGAGGAGGAGGGAGAGGAGAGTAACAGGATAGAAAGGGAAAGTATTTCTTAGTAATTGTAGTGAGGAAGAAGAGAGGGGTGGGGATAAATGAGGGAGGGGAGGTGGGAGAGGAGTATAACAGGATAGAAAGGAAAAGTATTTCTTAGTAATTGTAGGGAGGAAGAGGAGGGGGATGGGGAATGTAACAGGACAGAAAGGGAAAGTATTTCTTAGTAATTGTAGGGAGGAAGAGGAGGGGGATGGGGATAAATGAGGGAGGGGATGTGGAAGAGAATAGAAAGGGAAAGTATTTCTTAGTAACTGTAGTGAGGAAGAGGATGGAAATGGGGATAAATGAGAGAGAGGAGGTGGGAGAGGAGAGTAACAGGATAGAAAGGGAAAGTATTTCTTAGTAATTGTAGTGAGGAAGAGGATGGAAATGGGGATAAATGAGGGAGAGGAGGTGGGAGAGGAGTGTAACAAGATAGAAAGGGGGCGGGGGAGGGTCGTTCCATGGGTACAGACACAGTTTCTGAGTCTGACCTTTTCCTGGGTAGTAACCCCCATAGATAAGAATATTTGTAATACCAAATGACCTTACCTCTACTAGAATACTCAATGAATCCGTATTTAAGTCATATTTAAGAAATACTTTGATGATGCCTCTGTAAACAACTATACTTGTTACTTGTAAACCGATGTGATATACTGTTCGAATGTCGGTATATAAAAACAAACAAATAAATAAATATGCATCACTGTTAGACTTGAATTAGCCTGTCTATGGAAAAGTCCTGATATTCCCCAGTTTTCCCACTCTTGTTAAATGGTTACGGAGCATGCAGTTACTAGAACATACTACTGCTCTATGTTACATTCGGATGCTAGCATATCGAAAAGTATGGGATCCATTTGATAACTGGAACAACTCCAATAATCCTTGAAATTCTGCTCCAGCTTTACAATGACTCTTTACATTTTTCTTAATAAGTATGCTTAACATCCGACTACCGCATGGTATATATTTGTGAATCACGCACTCTAAATTAAGGTATCTTTGAATGATTAATGTAAGTGTTGTCTCTCTCAAATAGTATTACCTTGTGAACTGAGCGTCTGCTTCCTGAACCCGACTGCCTTTTTTTTTAAAACTTTTTTTAAAGAGCTGTTCCTCCTACTTAATATCCCAATGATATTAAGTAGGAGGCAGTACAGAAAAGCATTTTTTTCTGTTTTTCTGTACTAATTTTAGGGGCACTCAGCAATTAACGTCCTGCAACAGGTAGGCATTAATTACTGATCGCTAAAATGTACATCCTAGACGCACATTTGTTTCTTGCATTGGGAGTGAATAGCTAATGTGATGAGCGCCATTAGTTTCACTCCACGTTGGACGTGCTTTGTAGAGGCACTAATCCCCTTATTGCATAAGGGGATTAGTTAGAGCCTGAAAAAACCGCGACCAACTCCTGGTTATACAGTGTGCTCGGCTGAGCACACTGTATATGTATTGCATCAGCCCCCAATGCACTAACCACATCCTCTGGCAACAAATTCCAGAGCTTAATTGTGCATTGAGTGAAAAATAATTTTCTCTGATTAGTTTTAAATGTGCTGCTTGCTAACTTCACTGAGGGCACTCTAGTACTTCTATTATCCAAAATAACTAATTCACATCTACCCGTTCTAGACCTATCATGATTTTAAAGACCTCTATCATATCCCCCCTCAGCTGTCTCTTCTCCAAGCTGAACAGCCCTAACCTCTTTAGCCTTTCCTCATAGGGGAGTTGTTCCATCCCCTTATCATTTTGGTTGCTCTTCTCTGTACCTTGTCCAGTGCAACTATATCTTTTTTGAGATGTGGCGACCAGAATTGTACACAGTATTCAAGGTGTGGTCTCACCATGGAGTGATACAGAGGCATTATGACATTTTCCATTTTATTAACCATTCCCTTCCTAATAATTCCTAACATTCTGTTTGCTTTTTTGACTGCTGCAGCACATTGGGCCAACACTTTCAATGTATTCAATGATGCCCAGATCTCTTTCCTGGGTGGTAGCTCCTAATATGGAACCTAACATTGTGTCACTATACCATGGGTTATTTTTCCCTATATGTATCAACTTGCACTTGTCCACATTAAATTTTGTCTGCCATTTGGACGCCCAATCTTCCAGTCTCACAATGTCCTCCTGCAATTCATCACAATCCGTTTGAGATTTAACTACTCTCCATAATTTTGTGTTGTCCACAAATCTGATCACCTCACTCATCGTACCTCTTTCCAGATCATTTATAATTATATTGAAAAGCACCGGTCCAAGTACAGATCCCTGAGGCACTCCACTGTTTACCTTTTCCCACTGTGAAAACTGACCATTTAATCCTACTCTGTTTCCTGTCTTTTAACCAGCTTGCAATCCACAAAAGGACATCACCTCCTATCCCATGACTTTTTTGTTTTCTTAGAAGCCTCTCATGCAGGACTTTGTCAAATGCCTGCTAGAAATCCAAATACACTACATCTACAGGTTCACCTTTGTCCATATGTTATTCACCCCTTCAAAATAATGTTGGAGATTTGTGAGGGAAGACTCACTGAAGCAAAGAAATTGTTTAATCTTTCAACGATGGCCTTATCTTCTCTAAGTGCCCCTTTAACTCCTTGATCATCCAATGGTCCAACTGACTCCATTGCAGGCTTTCCGCTTCTGTTATATTTTTTAAAGTTTTTACTGTGATTTTTTGCCTCTATGGTCAACTTCTTTTCAAATTCTCTCTTAGCCTGTCTTACATTTAACTTGCCAATGTTTATGCTTTATCCTGTTTTCTTCTGAAGAATCCTTCTTTTAATTTTCAAATTAAGATGTTTTGGCTAAAATAGCCTCTTTTACCTCCCCTTTTAACCATGCTGTAATCATTTTTCCCTTCCTTCCACCTTTCTTAATTCATGTTTTCTTTTTAATTATGATGATTTATTGGCTTGATTAATCACAAAATCTTACAAAAGTAAATCAATGCAATGTACAAAGAATAAAATAAACAGAATTCCCTGCTATAAATAAATGGCCATAATAAATGCATCCTGTTAAAACTAGTTAACAAAGACATAACCAGGGCTGACAAATAAAAGGGAAATCCTATAGGGCTGCATAAAGGGACAGTGAGTGCTGTCTGCATGCTGAAGCACTTCCTGCAACCTGCTTGTTTAGCATGAAACACTAACATCTTCTCTAGAAAGCCCCAGAGTTGACCTTGAACTACTTTTCAATAATTTTGGTCAAGATAGGCAAACTTGAGATAGGACAATAGTTTTCAGGAATGTCTGGGTATTTTCTCAGAACCAGACAGACTGTAGCTTTCTTGAGAGTAGCTGGTAACTTACCGGATTCTGAAATGGTATTGATGATGATGAGAAAAGGATAAAAGCCCCGATACCAGTGCCAGACATCACTCTGATACAATGGCAACGCAAGCTGTTTTGATTTATTTGGAAGCGGAGACCTCCCAGAGTAGGACGTGCCACCCTATTCCAAGAGAAACTCCAAGGGGGCCTTCAGGGGCCTAACTTAACATGGTATTTTGGAGCCTCCCAGCCAGTGTTCCCTCTAAGCTGTGTGCGTGTGCACACGGTCTGTGAAGGCCGCGCACATGATACAAAGTTTAGTGCACAGAGTTTTTAATCCTAGAGTTTTTCCAAAAACTAGGCAAATTATTAGGCATAAAATCATTATACTTGCACAGAAATGATGGCAGACACCTAACATGTGCTACATAATGTCTGTGCCACTCTGTGGGTTAAGAGATGCCACTTGCTTCAAAGTTTCTGTAACCCAGTGAATTTAGGCCTAAGTGCATACATTGATGCGGCTCTCTGACACAGGCCAGGATGCCACCTGTTACTTAGAACTGACTGCTAGCCTGCTAGGTCATTAATGGGATGAGGTCAGGGAGAGTTCATACTCCCAACCTCCAATGGCACAGCTGCAGTGGTTCAGGGTACAGTGACACAGTGTGGATGGGAGGGATGCTAGCATTGCTAGGCCATACTATACACACGCGTACAAGAATCTAGGCTCTGCGTTAGCAGCTAGATGACTGAGTGTTTATGACGCCATGTGGTAATATAAATCATTTATAAAGAACATCAGAAAAAGATAGTGTCAGTTGGTTAAGTTTAAATAAGTTGATAATATTTAAGTTAATTACAATTAAGATAATAAGATTTGAATGCATAAAAACCGAAATGAGTAAAGGTGTTAAACGCAAGAGGACAGCTACATCATTTAAATCCGAATGGCTAGATGAGACTAGGGATGTGAATCGTGTCCTCGATCGTCTTAACGATCGATTTCGGCTGGGAGGGGGAGGGAATCGTATTGTTGCCGTTTGGGGGGGGTAAAATATCGTGAAAAAATCGAAAAAATCGAAAAATCGCAAAACCGGCACATTAAAACCCCCTAAAAACCCACCCCCGACCCTTTAAATTAAATCCCCCACCCTCCCGAACCCCCCCCAAATGACTTAAATAACCTGCGGGTCCAGCGGCGGTCCGGAACGGCAGCGGTCCGGAACGGGCTCCTGCTCCTCAATCTTGTTGTCTTCAGCCGGCGCCATTTTCCAAAATGGCTGCGAAAAATGGCGGCGGCCATAGACGAACACGATTGGACGGCAGGAGGTCCTTCCGGACCCCCGCTGGACTTTTGGCAAGTCTCGTGGGGGTCAGGAGGCCCCCCACAAGCTGGCCAAAAGTTCCTGGAGGTCCAGCGGGGGTCAGGGAGCGATTTCCCGCCGCGAATCGTTTTCGTACGGAAAATGGCGCCGGCAGGAGATCGACTGCAGGAGGTCGTTCAGCGAGGCGCCGGAACCCTCGCTGAACGACCTCCTGCAGTCGATCTCCTGCCGGCGCCATTTTCCGTACGAAAACGATTCGCGGCGGGAAATCGCTCCCTGACCCCCGCTGGACCTCCAGGAACTTTTGGCCAGCTTGTGGGGGGCCTCCTGACCTCCACGAGACTTGCCAAAAGTCCAGCGGGGGTCCGGAAGGACCTCCTGCCGTCCAATCGTGTTCGTCTATGGCCGCCGCCATTTTCGCCGCCATTTTGGAAAATGGCGCCGGCTGAAGACAACAAGATTGAGGAGCAGGAGCCCGTTCCGGACCGCTGCCGTTCCGGACCGCCGCTGGACCCGCAGGTTATTTAACTCATTTGGGGGGGGTTCGGGAGGGTGGGGGATTTAATTTAAAGGGTCGGGGGTGGGTTTTAGGGGGTTTTAGTGTGCCGGCTCACGATTCTAACGATTTATAACGATAAATCGTTAGAATCTGTATTGTATTGTGTTCCATAACGGTTTAAGACGATATTAAAATTATCGGACGATAATTTTAATCGTCCTAAAACGATTCACATCCCTAGATGAGACTGTTGAAACTAATACCGCGAAGTCACACGGCCTAACTTATGTAGCCCTGCGTGAAATTTTTTCGTATGATGAAGATAAAGGAGTCATTTGTCTGATCTGCACTGAAGCGAAAGCTGTAGGAGAGTTTTCTACGGGTAAAAGTTGGAACGAGGTCTGGAAACTGGATTTCCTCAAAAGACATCTAGTAAATAAACCTCACATTGACAGTGTAACAAAATTGAAAAATATGAATCCACTATTTCACGGTGGGTTGAAGAACCTGTTACTAGAGACTCCAGAAGAAAAGCAAAGGAGGCAAATCGTAGAATGGAAGCATTCAAATCCAGATGAGATAAAAGTCCTGATTGACAGCGTCTTGCTAGCCATCAAATTGAACTCATCTATGCTGGCTGTTACAGATATAAAAGAACACATGGCCAAATTTGTAAAGCTGCCAGATAGTTGTAGAAGTAAAACGTACGCATTTGAATTTCTTGAAGTCAACAGCGTTGTTCAAAATGATATAATGCAAGAAATTTCTTCTGCATTGTTCCACACTTTAACCGTTGATGAAAGCACTGACATATCTTTGACCAAATGCTTAATACTTTAAGTATTGGCCTAGCAATGCTTTGGATTACAAAGTATTGTTTGGTGGCATTTTGCGATTAGAACATTGCAATGCTGCTTTAATTGTATCTGCCATCAAACTTTTATACAGCAAACAAGCTTGATTTAAGGAAGATGGTTATATTTACATCGTACGGCGCCACGTCGGATTGACGCGGCGTCACGTGATTCTCCGCGGGTTCGCTCCGGGACCCTCGTTCAACCCAAAAGGAACTTTTGGCCAGCTTGGGGGTGTTTCTGCTTCTTCTTTTTAATATTAAATTGTTCAGTAATTGGTAGCAATCATAACACTAAAGTAAGCATTCCATTTATATGATATGAGTTGCTTTGTAAGATTTTATGGTATGCATATACAATATCATATACTTAAATCCTTAAAGGACAAACAAATCTCTACAAGTGTAACTGCCTCTCTACCGGGCGAACGCCAAGATGAAAGTGCAATCAAGTTGCCATGTCATTAACCTGAACTGTGTCTTCCTCCCACACCTCAAATGTTGCCATCAGGAATTGAAAATAAGGCAAATGTTCCCGCTGGCAACATTTGAGGTGAGGGAGGAAGGCATGTTTCAGGATAGTGATATGCCAAATCGATTTCACCTTCAACTCAGCATTCGCCCGGTAGAGAGGCAGTTACACTTGTAGAGATTTGTTTGTCCTTTGAGCATTTAAGTAGTTGGTTCATGTTGTTATTTTGTCCCTAGCATACAGAAGGGTCAGAGTAAAAGGCACACACATTTAATTAAATCACAGCAAAAGATTGTGCGGCAAACGATTAAACTGGACAATACCACTTTAACCAGGACACTAATATTTTAATTTGTGCGCTCAACAATAGTGCACTGAACTTAAATTGTGGAGTACAAGATGGGTAATCATACAAAGCCCCGACACGGCCGTGTTTCGCAGCAGGCTGCATCAGGGGGACCAATTCCAAAAATTCTACAAAACAAAATATATACAGTTATTGTACAGTATGGCAGGCACGGAGTAAATGTAATAACAAAATAAATCAAGAGGAACCAAGGAAACACTGCTGGAGTCAGAGTGAAAGCAATGTAACAACAAAGCAAGGCTGTCTAGAGATGCATCTGAAAGGTGAACAAAAAACTAAAACCACAGAACAGTATATGGACCCTGTGCAAGTGAAAGGGGGAGGAAAGAATAGGGGGACATAAAGAGAGTGGGGAGGAGGCCATGGGGGGGAGGAAGGGAAAGGAAAAGGAGAGGGAGGGGAGGAGGAGAGAGAGAGAGGGGAGAAAAGAGGGGGGGAAGAAAGTGGGGAAAAAAGGGAGGGGGAAGACAAAACAAGAGTGAGAATGGGAAGATGGGAAAAGGAGAGGGTAAAAAGGGGAAAAGGACATTTAAAAATGATTGTGATGGTGGCAGGCTGAAATGCTGAATAAGTGAAGATCACAGACAAACCAAGACTGAACGGCCGGGGGGCACGGTGAAGTGCAGTACCTTAGGAAGAATAAATCGGCAGCTCAAGTTGCGGCGAAGCAATGGTTATCTTAATAATAAAGTTGAAACCAAACATCAAAAAACAATTTTTTTTCCCAGCCTGCTGCAAAACACGGCCGTGTCGGGGCTTTGTATGATTACCCGTCTTGGACTCCACAATTAAGTTCGGTGCACTATTGTTGAGTGCACAAATTAAAATATTAGTGTCCTGGTTAAAGTGGTATTGTCCAGTTTAATCATTTGCCGCACATTCTTTTGCTGTTATTTTGTCCCTTACATATAAGTTTTTCAAGAAAAACACTTTCCGGCACCTCGGTCTAAGTGATTCTGTCTCATATGGACAATGACCATGTAACAAGTGCACCTGGTCCTCTATATAGTGGTTCCCTTGGTCTCCATGATTTAGCCAATTTCTACTTCCTGGTATTTTAATTGATGGTTGGAATTCATCTGCAATTTTGGCTCCCTTGCTTTAGTGTGGGGAGCCCACAAAAGACTTTTGGGGTGTCTTTGTCCTAGGGGTTCCGCTGAAACAAGGGCCTTGTCGGGGATTTGATATCATACACAGGATATACAGCATACCATTTTAGTTCTAAATCTATTTCATTTTGTGAATTAGGATATATTAGACATTTGCTTTATATATTTTTTATACTTAACAGCTAGTATTATTTATTTATGTGTTTTTCTATACTGATGTTCAATTAGACATATCACACCGGTTACAGCGTAACAGAGGAATCTAATAACATAGACTTCTTATTTTACATTGAAACTTTGTTACATGAGTAACAATTGGGTTGTGGAGAGTCATTATAAATTATTACAGAGGTAGTGAAAAACATTAACACTTTGTAACATATGTAACAAGAAAACTTTAGTCGTTGGGGTTGACCACAATATAGGATTATGCAGTTGTATGAGGGGTGTTGTGGAAAGGGGGTGATGTGTGTGCTGGTGGGAGAGGAGGGCTCATCTTAGTGTGGTCGGTGGTGGGTGATGGGTGGTTGTTGGATATGCTTTTTTGAAGAGCCATGTTTTAAGGTTCTTTTTGAATGATTGGGTTGTGGGGTCGAGCCTGAGTTGAGGTGGTAGACTGTATCAGAGTGTTAGACCTGCCACTGTTAGGGATCAGTCCCTTGTTGAGGTTAGGTGTGCCATTTTTGGTGAGGGAGTTAGGTTAGGTGTGCTATTTTTGGTGAGGGAGTTGGAATGGCATTCTTAAAAAGCAGATATGGTACGATAGAACTTGGCATGAGACAGGGTATGAAACTGATACAGTGTTGGTGGAGCGGAGTGTACTCTGGGTGGATTGAAAGTGCAGGGCAGGGCTCAGCCAGTCAAAATTTTCAGTGTATAGTGCTTTGTGGATGAGGGTTAGAACTTTGTATTGAATCCTGTGTGGGATGGGCAGCCAGTGCAGAGTTTTGAGGAATGGTGAGATATGTTCAGATCTTTTGCTGTTTGAGAGTGATCTTGCCGCTGCATTTTAGAGCAGTTGCAGTGGCCTGAGAGAATTGGATGGGAGGCCCAGGAGTAGGGCATTACAATAGTCCATTTTGGAAAATAGCAGTGCTTGGAGTACTGTTCTGTAGTTTGGGGCGTGGAGCAGTGGTTTGATTTTTTTGAGAATCTGGAGTTTGAGGAATCCATCTTTTATTATTGAGTTGATATGTTTTTTCATGCTGAGTTCATTGTCAATGAGTACACTGAGATCACTGGCTGAGGAGGTTATTTTACCATTTGTGGCAGGTGCTGAGTTGTCTTTGAGAGTTGAGATGGTCTTGTTGTTAATGTGAAGTATTTCCATTTTACTGTGGTTGAGGTTGAGGGACATTTGTGATAGAAGTTGTGTTATTTTCTGAATGTGGTTGTCCCAGGTTTTGTGTTGTGTTCCATGCCCGTGGCCATCCACAGGCACAACCCCCTACCTCCACCATGGCGGCAACCCACCATGGCAACTCCTGACATGCTCCCCAGGGCTGGTGCCCATCACTCCGGGGATGGTCTGCGGTCTGGCCGCCCGCTGGGGAGCCATCCCTGCGCCTCCCTCACGGAGTGCTGCTGGCTTTCCTCCTCGAAGGAAATCCAAGATGGCTGCTGCCATCTTTAGGCGTGAGGCCACGCCCCCTGCTAGATTTAAAGGGACCTGATCCCTTTAATGATACTCACCTGCTTCCAATGATCCAGAGCAGAGGAAGTATTTAAGGAAGCTTTCTCTGCTCATTCCTCGACTTGGCAACATCCTCCAACGCTGTCTAGTCTGCTTGCTTCGGTGAGTTCCTTGTGCTCGGACTCTGGTTCCTGTTTCGTCTTGGTGTTCCTGGCTCCTGACTTCGGATTGGCTTACTGTGATTCTCTGGCTCCTGACCGGATTGGCAAGCGGTGATTCTCTGGTACACGACTTCGGACTGGTGAGCATCGACCCTCTGGCACCCGACCTAGGACTCCTTCAAGACCACCATCTCCAAAGGCCCACCTAAGTCCCAGCAGCCCGGGTCCCTACGGGCTCCTCCTAGGGGGACCGTGGGCTTCCAGGCTGAAGCTCCAGTTGGCCTTTGCACGATACCCTGACCTCTCTAGGTCCACCTAAGTCCCAGCGGTCGGGTCCCTACGGGCTCCTCCCGGGGGGACCGCAGACCACCAGTGGTGAAGATCACTCATCTGTTCATCTCCTTGTCCATCTCCACAGTAGCTTCTGTCTTCAGTGCCAAGAGTCAGCTGCTCTCCTACTCTGTCCTGCCTCGCCACTCGACGAGAGAACCTACGGATCCTCCGCAAGGTGTAACATCCCCTTGTCGCCACAAGGGTCCACAAGCCTGAGCATAACATTTTTAGTGTGTTTGTGATAGTTTCTTTTATGGGGAGTAGGATCTGAACATCATCTGCGTATAAGAAGAAGGTTAGATTTAATCCAGTTAGAAGCATACATAGGGGGAGGATGTAGATGTTGAAAAGGGTGGAAGAGAGGGATGAACCTTGAGGTACACCATGTGTGAGGGGAATTTGTTTGGATTCTGCAGTATTAAGTCTGACTTTGTATGACCGGTTTGTCAGGTACGATTTGAACCATTTAAGTGTGGTGTTGCCTAGGCTGATGTTACTTAGTCTGTTTATTAAGGTTTCATGTATGAGTTTGAGGGGATTCTGAGTCAATTAATGTGACATGATAATTTATTATGACTTCTATTTTTTTATGTATAATCATTTTCAGAATTTTTTAAACATTTTCATATTTTTATAGACTCATCTCACCTACGATGGATTGTTCTATTAAGGAGAGATTTGAATCGGAACCGGAATCTGATCGGTTCCGGTTCCGATTCAAAATCTTAAAATTTTTATCGTCCGGCTCGATTTTTTTTTTTTTTTTATCGGCTGCGCCCGATCCGATAACAAAAAACCCCTCCCCCACCCTCCCGAACCCCCAAAAACCATTTTAAAATTACCTAGTGGTCCAGTGGGGGCACGGGGAGTGATCTCCCGCTCTCAGGCCATTGGCTGCATTAATAAAAATTGTGCCGATGGCCCTTTACCATTACCATGTGACAGGGGCCGGCCAATGGCACGGATACACTGTCACATGGTAAGGACAAAGAGCCATCGGCGCCATTTTTATTAGTGGCAGCCGATGGCCCGAGAGTGGGAGATCGCTCCCATGCCCCACTGGACCACCAGGTAATTTTAAAAGGTTTTTTTTTTTGGTGGGTTGGGAGGGTGGGGGAGGCTAAGGGGGTCATTTAAAGGGTTGGGTGGGGTTTTTTTATCGGGGCCATCGGCACTATTTTTTTAGTGGCAGCCAAAAATGGCGCCGATGGCCCGAGAGCGGGAGATCGCGCCGGGATCCCCCCCCAGCGGGGGGGGGTGTCCCGCCGCAAACCCCCCCAAACATTTTGGGGGGGGGGGTTTGGAAGGGTGGGGGATTCGTTTTAAAGGGTCGGGGTGGTTTTAGGGGTTGTTTTGGTGTGCCGGTTTTTCCCGCCCTCCCCTATTTACGATTTTCCCACGATAAATCAGGGGAATTTCTATTGTATCCGCGTTAACGATTTGACGATTCAAAAAATATCTGACAAATTTTTTTAAATTGTCAAAAACGATTCACATCCCTACTATTAAGATCCATCAACCATGGATAACCTCTGTTCTCTAAAGCCCGAATGTTAAAAGAAGCCCTGCGCATGTAAAATTCTGGGGTTACAACGTGTGGCAGGCCCTGCATGTAATGTGTGCATTTTCAAAAGGGCTTGGCCAAGCGCGTAACCCCCAATATATGCAGAAGTGCTGAGCCAGAAGGAAGGGGTGGGCTGGGGTGGGGGGGGGCAGGACAGCACAATTACATGCTGTCCCAGGGAAGTGTGTGCTGGCAGCTGGCTAGCATGCATAATTTACTTGCGCTCATCAGAGCAGATAAGTTAAAAAACAACAAAAAAAAAAGGATTACCTATTGTAGATTTAGGGGTCAGGATAGAGAGGGGAAAAGGGAGGAAGGTTAGGTAGGGGCAAAGGGAACTGGGAAAATGCCCAATCGCTTCACCACGCGTAATTTAAAAAATTCCCCCCTCTGTGTGGAGGAGGCCACCTGCACACACATGCGCATGTGGACATTAAAATCCAGCACACATGTGAGCATGGGAATTGTATTTTATATCATGTGTGTGCCAATGTGTGCATGTTATAATATTGGTGCGTCAATGTGCGTGCATTGGAACTGTGAGCAAATGGATGCATGTGCACAACTTTTAAAATTGACCCTTTAATCTGGAAACATTTTTTCGCATTTCAGCATTGTGATGTTATTCATCAATAAGATTTGTATAGGCATGGACAAATATCTATGTATGATTAATATATTTATATATGGAAGTATTTATGTGTATGTTCTTGTGTGACATTAGTACTTTAAATGTATAGGTGCTCATTTATTTTATCTGTTTCAAATCATAATTTAATAAATATTTTGTTTTATCTGACAATACATAATTTACATTTGTGTTCTTTTCTCCTATTCCGCAGGAACCATTTTTGTCTGTTATTTGAGCACTTTGCATAACACACATATTGTCTGATTTTTTGTATATATATTCAAATAAGGGAGGGAACGCTAGTAACAATGAATGTCAAATGAAGCTTGCATTATGCACAGTAATATATAGCAATATACAATAAATCCCCCAAACTTGCCACTAAATATATGCAGTTCCAAAGATATATAGCTGGACATGTGATTATGTAAAAATTCAATTGATTTCATCACATTCACAAAACAAATACAGAAGTCATGCTGTCTCAGCAGCATGCTCTGCAAAGATGCAGTAAATGATTTCACACATTCGAACATTTGATACAACATAAAACAAGTAGAGAAAGCATGGGGAACAAGGGCATTGGGAATGCTTTCCCACATAGATCAGCAGAATGGGGTGGTGGGTTTTCTTACATTGAGTGCTTGCCATGCATCAGTATAATTTGTTATTATTGTTGCAACAATGTTAAAACTTTGTGTCATGATACAAATTAAAGAAAAGTATTGAAGGCAAATCGATAAAATGGTTTATTCTGAAACATCTATGTCCTATTTAAGGTCCTTAAGTAGGAATGTGGGTGCTTATGGGAAGTAGTTAGAGGCAGCAAAGGAGTTCACTATCCCTTCAACAGCTTTGGTCCAAAGCAAGACAGGCGGAAAGACTCAGACAAAGGTATGTGTGGAGGATGGGGTGGAAGGTGGGGAACCCAAGCAATAGCTGAAATTTGTTCAGTTACCAAATCATTTTAGTTTAAATTCAGACTTGGAATCAAGCAGGAAAGACGGTGAAGCCCAGCCCTAAACAATATTTTTCTACCTTTAAAATTAAACATGAGGAAGTTTACTTTTAGAGGAGGAAAAATGAACACACAACACACACACACAGAGTGGTAATATAATTTGTCTGAGTGTGTGCATGTCTGTGTGTTTTAGCCTTTGTATCTATTTGGTTCTGTGTCTGTCTGTGCCAATACCTGTCTGAACATGTATCCATATCTGTTTTTATGTTTATGTGTCTGTGGTGTTTACCAGCATGGCTAAATTGTACTTTGAGAGAGACTATTAAACTAAAAAAAAAAAAAAAAAAGCCATGGAAAGTAGGACCAAATAAGGAAAATAGAAAAGAGCATAAGCACTGACAAACGCCTCTTACTGATATGGCAGTTTCATACCCTGTCTCATGCCAAGTTCTATCGTACCATATCTGCTTTTTAAGAATGCTAAGAGTGGAGGCTGAGCCTCTTGATAAGTAAAAGCTCTCTCTTCTCTATCTTGCATGGAAATAAAGATCAATAAACTATACAATTTGATTTTTCATTTATCAGTCTTTATATCCATGCATTGAAGTAAACTAACATGGCAGCCACATTATTTTCTCCAATTCACTTTCTTAAGGCTAGCCAATTCATAGGGGTAGATTTTAAAAGGTTGCGCACAGGGCATACATGTGCACGCACTATCTGGCGCACATACATGTACCAAGAAAACCCAAATGACAAAATTGAAGGGCTACTGTCCTCACTCAATACAATCAAACATACACAATATGTGAGGATTAATTATGTCTTAACATTTCATCCATTTGGTTTTCACCTTCAGAAATTGGTATCAGACTGCATGCTCAATCGCTTAGGCTCTTGCCCTATACAGGGCTACAACCTCTTTCATGATGGCAATGGCACTAGAATAGTAACTTCATTTACCAATTTCACTAATGTACTCTTTTATTATATATGCCAATTTTAACTTTTTAATCATTTTAAAAATTTTTACTTATCTTGCCAAATTCATGACAACCTCTCTGCAACCGTTGTGTGAACTTGTCCCATAAATATCCAAATCAACTGCCTGACGGCAGTGCTATCAACCAATATGTGTGTGTGACTGCTAAAATTCTACCCTCCCGACATTGCAATGTTTCGCCGGCACAGCTCGCCTGCTTCAGGGGATTCCTCCTGATAAGTACACTATTCACATTTACTGATATTTTTTGCAAACATTGTACTATTAAACCACAAACACCAATAGGCCCAGCACGCATAAGGCTGGTTATGCACGTAAATCTTCCAAAAAATCTGGCCCTATATGCATAGTCAATGTATTAACCTAATGAACTCCCACATATGTTTCATATTGTTCTACTTGTGTGAAACCAGGATCCTATCCCTATCCCTATCCCTATCCCTATCCCAGTATTATTCTGGTTTGTTTTCTCACCTGCAAGTTATCCTGCGTATCCCTTAAAAAACTGGGCAATTAATTATTTAATATCTTATCCTGAAACTCCTGGAAAGAAATATAATTAAACTCATTATTTCACCAGATCAGTCATTGAGATGACTTTTGGTACTTCCTTTTCTAGGTGCATAGATTAAGTCTGATAGTAGATTACTATATAACCTTGAAAAAGCCTGTAAAATTTTAATTGCATGCCATATCCTGTAGAATATGGCAAAGCAATATTAATTATCTGCACACGAGGAGAACAACAATGAGTCAAATGATACCAATTCTGAATATGAAGAAGATTTGTAGATGATAAAGCAACATGTTATTTTACAAGTAAATTAATCATGAAGTGTTGATTTTAATGTGAATGCATATAATTTAATGCCATTTAATAAAATAAAAATAGGAAAAATTAGCTAATTTTTCCACTCTTTTTCTGAGGTTTTTTCATTTGTTTTAATACACTGATAAATTCCCAAGAAAAAAAATAAAAAACTGAAAATGAAGGTCACTATAAATCCAACTTGTTTACAGCTTTTTCAGGCTTATGGTTTTATTTTCATTCCCCCAATACCTCCTGAAGTTGATTCTTCTTTTCCTCTTTTTCCCTACTGAGTTCTGCTTGAAGGCAATACTGATTTCTAAAGGCTCTTCAAGTGCTGTGAATATTTTTAGGGGGAGAAGCAGGGGCAGTCCCGGGTCCAGGGTCAGTCATGCAGAACTCTGAACTGGGAGAGGCCGCTAGGCTCAGACAATGAGAGTTTTCCAGGGAACCAAGCAGTGTGCTAAGCACCAGCCTCTTTCCAACTGGAATTTCCTTCATTTTGTCTAGATTATGCAGTTTGTTTTGCCTAATTTCCTCTTTCTTACCAATGGTCAACTCTTCTGATACCTGGAACCCCTGAAGAAATGCTTCACTTCTATTTTCTTCTGATATCTCTTCCTACACATTTTGGACTGCACTGCAACTGAAGATGGCTGCTTGTGGAAGCAATTCAAATGCTAAAGTCTTCTAAGTACTGTTGTTTTGTTTTGGTTTGTTTTGTTTGGGGGTTTTTTTGTGGGTTTATCTAGCAGGGGTCTTCTGGAATCACCAACTCATTGTTTTCTTCCTTTGTTGGTAAAAAACTCTGTTTTTTCCCATAATTCATTCTTCTGCTACATATATGAATAGTGTTCTCCTTGAAACCTTCATCTCTGAAGATAAGTAGGAACCTTTGTTTCCAATTGTATTTTATTTTCCCTGCAATGTCATAACAACAACAACAAAATAAAATCTGTGGAAAAATGAGTGTCAATAACAAAAAGGAGAAAAATCAGTGGAAACGTCATTTTTTCCACTAATTGTTTTTATTATAGCATTGAAATTTCCATGAAAAATAAAATAAACCTGGAAACAAAGGTCCTTAAAGATAGTAAAAGGACCGTGGCATTGATTCATTTCTCCAATTAAAACACTTATATGGACAGTGCTATCTCTCCCATGCTAGTACTATAGGACCTAGGTACCCTGGAAGAGAGGGGGGTTGTAGGGAAAATTCAGGCCACCATTGTTTGAGCATATCTTAAAGGAGCACATTCTTTCTGAACCAAACAAAAAGGAAAGGACAGCAAAGCATCATGGATATTCTCCCAGATGTGCTAAAACTGAGAAATGCAAGCATTGCAGAAAGAATATACATAGAAAATGCATGTATTATGCCAATTCACTTCTATAAAAGTAAGTTAAACAAAGGAGACAAAAAAGCATGCCATCAGAAAGAGTTACTGTCAATCCTAATGGACAACACCCTTGAGACTAGATCCATGAGCCTGCCTGCTTGCATCCCTGCATACAGGTATTCAGGCTTTCAGACCTGCACTGAATGAACACAGATGCAGATATCTTAAAAAGAGGAGCTAACTCTCTCCTTGAACCACTGTTTTCCAGTATAGTGAGAGAATGTACTTTTAGTTTGAGGTAGGAAACTAAATTGGGGTGTCTCTGAACTAAATATGAGCAAACGAGTTAAATAAGTTGTGCTGCTTTAGAAACTATTCAAGTGCATCTAGGTGTCTAAATCACTTATTAAATCAATTACAATTTATTTGATAAATCTCAATAATTTTTTAAATTTTAAATAACTTAATGAATCTTATTTTTTTTTTTATTAAAATGAACTCTGATCAAAATAGCTTGTGTAATTAATTCATAAATGTAATTTTTACAGTTGGAGGTTCCAATTAATTATCATTCTATATTTGTAGTGCAATCAATCCTTCCCATTGAGATATTAGATTGAGAATATTTAAAACGGAAGATTTCCCAGTGATATTAGTTGGATTGGAAGAATTTACATTTTTGAAGGTTTTCCATGAGATTAATTGTTGAAAATTTGATTACAAATTGTTCTACAGATTCATTTTATCTTAAGGTTACAGGAATGTCTGTCTCACATTAACCATCTATCTGTGAGGCTACTACAATAAGGATTATTTTTAAAGAATATCAGAAAAGGTATGTTAATACAGTATCCTTATGTGAGGAATTGTTTGAAGAAATAGTACTTAAATTGAAAGTTGTAAAAAGACTTGAAAGGTTACCTAAATCTTGATTTTAGCTGGTACATTTCAGCAGAGAATATTAAAAAATAGCCTTCTGAGTTGCAAATGCATGTAGATATGGTGTTGTATTTGCCAGTAGTTCTCACTCTAGCATTACACATTGCAAATAAAGCTGTAAAATATAATGTGGATGCTAGTGAGACAGACAATGATTTTCAGGTGAATGCTGAAAAATAAACAAATATTACTAAAAAACCAGGACAGTCTCAGAAAGAAGTTTGGTTAGATTTAAAAAAAAATGTTCCTATGGCTAATACAAATGTGATTTAAAAGTAGAGATGTGATTCGGCCAAACCTTTCAGTTCAGCCTTTGTTATTGGCCTGCCGTGGGAAATTTAGTTTCCTGCTGGTCGGGCCATTTTTTTTCTGCTGTCCCGAACCAAAAAAACCCCCACCCCAACCCTTTAGATTTAATTAATTATAATCCCCCACCCTCCCAACCCCCTCAAAGCTTGCCTAAAGTCCCTGGTGGTCCAGCAGGGGTCCCAAGAGAGATATCCCACTCTCGGGCCATCAGCTGCCAGTAAACAAAATGGCACCAGTGGTCCTTTGCCCTTTCCATGTGACAGGAGCTATTGGTGCCATTGGCTGGCCTCTGTCACATGGTAGGAGCAATGGTCGGCTGGTGCCATCTTAAAAAATGGTGCTGGCCATCCATTGCTCCTACCATGTGACAGGGGCTGGCCAATGGCAACGATAGCTCCTGTCAAATGGTAAGGGCAAAGGGCCATTGGCGCCATTTTGATTAGTGGCAGCAGATGGCCAGAGAGGGGGAGATCACTCCCGGGATCCCCGCTGGACCACCAGGGACTTTAGGCAAGTTTTGGCAGGAGGGTGGGTGATTGTAATTAATTAAATCTGAAGGGTTGGGGTGGGTTTGGGGTTTGCTTTTTTTAATATGCCATTTCTCTACCCCCCCCCAAAAAAAAATGATAAGAAAACCACACAAAATTTTGTGGGTTTTCCTATTGATTCGGGGACCACTTGAAACACGACAAAATAGGAAAATGTCATCTATATTTCCTATTTCATCACAAACAAATGCACATCCCTATTTAAAAGAATAGTTAACTATGGCCTAGAATCATCAAAATGCCATAATTTTGCATGGATAAGAAAGAGGGGCATAGCTATGATAATTTTAGAATTACTGCAATGTCTGCTATGTTAATGTTTCACATAGTTAGTGTATTAAAGTTTTCACACCCCATGATATTTATACTTTGCAAAGGAGAGTGAGAGAACCTCTTTATAAGACCTTCACAGTAATCAACTATTTATATTGCTATAGGAGTGCCAACTAGTAACTTGAGGTGAGATTTTGGTGGTAGTGTATGTTTTTGGGGCCAGTTTTACATGCAGAGTGAGATGAATGAAAAGCACAGTAGAACTCAGTGAAGATTTGATATCATTTGGAGTGAGGAAAGTCAGACTAAGATAAGATTATTTTACTGTTCTCTTGCCCTAGCTTGATAATATCCTGGTAGAGAGTCCATCAAGCTAGGATGGGAGAACATTGTAGAAATCTCATCTTTGTGTAACAATCCTCACGCCAAATGACATCAAATCTTCACTGAGATGTACTGTGCTGTTCATACATCTCACTCTGCATGTAAAACTGGCCCCAAAACCCTACACCACCACCAAAATCTCACCTCAAGTTAATAGCTGGCCCTCCTATAGCAATATATATTAGGGATTAGGGGTGTGCATTCGTTTTCGAAGTATTGGCAATCTGCAACCTATATGTCCCTATTCGTTGTATTTGTGGGGTCATGAAATGTATGGTGAACCCCCACAAATACAACATATCTAACGAATAAACCCCCCACCCTCATGACCCCACCAAGACTTACCAAAAGTCCCTGGTGGTCCAGCGGGGGCCCTAGCGTGATCTCCTGCACTCGGGTTGTTGGCTGCCAGTATTCAGAATGGGGCAATAGCCTTTGCCCTCACTATGTCACAGGGGCTACCGGTGCCATTGGTCAACCCCTGTCACATGGTAGGAGCACAAGATGGCACCGGCCATCCATTGCTCCTACCATGTGACAGGGAATGACCAATGGCACCAGTAGCCCCTGTGACATAGTGAGGGCAAAGGCTATCGATGCCATTCTGAATACTGGCAGCCAACAGCCTGAGTGCAGGAGATCACGCCAGGACCCCCTGCTGGACCACCAGGGACTTTTGGTAAGTCTTGGTGGGTCAGGAGGGTGGGGGGTTGTATTTTAATTAAATTTAAAGGGTTGGGATGTTTTTTGTTTTTTTTTTTAAAACAAATACATACCTAACTAATGAATGGATCGGGTTCCCCCGAGAACGGAGGCAATGTATTTGACTCCCCACAAATACGAATACCGAATGGGATGAATCCATCCCTGCTGCACATCCCTATTAGGGATGTGCATCGGGTGCCCGATCGTTTGCGCTTTCGGGTTCATGTGGCAGCGGGAAAATCTCATTTTCCCGCAGATTGTCTTTTTTTTTTTTAGTAAAAAATCATTTTTCAGCTTAGTGCGTGCTAACGGGAGTTAGCGTGCGCTAAAAAAAATAACAGAAAGTAACAAAAAATAACAAAAATAATCAGTTTTTTATTAGCACACACTAACCCCAAAAAACGTTTTTCACAAAAATTCAGGGGGGAAAAGTGTTGTTTCACGTTTTACCTGATATATAACGAATTAAGAAATATTATACGATATTTCAATTCGTTATATAAAGCAATTCACCTTGACTAGTATGTATGCCATCCCAGAAGTGCTCCCCTGTCTCTCTCTCTCTCACTCTCTTTCACTCTCTCACTCAATTTGCATTTGTTGCCATGTGTTGCGATGAATATCGTGTGCATTATGGTGTTAATGCTATAACACACTTTGATAAATGACCCTGTGTAGAAGGAAAAAACATCCTATCTGCTAGTCACAAATTTCCTTCTTTGACAGCAGTATGTGATAGGTAAGAAGCTCCAAAACAGGCAGATGTCAGTAATGTGCCTATAGCTAAGACAGAAAAGCTAACTGTTAAATCACAGCACTTAAGGTCTGAGAACAATACCAGGTTTAATTTCACTAGAAACAAAGGGCTAGATTTTAAGAGCCCTGCATAGACCGCCAGCACATACAAAGCCCCGGGACATGCATAAGTCCTGGGGCTTCGTAAAAGAGGTGGGACGGGGCGGGTCCGGGGTCAGGGGTGGTCCGGGGCGGGTCCGGGGGCAATGGTGACTGTTCGGGGGGCGGGCCTCGGAGGGAACGGAGGCAGGCTGCGCAGCTCGGCGCGTGCAGGCTGCCGATTTTGTGCAGCCTTGCGTGCACCGACCCCGGAATTTATAAGATACGTGTAGCTACACGTGTATCTTATAACATCCGGCGTACTTTTGCTCGCGCCGGTTGTGCGAACAAAAGTACGCACGCGCGTACTTATTTAAGATCTACCTCAGCGAGTTGGAGGTTCCAATTAATAATTTATCTATTTGTAGTGCATTCATTCCTACAGAGGGAGGCTAAGATAGATAATATCTGGAAAGTCACAGAAAATAAGACGTTGTATGTAAATTGTAAATAAGTTGGAGAACAACTGTTCCACATAATAAATGGCAAATGAATTCAGGAATCAGTAGAGAAAATAGGTATTAACACAAGGGAGGGATACAGGAAACTGCCTCCTAGTGGAGGTAATCAAAAGAAAAATAATAATAGAGCTGTAAAGGGAAACAGAGAGTAGGATTAAATGGAGAATATTCTCAGTGGAAGGGTATGGGCAGTGGAGTGCCTCAGTGATCTGTATTGGGACCCTAACTTTTCAATATATTTATAAATGATCTGGAAAGAAATACGACAAGTGAGGTAATCAAGTCTGTAGATGATACAAAATTGTTCAGAGTAGTTAAATCACAAGCAGATTGTGATAAATTGCAGGAAGAACTTGTGAGACTGGAAAATTGGGCATCAAAATGGCAGATGAAATTTATTGTGGACAAGTGCAAGGTGATGCATATAGGGAAAAATAACCCATGCTATAGTTACACAATGTTAGGTTCTATATTAGGTGCTACTACCCAAGAAAGAGATCTAGGCGTCATGGTGGATAACACATTGAAATTGTCAGTTCAGTGTGCTGCAGCAGTCAAAAAAGCAAACAGAATGTTGGGAATTATTAGAAAGGGAATGGTGAATAGAACGGAAAATGTCATAATGCCTCTGTATCGTTCCATGGTGAGACCGCACCTTGAATACTGTGTACAATTCTGGTCACCGCATCTCAAAAAAGATATAATTGCGATGGAGAAGGTACAGAGAAGGGCGACCAAAATGATAAAGGGAATGGAACAGCTCCCTTATGAGGAAAGACTAAAGAGGTTAGGACTTTTCAGCTTGGAGAAGAGACGGCTGAGGGGTGATATGATAGAGGTGTTTAAAATCATGAAAGGTCTACAACGGGTAGATGTGAATCGGTTTTTTACTCTTTCGGATAATAGAAAGACTAGGGGGCACTCCATGAAGTTAGCATGTGGCACATTTAAAACTAATTGGAGAAAGTTCTTTTTCACTCAACACACAATTAAACTCTGGAATTTGTTGCCAGAAGATGTGGTTAGTGCAGTTAGTATAGCTGTGTTTAAAAAAGGATTGGATAAGTTCTTGGAGGAGAAGTCCATTACCTGCTATTAATTAAGTTGATTTAGATAATAACCACCGCTATTACTAGCAATGGTAACATGAAATAGACTTAGTTTTTGGGTACTTGCCAGGTTCTTATGGCCTGGATTGGCCACTGTTGGAAACAGGATGCTGGGCTTGATGGACCCTTGGTCTGACCCAGTATGGCATGTTCTTAGGTTCTTATGTTCTTAAGATATACCCAAGGAAGATCTACTTGAGATGAGATGTAATAATATGCTTTAGCATATCAATGAAAAATTAGGAAAGGCTTCATGGAAGATGGGATGCTTGTCTGCTATGTTTATCTATTAACAGATGACAGAGCAATGGATCTCTCATCAGATTATGAACACAATACTTATACTCAGCTCTTGTGGGTCCTATGATGTTTACCTTTGCAAAGCCACTTTGTTCATGTTGTCTAGGATTCACTGCTCCTGCTCAGTGACATCTGAGCTGATGGACTTTTATGTATATTGTCAACCTGGGATTTTTGTTTCTTTGGGGTTTTTTTTTGTTTTTTTGATCACTTATGCGAATATCAACATTTTTTCCTTCTAGGTTCTACATATCTGTTATGATGGTGGATACTGTTCATCTTTCTAGTAATAGCTTATTTGATTTTATGCTTCTGGTAAGTATTTCATAGATGTTCTAAAAAAAAAAAAGAGTAATGATATGAAGCTCTAAGGGGATACACTGTCAGAAAATACTTTTTAACAGAAAGGGGGTGGAAGTGGTGGTGGGTGGTGGTAGAAAATAATAACAGAGTTTAAAATAACATGGGATAATTAATAACAAATTTTAAATGGCCATTGACAAAGGCAGAGGATACTTAGTTATTCAAAGAGGATAAAATAGAAAACATGAGCTAATGATATGCATTTAAGTATTCTTAGTGCTATACTTACCCAATTTAACAATGGATTTTGAAGCTGCCAGAATATATGTCAAATTCGTTAGTGTAAAATGTCAGACTTTCTAGGAGTAAAATCAGCCCCCATGTGACTGAGTTGTCTGGCAAGTTGTGATGATACTAGAATCTACTAATAGCTGGGTCTGTTTGGCAGAGTACAGGTTCTGTAACACTAAAAGGTGAATTTTAAAAGCCTGGTTTGTGCCAAAACTGAGAGATATGTGCACAAGTCAGGCTTTTGTGTGCCGAGTGGATTTTAAAAGCCACCCAGATTTGTATGTACTTGCTGCTACATGCATTAATAAAAAGTTCAATAAAGGAGTGGAACAGGGGCATAGTCTGGACAGGGCATGGGCATTCCTGGATTCAAACTTGAAATCTGTACATAAATACATGCACTGGCATGTGTTAGGGTCCCCTGCTGTGTAACTTTACTTCTGCTATGGATTATGTAAAACAAAAAATTCTAGGCATATCAGCAGGGTTTTAAAGGTCAGGTCTAACAGGGTAGAAGGAAGGCTATTAAACTAGGGGAATTTGGAAGTCCTATCTCTTACCTTCTAGCCAATGGAAAATAAGCCTCCTTTTCTGGCAGGAACAGCTTGTAGAAAAAGGTGCAGGTATGAAGTTTGGCTAGCAAATGAATGGTGCCATCTTAGTCATCTGTTCTGCACATACTGGATATGGAAATAGAGGGAGTGCTATCTATTAGAGATGTGCATTCATTTTGGACGAATTAGACAATTTGAAGAATAGAAGTCCACCAAGGGGCGGTAATTCTCGTGGCACCAGAGTGGCCCCACAGACCATGGTTTGCAGACTTAGTCAACATGACAGTGGACGGACCTCTTCGACTGGGACAGCTCCCAAACCTGCTACATTCAAAGACTAGTATTTTTCGACCGGGCCAGATCACTTCTGTCTTGCGGCCTGGCTTTTAAAAGGCGCAGGCTGAGAAGACGTGGGTTACCCAGATGCAGTGGTTTCCACCCTCCTTAAAGCCCAAAAAACTTCTACATCCATCGCATATGTGCGAGTCTGGAAAGTATTTGAGACTTGGTGTGATGCCGTGCAGGTCCCTCCGCGGCGTGCTTCGGTAGCCAATGTTCTCTCCTTTTTACAGCAGGGCCTAGACAAAGGTTTGGCCTACAATTCCCTCAGGTCCAGGTGGCGACCCTTGGCTCTCTAGTGCGTCACTTGGATGGAGCTCCTCTCTCGTCTCATCCTGACATTGTACGATTTTTGCAGGGAGTGAAGCATGTCAAGCCACCGGTCCACAATGTCTGTCCCTTTTGGAACCTGAATTTGGTCCTCCGGATTCTGTCCGGCCCGCCTTTTGAGCCATTGGCAAGAGCCTCCATAAGGGATCTCACACTCAAGATGGTTTTCCTAGTGTCTATCTGTTCGGTTCGGAGGATCTCGGAGCTTCAAGCGTTGTCATGCAGGGTACCGTACCTCATTTCTCAGACTCCGGAGTATCTTTACGCACAGTTCCTGCTTTCCTGCCGAGGTGGTCTCCGCGTTCACATGAATCAGACAGTGAAGTCCCATCTTTTACGGATGAAGGACTCCAGAGAACTTCAACGACTTGATGTTAGGTGCATAGTCATCCACTATTTGGAAGTTACCAATGATTTCCACATTATCGGATCACCTCTTTGTCCTTTGGAGCGGTCCTAAACAGAGGAAACAAGACATCTAGCACCACCATTGCTCGTTGGTTAAAGGAAGCAATCTCTTCCACGTATATCGGGGTGGGTCGTGTTACTCCGGAAGGTATCAAAGCTCATTCGCTTTGTGCTCAAGCTGCCTCCTGGACAGAAAGCCAGGCCGTTTCTCTTCAGGAAATATGCAGAGCGGCAACCTGGAAGTCGTTGCACACATTTGCACGTCTATCGCTTAAATGTACAGCCACCGGTGTTTGGTTCTTTTGGTGCACACGTCATTCGAGCTGGGCTATCCGAGGCCCACCCTACATAGGAAGCTTTGGTACATCCCACTGTCTGGACTGATCTGGGTAAGTACAGGGAAAATAAAATTATTCCTTACCTGCTAATTTTTGTTCCTGTATTACCATGGTTCAGTCCAGATGCTCTTCCTAAGAATCTATGGGATAGGGATTGCTATCAGCTTGACTACTTGTTTTCACTTCGTGCTGTTATGTACCTACCAATTGATGCAGAAGAAGACATCGAATACAAGGTAGATGCAATCCTTGATGTAAGAAAGAGAGGCAGAGTATGGGAATTTCTCCTGTCATGGGAGGGTTATGGACCTGAAGAAAACTCTTGGGAACCTTTGGCTAATATGCATGAAGAGATGCTTCAACAATTGCTGGTCTTAGAGTTGCTGGGGAGGGAAGATGATTGTGTATATAAGATGGAAGATTATTGGGGTTGTCTGGCAGGATCCATAGGGAGAAAGTTGCTTAAGATCATCAAGGCTGCCACCAAAGGAGAAGAAAAGGTGATTGTGGGTATGAACATTAGGTTTGTTAAGGTTATAGAGTCTGCCAGAGAAGAAGGATATTCTCAGCTGCTGGCATAGGATAGTTGATTAAGGACATCAGAGCTGCCAAGAAGTGAGAAAGTTTGCATATGTGTATGTGTGGGGGGGGGGTGGGGGGGGGGGGGGGCGTGGGGGGAGTTGGTTAAGGTCAGAGCTGCTTTCAAAGTATCTTGTGTTTTGAAAAGGGGAAAAGAGGTTAAGGATACTGATGATTCCAGGGATGGGAGGAGAAAGTCTCATTTCCATGCGTATGAAATGGTTAAAGTCATCAAGATTAATAGGGAAGAAAAAAGGGTGGGTGACCCCAGCAGCCAGTTTGATTGGGTTAGTCAAGATCATCATGGCTGCCAGGAAAGTGAGATGTGAGGGTAAAGATTAGCAAGAGAACAGACTCCAGGCTGGAACCTGGAAAAAATATTTATAAACTTCTTTATTGGTAAGCAATAATAAACAAAACAATTTAGCAGGTTTGAGCAGTTCAAAAAGATAATGCTAACCCACGGTTCATTTTATCAAGGCTTCTACCTTCCTTTGGGGCCTCTCTCATCCCTTAGGCCCTGGCCTCTTATTCCTGCTTGTAGTGATCTACCCAAGCCCAAGTGATTCACTGCAAGCAGGTTGACTGGTATAGATAGCTGTAGTCAGTCCTTTAAGTTGTTCTGAGTGAGTTTTTTATTGCTCCCACACATACTCTCCCCCTCAGCTCGGCCTTATCAGGAACAGCATCCAGCTGTACCCTGGCTATTTCCAGGTTCTTCCTCACTGTGACCCACCCATGAGTGGGTTGCCCTGATTCCGTGAAAGCTGGTTCCATAGGTCCATAAACTGGGGACAATTGCATCCCAGAATAAATGGGTACATGTTGTGTCTGTCGTTGCCCGATGTCTCCACTCCGCCCACCTTACCTCATTGGCGACTCCCTTTGGGGTTGATGGAAGGCTAGCTGCTGTGACGTCTCCATGCCATCCTCCTCCGGTGTCCCCGGACCGGCTCGACACTGAAAGCTGCCATGTTGACCAGATGCCTAAGGGCGCGCGCGCACACATGGCCCGACTAATGTACCAGCGTTGGTGCGAACCTCAGGGGCGTCCCCCTGAGATGATGTCACCAGCCAAAGATATTTAAGGTCTCAGTTTTCGCTAACAAGACAAGTTAGCAAGGGATTGGTTACCTAGCTTCCTCCTGGTCACTGTGGATGGGATTCGCTCTCCGCAACCCTAGCTACTTTGCCTCCTCGGATTTCACTAGAGGTAGCCGCTCCTCAGGGGCCTCACTTTCTCTTTTTCTTTGCAGATCGCAGTCCGGAACCGGTACTCACTCCTCGAGGGCCCAAGTCCCGGACTTGCTCCTGAATACCACTTCTGCTAAGAAGTCATCGCTGCTTACAACATTGTGAGTTTCCATCTATCTCTCAGAGCTTTCCCTGGATACAGGTACTCGCTCCTTGAGGGCTTAATGCATACCAACTCCTGGGCTGCCTTAAGAGACTATTGTGTGAGTTTTACCATCAAAGACTTGTCCCAGAACTCTGCATATACTGTCTACTCACTGTCTTAGTTTCGCTGTTCAAATACATGAGGGACTACAGTCCAGCCGGACGCTTCCAGCTCACTACTTCCATCTCTGGTGGTTTACCATATTGTCTAATAAAAGAACTAGTGTGTGACTGTCTCCTACACTAAGCCTGACCAGCGGTCCCTCTCAGGATTTCCCCCGAGGGCGTGGTCACCTGCCACTCTTCCAAGGATCCACCCACAATTATTCTAAATAACTACAGATTGCTAAATACCAGCTTTTACAACAGAGCTTTCTGACAGTACAAGAGCTCAGAAAAGAATCCTGTTTCCATAATGGCTTGACCTGACGGGGTCATTCGCAGGACCTGACTGGTTGCTTAATCCTGTTTGTCCCCATGTATGCAGGTAAGTGTCTCTTATGATTGATGCTCTCTTTTTGGAGGAGATCCTCATGAATAACTGCCTTGCTTGACCCTTAATCCATGAAAGATTGGGTGGGCACTTCATCCAGTTCTACCTGAATGACAAACTGCATATGACACTGATGAGGAACATCCACTATACTACAAATTTACAGTTTTGTGAACATGTTTGCCTAGTCTTGTTCCCATTTTTCATTCTAATTCTGAGGTTCTGCTATTGCCACCTGCTTTTTCATGCACTATTACTCCAGCTTATGTTCACACTCCATGTTGTTTAACCTTGGACACTTTTCAACATTATGGTCCAATGCCTTACAAAAAGAGCATGCCTACTGGGTCAGTTCACCTTTGCTTTTAATCATTCGCTTTGAGGGCTCTTTAATTTTGGCCTTTCCAAATGGGCTTCAGTCCTCCTGATGACCATTCCTTGCATATAGGGTACAGAAGGAAAAATTGTCCATAGTTTCATTTCTGGTTTGGGTTGAATTCCCTGAGGTACCTTTCTTCATCAAGGGTAAGGATTGGTGTTTTTCCTTTATCCCTAGAGAATTTACATTCTAGTGTTGGCTGGGTCACTAAGCTGAAGTCCATAACTTCAAATTGGAAGTTCCTTGTGAAATAACCTCTCCAACCACAGTTGTAGCACATGGAAAAGCCTTTGGCCTGGGTACTTTATGCATAAGACAAGCTATTCGCCTCCACTATCTACTTTTCCTGGGAGTTTTTGTGGGCTGGATTTCTAGCCTCCTTACCAAATTGGGCATTAATCACACCTGGTGTAAGGCATTCACCACTTGTAGTGCTCTTTTCAACTTGAGCCCTGTGTGTGTGTGTACAGACCCAGTTCCACATGGACTGGTCAGGATCATCTAAGAACTGTTCCAGAAGCACCTATTGGGATTCTTTGAGGCAAGTCTTTGCCACCAGCTATAGCCACTCCCAGATGGCATCCTTCAGGTGATAAAACAGGTTTTGGGGGTTCTCCCCAGGCTGCAGGAACCCCTGCAGGAACTGCTGCCAGTATGTTTCTCCAGGATAGTGTCCTTGACTTCTGCATAGGTTACCCTTCCATCCAGGCTGGATGCTTGGAAAGACACTTGACTCCTGCCCATGAGCAAGTTAACCAAGTACATAGTCCAACTGTCTTCAGGCCCAGCTAACAGGTAGGTGGTCCTCTCAAAGCTTTTAAGGAAGATCTCTGGGTCGTCACCTGCCTTAATTTTAAACAAGATGTAAGATAATGTATTCACCTGGGGTATCCTGATCACAGCAGTCTGCACGGCCTGTGCTATCTGTGATAGCACTGTGTTTTTCTGCACAAGTTATTCTTGCAGCATCTGCTGGTGGTTAATTTGGGTTTATAGGATGTTCTACAAATACTGTTGCCCAGTATCAAGGACCTGGATCACTTGCTCCATTTTTATTACTTTCTGAGCCACGTCCAAACTGGGTTCCTCTCTGGAAAAGGGAGGGGGGGTATCTTACTGGCATTTCCAGCCCTGACTCACTGCTTGACTCCTGACTGCACAGACATGTGCCTTGGCCTTGTGTAGCTTCAGTTAGATGAGTGGAACTGGGAGGTCCCAGAAGAAAGAAAAGAGAAAAAAGTATTTTTAGCTGCTGCTGTGGGCTTCTGTCTGTGCTTCCTGCTTAGGCAAATGACTCCACTTCTGCCATCATATGTGATGCCAAGCAGTCAGGCCTAGATAGAGAACAGACTTGAGACTGGACTCTGGCAAAAATCTTTATAAGCTTCTTTATTGGTGAACAATATTAAACAATAGGGATGTGCAGCACGGACGGATTCATCCCATTCGGTATTCGGATTCATCGGGACCCAAATCCATTGCATCTGTTCTTGGGGGACCCCGATCCATTCATTAGTAACATTATGTATTTGTTTCCCAAAACAAACCCATTCCAACCCTTTAAATTTAATTATCTACAACCCCCCCACCCTCCTAACCCCCCCCCCCGCCCAAGACTGATAGCCTTTGACCTTATTATGTCACAGGGGCTACCGGTGCCATTGGTCGGCCCCTGTCACATGGTAGGAGCACAAGATAGCGCCGGCCGTCCATTGCTCCTACCATGTGACGGTGGCCGACCAATGGCACCAGTAGCCCCTGTGACATAGTAAGGGCAAAGGCTATTGGCGCCATTTTGAATACCGGCAGCCGACAGCCCAAGTGCAGGACCCCCGCTGGACCACCAGGGACCTTTGGCAAGTCTTGGGGGGTCAGGAGGGTGGGGGGTTATTCGTTAGTGATACATTGTATTTGCGGGGGTTCGCCATACGTTTCGTGACCCCCCACGAATACAACAAATATGGCATATACATTGCGGATTGCCAATACATTGCAAACAAATGCACACCCCTATTAAACAAAACAATGTAGCTGGTTTGCACTGTTCAATAAAGTAATGGTAACTTACAGTTTGTTTTCTCGAGACTTCTATCTCTCTCTGTGGCCTCTTTCATCCCTTGGGCTCTGGCCTCTTATCCCTGCTTGCAGTGATGCACCCTAGCCAAAATTTCCTTTCTGGTTTGGGAGTTAAGGAGGGCCAGTACAGATAGCTGTAGCCGGTCCTTATATGCTCCCTCACAGGAAGGATATAGGGTGATTATGACTGCTGGATGGGAGGTTGGTTAAGGTCAACAGGGCTCCTAGAGTGGGAAGAGGCAATTGCTGCTGACATGAGCCTGGCTGGAAGGGGGATCATTTTTTCCTAAGGATTAGTAGTTTGATGAATTCTCTGTAGCTGATCAGTAGCAGACTATAGCCAGCTATAATCAATCTTCAGTAAGCTGCTCAACTGCCTATCTAATGAAATGATCTTAGAAGCATTTTTAGTCACAACCTAGCTGGCTAAGATGTGGCTGAAAATTAATCTATTTATCAAAACATGTTAATGTATTAACATGTCTTGTTAATAAATATACCCCATTAAAATTAATGGGGTCTATTTACTAACATGATGTATTAAGGCATAAATAGTCCCCTTAGTCAGGTCAAATTTATTTGGCATTTAGCTGCTGAGCAACTTACTGAAAATATGCCCCATATTAATTCAACCTCTTGTCTTTGTGTTCAAATGTAATTATTCTTTGCTGTCCAATTCATTTGTTTTCTTTCTAAGATATGCATGTGGACTTGTCATTTAGTTAATATTGTAGCTTTAAAATGTTCAGAACTGACAATTCTGCATGTACAACAATCGTTTTATATCTAGAACACCAATTAAAGAGTTGGTTTTATAATTCTAACATTATGAGGCTTGCAATGAACAGCATTTTTAAATTGTTTTGGCGAAGATGTTTACAGTTTGTCTGAACTAATACCTGCAAGTGCACTGGTAGGTTGAATCTTTTCTCATTCTTACTAGCGATCAGCATCATAGAAAGCCACTTAAAAGAAATAGGAGCAGTGAAGTATTTTTTTGTTGATAAATGTTGCCCTCATTAATTATCATTTTGCTCTTCGGGAAAAAAAATGTGTTTAGGTATACAGAATGAAAATCAATTGCTTTAAAACACTGCATCACGCAGATGCTATTTATCTTGTCTCACTTTTGTACTCTACTCTCAAGTACAAACCAGCCTAAAGCTAGATGAAAATAATCTTGGCAGTTTGTGATTTACAATGTTTCCTATTCTGATATTTATTTTTTTGAAAAAGCAATATTAGATGAATGTTAGCATTTAATACGACTCTGTTTCATGTGTGCTTTTAAAAGATACAGTGCTGACAGTCTTTTCTCTGTGAAACGCTTACTACTGCTGCTAAAACACGATAACACAGGATGCCAAATTATACTCACCATGATATGTCAGAATGGTAAATGTGACAAATACAGTGTTGAATGATACTTATTCCTACTCTGTTGTACTCTGTGTGATCTTCTCTAGAAATATGTTGAGCTTATTAAGTGGTTCTATTAGGAGAGGGAAAAAAATTCTACAGAAACCATTCATCAAGACCTCACTCACAGTTTAGAACTTAGAAAGATTTCCAGCTTAAAGTTATTCGCTGGCTTTGGAGAATAATGATTGCCATGCAATGTTATAAAGAAAGGGATCAGAGGACTTATATGTCTCAAAATAGTTGCATGAACTCCATTTACATCAGTTTTATTTTTTTGGCAGCCTTCATTCTGAATAAAGCTAATCATCTCAATCTCATTTTATGTTGCATGTTCTTTATACAATGTTTGAAACTTCTCCATTGACCGGGGACAGTGGGATCACATTAAGTATGCAGACATGTTAAGATCAGCACAGAGGAAGGGTATGAAGTTAAAGTTAGTTGCCAAATTCCAGTTCTGCAACATACTCTTGTGGACAATATGTATATGTATATAAAGATTTACCTTTTGCAGGGCACCCATGCCTTGGAAAGTGCCCCTTAGCATAAATGTCATGAGTTGGCTGGAGAAAAAGTCCCCTGGCACAGGCAAGAGCAGGAGAGGTGAAGCCAGCAGCCATAGGAACATTTTATCTGGCTTCTGTGGCACACAGAGCAGCTGCAGGCAACTGCTGGAGCATTTCCTTTGCTCCCTTACTCTGCCTCCTGCGACCTCTCCATTGCCTCTGAGCAGGGTTGGGAATGTGCGGAGTAAGTGCTGTTGCTGCTGCGTCAGTGAAGATAGGCTCCTGCAGCTCATGTAGCAGCAATGGGCTGGTTCAGACAAGCTCAGGAAGGCAGGAAAAAAAGTATTGGGGATTCATGGGGAAGCTCCTGCCGTAGAGATAAGGATACATCCAAGCCCGGGGACTGTTAACGGTGGAGATTTCATCACCACAATATCCCATAAAGAGGCTGGGTCATGTCAGCATTGTGGTGCAGTATAGAGAAAGAAAAAAAGGAAAAAAAAAGTAAGGAAAAGAGAGAAATAAGTAAAATAAGAAAAATGGAGGACAGAAAATAAAAATAAAGGTGAGGGGCAGGAAGCGGTCAGGGACCCTAAGCAAGCCCCCACTGCAAGAATCATGACTCCCACTGTTCTGAATGCACCAGCAGCAAGCAGTCATGGGAGAGCTCAAACTTCTGCTGCTACCATTTATGTATGGGAAAAAGAGTAGTCCTAAGAGGCAAGTCATAGCAGCCCACAAGGAAATCATTTAAAATAAATGTTTGGGCCAGGATTGGTGATAATGTGGCTAGTATTAGCCCCCACCATTTGAGCTAGACTGGATGGCATGTTTTTGAGGTCAGGGAAATCCCCTGTTCCGGGATTCCAGGTTTTTCAGGAATGTAGTCCAGGTTTTCCTGTGGCTCACTGTATATTTACTGTAGCAAACCCAAAATCATGAGGGCTAGCCTTGTGATTTTGGAGGTAAAATGCCAGCACAGAGACACTAAAGAAATGAGGACACCAGCCCCTGGGAATCTTTTATGGATAACACAGCTACTTTGGAAAATGGATAGAAATTAGAGGTGGCTGACACCTGGGAGAAGGTACTAAGAGGATTGAGAGGTACAGGGATGAGCTGTATAGTAGTTTTTAAATGTGGAAGTATTTTAGGTGATGTCACAGGAGCAAGGATATGTTCCCTGGGAAGAAAATGTTTCTCAAAAGGATACTTGAGCAGAAAGACTGGAGTGCTAGAAGAAAGGCAGAAGTGTTGTTCACCATTTCTTTCAGACTTTGGAGACAACTATTACTCAAAGAATTCTGTACAAGGTTTGCTGTACTATCCATAAAACTATTTATGCTCATAAATCAGATTGGTTAAACTTTTCTATACGATTACATACACCTCACAGATCGCTGAGATCTGCTAATAAAGGATTACTCGCCATCCCTTCATTGAATACTGCTCATTTAACATCAGTACGAGAAAGAGTTATCTCTGTGGCAGGCCCAAGCATATGGAACACATTATCAACGGAGTTACATCTTGAATCAGATTTAAGGAGTTTTAAAAAAGGGCTACAAACTTGCCTTTTTGAGCGAGCTTTTGCAGGCAACCTTTTAGAGTAATAGGTTTAAGTTTTATGAATGTTTTCTTTTATACTTTTTAGAGTTTTTGATTAAGTTATAATTTTATCTTATAAATTTTATCTTATAAATTTTATCTTATTTCACTAATGCTAATGTTGTTCAATTCTGTTTCTGAGTATATGACTATTTTATAGAGTTAAACATATTGTATACCGTTGTGATGTGATTATGAATGACGGTATAGAAAAGCTTTTAAATAAATAAATAAATAAATAAATAAATAAATAAACTTGGTAGAGCTAATCTGCACCAAAGGGGAACAGCCAAAAACACTGGTAAAACATGTGTTACTGTGAGTCTGAGAGATTTGAAGAGAGAAAATGTGAGTGTAAATTCAAATGTCTCCTGTGCTTTGAGCCAAGGTAAAGGGACATAATAATTAATTATAATGAAGTGAAAAGGAACGTGGCCCTATTTCACCTGTTCTTATTAGAAGGATGTAGGAAGTTTGGAAGAGTGAATGCTGATCCCCTAAAAAATTTAAGACAGGGTATTCATGTTTATCATTTATTTTCTATAGGTAGATAACCAGTTTACATAGCTAGACATCTCACTAGTCATATAGCTGGCTGAAGATTCTCAGTGCAAGAGAGGTAGGCTTTATTATTGATTTTGTATAATCAGGCACTAGGTACCCATGAAAGTGAGATGCTGAAGAAGGGAGGATCAACTCCTCTGACATCTGGACTGTACACCCTGAGGATACCCATTGCATGTGAAAAACATCATCCAGGAGACATCTGTTGCAACAGAGCCCATCACATCAGATCTTGGACCAAGACCCAGAGACCACAAATAAGTATGCATATTCACATCTGTTAAACCATACACAAGGTCTGACCAGTATAGTAAAATTTATTGAGTTTAACAGGAAAGCATCACAAAAAGACAGACAAGACAAAAAATAAAAATCCCAACAAACACATACAGATATATAAAAGCAAGGATATTTACCATAAAAGGACTCTGTTTTGGAAGAGCCTAAAAGTGAAAACACCACAAAGTCTTAATTTCTTAAGGTACAAATCTGAAGTCAGGATGCAGTCAGAATAAAATAAAGAGAAATACAAAAAAGAACAAACATATTTATCTGACTTGTAGTGGGTTTCAGCTTAAGGTTCTGCAAGGTTCTGAATAAAAGGTCTAAGGATCTGATTCAGGGAATTGTGTAATCAAATTGAAAACTGTTGATTGGTTCTGTATGATTTCCATGTTAAGAGGGAATTACAATATTTTCTGTCTAGACTGATAGTAGGAGAAGAACAGCTTTGAGATTGTTAGATTGTCCTATGTGTGGGGGGGGGGGGGGGGTTTCCTTCAGAATAAAAACCACAAATGCGGGCATTGAACTTAAGAGTAGTAAACTTTCCTGTGGTTAAGAAGATAAATCCTGTTGATCTATTTAAATCATATATTACACAGATCTTAAAGGTTCCTGAACAGGCTCTGCCGGTAATTGAAAAAGCTTTTTATATAGGGAAAAAGAAGGAACAAGAACAAGATTTGATTCAGGGTGAGGATTTGGGTAATAAAGAACACAAAATTTCTGATGAAAATGTAATTAACATCTCAGATTTGCTTCAAAAATCCCAAGAGGAATTAGAGGTAAAATGGCGAAGTACACTGTTAGTAAAATTTGCTTTCATTACTGACAAAGAAAATGTTTTAAGATTTTTCTTTCACAATAGATCAAATCCATTTTATGGACAAAAAATATGGGTATACCCTGACTTAGGTGTACCCAAATACGTCTGAGGAAATTTCTAGTCCTGAGGAAGAGAGTAATAGAAAAGGGTGGTTATTTTTTATTAAAATATCCCTGTAATTGCGTAGTAAAGTTTGAAGGGAAGGTTTATTAATTCTTTTGTCCTATACACCTTGAGAACCTTCTTGAGAATATTGCAACTCCAGCAAATAAGTAATATAGGGGGTTGTTTTGCATGTATATCTAATGGAATATACAAATTAATGTAAAACGCTCAAAATAATCTCTTTTTTTACCTGAGTTGATAGCTGGATATATATATATATATATATATATATATATATATATATATATATATATATATATATATATATATATATATATATATATATATTGTTTCCTTATAATTGTTTTCCAAAGGGAGTATTGTATGTTGAATAATATGTTCCGCACTTGCTATTAGCAACTTATTGTTTGTTATAAATTAAAAATGTCAATAAATAAAAAATTAAAAAAAAAAGAAGGCAGCCTGTCCCAGAACCTCACTATACCCAGTGAAAACCTTAGAGAAACTAGTTGGAGACCCCTCATTTTTTAGACCCTTTGGAGGATCTGGTATACCAGGTGGAGTGTTTAAGAGCACCTTCTGCCCCTTCATTTAGTCTATGATTTGATAAACCATGTCTGGAAGGGGGTCCTCTGTTAGTCTTTCCTTTTGGTGAGCTCCCTGCACAGGAAAGGCATCAAGATAGGCAGGGTCCAGTGACTGGGCCAGCTGCCTACTGAAACCCATTGAAAGTGATCTCCTCAGACAAGTCAGAAACTAAGGAATTACAGAGCCCATCAGCGCATTAATCTAAATCGACTTCTAAATTACAAACTGATAAGACCTTACAGGAAATGAGACAGACTTTGACTGAGCTGCAGACTCTGAACTGCACTATTGGTAATTTAAATTTGAGTAAAGCTCTAAAGGGGAAACGTTCAGTGTCACATTCTACTCCTCTAGCGGGATGCATTATTTTATATCCAGTTTGCCATTATCAAAAGTTGAGACCCTTGGTGGGTGGGGAGGGGGCTTGTTAAAGAACAAGCAGCCACCCACCAGGAATTTACCTTTGTGAATGGAGCCTAGTACAAATCCTAATACTAATTTGGCACAACTAGTATATGTAACATGGACCCATAATGATTTAGTGGCAATTCAAAATTCCTTACCCCTTTCTGACTCGAACCTAAAAGACAAGGAATTGCTGAAGCATACAGCCTAGCATTTCAAGACATCCATCAACTGTGCACCCTGTTTTTACCCAGTAAAGATGTGCTTCGGGTCTAAATATTGTGTCAGGCATTGTTTCGGGGCCCCCCGTGGGAATTTTGTTTTTCCAGCGGTTCAGGTTTTTTTTTTTTCAGGGGCCCCAATTTTCGGGTTAGTGCGCATTTCATTGAAATTGCCTAATTCAGGAAAAATGATTGCACATCCCTATTACCCAGGGATGTCCCCCACTATTTTATTTGAAAAAGCCAGGTGGCTAGACCCTTTGCCACCCAACCCTTTACATCCATCTGACAGGCAAATAAAGGAATTATTTGCATCAGCTCTACAAATATGTCTCCTTAAATCTGATTGAACAAAGTTAAATTTAAGTAAAATGACAGATAAGGAAGAACCAGCTGACTACCTTAGTCATCTGTCATGACACATTCAGGGTAAGCAGATCCCACAAGTAAGGATAACCAGGAAGCTTTGACCAGTTACTTCTATATGGCTTTGCCTCATAAACTTAAAGAAAAGTTACAAAATGCTTGCATTACATGGCCCACAGAAGAACCTTAAAAAATATATGCAGTATCAGAGGTCTGTAGTGAACAAATGTGGCTAAAACTTCCCAAATTGATAGATTGATGGCTCTCTAAATTACTCAGTTTGAACATGGACAGGTATCTCTCAGTAGCGTTGTGGGGAGAGGCAAGGATAGAGGAAGGAGAGGTATAGGAGCTCCCCTAACAAAGGGAGTCAAGGATGTGGTTTAATTTAATTATCAAAAGGTGGAGCATATGATATGAGAATGACCTAATCTCCCTTGGCCTCTTCTGCCCCAAAACAACCTTTCCCCCAATGCCCCTGTATTTATTCCTAATATAGTTAAGAACATGCCATACTAGGTCAGACCAAGGGTCCATCAAGCCCAGCATCCTATTTCCAACAGTGGCCAATCCAGACCATAAGAACCTGGCAAGTATCCAAAAACTAAGTCTATTCCATGTTACCATTGTCATGCATTATGCTTCCAAGGAATTTGTGGAGACTGTCAGAGCTCTTCCCATCACCTGTACTAAATATCTTAC